>NW_024870797.1:462500-1662500 GCF_019054845.1 Dipodomys spectabilis
GAAAGGTTAAATACTCCCCCACAATTCCAAACGATAAACCACCCTATGATAAGAAGGCTAAATATTTGAAGTGAGATCTCACTGATGCAGAATTGAGAAGGGCCAAAGGACCTATAAAGAAATGTTCAGCATCTCTGACAATGAAATCAGTTCACATCAAGTCAAATTTCAGATTCCACTGCATCCCATTAGTATGCAAAGTAATGTTCATTGCAGTATTATTTAACACAGGAAAATATGGAACCACCCCAGATGGTTGAGAGTAGATTAATGGATCAAAATAATGTGGAGTGAATGCACAATAAATTCTATGTTTCCATAGAAAAAAAATTACATCATTTAATGGGTAAAGAAATGAAAAACTTGGAAAAAGTCATATGAAATAAAGTGGGCCAAATCCAAACAAACATAGGCTCCCTGGTTTCCCTTATTTGTAAAAATTTATATATATCCTCTTCAATCCTGGGAAAGAATCAAAAGACCTCAATATATATGTAAGCATAGGAGATTAGGCTAAGGAAAATGAGCTCGAATGTAACAGAAATAATAGGTATCTCTTTGTTGCTACATTTTAAAATGTACTATGTGAAGCAATTTCTTGACTTTTTCCCTTATTATCGCGTGACTTACCCAGTGTTGTCACTCTGTTTGATTTTCTTATCTGGTGTATTACATGTACATTAATATAAATTAGGGGAGGAAGGGAATAACAAAATCTGAGACAAAGGACCAAGGTTCAACCAATGCAAGTGCCATCCTCACAAAAAAAAACAAAAAAAAAAACAAAAAAAAAAAACATGTTGTAACAAAGTTTATACCTTGTATTAGGGGTGGAGATTTGAGCAGAAGAAAAAATGTGAGAAAATGAGGAGTGGGTAAGAACATATGACCTGAAAAATTCTCACAGCCTTACATATGTGACAAATCTCTCCGTGTGTCACCTTGAGAGTAAGGTTCAATTAATAATAAGAATATTCATGAATACACTCTTCACAACTATTATCTTTACACATGGATATTCATGTTAATAGGTTTGCAGTACATATACAGACATGTGGATATAGTTATTTTTTCACCAATACATCAATAGAAAAAAAATCGTCATATATAAATCAATGTGGAAATCATTTTTCCAGATATTTCTTTCGAATTCCTGATCATTATTGAAATTACAAAGTAGGAAAATCTTGGTGCCCAAATATGTCCATAATCAGAAATCCTCAGTTTTCCACACCTATCATAAATATGTACAAGAATCTCACATGTGAAATTTCCTCTTCTGTGGTCAAATATTTCAGCTCTAGTGCTTAAATAGGAGTCCAAACCTCTAATTGTATTTTTGTAAGGTATATCTTCATAAAATATCCTGCAACAGCTATTTTATTTAGTAGTAGAAATGTTGTGGACACGGATGGTGTCTTAATATATGGGGAAAATTACACACGGTGAAAACAACGTTAGATTCATTGGACATGATTTCATGAAAATGTAGTGAATTGCAGATACAGCTTTATCTTCTTTGAACATTTCAGAAACATAACATGAAATTCTCTCATGATGCATGTGTTCTCTACTCACAGATGTTAGAGTCTCTATACTAAAGTATGTTATCTTCATAATGTGTACATTTACCCCAAAACTAATAAATATCATCTAATATTTTATGTAAAAATTCAATAATATTGAGATACATTAGAATTTTCTATCTTGAAAAATACGTTGCAACATTATTAGATTTACAAAGCCCATAAAATTTTCCTACCTACTCTTGTATTTTGAGCACAGGAATTAATGGGAAATTTGTATGAGGGAACAAATATCACTACACCTTTCTCATATTTTTATTATGTTCTACAGCAGTAATAAATGAAATGTAATGTATTATTCCCAGGCAAAAGTATCTATTTTGATGGGTCCACTTACAATTAGAACATAGGAAATAGTCCTTTCCTCAGTTTTCTTTCTTCAACGAACCACCTGGGCATGCTAATTAATGGGAACTTGGAATTTTCAGAAGGGAGGGAATACCATGCTCCCTCTTGGACTCCCAATATTCACCAAGATTTCTTTTACTCTAATAAATATCTGCTGTCAGCAAGTCATCAATGGAAGATTCTTGATAGTATCTAGCATACTGGTAAGAATCTAGGCATATTTAGGAAAAAGAACATTGATCTCACACATTCTCCTTCATATATAAACAAATTTGTGATATGTCTTTGGGAATTTGAAAGGAAAATTTTTAATTGATCAATTTTAAAATCTAATTTGGCATGTCTCTATATAATGCCATCCAATGATGGCTTCTAATCATAAGGCAGTGCGTATTTTGAAGTACTATTGCTTAACACAAGGTTTGTAGACTTTCAGTGTTACAGAGAAATATTGTAAATGCTTTGTTTTTGCTATTTTCATTTGCAACATTCCTGTCATAGGGATTTTACTCTGGGTTTGGAGGCTGTCCCTTTCCTATTCAGTACAAGATCTGAGCTCTGCCAGTTGAGCCACAGGACCCCTTTTGAGTATTTGGTTTTGGTAGTTATTTGGACATAAGTGTTCCACGGACTTTCCTGCCCAAGCTGGCTTTAAACCACTATCCTCAGATCTCAGCCTCCTCAGTAGCTCAGATTATAGGCAAGAGCTACCAGCACTTGGCTCTTCTTACTCTTTGAAAATATAGGGGCTGGGAAGGTGGCTCAGTGGTAGAGCGCTTGCCTTGTATGCCTGAGGCCTTGGGTTCGATTCCTCAGCATCACATAAGCAAAATGAAAAAAAGCCAGAAGTGGCACTGTGGCTCAAGTGCTACAGTGCTAGCCTTGAGCTGAAGAGCTGAGGGACAGCTCCCAGGCTCAGAGTTCAGGCCCCGTGACCGGACCAAAAAAAAAAAAGAAAAGAAAAGAAAATATAATACCAACTAGTAAATTTGAAATCGTGCTTAAGTATTAAACAACATTGAAGAAATTTTGCATCATTTCCACAGAGAGTATGTGCAGGGAAGTTTTCTTTCTGAATTTCATGTTGCCTCCACATGAAGAGCAAATCTAGATGTTAGGAGGGGAAATGAACATTTTCAGAAATCTATAGAGCAAAAATTATGTAGGCAGTTCTTCTTTTGAAATGAACTTGATTCATGTAGGAAGTTCTTCTTTTCTTTTCTTTCTTTTTATATATTTATATATTTTTAAATTGTGAGAATACCATACAAAGGAGTTACAATTACATCGCAAGAAAACGAGTACGTTTCTTTTCAAGCATTGTTGCCTCCTCGTTGTTTCTCCTTCCCATCCCTTCCCATATTCCTCCCTTCCCCCACCCCATCCTCCCCTCATCCCCCACCAAAGTTGTTAAGTTCCTTTTTTCGACATAACAACTTGGACATCTCATTGTTGCAATGGGTCCACCTGTATCCCTACTTAAATGATTCGTGTTTTTCCCCTTCCCCTCCACAAATTATAACAACATCAAATGCAGTGAAAGTATGGGTTATACTGTGGGGGAGGGACATACAAAGCAACATAGAAATTATCTTCTAAATATGATAGAAAAAATTGCATGAAAGAAAAAAAAAACATTTCAATACTTATCTTAGGATTAATTCCCCTAACATCAACTTATCTGACCTTTTCAGACATATACTAGTTATTGCAAATAAGGGAATCCATGGGACCTATGTTTCATTGGGCCAAGTCTTTCCATTTCCTAACAAATGGGGCAAAGTCATTCTTTCTGATGGAGGCATAGAATTCCATTGTGTATATATACCACATTTTCTTGATCCATTCATCTACTGAGGGGCATCTGGGTTGGTTCTATATCTTAGGTATGGTAAATAATGCTGCAATAAACATAGTCGTGCTGGTAGCTTTAGTGTGGTCTTGTTTGTGATCATTTGGATAAATGCCCAAAAGTGGGATGGCCAGGTCATAGGGGAGCTGTATTTGGAGTCTTTTGAGTAATCTCCATACTAGTTTCCAAAGTGGTTAAACAAGTTTACACTCCCACCAACAATACAGTAAGGTTCTTTTCTGTGTGCATCCCCTCCAGATGGAACTTCTTCTTTTCAATTGAACTAGATTCATTCATGGAAGTAAAATATTTTTACAAACCAATGGCTTTCATTTTTAATGATGGAATTAAAGTGTAATATCATTTGCCTCTTTGTTATAAGGTTAGATACTGTTTCTAAACCCTGTTTCCTATCTACACAGTAAAACATTTCCCAACTAATATTCCATGTTTGAAGACAATTATTTGTAAGCATATACTTGTACTCATTGCTGCACAAAACGTACTATTTCTCAATTTTACTATCTCTCACTATCTCCACATTCCTCTTCAAATCCTCATAAGCAACTCTGAAGTAATGCTTGATGGTATGGTAAAATTTGGATAAATTGCATGATAGTGGTAATGGTTTCTTCATATGAGTACATGTCTTCAGCAGGCAATCAAGAATTTTATGGGGTCATTTAAGGAAGGGTCTTCTACTGACCTACAATCACCTTGATTGAGGCCTAATATATAATGTCCAAATTTCTGATTTTCTATTCATATGCACTCTGGTATCAAAAAAGAATGAAAAGTGCTCAGGCAATAAGTGTACCTATCAAACCTAGATGTTGTGTAGGCCTGGGCAAAAAGTTGGGTATTTTTATATATGGGTTAAAAAGGGTAAAAATTCCAGGCAGAATTAAATTCTACTGAAGCACAGAATAGTTCTTAAAAGTCTAAAAGGACAAAGATATGGCATGCTGTGGGATCTCTACTTTTGAAATTTGTTCTTTCTGGGAACCATTCACATGCCATAATATGGGGTATTATTCAGTAAGCTGAATAATCTTGAAAAAGAAATTATGACAGGGTAACTGTGCCCCTTCTCGAACACACACTGGAAGCAACGGAAAACAGCAGTTGATATACCTGCTTGATGTTAGTCTTTCTTTCTCCAGAGGTAGGTTACCTGCTCTGCTTGGTGAGTTTAGTTTATAATGGCACACATCCAATAGTTTCAGTTTATTTTGAATCTTGCAGTATGTACTAGTTTATGTTCTCCATTTCTCTCTTGGATGTAAATAATATACATTGTCCTCCATTTCTCTCAATTTCAGTGTTTTGTTTTATGACAAATAAATTGTCCTATAATCTTTACCCCAAGCAACTACACTCTGAAGTGAAGATATTTTCTACCTATGGAACTGCAGTTGAAATATCTCAATATGAGCCTTTCTATTCCCTCATTTTCCTCATATTTTTACTTAAACCTTTGTCAGGACTTGTTAAGTCATACTTCCTAGCTGTTAATCAAGTTGCGTGACCATGATATATTTTGGACAAATGAAATGATACAGGTAAAGTCACCATCATAGTTCTACTGAGCCACAGTGTGTGATCTACTGGAGTAATTACCAGTTGTTTAATGCTGTCATGCATAATCTAGAAATATCCTACAAACTTCGGTCATCAGAAAATAAAATGCTCAAGTATTTTTCTGTATGAGATATCAGTTGCATAGAATCAAGCTGATCTTTTTGTCAATTTGGCTGTGTGTCCTCACAATATTCATCAATGAGTTCTACAGAATCAAACCAATAAGCATATACTAATTTCGGTGGAAACAAAGTCGAATAAGGAAGTTTAGATAAGTTTCATTTGTAGCACAAGTCCAAAATAATATAGGCCATTTAGACCTCTACTATGCTGGATGAACTCTCTCTCTAATGGTGTAATTAACACATGTAAGTAATATGGCAATATCTTTCCCATAGAATGACTGAGTTTGGTTAAAAGAGCTCCTTCAGTTTTGCAAACTATCATGCATAAATCTCACTCATTTAAATCTCACTCATTTTCTGTCACCAAATAATTTCCTCAGTACTTTCTTCCTTGCAAGTGCAAATCTTTAAAAACCTATTCATCCTGTTGCATGAATTGTGGCAATTGAACTGATATGAACAAAACATGTCAAAAAGTGCCATAATATTTATTTTATTTTTGAGACTTTACAACCATTGTTTTGCAATTTTTTTTTAATTCATTAATTATTTTATGGAAATAGTTTGGTGTCTTCAATATACTTTCTGATATCTTCCTCAAAGTAAATTACTATATTATAGAGCCTGAAGTCAAATCTCATCTTGTACCTAAAATGAGTATCTGTACCTCTACTAAACATTGTGGTTGGGTACATCTTAGCCCCAAAATTGGGGAACAGTATTACATACTGTCACAACAACAGGCAATTAAAATGCAGTTTTAATCTGGAATTCATTTATTTAGTTGAAATTTAAACAGTGAATATACAATGACTAAACAGTGAACTTCTTCCTTCCTAAATACAAACAATAATTTGAATTTAATGTGACTCGATAATCGCAGAAAAGAAAATCATACATGAGATAATAATCGTTACTTATTATCACAAGATTTTAAATGGGATCACTACATCAAATACACTTCATAAAAGAGTTTTAATTAAGTACTAAAGTACTGTTTATATATTGTTATCTATAATACTCCCTATGATTATTCTTGTTAATTATTTCCAGATTCAGAATATATGTTAAATTCTTTTGTACAGAAATTATATAAATATTTTTTTGTCATATTCCTTTGGAAAAACCACTATAGTCCAAAAAGTACTCTTGATTTAGAAATATTTCTCTTTTGCAGAACTAAGTTTTAATCTATAAATAGATGATGATTAAGATTAAAAAAGTTTTATATTTCTTATCAATTAAATCAACAATTCTTTGAAAGAATACACTTCTTATTTGCATGCAGTCACAAAAATAGTCTTCGTAATTCCTTTAAGGCCAAAACGAAATGCTTTTTTTTCTCTCACAAGAAGTCATTTAATTATTCATAGGTATTTTAATATCAGGGTCAGTAATCTTTGATAGTATCACTGTAATATATGTATGCTTGGCTGTGCAGTTAAAATCAGCATATTCTTGTCTCTAGAGTAGCTTTTATCAGTGAATATTATTCTTTAATTTGCCTATTACTTTTTGGTACCAAATACTACATTACAAAATTGATATCCTATGGAAATTTTGTGTAGATGTATATGCTCCACACACAAGGATGCTCACTGACGAATAAGAACTTTCAATTTTTTTTAGATATGAATAGACTGCTCTCCAGAGTTCTGAGAAAATAATTTTGATAAACGTGATCATTTAGTAAATTGATTAAAGTTGGATGAAGGCTTTATTTTTTAATTAAGTTTTATTGTGAAAATACGGTTCAGAGGGGTTACAATTACATGAGCAAGGTAATGAGTAAATTTCTTATCCAGCATTGTTTCCTCCTCCTTTGTTTTTCCCCTAACATATCTTCCCTCTGGCCTCATCAGCTACATCCCCTACCCCTAACCCCACATAAAATTCGTTAATTGCAGTAGTTACTTGAATTGAAGAAGAAGAAACAAAAAGAAAACATGCTGGGACTGAGTTTGGGCGTGGTTGGGGTTTTGGACTGAGAAGAACAATGGAATTGAGCTGAAGACCCAGAAATGAAGCCACAGACATATCACAAGCTAATCTTCAATAAGGGAGCCAAAAAACATAGAATGGAAGACAGTCTCTTCAGTAAATGATGCTGTAAAAATTGGTTAAAAACCTGTAGAAAACTATAATGATACCCTATGTATCACCCTGCATCAAAATCAACTGGATCAAAGATCTCAAACTCAAAGCAGATATATTGAAAGCATTATAGGAAGAAATGGAAGAAACTCAAGGGCTTGCTAGCACATGCCGAAAATTTCTTAATAAGGACCCAGAAACACAAGAATGGTTGGACAAATGGGATTGCATGAACCTGCAGAGCTTCTGGTAGAAAATATTAACCAGCTGTACAACAAACATGGGCCTCATATCTGTAATATACTGAAAACTCATAAAATTAACTCCTCCACAAACAAATCGGCAAAAAAACAACTGCCCCATCAACAAGTGAGCTAAAGATTCAAAGAAAGACTTCTCTGAAGAGGAAATAAGAATAATCAATAGACACATGAAGAAATGCGCAACTCCTCTGGCCATAAAATAAATATAAATTAAAAACTACTAAGATTCCACATTATTCCAGTTAGAATTGCTATAATAAAGAAATCTAATAATTACAGATGTTTGGGCAGGGCAGATGTAGTCAAAAAAAGGAAACCTACTGCACTCTTGGTGGTAGTGTAAACTCGTTCATACATTCTGGAAAGCAGTATACACTTTCCTCAAAAGATTACTCATAGAACTCTCCAATGATTCAGCAATCCAACATTTGCACAGTAAATTGCATGATCACTAACAAGGCTTAGTAAAGATAACTGAACAACTATATTTATCTCAGCTTTATTCACAATAACTAAGATATAGAAACAACCTAAGTGCCCCTCAACAGACGAGTAGATTTTTACAAAAAGGAATTCTATGCTTCCAATAGAAAGAGCAACACTGTCCCTTTTATTATGAAATGGAAACACTTGAAAAAAAATTATATGATGTTACCTAACCCAGTCCTAAAGAAATTTAGGTCTCATGATTTCCATTAATTACAATAATAATATACATATGAGATAATCTTATTAATGAGCTAAAAAGCTCAAAACCTATGTACACATCATCATATAATGCTAAGTGAAATGAACTCCAAAATATGAACACAAGTGATGTCCTTACAATTATTGTTTTAAATGTGCCATATGATTTATTTTGTTGTTTCCTTTTATCTTTTCCTTATGGCATATCCCCCGTTGACACTGTAGTGGATTTTCGTACCATGCGTCTTGAATATATGCTTGTCTGATCTGGGAAAGGGTAGGAGTGTAATAAAACCCTGAAATAAGGAAGAGGATGACACATTGCAACAAGGATAACCACAAGACAGTATATTGGAAATTAACTTTACAACTTCAGAAAGGGTGTGGCAAGGAGTGAGGTTGGAAGGATAATCACAAAACAGTATATTGGAAATTAACTCTACAACTTTGGAAAGGTTGTGGCCAGAAGAGTTAGTGGGACAACAAGTGAAAATGTGACATTGATTCACAAGTAATGTACTCATTACCTTATTCGTGTAACTGTAATCCAATGTAAGCACCTTTACAATAAAACATTAAAAACAAAAACAAAAACAGATGCTGAACATTTTAAGATTGTGATTTCTTAAAATCCTTGTTGGACCTAGAAATACATACAATTATACTATCTGCGAATTTGCAAAATCACAAATTTTAGGAAATACCCCACAGCCTATTTCAGCTTCTGGAAAGTTGCCCCATCCAACATGGAAATCTTCCAGAAAGAAGTGTTATACAAAGAAAAAATGCTGAGAACTTTGTATACTTAAGTATGATCCCACTTTCAAGTATATTTCTAAGTTACTTGATCTAATTTTCTCCTCTCTTGAATGAATTAACAACAATATTAGTGCTGTTAAAATATCCCTTTCCTTCTCTGGATATTGCAATGTAATAGAATAGTCTTTAATTTTGATTTTGGTTTTGGTTTGGAGTTTATGTTTTTTTTTTTCTTTTTGCCTTTGTGTACTTTCATTAAAATCGCCTTGTATGATTCTTTTTCATGACGTTTGTATTCTCTTCAAATCAGAATGCACTTGACAATATTTTTGGGAGGTGATTGATTCATTCTGGTTATCAATACATATGAAGTCAACATTAAGATTTTATTTCAGTTTAATTGCTTTTCACTTTTCTGTCTAAATCAATCGAATTCCATGCTTGAGAACTGAAAAACAGATGATAGATCTTTAACACAGTGTGTTCATTGAGGGAGTAGTAGAGAGGCATATTATGTATTACATCATGCTTATATTTTTAGTATTCTTCAGAAAATGCTATCTAGAACTTAAAGAGAGCAAATAACTTGCAATGCAAAATTGGTACGTGTGATAAACCTACCTCTACTAAATACAGAATAATCAGACATTTCGTAGTTCTATCAGTTTGATGGTGATCATTTGGAAGGGACAAAACAAATAAGTCTGAACACAGAAGACATGAAGAAGATTTTAAAATATATTATACTAGTCAAACTAACAACAGTTAAAACTTGTCTTGAGAAACACATTCAGGTAATACTGCTCAGGCATAATTACCTCACATAAAATTATTACCTGCCTAAATACAACCATTATTTAATTTGGTGGAAGATTGAAGATCATATTTTCTAACATATTTTCATATGATTTAATTCTTGTATTTTGCGATGATTAAAAATTGAAGAACTGAACTTTTGTTTAAATGTGTGTATATTAAAATCAATTTATATGAGGTGATGCATGCAACAAAGTAAGAACAGGCAGAAATTCAAACATAAACATCTATATTAAAAGATCGAATACTTCTTCTAAATGTGCTTCATTATGCTTAATATCCAGTGTTAGTCATCAGGGTCAATACTTTTTGGTTTCCACAAGGTATTTCCTTAAAAGAGGGATGTACACTTCTTTTTAATATTAACAAAATATGCCAACAAAAAAATGCATGAAATATGAAGAAGAAAGGAATCAAGGAAAGCTCTCTCGCTTTCTAATTTAGAGAATGATGAAAGACATAAATATCTGACATCATTTCTCTTGAAATTAATGTAATATTTTTTTTTCAAAAATTTTTCTTCATGAGAATGTTGGAATCATTGTTTTCAGTATTTTTTCTACTTGAATAAAAGATAAATATACAATTAGATGAAATGATAAGAACTGTGTTACCTGCACATTTTGAAAATACTGATGTGCCATAAGCACATACTATACAAATTTTATGGTATCAAATGCTTCCAAAAAATCTTTAAAAATCAATTTTACAATGGATGCAATAATTACTTGTTTTCCCATAAAGTATTTTTTGTGCATATAAACTTCTGTCATGTACATCTTTCCTTCTGAAATACAATTTATTTTTATACTGTATTGCACAGGAAGGTATAATACATTGAAAACCTTCCCTTTGCTAATTGGACAGTCTATTAAGGCATATTTTCTTTTTCTAAATTTTATTTTCTTGTAAAGATTCTGTACACAGTGATTACTGGTACGTGCGTGAGGCAATGAGAACATTATTCATTGATCATTGTTACCTCTTCCTTTATGGTTGTCTCACAACCCCTCCTTTCCCCATCTCTCACACTCATCTCCCCACCCCTTTCCTCAGCCCAAAGTTTTAAAGTTCTTCTCCAATACACACTCCTGTGGGTATCATTGTTGCAATGGGTCATCCTATATCCTTGTTTCACTGTTTTCAGTGCTTTTCTATTTCCCTTCTCCTTTCTAGATTAGACAAATATATATATATGTAAGATGCTGGTTACCAAAATCAATTAAGGAGACAAAGGGGGATGTATCATAGGGTGAAAAACCACAAAGGAAACAAAAAAAAATCACATAATAAATTCTAAACAATAACAACAAAGACAACTTTTGAGTCCATATCTTGGAATACATTTTACTTAACAACATCTTATATAGACTTTAGTTCATAGTCTTTAATCTTTTCAGCCCATCTGATAAGATTATCCTACATGGGTACTAATTACTGCAAATAAGAGAAAACATGGCACTTAAATTTACTACCTTACTTCACTTAATTTGATTTTTTCCCAAGTCTTTCAATTTCCTAACAAATGGCCATGTTGTTCTTTCTGTTGTACGCATAGAATGCCACCATAGGTAGATAGATAGATAGATAGATAGATAGATAGATAGATAGATAGATAGATAGATAGATAGATGATAGTTAGAAGGATAGATAGACATACAGACAGACAGATAGATAGGCCACATTTTCTTGATCTACTTGTCTACTTAGGGGCATCATGTTTGCTATCATATCTTAGGTACGGTGAAGAGTACTGAGACAAATATAGATGTGCTGGTAGCTGTAGTATGAGTTGTTTCTTTTCATTTGGATACATGCTCCAAAATGGGATTGCTGCCCTTATAGGACATCTGTGTGCCTTGTCTTTAGACGACCATGCGTATCCAGGGGTGTTGAATCAGTTTACACTATCATCAGTAATGTGGCCTTTGGGCCACATGCTCTCCCACAACTGTTGTTATTAATTTTCTTGGTCATAGGCATTCTAATGGGGTGAGGTAGAATCTTAATATAATTTTGTTGTTAATGGCAGCAAAGTTCAGCATTTCTTCCTATATCTATTGGACATTCTTAATTCATTTTCAATTGAGAAGTACAAGTTGTTATGTCAAAAACGAACTTTACAACTTTGGTAGGGGGGCGGGGAGAACTGGGTAGGGGCAGGGGGAGGATGGGAAGGGGTGGGAAGGGGAAACAAAGGAGGAGGCTACAATACTTGATAAGAAATGTACTCATTATCTTGCCCATGTAATTGTAACCCCTTTGTACAGTATTTTCAAAATAAAACATAAATAAAATCAAAGATAAAAAAAGGATGCAGGATGAGCCATTGTAACAATGAGATGTAAAAGTATGGTGCAAATGAACTTTACAACTTTGTGGAGGGGAGAGAGAAGAGAAGAGAGGGAGGAGTTAGGGAGGTGGGGAGGGAAAGGCTGTTAGGGGAAAAACAAAGGAAGCCATCAAAATGCTCAATAGGAAATAGACCCATTATCATGTGCATGTAACTGTAATCCATTTGTACAGTATCTTTAAAATAAAAATATGTATTTTTTTAAAAAAGAGAAGTCTCTCTAAGTCTTAGCCCACTTGTTGGTGGGCCAATTGTTTCTTTGAGGATTTGTTTTTGGAAGAATTAATTTTTTGCATTCTAATTATAATTTAAATACGAGGCGCTTACTCATTTTGTAGCTACTAAATATGTTCGCCCATTATTTGGATTTTCTATTATTGACCTTTGCCATGCAGAAGCTATAGCATTTCATGCAATCTCTTTCGTCTAACTTCTCTTGTTTGTTGTGTTTCTGGGTCTATATTACGAACATTTTGACCTGTGCCTGGAAGCCCTGAAGTTTCCCCTATTCTTTCCTGTAAGGTTTTCTAGGGTTCTGCTTGCCTTGGAGGTCGATTGTCCATTTGTAATTGATTCTGGTGGAGGGTGATATATAAGGATCTAATTTTAGTTTTCTATAATGTTAATAAATTTTCCATTAATATTTACTGAAGAGGATATCTATTTTCCATTCAAGTTTTTTTGCTTCCTTACCATAGATGAGGTGGCTAAAGGTCTGTGGGTTCATTTCTGTTTCATTGGTTCCTTTCCACTGGGCATGAGGTCTGCTCCTGTGGCAGTATTAAGCTCTTTAGATTACTATGGCCTTGTCATAGTTTGTAGATTTGCATTGTAATTCCTCCAGTACCGTTTTCTCTGGAAAGGATTACCTTTGCTATTTGAGATCTTTTCTGGTTCTATGAAATTTCAAATGGCTTCCCCTACTCCATTGAACAATGAGGTTGGGACAATAATTTATATGGCATTGAATCTCTAGTTTTTTACATTATTGCCATTTTTATGCTGTTAATCTTCCAAATCCAGGGGGCAGGAGGTTTTTCCATTTCCTTAGTTCTCCTTTAATTTCCCCTTACAGGTTTTTAATCTTTTTATCATAAAGGTGCTTTACTTCTTAATTCCTAGATATTTACTTATTCTATGGCTTTACAAAAGTCATTGTTTTATTGATTTCAGCTGTGCTGTTCTCATTATGGCATAAAAGAAAGCCATTGATTTTTGAAGGTAAATTTTATACCCTGCTGTAACAAAGATTCAATTAATGTAGAATAACTTGGGAGTGGAGTCAATGGGTGCCATCTGCAAAGAGGGGGAATTTTACTTCAACTTTCCTTATTGGATCCCCTTTATGTTTTCACCTTGTCTAATTGCTCCAGCATGGCCTTCTAATGCTATATAGAAGAGGACTGAAGAGAGTGAGTATCCCTTTCTTCTTCCAGAGTTTAGAGGAAGTAGCTTTAGCTTTACAACATTAAGTAGAGTGCTTGCTGTAGGATTGTCATACATAGCCTTTATTGTATTGCAAAAGTTCACTGGTTTACTAGTTTTTCCATTGCTTTCTTCATAAAGGGGAATTGAATAATGTCAAATTCTTTTTCTGCATCTATTGAGATAATCAAATGGTTCTTATCCTTGCTCTTGTTTATGTGATATATTACATTAACATCTGTAGGCTGATCCAGCGTTACATCCTTCCCCTTGTCACATAATATACTGCTCAGGATCAATTCAGAAAAAAGAAAGGATCCTTAAAGCTGTCAAGGAGAAAAGTTCAATCACCTATAGAGGAAAACAATTAGAATATCTTCAGGTTCTCAGCCAAGACAATTAAAGCAAGAAGAGCCTGTAATGATGTATGCCACACCATAAAGACAAACAACCATCAATCAAGTATACTGTACCCAGAAAAAACTCTCCTTCGTAACAGTGGGTCAAATAAAACCCTACCACAAAACTAAAAATTGAAACAATATATCTTCACCAAACTATCCCTACAAAAGGTAATTAAAGATGTTCTAAACACAGAAAACCCACAACAATGCAATAAAGGCCACGAAACTTCCCCCAAACTGTGAATCCCAGAAGATTAGGAAGATCTCAGGTGGCACTGGCAAAAGAAGATGAGTTATATGACAGCAACTAACAAACACCTCTCAGTCGTACCTGTAAATATTAATGGATTTAAATTTCCAATTATTTGACATACACTGTTTAGTTGGGTCAAAAAGTAATAGGCTTCTCTCTCTTGCCTTTAAGAGACAAAACTTGCCCACAAAAACAAACGTATTCTGAAAGTGAAATGCTGGAATAAAATCTCCCAAGCAAACATCCCAAACAAACAGGTGGTGTTGAGATCTTAAAATCAGGTAAAATATATGTCAAGCTAAAATTAGCCATACAGAAGCTACAAAGAAGGTCACTATATATTAATTAAGGGTCTCTCCTTCAGGACGATATTACAATTCTAAATATCTATTAACCAAAAATGGAGTACACAGATTAATCCAAAAAACACTAATTTTCCTAAAACCATACATGGATAGAAAGGAAATAATTATTGGAGAATTTAACAAGCCATTATCCCAAGGGAAAGATCAACCCAGCAAAAACTCAACAGAGAAAACTCAGACCTAAATAACTTCATAGATCAACTACACTTAACAGATATCTACCAAATATTTCTCCCAACAGTATCAAAATACACTTTTTCTCAGCAGCAGTTGGACAGTACCCCAAATAGACCACATTTTAGGTCAAAAAGCAATTGTGTTCAAATTCAGAAATATTTAAATTCTGCCCACCCTTCACACATACCACAGGGAATGAAATTATAATTCAACACCAAAAAACATCAAACAATCCCGCAACACAGGGATGCTGAAGAACACTGTTAAACCACCAATGGGCCATGGAAGAGATGAGAATGGAAATCTAAGTGTTTATGGTATTTAATATAAATTAGCACACAAATCCCAGTCTCATTTGGGACATCGAAAAGGCAGTACTCAGAGGCAATTTATATCTCTGAGTTCCTATATCACCTAATAGGTGAAATGTGAAATAATTAAACAAGGCACCTGAAACTCCACGCAAAAGAGCAACAAGCTAAACCCCAATTCTGTAGATGGAAAGAAATAATTGAAGTACAATTTAATGAAATAGAGTCCAATACCTATAGACAGAATAAACAAAATAAAGAGTTGGGGTTTTGAAAAATAAAATTGACAGACCATTATCAAACCTTATCAGAAACAAAAGAGAACACCGACCGCCATACAAACAAACATACACGAGACTACAAACATCATCACAAAAAGAAAAGAAAAAAAAAAAGATTCAGTACATTATCAGGGAATACTTCTCAAATCATTATGCTAATAAACTTGAGACTCGATGAAATGGACGAATTTCTTGCAAATTTTGTCATGCCAAAACAAAACTAAGATCATTTAAATCAACTTAACAAACACATATCAAACATCAAAATAGAAGCAGAAATAACAGTCCTCCCATCGATGAGAATCCAAGACTGGATGGATTTACATCTGAATTCTACAAGGCCTTCAAAGCCAAACTCGCAGGAATATTCCAACTCTTCAATGAAATTGAAAGTGAAAGTTTACTAACCAAACACTTTCTATGAAGCCATTGTAACCCTAATCCCAAAACCATTCTTTTAGCCAATCAACTTCAACAACTCACCAAAAAATGTACACACTATCAAACAGGATTCATTTCATGGATGCATTGTTGGTTCAATATGTGCAAATCAATTAATATAATTTATCATATCAACAAGAACAAGGATAAGAACTTCATGATTATCTCAATGGATGCAGAAAAAGCATTCAACAGGATCCACCATACCTTTATGATGAAATCTCTGGAAAAGCTAGCAATTCATAGAACATTCTTCAATATAATAATAAAGGCTGTGTATGATAAACCTATAGCCAGCATTATGCAGAAAGACAAATATCTAAAGCCATTTCATCTAAATTCAGATAAAAGAAAGATGTCCAGTCTCTCCATATTTCTTCAATTTAGTATTAGACTGCAAGAGTAAGAAGACAAAAATGCAAACATAATGGGGATACAAATAGGAAAAGTTGAAATTATAGTCTCCCTCTTATCAGATGGCATGATCTTGTATATAAAGAATGCCCTGGATTCCACTCCTAGGATACTCAACCTTGTTCAAAACTTTGATAAAATATCAGGATGCAAAATTACCCTCCGTAATCAAGTCCTTTCCTGTATTGCAATAAGGAGAAGTCATGGCTGACTGAAATCAGGAAAACAATGCATTTTCTAATAGCCCCATTGTGGGGGGGATATCTAGGAGTTAAGGTCGTCTAGGATGAAAAATTTAAAACCTGGAAAAGGGAAATTAAAGCAGAACTGAAGAAGTGGAAAATCCCCCAAGTTCCTAAATTGGGAAGATTAACATTGTGAAAATGGCAATACTCCCAAGGGCTATCAACAAATTCAATGTGTTACCTATAAATATCACAACTTCATTCTTCAAGGAAATAGAAGTCATAATCCAAAAATAAGTATGGAACAAGAATGTAGAGTTATACCAAGAAAAAGTCAACAGAATGAACAGTACTGGAGGATCAATACCAAACTTCAAACTCTACTATACAGACATGGTAATCAAAACAGCTCAGTACGACACAAGAACAGACCTGAATACCAATGGAATAAAACTAAAGACCCAGAAATGATCCCAAAGACCTATAGCCACCTATTCTTTGATAGGGATGCTAAAAATATAGAATGGAAGAAAGCCTATTCAGTAAATGGTGTGACAAAATTGGTTAGTCACCAGTAAAATAATAAAGCTAGGTCCTCATATATCACTCTGCAACACATTTAACTCCACATGGATCAAAGATCTCGAAGTCAAAGCAGATGCCCTGAATGCTTTTAGGTCAGGAATGTTTACAGGAAGAATAGGAGAAAATCTAGGGCTCCTTGTCATGGTGAAACATTTTCTTAAAAACAAAAACAAAAAAGACAAGAGCTGGTGATTCATGCCTTTAATCCTAGCTATTCAGGGGACTGAGATCTGAGGATCACAGTTCAAACCCAGCCCGGGCAGGGAGCTCTGTGAGACTCTTATCTCCAATAAACCACTCAGAAAATGGGAACTGGCACAAGGGTAGAACGTAGAGCGCTAGCCTTGAGCTGAAGAGCTGAGAGGCAGCACCCCTGCCCAGAGTTCAAGACCCAGGACTGACCAAAAATAGGAATCCAACAAATGAAAGAAAGGTTGTACAAATGGAATTGCATGAATCTGTGGAGCTCCTGCATGGGAAAGGATATAACTAGCAAGATCAATAGAAAGCTCATAGATGGGGAGAAGATCTTTCAAGCCATATAAAGGACAGTGTTCTCATATCTAAATAAATAAATAAATCACCCAATAACAGATGCTCAAAGAAACAACTGCCCAATTAATAGTGGGCTCAAGACATAAAGAGAGACGCCTCTGAAGAGGTAATAAGAATGGTCAATAGACACATGAGGAAATGCTCAACTTTTCTAGCCATGAAAGAAATGCAACTAAAAAGAATATTAAGATTCCACTTCACACCAGTTAGTATAGCTTTAATCAACAAATCTAATAACAACTGATTCTGGAGGCAATGGAACAAAAGGTAACCCTGTTGCATTGCTGGTGGGAGTACAAAAGTTTTGACCCACTTGGGAAAACAATATAGAGGTTCCTGAGAAGACCACACATAGAGCTCCCCTGTGACCCGGCAATTCCACTTTTAGTCATTTACACAAACCATCACAGACATGGTCATATGAAAGCCACCAACACATAAATGTTTATCGAAGCATTATTCACTATAGCTAACATATTGAACAAACCCAGATATCCTAGATGAATTGATCAAGACAATGTGATATATATGGCTCCATCAGAAAGAATAGCATGGCCCCATTTGTTAGGAATTGGAAAAAATTATATGAAGTAAGCCAAACTCAAAGAAATCTAGGTCCCATGTTGTCCCTTATCTGCAATAAGTAATATATGTCTAGGTAAAGTAGCAGAGGTCAAAATCTATGTACATATTACCAATTGACCTGAAGCTAAGTGAAATGAAACCCAAGATAGATATAGAAGAAATTTTTATCTTTGTTGTAGTTCTTTTTAAAGTATTTATAATGTACTTAGTCATTTTTGTGTTCCTTCGTAGGTTCTTCCTCCATGGTACAACCCCTTTTGTCACTGTATTTACTCAGGTGTCCTGCATCTTGTATATACATTTTCCTATTTGGGGAGGGGAAGAAAAATAAAGAAATGCTGAAATAAGATATACGATGACTCAATATAACAATGAGATGTACAAGACACTAAGTTGAAAATGAACTTTAAAATTTTGGGGGCTGGGGATAAACAAGGAGAGGTAACAATGATTGATAGCAAATGGATTCATTACATTGACCATGTAAATGTAACCACCTTCTCGCTCTGTCTCTCTTTGTCTCTCTCTCCCTTTCTCTCTCTGTATATTTATACATATATATGTATATACATATACATATATATTTATATCTTTACAATAAAAAAAAATTGGGTCATTGCTTATTTGGTTGCAAAACTTTATAAATAAACCAGGATAATTTCTGAATCATAACCCCGTGAAAACCAAGTATTTCCAGATTGTTCTTTGAATGTCAAATGTATCCCCTCAAGTTGCCCTTTCAGTTGAAGGGTTACAGCTACATCATTGTGACTGGATTAGGTGTTCTCTGTCCCTTCTTGGAAGTGTAACATGACAAAAACCGTAACGTAATGTCCAATTTAAAGATTAATTGCAAAGGAAATTCTTTGGGAAAAATTAAAATCTATAAACCTGAAAATCTAAAATTATTCCTATTTCCTAATATAAAAACGATAAAGGTAGGGCTGGGAAGGTGGCTCAGTGGTAGAGCGCTTGCCTTGCATGCCTGAGGCCCTGAGTTCGATTCCTCAGTACCACATAAGCAAAAAGAAAATAAGCCGGAAGTGGCGCTGTGGCTCAATTGGTAGAGCGCTAGCCTTGAGCTGAAAAGCTGAGGGACATCGCCCAGGCCCAGAGTTCAGGCCCCATAACCTGACCCCTCCCCCCAAAAAAGATAAAATACATCATGAGAAGCAGGAAATCACATGCATTTGTTTTGCAAATTTTCCAAATAATGCATCAGAAATATACCCATTCAGATGTCAAATATACATACAAATATAGCCTGAGGTGTTTTTGTTTTGTTTTGTTTTTAGATGCCAGTATTTTTTTCTTTAAGTAATAATTCAACAGTTGCTAGCCCAATAACAATAGTATTCCTGGCTTCACACATTAATGTAGATTGGCCCAGTAAGGTGGATCAACAAAAAACTAAATCTACTTTCAGCCATGTCTTGTGTTGTACCTTTCATTCTCCTTGTTTATCATTGAAGATAACAGATTGAGCTGATAGATAGTGTTTATGGACTCCTGAGCTTGTTTTACCCACTTAGAATTTCAGTAAGCACAGTAAGGTGGATCACCAAAAAACTAAATCTACTTTCAGCCATGTCTTGTGTTGTACCTTTCATTCCCCTTGTTTAGCATTAAAGGTAACAGATTGAGCTGGTAGATAATGTTTATGAAATCCTGAGCTTGTTTTATCCATTCATAATCTCAGTTTTCTTGAATTCTTGGTAACAGGAATAGGATTTACATGGAGAGCTGAGAAAGAAGAAAGACCTGTGCTGGATAATTTCTCTTATATTTTTGTTTTCTTGGGTCTTACATCGTTGTGACACCTCTGCCTGAGAAAGCAACTTTCCCCGGGAGTGTAGCTAAGCCCCACAGCTCTGGTTCCTTTGATATTTTGAATGGCTCCTATTGTCGTCTCTCTGAATTATGTGCTAGCTGCTTAGGCCTGGTCTTTGTCAATATCTACTCCAGTATTTGATGAAGGGCTATCTTCCCACCACTGGTTTATGAGGAGTTAAAATGTCTTGTTTGGTACTCACACCTCTCCCTTGGTTTCTGGGCCCTCTACAGTCTGCGACAGTCTGTGGTCAGCAGGATGAAGATTAAAATTCCTTGGCAGTTCATGCTGGCAGCGAATAGAATCTGCTTGTATACTGTCTTTAGAATCTTTGTCCCAGGCTCTGTCTGTTAATATGGCAGCTGCAGGTGTGGATATCTGCACATTCTTGAACCTGTCTCATTACCCAAGCTGCCTGAAATTTCCCTCTCTGGATAAACTCTCTGTACTATGATGGCACCACTAAGTATGTCTGTATAGCATTGGACTTTTCACGGGACCACTGAAATTGGTATCGAACCTGATCTGAGCCCCCAGATTCTTCCTCATCTTCCTTCGAAATTTGTTGCTATTTTTCTAAGCGTGCTATATGAAACTATTTTTCCACTTGTGCTTATACACTAATTTCCTAATTTGATCCAAAGTTGTCATTGTATTTGATTTTAGTATCCTGTGTAATACATGTACATTAATCCAAATTAGGATTAGGGAAAGGGAATAACAAAATCTGAGATAAAAGAACAAATGGTGAACCAATTGAACAACAATCAACAGAAAACATTTTAGAATTAAACTTTATACCTGGTGGGAGAAGATGGATTGAGACACAAGAAAATTGTGAGAAAAATGAGGAGTGGGTAAGAACATATGACCAGAAAACTACTTACTGTCTTTCATATGAAAGCCTAAACCCTCTGTACACCAACTTGACAATAAGATTGTTTTAAAAAGAAGAGTATTGATACACATCTCAACTCTCATAAATTTACATGTAGATACTCATATCGATACGTTTGCAGTCCATATACAGATATGTGGAAGTAGTTCTTTTTTCTTTACATTCCAATATGAATAGAAATAGCACAGTTTACACTTTGTCCCAAGATTTCAAGCAAATTAATGTTGAAATCATTTTTCAAATATTTCTGAAGTAATCCAAATAGATGTTTGAAACTATGAAGGAGGAGAAATCTTGATGCTCAAATATGCCATAATCAGAAAATCTCACATTTTAACATCTATCAAAAATGTGAGCAAGATTCTACATGTCAATGTAGTCAAATACTTGAAATCTTCTGAGTACATAGGATTCCTAACCTCTAATAAATATTTTGGCAAGGTATGTCTTCCTGAAATATGCTTCAAAGGCTATTACATTTAGCAGTAGCCCAGGAATGAAATTCAAGTATAAAATGGTTGTGGGAGGCCACTGGTCAGATATTGAAACAACACTGAAGAAATTTCACATCATTTCTGAAGGGAAGATTTGCATTAAACACTTCCACCCAAATTTCATGTTGCTATTTCCTGAAGAGGAAACCCAGGTATCAATTATTCAGGGATATGGAAATTTTCAGAGACAAATAGCGCTAAAACCAATACCCATGTTAGCAAAATTGATGAAGATAATGTAGGAAATTCTTCTTTTGAGTAGAACTGGATTCATTCATGGAAGTAAGATTATTTTAAAGCCAGTGTTTTCTATTTGTCACCAATGCATTACAGGAACATTTTTTTTTGTCAGTTGTGGGGCTTGAACTCTGTGCTTGCTCACTGTCCTTGTGCTCTTCAGCTCAAGTTAAGTGCTCTACCGCTTCAGCCACAGTGCCACTTCCGGTTTTCTAGTGGTTTATTTGAGTAAGAGTCTCAGAGATGTTCCTGCCTGGATAGGATTTGAACTGCGATCCTCAGATCTCAGCTTCCTGAGTAACTAGGATTACAGGCGTGAGCCACCGGCACCTGGCTTAAAAGAACAAATTTAACTGAAAAAGTGAGCTAACATTTATATTTGTTAAAAGGTTATACAAAAATTCTACAGATAGTTTTATATTTAAATGAACTATATTTCCCAATAGTATTCCTTTTTGAAGAAAATTAACGTTTGTATGCAATTACTTTTACTACTGGCTGGACAAAATTTCAATTTTACAGCATTCAATATCCCTCATTATTTCCACATTTATCCTTCTTATTGTCCTTAAGAAATTCTGAAGTAATTCTTCTTAGGCCAGGGAAAAGAGCATGCTAAGATTTCGGCAAATGGCATAATACTGGTAAAACACTCAAAATATGAATACATATCTTCAGAACTATAAGAACAACAAAAAAAACATATACAATGACAAATAGCATACTGTTCACAATAAACTTCTTTCCTAACTACAAGCAATATATTGGATTCAATTTGGACTCAAAATGGAAGAAAAACAGTATATATCGATTGATAATATCTACTTATCACCAAAAGATTTTAAATGTAAGGAGATCTAATATCCTTCATAATCTTGTTTGAAGAATTTCTATTTTCAAGAGGGTATATTAATATATTCCTTCCTTTTAATGTCTTCAACCGTTTTAAAATTTACACATTCAATTCATTTTTAAGATAGAAAGTGAATATAGAAATACTTGTAAGAAGATTTTGTGCTTTTCCATAATCAGTACTTTATCTTAATAAAATTAAAGAAATATGATTCATATACAATTTCGAGAAGCATCTTATTCTATTGTGTGTATGTGTGTGTGTATGGAGATCAAATTTTCCTGATCCATTCATGTGATATATATGTGTGTATGTGTGTGTATAATTATATATACACACATACATATACATATATACATATATAAACACATACACACACACGCACACACACACACACACACACACACACACACACACATATATATATATATATATATATATGTATGAATTCTATGCCTCTATCAGAAAGAATGACAGCACCCTATTTGTTAGGAAATGGAAAGAGTTGGAAAAAATATATTAAATGAAGTAAACCAGGCCCAAAGAAAGAACCAGGTCCCAAGGTTTCCCTTATTTGCAATAACTAGTATAAGTGAAGGACAAGACGAAAAGTTCAAAAGCTATGTACATATAACAATATAAGATGTTCGTTGAAATGAATCCCAAGACAAAGACACACTTGTGTTTTCTATCTTGCTGTTGTTTTCAACATATCTAAAATGTACTATGTGATTTTTTGTTTTGTTTCTCTTGTGTGTTATTCTCCCAGGGTAAAACACCTGTTTTCCCTATTTGACTCCAGTGCCATGCATTTTGTATATACATTTTTCTAATTTCGGGAGAGGAAAGGAGATAAAATCCTGAAATAAGGATACAGGTTGACCCATTGTATCAATGAGATATACAAGTCACGGTTTTGAAAATGAACTTTAAAAATTGGGAGGGAAGGAGGAGTTAGAGAGGTGGGGAAGAAAGGGATGTTAGGGGAAAAACAAAGGAGGAGGTAACAATACTCCAGGAAATATACACATACTTTACTCATTTAACTGTAAAGCCTCTGTACGCTATTTTTACAATAAAAACATTAATTTTTTATTAATAAGTTTTTATTGTGAAAAGACCGGACAGAGGGGTTTCAATTACATGAGCAAGGTAATGAGTTTGTTTTCGACATAGGGCAGGGAGGATTGGGTGGGGGCCATAGGGAGGATGGTAAGGGATGGGATGGGGAAACAAAGGAGGAGGCTACAATGCTTGATCAGAAATGTACTCATTGTCTTGCCCATGTAATTGTAACCCCTCTGTACATTATTTTCACAATAAAAAAATAAAAATTTAAAAAAGATAATGAGTACATTTCTGATCAAGCATTGTTGCCTCCTCCTTCGTTTCCTCTTACCATCCTTGCTCTCAATTTCCTCCCACCTGCCAAAGTTGTAAAGTTCGATACTCTTTTTGGACATTTTTTTTTTGTTATTGTAAAAATACCATACAGAGGGGTTACAATTACATGGGCAAAGGATTTTTTTTTTGGGGGGGAGGTAGGGGGTCCGATCCTTGGGCCTGAACTCTGGGCCTGGGTGCTGTCCCTCAGCTCTTCAACTCAAGGCTAACACTCTACCATTTGAGCCACAGCAACAACTCCGGCTTTTAATTATTATTATTATTAGCTTAGGTGGTGCTGAGGACTCGAACCCAGGGTCTCATGCATGCAAGGCAAGCACTCTACCACTGAGTCACCTTCCCAGCCCCATGAATGGATTTCTTATCAAACATTGTTGCCTTCTCCTTTGTTTCCCCTTACCATCCCTTAAAGTTAGTTTTTTGACTTAGGTCTTGTTGTACCTCTCATTGTTCAATTGGTCCACCTGTATCCCTATTTAAAAGAGTTCGTTTTTCCCTTCCCTTCCACAAATTATAACAGCATCAAATGCAGTGAAAAATTTACTGTGTATTTCAAATAATGCATTTCACCATTTTTCCATATAAAGGATAAAATAATTGCATTGAATGACAAAATATACACTTGAACATGGTCACCTTAAAGAAATATACTATGTTCAGTTTTTTATATGACATAGATTCTAAGTGGAACTATCTCATAGAAACAATGCAAGCGTTACGAGCACATATCAAATGGACAACCCCCGTCCTACTTGGAAAAGACAGAGTCGCATGATTACTTTTCATTTTCTTGCTTGGAAATTAGCAATTTCCATGGATCTCTAAGGTCTTCAGCTCACATAATTACTTGAGGATATTCACCAGGATGATTTTCAATTTTCAAATATCTCTCGATCTACACATGACTATTATTTTAACTTATTTCCAAACAAGAGAAATGTATTGAAGATTATTTTACCAAATAAATGTAATTGGATTCATTTGCTAATCCATTTTGAAATGAATGTACCCATAATTTTAAAATGTTTTTTATTGCCTGAACTGCAATTGAAATGAATTAGTGAATGGTGAATACATTCAGAGAAATCATTTTTCATTTTCTCAATTAACTCTAGCCAATTTGCTATGAAAGTATATGAATTTATATGTATATACAGATAATTATTCTTAAATTATTTGAAGCCACAAACACCTGCAGATATTTCTGAGTTGTCAAAATCATCCATTTTAGCTTTTTATGAATATTTTAATGTTAGGAATTGTCAATTAAATAATTGAAACGTAAGCATGCTTTGCTACATGGCAATTCCATTCTAGTGTTTTCATTTTGTTTAGTTTAGTCCAAGCTTCATTTTTTGTGTATTGCCTATAGTATAAAATAAAAATTTGGATACTTGATAACTCATTGAAATTTTCTATGGATGTATATGTTTCACATGGAAAGATACACTGTAGCAGTGGTATGATAATTTTAAACTAAATTATTGTGTACATTAATATTCTAAGGTACAAAATATTGAAGGAAGAAAAATATCTTTTGTAATTCTAATCTGCAATGAAACATTTCACTAGGACATACTCTGAAATTAGGCCATGACCTAAGTCCAAGTACTTTCAAAGGGAAAAATTACAAATTTCAGCATCAAACTAGATTGTATTTGGAATAAAGTATAATTTTACTGCATCAAATGAATGCCAAGTTGTACTGTATCTAAATTTTCCAACATCTCAAATGGAACTAACATGTGTGCTGTTTTGTCATTTTCTTTTTAATTTTCACCCACAATCACAGTATTTTTTTTTTTTAGTTAAGTAAGATTTGGGCAATAATTCAAGTACAGGACAAGGTGAGTGAGTGAATGAAAACTGTTCAAAGTGGAATTCTTTCATGGTTAAGCCACTTGGTATAATAAGTCCTATCATCCATTCATTCTTTCTATTTCTATTTATTGCCAATTTTATTTATTTTTTTATTGTGAAAATACCATACAGAGTGGTTACAATTACATGGGCAAGGTAGTGAGTACATATATTATCAAGTATTGTTACCTCATACTTTGTATCCCCATAGCTTCCCTTCCCTTCCCCATCCCGCCACCCCCAAACCCCCTTACCACACTTCCCCCACCCCACGAACCCCCACCCTGCCAAAGCTGTAAAATTCGTTTTTCGACATTACATCTTGTACATCTCATTGTTATAATGGGTCCTATCAACATCAAATACAGTGAAAGCAGGGCTTATACCTCTCCATGTTAAAGAAATCATCTTGTAAGTATGTTGCACGCAATCACAAGAAAGAAAAAAAAAACATTTGAATCCGTATCTTGGGTTCATTTAACCTAACATCCACTTAGCTGACAATTTCTCTTTGTCTCAGACATGTACAAGTTATTGCGACTAAGGAAAACCATGGTACCTATAATTTTTTGGTCCTGGTTTACTTCACCTAATGTATTTTTTTCCCAAGTCTTTCCATTTCCTAACAAATGGGGCAATGCCATTCTTTATGATGGAGGCATAGAATTCCATTATATATATATATATATATATATATATACATATATATACATATATACATATATATATACATATATACATATATATATTCCATTGTGTATGATTATATATATATACATATATATATATATATTCCATTGTGTATGATATTTTTGGATGAATTATTGAAATCGATTGGCCAAAATTTTGTTGAGAAGTTTTGCATCAATGTTCATCAAAGAAATGATTCTATACTTCTCTTTCTTTGATGAGTCCCTTCCTGGTTTTGGAGTGAGGGTAACGATGGCTTCATAGAATGTGTTCGGCAGTGCACTTTCTCTTTCAAATTCATTAAAGTGTTGGAGAAGGATTGGTGTGAGCTCTGCTTTGAAGGCCTTGTAGAATTCCACTGTAAAACTATCTGGTCCTGGGCTTTACTTTGATTGGAGGTCTCTTATTGCTGTTTCTATTTCAATGCTAGATATGGGCCTGTTAAGATGGTTTAACTCATCTTGGTTTAGTTTTGGCATGTCAATATTTGTAAGGAAAAGGTCCATTTCTGCCAAGTTCTCAAACTTATTAGCATAAAGTTTTGAGAAATATTCTCTTATAATGTTCTGAATCATGGTTTTTTCTGTGGTGATGTTTCCATTCTCATCTCTGAATTTATTTATTTGGGTGTCTTCTTTTTCTGATAAGATTTGCTAAGGGTCTGTCAATTTTGTTATTTTTTTCCAAGAACCAACTCTTCATTTTCTTGATTCTTTCTATGCTTAATTTGGTTCCTAATTCATTTAGCTCTGATTTAGTTGCAAGTATATCTTTCTGTCTACTGTGATTTATCTTGTGCTCTTTTTCAAGGAGACTAAGATATCTCATTAAATTGTTGGTTTCAGATCTCTCCAATTTGTTGATATTGGAACTCAGAACTATAAACTTGCCTCTGAGTACTGCCTTTGCTGTGTTCCAGAGGAGCTGGTAATTTATGTGTTCATTTTTGTTGAATATCATGAACAATTAAATTTCCTTTCTAATCTCTTCCATGACCCTCTGGTAATTCAACCTGTGTTGTTCAGCCTCCATGTGTTACATGACTCTCTTTGGTGGCTTTTGGTGTTGAGTTCTAATTTTATTCCCTTGTGGTCTGAGACAATGCAACGTATAAGTTCAGTGTTTCTGAATTTGGACAAGTTTGCTCTGTGACCTAAACTGAGGTCTATTTTGGAAAATTTTCCATGTGAACCAAAAAAAAAACAAAAAACCAACAACGTGTATTCTGATGCTGCTGGGTGAAATATTTAATAGATACCTGTTAAATCTAATTGATCTATGAAGTATTTTAGATCTGAATTTTCTCTGTTGACCTTTTGCCGTGCTGATTTATCTAGTGGGGATATTGGTATGTTAAAGTCCCCAAAAATTAATGTCTTTGAATATATGTGAGATCTGAGGGAAAATAGTGTTTCTTGGATAAATTTGGGTGCTCTGTTTTTTGGCAAATAGTCATTTAGAATTATAATATCCTCCTGAAGGAGAAATACCCTAATTAGTATGTAGCGACCTTCTTTATCTTTTCTTACTAATTTTAATTTAAAATCTATTTTATCTGATTTTAGGATTGCAACTCCCTCCTGTTTATGGTGGCCCTGTGCTTGGTAGATTTTATTCCAGCCTTTCAAAAGTTGTTTGTTCTTATGGGCAAGATGTGACTCCTGAAGGCAGCAGAGAGAAGGATCTTGCTTTTTCATCCAACTAGACAGTCTATGTCGCTTACTTGGAGAGTTAGTTCCATTAATGTGGAGAGGAGTGTGAGATATTTTGGAGTTCCTGCCATGTTATCCATCTTCTTGGAGGCTCTGCAACTATGTTCTTCCTATGGTTCTTGGATTCTCAGTTTGGGTGCGGTTTCTTGGCCTTTATTTTGGTCTTGATGGTTTTCTATGTGTAGGACAACTTTAAGTACCTTTTGTAGTGTTGGTTTGGTGGAGATATATTTTTTCAGTGTTTCTTTTCTATGGAAGGTTTTTAATTTGACCTTCGGTTATGAAGGAGAGTTTAGCTGGGTACAATACTCTTGGTTGATAGTTGTTTGTCTTTAGGACATGACATACATCATTTCAGACTCATCTTGCTTTTATTGTCTTGCTGAGAAAACTGAGGTGATCCTAATTGGTTTTCCTTTGTATGTGATTTGGTTCTTCTTGAAAGCCTTAAGGATGTTTTCCTTGGTCTGAATAGATCCTGTGCGGATTATAATGTGACAGTGTGATGTACTGTTCTGGTCTGGTCTATTTGCAGTTATAAAAGCCTCTTGTATCTGAATAGGCCTATCTTTTTGCATGGTTGGGAAGTTCTCTGCTAGGATCCTCTTGGCCATTAACTTCTCTCTCTAGGTTCTCCTCTATACCCATTATCCGCAGATTAGGCCTTCTGATGGTGTCTTCCAAATTTTGAATAGATCTCTCATATTTCTTGGATTTCTCTTGGATGGTTGTATGTTCTTTCTCTATAATGCTTAGGCTGTATTCAATCCCTGACATTTGATCTTCTGCTTTTTAAAAATGTGTTTTCCTTCTAAGTCGTCAGCTTTGATGGCTTCAAATTCTTCATTGGAATTTTAGATCTTGTATGAACTTCTTCACTTCCTCAATTTGGTGTTCAGTGCTTATTCTCAAATCACCTAGTTCATTGGTTATGGTTTCCTGGGACTCCCATTCCTTCTCTCGGGCTCCATTCATTATTCCCTTTGTGGTCTTCCTAAATTCTTTCATTTGTCTGTTTATGGATTCCATGAATTCATCTTTTTTTTTTTTTTTGTGTTCTCATCCCACCAACGCAATTCCACTATTACTCTTTGATTAGCTTCCTCAGGTTCACACAATTCCTGTCTTTCTCTTTGACTGTTCTCAGCTTGCTCATGCAATTTCTTTATTCTAATTGTTCTCATTCTGCTCACACAACTCCTGTATCAATCTTTGAGTAGTTTCCTCACGCTCACAAGATTCCTGTATTGATCTTTGCTTTGCTTCCTCTTTCTCCCTATCACATTCACACTGAGTCCTTTGCAGTTTTTCAATCTTTTCATTCACCATGTTTACCAGAAGTGTTTGTAGAGCTATTTGGGACCTCTCTTCTGGATTACTCATTAACTGTTCTGCCAGCTGACTATCATGAGTGGGAGTTGCAATACACCGACTTGCCATTTTTCTTGGGTTTTCTGGCTTGTTCTGCCCATTTGGTATGAAAGCAACACAAATTTTGTGCTAGAACACTAATTTGGAACAAGCACCAACAAAGTCCTGTTATTACACAGTCAAAAGGTTGCAGAAACAATCTAGTTCAACAGATATAATCTACTCAATATCAAAAAACTACAGATTCATGGGCTAGAAACAGCAAAGAAGAATTTGGCAAACCAGAAATTATAATTTTTATGGAGATATGTAGGGGAAAATTGGATTAAAGGAATGTGGAGAGGTATATGGAGAGTGAATTTAAGCAAGTCCTTATCTCAAAGAGGGAAATGGATTGGACAGAATGATAGAAGAGAGATTAAAAAAGAGAAAAAAATAAGAAAAAAACAAAAAACAAAAATTCTTAAAAATATAGAACTATAAAGAGGTAATACTGCTATTAAAGAATTTAAGCCTAAGAGATTGTGACTGAGTAATAAATTTCTGGATTAAATGTGTACACATTGGCGGATAATATCTAACAACAGATATATATCTGAGGATGAATAGAAAAGGAATTAAGTCATGCAAAAATAAAGAGAAAAAAAGAAAATAATGAAGAAAAGAGAAAAAATGAAAGAGAAAAAAAGCACAAAAAGGTCAATAGAGATTAAAAAAAATCACACACACACACACACACACACACACACACACACACACACACACACTTATGCACCTAAAATAAAAAGTATAATAGGAAAAAAATATAAAACAATTAAAAATTAAATTTAAAAAGGTAGAAAAAGAGTTCTTTGATTTCTTGGGGGAGTACAGGAAGTTCCTGTATATTCCTTGTGTTCGTAACCAGAGTCTTGGTGGAGTCTCCGGTCTGCTTGTCATGTTTGGTTTTCCTGGGGCTTGATTGGTTTCTTAAGTCCATTTGTTTGGGCAGGCAGAAAAATGCTCTGCTTTACCCAGGATTTTGTGATCCTCCTCCCAGGCTTGTTTAGTGGGAGAGTGATCGGCTTTGAGTATCAAAAAAGAGAGACATTGCTGTTTCCTCTAGTTTGAAGATGCTGTGATGAGGCTAGGTTCTGGGTAGGTTTGAGTCCTTTCAGCAAACAGTAGCTTTTCCCTGAGGGGCTAGCTCCTGAGACACTCACAGAGCCCAATCTGGAGCTATTCTCAGGGTTTATGTTTATTGAATTTCAATTGATTGTCTGGGCTGCTGAAGGGAGAAGCAGCCTCTAGTTCTGTTTATCCAGTGAAGATAGACACTCCTCGGGGGAGGAAGATTTCTCTGCCTGGGCTGGGTGACTTTTCCCTGGGTGGAGCTGAACCTGGAAGGTAAGGTCAGGTTCCTGAGATGTGCTAAATCCCTTTTTTGTTTTCTTCCAAGGCCTGAATTGGAGCTAGGTGCTTGGCAAAGATGTTGATCTCTGGTGGGGGAAGGTGGGGCAGCTTTCCCTTCTCTGCTCCCTGAGAAGGAGTGAGGATATCGGAGTTCTACTCAGGCCAGAGTGTTTCTTCCTGGGTCGTCTCTGGTCTGCGATCTGCAGGATGTAGATATCTGTGCCTTTTCTGTTCTTGCTGGTGTTGAGTAGAATCCACTACCTTGCTCCATCTGGTGCCTTGTCCCGGACTCTTGGTATTGTAGGAATCCACTATTGTTGCTGCAGCTACCGGCAAATGCTAACATCTGTCTCCTTGCCTAGATTTTCCCTTTCGGGTCTGTAATGGCACACTTGGTGTGATTCTCTAGGCTAGGATTGTTCACTGGAACACTAAAACTGCTTTCGAAGTGAGAGCTTGTTTAACCTACAGCTTATCCCCCCCTCCCCCCCCCCCTCCCCGCCATCATCCTGGAAACCCCATTCATTCTTTAATATGTAGTTTGGGGGGAGGGGTGTTAAGTGTTTTTGCTTGTGAGTGTGTGTGTGTATATGTGTGTGTTTGTGTCTATGGCTTACATGTTCTCATCAGATTTAATTTGTGAGGGCTGGGAAGGTGGCTCAGTGGTAGTGTGCTTGCCTCGCATGCATGATGCCTTGGGTCCAATTCTTCAATACCACATAAGCAGAAAAAATAGCCGGAAGTGGGACTGTGGCTCAAGTGGTAGAGTGCCTTGAGCCAAAGAGCTGAGGAACAGTGCCCAAGCCCAGAGTTCAGGCCCATGCCCGGACCTCCCCAACCCCCCAAAAATAAAGAAATTGGGTTGTCAACTCTTAATGAAATATGTGAACATTATAGTAAATTTTTTGGTATAATTCTTTTTGTATGTTGACTTGAAGAATAGATTTTTTGTGGGGCTTCAACTCCTGGGCATCAGCTGATTGAGCCACAGAACCAACAGGTTTTCTAGTGGATTATTGGAGATAATAGTCTCACGGACTTTCTTGCCCAGTCTGGTGTTCACCAATGATCCTCACATCTCTGACTCCTGAGTAGCTAGGATTACAAGCATGAGAAAATGGCACCTAGTAAGAATAGATTTTTTAAGAAAGAAAAAGCTGAAAAACTCGTTTGAATAATTTGATCATCAGAATTATCTACTATATTTAGCCTCATACTGTTTAATTCAAAATACAAGATGTAAAGATTTCATGAGTATATATAGGTAATGTGCTAAAATGTATTTATCTAATAGAGTTGGTTTCATATCCTAGTTATGGTAAGTAAAGACACAATGATCATACTCATGATCTCAGCCTCATGAGTAGCTAGGATTACAGGCGTTAGCCACCGGGCCCGGCTTGAACTTTTGCTAAATGCAAATGAATGGATTGGTGATTAAAGGAGGATCACTCTTTTTAATATTTTAAGAAACCTCACAGAGTTTTCCAAGGTACTTGAAACTTATTTACACTCATATAACAGACTACTACTATTCCCAACTTGTGATATGATTTCTTTTCTTAATACGTCCTTAAAAGGTGGAAATAGCAATCTCATGGAATTTTGATTTATATTACATTTTTGATGGAAATGGTTTGAAATTTGCAGACAAATTTGATGTTAATGTAAGGAATTCCATTTTTTCCTTATTAACAATCTTGTAGGATAAGCATGATGCATTTGCTACATGACCAATCCAATATCTATGATTAGTAGCTAAATTGAATCTTTTCTTCCATTTGAGGCATTTCATGCTCAACAGAGAGCATAATGGACTACAACCTTAAAAAAAACGTTATCTATATTAATTATATAAAAGTGAAAGGATGCATAAAATAGGAACAAATGAATTTGTACTCACAAATTATCCACTGTGAGAGTAGAATAATTATCACTCACTGTATGCAAATAACTGCATGGTAATTTTGGTTTCAACATATATATTACCAAAATTCAAAGAGAATTATCATGACAATCTAGAGGATGTGTCACTATACTAAAGTGTCCTAAAGCCTTAAAACAATCCCACGTTTACTTGCTATCCCTTTATATTTATAGAAATTCATGTTGATTCTAAGCATAAATATTCGGATGTTCACTGGAGTTATTGGCATTTATATTTGGCCTGAGATGGTGTATATATCTTCATGCATGTAATGCAATTCAAAACAAACATAAAGGGATCCATTTAGTGAAAAAAATAAAAAAAAAATCTCTCTCTGCAGATGATGTGATCTTGTATTTAAAGAATTCCATGGACTTCATTCTCAAATTGCTCATGCTAATTCAAAATGTTGACAAAGCAGCATGTTATGAAATTAAACATCAACAATCAATGTCTTTTCTGTATGCCAAAAAGGATGAGTGCAGCTGAAATCTGGAAAGCAACACTTTTGCAATAGCCCCACAAAAAATAAAATATCTAGGAATTATATTTTCTAGAGAAGTGAAGGACCTCTATGATGAAACTTTAAAAACCTAAAAAAGGAAATCAAAGTAGAATTTAGGAAGTAGAAAAACCTTCCATGCTCCTGGATTGGAAGGATCAACATCATGAAAATGGCAATACTTACAAAGGCTATCTACAAATTCAATGTGAAAACTATCCATGTTCCAACCTCATTCTTCAATAAAATAGAATAAGCAATTCAAAAATTAACATGAAACAGTAAAACACCCTGGATAGCAAAAATGATCCTGAACAGAAAGAACAGTGCTAGAGGAATGTCAATACCAAATTTCAAACTCTACTACAAACCCAGAGTAATCACAACAGCTTGTTACTGGCACAAGAACAGACCTCAGGACCAATGGAATAGAACTGAAACCCAGAAATGAACCCACATATCTATAGCCAACTGATCTACGATGAGGGAGCTAAAAATAGAATGGAAAAAAGGCAACCTCTTCATTAAATGGTGTTGCCAAAATTGGTTAATCTCCCATAAAAAACTTAAGTCAGATCCTTATATATCATCCTTCATCAGAATCAAATCCAAATGGATCAAAGACCTTGGAGTCAAGGCAGACACCCTGAAAACATTACATAAAGGAATAGGAGAAACCCCAAGACTCCTTGGCACAGGTCAAAATTTTCTTAAGAGAGACCCAGAAACACAACACATCAAAGAAAGGCTGGAAAAGTGGGATTACACAAACATGTAGAGCTTCTGCATGGCAAAGAACATACTAGCAAGATCAATAGAAAGCTCACTAATTGGAAGAAGAACTTCACTAGCCATAGAATAGACAAAGGCTTCATATCTAAAACATACTTGGAACTCAAAAAATTAAATCCCCCAACAAATTTTCAAAGAAACCACTGCTTGATAAATCATTGGGCTAAAGACTTGAAGTGAAAATTGTATGATGAAGAAATAAGAATGGCCAAAAATATGAAATAATGCTCAAACCTGCCTAGTCATAAAAGAAATGCAAATCAAAACAACATTGAGATTCCATGTCACCCCAGTTATGATAGCTACTATCAAGAACTCTAATAACAGATGCTGGAGAGGATATGGCCAGAAGGCAACCCTACTGCACTGTTGGTAAGAATGAAAATTTTTCCAACCATTTTGAAAGCTGTATTGAGGTTCCTGAAAAGACTCCACAATCCCACTTTTGGGTATTCACCCAAATGATCACAAACAAGGCCATACTAAGGCACAGAGGATTACTATGTTTATTGCAGCATTATTTACCATAGCTAAGGTATGGAACCAACCCTACTGCGGTTCAGTAGATGAGTGGATTAAAAGAAATATATATATACATATATATATATGGAGAAAGAGAGAGAGGAGAAAGAGAGAGAGAGAGGGAATACACACACACACACACACACACACACACAATGGAATGCATCTGTGGTGGTTCTTGCTTCCCTATGAGGTTGCCATTCTAATGGAATGCAGTGCAATCTCAATGCTGACTTGATTTGCAATGATTTTATTGTCAAAGATGTTGAGCATTTCTTCATCGGTCCTTTGGCCATTCTCAATTCCCCATCACTGAAGTCTCTCTTTAAATATTTAGACTTCTTACCATTGAGTGTTTTTATTGTTCGGATTTTTTTTGAGGGGGAAGGGAAACTGGGCTGGTTGAATTTTCATTATATTTCAGGTCTAAGGCACTTTTCTATTTCTTGGCTTGTGAAGATCTTCTCCCAGTCTTCTAATTCTCTATTTACATGTTTAGCTATGTCCTTGGTCATGATGAAACTCTGTAGGTTCAAGCAATACCATTTGTCTTTTCTCTGACTTAGTGTATTTATGTGTCTGTAACAAGAAAGATGCAACCTGTTTTAATGAGCCCTAGTATTTCTCTATTCCTTCCATTCACAGTATTTTCCATTACCATCAAGGCTTTGATTCATTTGGATTTTTTTCTGGCACAGGGTGATGTGTAACTTTTAAATTTTTATAGACAGTTAACCAGTATTACAAAACTAGTTATTGAATATTCCTTTTTCATTTTTATGCGTTTATCCTGCTTCAAATTTAACTTACCTAGTGAAGGGTCATAATTTTTTTCTTTAGTAGTGACATTTTAAATATAGGTGCCCTGTTTTCTCTTTTTGTATTAATTGGTATATATCCAGTTTCATCCTAGAAGAGAACTGAAAGAGCTTAATTGCTATGTACATATGAACATGAAGATTAGGGTAAGCAAAATGAACTCCATAACACCGTGTAAAGAGGTTTATCATTGTTGGTTTTTTAAAGTGTATTATGGAAAACTATTTCTTTTTTCTTGCTATTTGTCTTTTATTTTTTACAGGGTTTCTCCCTTGTTGTCAATATATTTAATTTTGGTAGCCTGTGGATTGCATAACCTTTAATCTGAATAGGGTAAGGAAGGGAGACAAAAACATTTTGAGATGGAAAACAAAGGATGAACCAATTCTACAAAATTCTTCACAAGACAACATCTTGGAAATGTCATTTACAATGGCTCAAAGGAGATTTGAAGCAGAATGAAGTGTAAGAAAAATGAGGGATTAACAAAAAGATTCACTGCCTTGCATACATAATTATAATCACTCTGTACATCAATTTGACAAGTTGAATTAAAAAGAAGAGTATTGACATACTTAAATTTTCATAAGTTTACATACGTGGATGTGTATGTGTATTGGTTGGTAGTCTATATAAAGACATTTGTTGATAGATCTGCTCTCTTCACATCCTGACCAGACTGAATAGGCACAGGTTTTCCTGAGGCTGTAGGTTTCAAACTAACACTCTTAAATTAATGTTGAATTCATTCCTGCTCACTATTTCTTCAGGAAAACCAAGAATCATTTGACATTACATACTTGGTGTACAAATATGCCCCAAAACAGAAACTCTCCCATTTCAATACCAATAATAACTATGGGCCACATTCTCAAATCCTTAACTTCCTCATCTTACCCAAGTAATCCAACTTATTGATTGCATAGGAATCTTACCAACAATAATTGACAAGGTAGATCTTCCTAAAATGTGCTTCAAAAACGATTCCACTTTACATCACGAATGTTGTGGACTATATATCCAAATCTACTATAAATATGTGGGAGAATGTTTATGTGGGGCAAATTACACACAAGTTGAAAATGAAGATAGGCATTATTGATGGTTCCATGAAAGTGTTTTTTGTTATACTCGACAGAGTCCACTATTCTTAAAATATTTTAGAAATATATTGAGAATTTTCCAAAAGATGCATACCCTCTTACACAAAAATATCATTTTCAGCACAAAATCATGTTATCTTTACAAATTGCATTGCTACCCTCTCAAATAAATACGTTTTGAATGATATTTTGTGTACATACACAAGAACCTGTTTTTTCCTGCCACAGGTTTTGGAAAGAACTACCAGAAACTCGTTGAATTACACATTGAAATTATTTAGACGGATGAAAAACTTATATAGTAAGAAATATACCTCAAAATGTTGGTTGAAAAATCCTGTTGAAATTTTCATGGCCTTTTAATATGGAATAGATAATTGTTATAAATTTGTACAAGAGGTCTAATATCATTACAATTATAACAATATGTGTAATGGAAGACGATATTCATAAGGAAATCTAAGCACAGTGAAAAATTAAGTATGATTTGTTTTCTGTCGGGAAACAAATATAGATTTTGATTTGATGATTGACATATCCATACTCCAACTTTACCATGTCTATGTGGAAACTGACACAGTGAATTCCAATAAAGGCATAACACCTTGCTTTCCTTCTGGTTTCAAGGTAAGGGTGAATATGTATTAGAAATCAAAATGAATTCAATTGGTTTAGTGAAAGTCACTATATTAATCGCTCTTCTCTCTCTCTCTATCTATATATATATATATACATATATATATATGTACATAAATATAGTATGTAACTAAAACAATGAGAAATGGAGTGAACTCATGGTTTATTAACAATGATTCCTGCTAGTAATTAATAAAAAACAATAATATTTTACTTTTTGTGGAAAAGAACCAAATATATATTTCTGTAATCCGCATATGAGCAAGAACTTCACTAGTAGATTGAGAGATATTCAAAACTAATAAGAGCACATTATCAGTTATTTTCCAAAAAAATCATGCTTGCTTCCATTTCCATTTCCCTTGAAACTTAATCATTGTAAACACATCTTTTCACAAATTATGCTTGGACACTCTCTGTCTCAACACATTAAAAGTTAGTTTAATATTTGAAGTGTGACCCTAGTCAATATATTACTTTAATGATTATGGTGAAGTTCTTCAATCTTTCTCTAGTGTCTCACATTCAGACTCAGCTATGCCTTGGCAGATGTTCTGAAATACGTTTCTTGTAAAATATTCATGGATGTATCATGTATTCAGGAAAATAAGAAGAAAGAATTTACATGATTGATATAAATGAAAGTCAATAGTGGATTTACTATACAATGTTATTACAATTAATATAAATCAACATGGTATTTTGATCTCCATTTAAAAATCTATGAAGGGATGCATATAAACAAAGCACAGAGAGTGTGTATTTTCATGAGATGTATCCTACGAAAGGATGCCTGCTGTATGGGAGGCAATAAAATATGAAGGGATACAATACAAACATCTTCAGGTACAATTACAAGAAATGTTCCATGGCTCAAACAAACAGTTTTTGCATTCTTATGTGTGGACAAAAAAATCTCTTTTGAAGTGACAATCACATTGTGAATTGGTATCAGGTAAATATATTCAGCAGTCTGGAAAAAAATAACCTTTAAGAAACATACACATGTCCCCTGTCATTGTGAACAGTGAAATATTGGACTTTGAAATGAATATTAAAAATTTTCATTACCTTAGGTTAACATTTCTTCATTAAAATTACTTTGTCAAATATGTGAGTTTTTGAAATTTCCATTCCAAAATGACACCAACATTTAGAATGCTTTTCTGGGATCAAGCCCAGGGTAAGAGGCTTGACTTTCAATGGCCCAATTATGTTTTCAATCCTCATTATCAAGGAAGATATATAAGGAAAAAATCTTTTACAATCTGTATTTAATGTTTATCATGATTGAGTAAAATCAAGATTTGAAGGCAGGCAAAAATATCATTACTTTTCAATTCCAAAATCATAGTAATGTGCCCTGCTTCACCTTATCAGTGTTGAAATAGAATAGAGAACATGTGTAACACCATTTCAGTTGGTACACACACAGACACAGATAAACTCACATAAACACACACACATACACACACACAAAGATTTGCATCTACAAATGGACAGATAACAGAAATATCAGATCACACACAAATCTCCTCACATATACATAATGACAAAAAATAGGGTTGGATAAACCTTAAAAGACAAATCAGTAACAAGGTCTCCTATATTTTCAAATATTCTCTCATCAATTCACAGGTTCGCTAGAATCACCCACTTTTTAGAAGCCAGAAAAATGATGATTCCATATGTAAGACATAATGGCATAAGGGAACAGGATTTGTAATACTCTGGAGTCAAATTAACTGTTCAAATAACAAAAGAAGATAAGGAAATATCATTGCATCAAATACTACTCTGAATTTCAAAGAGAACTTCCAAGATAGTATAAGTAGAGAGTGAATAAAACGTAACTGGCTTTTACGTGGAGGAAAGTAATTCAGAGATTTTGGAAATATCAGTGAGTATACCAGAAAAACCAGTGATGAACATTGCATTACATTCCTGACTATAATTTTTTGTGGTGGTCGTTGGGCTTGAACTCTGGGCTTGGGCACAGTCCCTGAGCTCTTCAGAGCTCTAATGCTCTACCACTTGATGGACCGTGCCATTTTCAGTTATGAGGTGATGAAAATGTGACAAAGGTTCCTGTTGGCTTCCTTGAACCATATTCTTCAGAACTCAGCCTCCTACATGTTCCTAAGTGACTTTTAGCTGGCTTCTTTTCTCTATTATCCAGAGTGTGTTGATGATTTTTCTGCTTGTTTGCTCCCAACATTCTTGCACAATGCAGGTCCATGAGTAGTCATGATTTTCCTTAAGGATAATTCTCTATACTATTTGATTATGAAGGTATTAATCTGAGAAATGAATCTAAGAAAACTCCTTGACTTTATTAATCTATAATAGGAACCTCATGTGTCAAACATGAGAGATGTTAGAATTAACAGTATTATCACCTGGCCTGGCTCAAATGTGGTTTTTGATCCCCAAAATCATTTCCCATGACATATTTTTTTTCCTCTGCATGATGGAGAATGAGAAACTCCCTAGCTACAAGAACAAACATATTCTTTTGATCAAATACCAAATTAATCTATTCAGTATGAAAGTAGCATGAGTTTTAGTCCTCTCTATATTCTTCATGAATTAGAAAACTGTCATCTGATATAAGGGTGAACTTATCTATTCCCATAAGTCTGCCTTAATTAGCACTTTCTTCACTATATACAATGCCAATTAATCCTGAACATAACATTGTAATATGTTTGAGACACAGATGAAAATGAATACAAATTCCTAGTATGCTTAATAGTTTTTCAACGGAGAATATACGAGGCCAGACTGTAATGACAGGCTCACATAACAACAAATTGGTCTTAAGTGGAATAAGCTTGTCTTTAACAGAACTACTCAGGAAAGAAAATTTTTGACGATATCAATACATCTAGAATCCATTGTCTTACTTATAAAAAGGATGATGTCTCCTATTAGCAAGGAACACAAATTACATGATTCCACATGGAATAAATGCTTATGAACAAGTTCATGCAAGCCCAGTTACTATTCCTTTGTTCCTTTAGTTGGCACCTTACCATGTCAGAAAGTGATGCTCGTTGTTTTGACATTGTATAAGAGCAAAAGGACAAGATCATTCTAGGAATTACAATTCTTTGAACAATCAAATAAATATTCATTAAGACCTACAATAACTTTTAGAGTTACAGATCTTATTTTGATTTTCTTATGTATACCACATCCAATATGTTTTCATACTTTAGGAATGTGAAATGTGAAATACATGTATGTATTGCTGGTTAAAATAGCTCTAAATACATTTAATTAATATATACCTTTGCAAAATGTAAATTGTAATTCATCTCAAGAATCGCCTCAAATAATTTTATAGTAACACAAAGAGACAATTCAAACCAGGCTGTTATTCCTATAATATTCATTAATCAATCTCAGAATGAATACATTGCCGGAACCAGCTGGTAACGAAAGGGACTCCTGATTTAGGGTGCGAGGACAGAAAAATAAAGACATAAGACAAAGGATGGGGTCGGGAGGTCTGCAGCTCAAGACTGCAGCCCCGTTTATTTTTAAGTCTTCTTATTTATACTATTAGAAGTCAAGAGGTAACCTAAGGTCACCATAGTGCAGAAAAGCAAGGAAAATTTTAATAAAAACAAGGGTGCAGAAAGAAAGAAGACAAGGTCAACTGATAGAAAGTAAAACAAATTCTACAGACATAGCAAGGGAAACCCGGACACCTGGTGTTTTTCCTGAAAGCCTTCCTTGTAGTGCCTTCAAGTGAGCACAAGGGTCAAGATGACCTTGGAGCTTTACTGTCGGCTCCCAACATATCCCCCATCTTTTTTTTGAAGAAGTGAACCCGCCTGTCTTAGGTTGGTTGGATCACCTTGTTTGCCTTACCCGTCTTTGGGAACTTCTTCAGAGCAAAGCTAAAGGCCCTGTCTTAGGTTGGTCAGACTGGCACCCCCTCTTACCCGTCTCTGGCTGCAGTTCCTCTCAGGGGGAATTCATTTATTTGGACCTTGATCTTATGTAGCTGGCTGGCTAAACTCATAAGAGAGTTTTTCAGTGCACGTATAATACAAGGAAGGCATAGAAAACTATCAACAAAAGCATTCCCAGGCCAAGCAATATAATTAGCAATCCTTTAACATAAGTCAGGGAAGGGATATAGCACTGAAATTGTTTCAACAGTGTTTTTTAACAGTTTTTGCCACTTTAAAGTACAGAGGTAGGGCTTGTGTAGTATTATGAGCAAGCTGATTAAGATAATGGGCAGTTTCAACATTTTGTGTTAGTGCCACAGCAGCTGCCACTGCAGAGGCAGCTAACGCAATAAAGGCCAAAATATCAGCTACAAGTATCCCAACAAATTGAAGAGGGCGAATTAGTTCTTTCAATTGTTTTAACACCTGAATACCAAAATCTTTATACTAAGTTTCAGAAATATTTACAGGAAGCATAACAAAAGATGGTTGTCTAACAATAAGTATGGATTGTTATGCTGCTACACAAGCAATTAATAAAAGAACAAAGAACAGGTAACATTAAAATAATTAGCTCTTACAGAAATATTAATCAGTCCATACATAATAACATGGGGTGGTGATACACAACTCATAATATTTTTTAAAAGGGATGAATTGGGCCAGGTTATGTTGTTGAGTGCAGTCACCAGCATCCAAACATGATGTTGAGGGTGTCCATTCATCCACTACAGTCCAAGATTGTACTTATTGGTAAGATTAGCTCCAGACCAGTCCATTAATTGAGAATTAGTTCCAGAAATATTGGTAACAAATGGCTGCACATGCCTACACCTTATTGGATGAGGCTCTCCTGTAGATTCTACTACTTGTGAAGAATTAATGCAACGGGGTATCGTAAAGGATGGAGTAGAATTTGCATAAACTAAGTGCCCAGTTGGCAAAGATGTCATCTGTATATTGTACATTTGATTTTTGTCTGGAAATCAAATTTTATGAGTCATGGATTATATAAAAGTACAGCCTGGAATGGAGCTTTTAAAATTGGTGGTAAAGCATAAAAGAATTCCAATGTTTGAAGCTGAGATATCTCCCATCTTGGTGTGCTGGATGAAGGGATCAGGGGCTATACTGTATGCTGTTCTATTGACATGAATGAGTACTTCAACTCCCTCCCAGGTCGCTGGGTGCACAATCGGGAGATCCGGCATGTAAGCCCAATGGGTCAGCGTTTGTGTCATCTGAACGAGTCTCCACAATCCTAACGCAGCGTTCAGGCAACCAGCGGGCGTCATTTTCTTCCTACGAGAAAACACAAACATGTCCTCGACCCCATGTTAAAACCGAATCGGGCCCATGCCAAGCACCTATTAAAGGATCCTTCCACTTTACTTGAGCAAAAGCTCTTTGCTCTCTTTTTTCCAAAAAACGCTGTTCTGTGGAAAGGCCATTACAATCTAAGTTTAAAAAATTTAGTACAAAGCATGAGAAAGACTATTAACAGGAAAGATGAGGTATAATTCCCCACCTTTTAATTTAAAAATTTGATGTTTGAGCAAACCATTAGCTCATTCAACAATTCCTTGACCTTGAGGATTATAGGGAATACCTGTAGTGTGAATAATCTGATAAGATTTACAAAAATTTTGAAAAGCTTGTCCGACATATCCCAGACCAATATCAGTTTTACTATGTTTAGGAAGTCCCATAGTGGCAAAGCAGTGTAGGGAATGGGCAATACAATGTTTGTTAGTCTCCCCCGCAAGAGGAGTAGCCATAATAAAATTAGAGTAGGCATATGGTAACATGGACAAAGCAAAGCCATCCAAAAGATGGAATCAGTCAGGAGTTTAGTCTACTTTTTCCACGGTGGAGGTGGTCAGGGTAACGATGTAGATTTTCTCCAGGTGACTGTCAGGCTGTAGCAGCAGAAGCAGCAGGTTCTCTCAGTGGCTCCAAGGGACTGTCACACCTCGTGCTGGGCTGTAAATTTCTACACAGACTGGTTAAAGATAAAAGTAATATATACGCTTGGCATTCTGTGGCCCCACTAGTTTTTAAGACTATTTAGATAATAGACCAGGACAATTTACCAAGATGACAACTTTTTAACTAGATAGTTCTTTTAATAAGGCTGATTTTCTAGGCAGATATTGAGGGCTCAGGCCTTTACTACTATTTTCCATGTCTTTTTCTCTTGTGTGTGTGTATGTGTGTATGTGTGTGTGTGTGTGTGTGTGTGTGTGTGTGTGTGTGTGTATTTTGTCACCCTTTCTTTTTATAACATTGGTCCCTTGTTCTAAAAAGGGGGTGATGGGTGAAGATTTACCTTCTGTAACTTTTTCAAGCTGACTCAGGGGTGTTGATCCTACCTAGCCAGGAACCTTTAACCTTAGTCTATTTTACAAAGAGGTTACCAGGATAAGATGTCATTAAGAACAATATTTTAACTTTTGATAAATGCACAGATTTTTTTTTTTTTTGGCTATAGCAGTGTAGCTTGTTTAGCACTTTGTTTTGTAAAAGCATCTTTAAGAATGTGACCTCTAGTGATCCTAACAATGCCTAAGTCACCTGTGCAGGCCTTTAGACAGATGTTAATAGAAACACACTCTCAGGTTTACAAACTTTTTCTTGAGCCGATATATTTTGTGTAGCTAGTATTAGCTCAAAATTACTGTCAATTAGGGCTTTTGGCACATACAGGAGTTGGGATTTAAACCATCCCCCAATTTTATAACTTTAGCTTTTTAGTACTATCACAGATTACTGACAAGTTCCTGTCCCTACAAGGTAGATAGTCATGGATATTAGGCATGCTTACAAACTATCTTTCCATGACCTCCTGGCTCTGACCAATTTTTGAAGGGCCATGCACAAATTACTCTAGGATCTGACATTTTTGCCATCCAAGCAGTGGCTTACTGCCTCTGGATGCTCCTCCATTGCTCTTGTCCCAGGAGTGTCTTCTCTACATTGAGATAAATGCCTCATTTGCATTTCCCTTAGCTGGTCGCTGGACTTGAACTCGGGGCCTGAGTGCTGTCCCTCAGCTCTACAACTCAAGGCTAGCACTCTGCCACTATGAGTCCCAGAGCAACTCTGCTTGCTCTTTTAGCACTCTGCTGACTGAGTAGAGGTGACAGTCTCACAGGGACCTTTTTCTGCGCGGGCTGGCTTTGAACCAGTTTGCAGATCAATGAGTCTTATAAAAGGCAACTTTACTCCAAATAAAAGCAACAAGGTGGTCAACATAGAAGTACCTTTTAAGCATGCTCTTACCTGAAACTTGTTAAGAGCCAAAGTTACATCTGACAAACTTAAACGAATCCTCTGTGCTTTGCTCTTGGCTTGCTGGAAACTTAAAAAACCTATAAGAGCAAACTAGAATAGCAATTAAGCAATTATTTTGGTAATCCTAATTTTTTCACTTTGAGGCAAATGTTAAGAACAATTTTACTTTTAAACCTTATATCCAAAAATCCATTCCTATTTTTTAAGCCTCCTATTAATCTCTTTTATAATTTTATATTTTAGTTTTTAGTTACATTAAAAAAATCCCTTAAAATCTTGAGGCCAAGTGTCATTCATTGTCTCTTGGTTGCTTGTTTTAAAACAGATACACATTAAAACTTTTAAACTCAAATTTTTTCTTAATGCAAGAATTACTATCACCATAACTGTACCAAGAAATTAAACTTAACACATTTATGACTTTTAAAAACATATCCTAATTATAGAACATCATTGAAAGCAAGTCACATTATACAAAAACATTTTTAGCACTCTTTTCAAGTCCAAGGGGCAGTTTTAGCAATACTAATCAGATCATCACATCACTAATTTTTACCATCATGTTTCTAGTATTTATCTGTAGAGAAAAAGGACAGAACAAAGCTGGGCCACTTGGCCCCTCCTGTGGAATGGGCACGCACCTAATCTCACTCTTTAGGGTAAGATGAACTGCGTTTGTGCCAGCTTGTCCTCTTTCACCATGTGTGGTCTCCTCCCATGGCCCGTCCCACCATATATGACCAGCTGAACTGCACTTTTACCTGTTTACCCCTTACCCCTAAAGATAGGTCTTTTGTTGGCTTTTAAGTTTTTTCCTTTTCTTATCTCTTGGTTTTTGAATGAAAATACACAGTTTTAGACAGACAGAACAGGTAATGTCTTTGACAGTGTTAAACAAACTTTTGTATTTAAACTTTTAATATTTAGCCTCAAATTTTAGCCATGGGAACTAAATTTTAAACAGCCAATGCATTTTTGTTAAGCCAGATAACTTGAGTACAGTGAAAACAGCCTTATGCATTTTAAAATACCAGGTTATTTTTAAGTTAAAGAATCTGCAATGCTTGGTAAGAAATGTACGCATTATCCTGCCCATGTAACTGTAACTCCTCTGTACAGTATGTTCACAAATAAAATTAAATTAAATTAAAAAAAAAAGAATCCTTAAAAAGTCATTTAAAACAATGAGAAAATTCTTTAAAAATTTTTAGTAATGTCCAAACCTCGTAACCTTTTGAATTTTAAACTTAAACTCACCCAATTGTTACAGCATGCTGATAATTTTTATCTTGAACATGTTCACAAACACATACAAAACACACACAGATCTTAAAGCACGCAAAAATCAAAATCAGTTGTACGTACATTTAAAACTGGTATCAATTCTAAAACAGAACTAGACAAGACAACAACCAAAGGCTGAGTTGGGGGCTAATGGGGCCCCAGTTTATCCCTACCTCAGAAAACATAGCAGAAAACACACTGAAGTAAACAAGACAGACAAGTGGCCACAAAGACAAAATCAGGTCTCAGTGAGTGGGGCAACATCTCACCACCATTCACAAGTGAGATTCAAACCCACTTACCAGGGGACTTGAATCCAGGGACTCGGACCCCCTCTATCACCTCTGGAGGATTTTTCTTTTAGATTCCTGCAAACGTTGACCCAGGGACCTTCCAAGGTGGAGGAGAATTCCCAGTCATCTTGGGGCAAGGGAAAGAATTCCCTAGCGGCCGTCCTCTCAGACTGACAGGTTCTCCCCCATACTCAGAACCCCTGGGCCAAGGCCCGAGGCTAAGATCTTGCTGGTGTCACTTGCAGGTGGTCAGTGGCAGTTTTATCTGGCTGTGAGTTCTCCCTGCTGGCCCTTTTAAGTTATTGTTAGATCCTCCAGGTTTTTCACCCCCCACCACTCCCCTACATCTGGATCCAGAGAGGGTGGAGGAGGTGGTAGTGAAGGGTAGAAAGGGGGGTCAGTTTAAAGTGTAAGTAAAAAAGAAGGAGCAAGAGAGAAACAGATATTGAGGGGGTGTTTGCCATTCTCCTCCGGGCTCTCGCATCAGGAAGAATCTGAGGGAAGAAACATTCCAAAAATTCCAAAATACATACACACAAACATTGAGAAAAAACACATTTACAGCATGGACATTGCAGACTGTCAGACAGAAAGTGCCGGACTACATACAGGCCCAAATGTGGGCACTAGTGGATAGTTTACCCTGATGGGGATCCGGGGGATGTCTCCCACCGGCCCAGTTGGCTGTCTTATAGTGTGTCCGCCAAGACTCTTGCCAACCCCAATACAGAACCTGCAGGCTACACAGCTACCAGACAATTACAAAGCAGCAATGTTTTAACTTACAGGCCATTTGCATCGTGGTGTCTCTGAATCCTTTTTTCCAAATTTTTTTTTTATGTTTTAAAACTAATGGTTCCTTCCTCCAGGAACCAGGGGCATACTTCCTCAACAAAGTGAAAGAAACATTCTAACTGACTCTGTCTAACTTTCACTCCTTGAGCGTGAAGCATACCCTTAAGAGCCTGCACATATAACATGCGGCTGTTTCCTTGCCCCATAATTTCTTACTCCTGACTATACTATCACCCGCTCTTTTTCCAGCAGCATCCTCTTACCTTAGCGGGGTCCTCTGCCTTGATCCGAGGTTTTAAGGGTCCCTGTTCGGGTGCCAGCCAGCAACGAAAGGGACTCCTGATTTAGGAGGCAAGGATGGAAAAATAAAGACATAAGACAAAGGATGGGGTCGGGAGGTCTGCAGCTCAAGACTGCAGCCCGTTTAATTTTAAGTCTCCTTATTTATACTATTAGAAGTCAATAGGTAACCTAAGGTCACCATAGTGCAGAAAAGCAAGGAAAATTTTAATAAAAACAAGGGTGCAGAAAGAAACAAGACAAGGTCAACTGATAGAAAGTAAAACAAATTCTACAGACATAGCAAGGCAAACCCAGACACCTGGTGTTTTTCCTGAAAACCAGTTCCTAGTAGTGCCTTCAAGTGAGCACAAGGGTCAAGATGACCTTGGAGCTTTACTATCAGCTACCAACATACATGACATCCACATGCAATTGTATGCATTGATTAATTACCAATTGAAGATACTCCCATTTAAACTTTCATAATTGATGAGATAAGTGAATCCTGAAACCATGAAAATGAGAGGGAAAGGATTGGTCAAACATAACACTGTTTTCTATGCATTCCCTAATTTAAACTGATTATAAGAGAATGAGAAGATCCTTCAAATAAGGTAATTCTGATCTGTAGTAGTTTGGGTGATTCTATTTCTCACTGGTCTGAGTGAAACTATACTTGAGTTTTACCACCAATCATAGGGACACCAGGTCAAAGAGCAATCCAAAACTTCATTTGTTGTGAGCAAAATTTATGCATTTGCATATATTTTGGCTATTAATTTATCCTATTTCTTTAATTTCAATTTAACCGACATTAGTGCATCATAAGAAAACAGCATTTTATTTACATGGGATTTTGAGAGGACTTGATTGTGGCCAAAGAAAACTTGCCAAAGGGAGAAATACATATTTGAGTGAGGTGCTAGAATAGATTGGTTCTAACATTTTATATTGATAAAGAAAAATAACAAGGTTGGCGGCCTTAAGAGCCTTAAATGTAACATTTACATGGATAATAAACATTGAAAAGAAAGAGTTCTTAGCCATAATGAAAAATACAAATCATTTGGATATTTGACATGGTTTTTGATCATTTAGGGCTGCATATCTTCATATACACTACTTATATTATCATATAAGACAAACCTACTGGATCAAATAATTTTAATTTCACTCCTAAAGGAACAAATCATACAACAGAACCAGAAAAGTTGAGATTCAATCACAGAAAATTTAGGAAAAAATATCATGCTCTCTGCCTTTATGTAATTTTCCTCAGAGAAAACGTACTGCCATGTATTTTTAGAAGTTTTGTCTTGTTTCTGGTTCCAAGTGATGGTGACTACAAGCAAATAGAAATCTAACATTAGAGAAGGATTCTGGTGCATTTGGCCCAGAGTGATTTGGATTGTGTTTTAGATATCAGGCTTACCTACATAGCTTCACGGGAAGTTTTGTCCATACAAGCTGCAATATGATTACTGAGTTGAATTTGCAGAACAAGGTGGCAAACATTGAAGGGACACGTAGAAAATTGGCAGCAATATCAGGATGATTTTTTGTAACAAAATTTCAAATGTCGAAAAATATTCAAATTTCCCCTTTTTAGTTTTCTTTGGGCATGATGCCTCCTATGGGGCTTCACATCACTGTTTGGGTGCTATGCTAGTGCATGATTTTGCAGAGGGCTAGACTTCTGCAATTTTAGCCATAGCACCTCTTCTCTCTGTTCTCATGTGATATTGGAGATAAGAGTCTCAAGATTCTCCTGCCTGCGCTGGCATCAAAAAATGATACAGAGGTCTCAAATTCGCCGATTGATATGATTTCAATATGAATTACAGTGCCAGGCTCCATGAAATTTTATATTGAGCTTTAGAAACCTATACATATTTCCAATTTTGGCCTGTTTAGTCAAATATGGATTACTTATGCACAATTTACAAATGCATAGAAGGGCTATTGAAAATATAGTTGAAAATATCCAAAATGGATGGGCATCACATGTGTCTTCTTTATAAACAAAACAGCAGAAACTCTCTTTCCCCTACACCTTTGAAACTTACCGTAGCACTGTTACATTAAGAAAAAAATATTTTTTCCTATAATCCTGTCAAACTTCAAATATTTTGAAATTTTTAATCAAAATAAGAGGAGCGATTTTGTATTCAATAACCAAAATATAGAAAAGAGACAAAATGCATCTCCCATGTCCTCAGTTTATAAACATGCATGAAAACTAAAGTAGCCAAATTGAATTCTAGGCCCTATGGTAATACAGTGTGTGTTTTAACAAAATAATTAAATGTTTAAAAATGACATTAATTTACATGTTGGTCATTAAGCCATAGGTAGGGAAAGGAAACAATCTAATGTTTGTGAAAAATGGCACACACAGTTTGACATAGTTGCCCACACAAAACATCTTGTCTATATTCTGATTTGAATAGCAATCCAGCAATACAATTCAAGAAGTACAGGAAATGGACTTCCATTGTCTTACTTTCCAGTACATGCTGCAGAGATTTCAGAAGGAATACAAAATTTTCTCCAAGAAATTTTTGCCACACATACTCTCTCACATGTTTCACATACATTTCCAACAATATATCTTAAAAATAATCAAATTTCTCCATGAACTAAAGAAGCTATGCTATATTTACAGCTTCCAATGAAATATTAGCTTTCTAGATTTCATCAGATTGTATGGGAATCTTCATGATACGAATTTGTGATTTTTATCATAGGAACACTGTAGTGATTCCTCTGAAAATGCATAATACCTAAAGAAAAATCAATATGGTGGGAAAAATACACATCTTCACTGATATTTCCCTTATGAACTATACCTTAACTCAGAAATCCCTATTTGGAAAATGTAGACTCAAAATAAATCTCTATGAGATTATTTAAACTAATCATACTTAGTTGAAAACTAAATCTTAGTCCATCAAAATTATTCGTTTTGCTCTATTTTTTGCCCGTGTTTTTCATTAATTTATACATAGATTTTTTTATTCATACATGTTATGCAGTGAATTGGATAGGAACTAATACTGACAAGGATTTCTGCCTAAGGAGTAAAGCATGCCTACGGCATGTGTGGTTACCATCTAAGTATATATAAGGAAGTCATTGATTATGTGGGTGTTGAAAGCCTTTCTCTTAAGTTTCTAAGGCTAGAACAAACAAGATCATTTGATTGCAGAAAGCATTCAGTTTATTATATTTTATCTATAATAATCAACATGTGGAAATAAACCATTTTTTGTAAGAAACAATACCAGCAAGAAGAGTGAGAATACTTTGGAGGTTTTACTGTCTCTACTTTCTTACGTGAATGTATTTCTTAATATTGAAACTCTCCTCTTGTTTTTCTTATTGTGTGCAATCCAGAACTATTTAGTACAATGTATTCAGTGTGAGAAATCTAGCTTCAAAGATGTCTAATTTTTTGTTTACTTTTCAATCACAAAATTAACATTATCAGGGTAGTCACTGTCATCATCATCATCTTCATCAAAATTATTATTAGCATCACAAGTATCATTTATTGAAAGTCTAGTATGTGACTATGATTTTACTATTCTTTTATTTTGATTGATAATTTTACTATTACCACAGTAAATGCATCCATGTTAAAATTTTGAATAAATGAAACAAAAAACTAAGGCATATCAAGTAGTTTGACTATGTGCTTATAACAAATTATTGAGCAGATTTTTTGAATCATTATAAATTCCTAACCAATATAAATTTCCTCTCTCCCTGTTCACTACACACAAATATTGAGTTGAGCAGATTTTTTTCATGTAATATACTATTAATGTATACTATGAAATAGCATGTGTAAATCTAAAACTCCCTTGTAAGTAATGAACTCTAATTTGTATTTTACTCTAGGAAACATTTAGAAAAACACATTGTATATCTTTGAAATGAAAAAGATAAAAAAATAGTAGCATAAAAGTTTTAGAGGCAGTCTGTCTTCAGAAATATGTATATATATACATATAATTTTATGTGTAGAAAAATACATTTTTAGAGCGAATTTGTCATCAGAAATATATACATATATCCAAATTTATGTGTAGAAAGATGTACATTATAGTGAAATTAAAATCTTAAAACATAAAATTTAAAAAGTACATCAAAAAAAGTGCCAGTGACTCACGCCTATAAGTGTAGCTACTCAGGAGGCTGAGATCTTAGAATTTCATTTGATACTAGCCCAGAGAGAAAAATACTTGCTAGACTCTTTTTAACCACTCAAAGACCAGAATTACCTTTATGGCTCAAGTGGTAGAGTGCTGGCCTTGGGCATAAAATGTCTTAGGGACAGTGTCGAGTCCCTGAAATCAAAAACAATAATAACATCATCAACAACAAAATGTAATTATTAATTTCACAAAAGTATCTTTTAACTTCTAAGAACAATTCTTAGAAACATGAATACATGCCCCTGGTAAATGGTAAGTAAAAAGTATAGCATATTTATATTTATGTTAAAGATATAACTGTATAGACTTTTTAAGATATTTAGGTAATAATTAAGAACCAAAAATAATGACATGTAGTAATATGTTGGGACTGGTCTTTTATTCTACTCTATGATAGTATTAAAATGATATTGTAATAATTATATAAAATTTACTCTTGATCGATAATTGAATTATTATTAGGGATAAACATTTTTAAATGATTTCCAAAGAAAAGGATCATTTTCTTAATGGCATCAGTTTTTTTGTAATTTCAAAAAAAAAATAATAAAGTGATTCCAAGGCTGGTTCACTCTAAGACTATAGTTGTATTCCAGTTCTAGTTGTATTCTAGTTCTAGTTTTCGCATTTTCCCATGATCATAGAAATTAAAATTCCAAAATATCAGTGGATATTGGCATTAAGGAACATCTTCATATGTACTAGTACTGTAGTCCCTTAAGTAGAATTGTTGTTTGTTTTTCATATATTCTTTTCACAAATAAATCATGGTTAGTGTGTGTTTTGTTTGTTTTCACAGCTTTTGTTTCTATATTGATAATACATTTTTTTTCTTTCTTTTTTTTTTCTCAGTCATGGGGCTTGAACTCTGGGCTTAAGTGCTGTCCCTCAGCTCTTCAACTCAAGGCTAGCTCTCTACCACTTCAGCTACAACACCGCTTCCAGTTTTCTGGTGGTTTATTGGAGATAAGAGTTTCACAGAATTTCCTGCTGGCTTTGAACCACGATCCTCAGGTCTCAGCATCCTGAGTAGCTAGGATTACAGGCGTGAGCCACTGGCGCCCAGCTGAGAATACTTTTTTCTAACAAAGTAGAGAAAAGAAGTTTGATTGAGCACATAGAACATAAAAGGCAGAAGCATAGATTTGGGTCTTCTGTCATTTGCTAAATTTTCTTCCAGTAAAAGTAATTAGTTACTTATAAGTGATACATAATTCCAAGCAATTCCAGTTACGACATACACTTTTTGATTGTTATCTCTGTATAAACAAAATAACCAAAAATCACATCTTTGTTTTAAAAGCTGTTGTTTACAAAGAATTTTTAGCAAACATTGTACACATAATTTTTAAGTTTTCTGCATTTTGTGTGAAATATTTTATCAAAATTTTTGTTGATGTGGTATATATTATCTCCTTTTATTGTATACATTTTAGTGTTTTGGAGGTTAATTGTACCTTAATACGTTTTCAAAGCCTAATTTTAACAAACTTTCATTTTTTCAAATAGAAATTCTGTAAACTTTAGAACAAGTATTAAAATGTAAAATTCTCTTATTGGAATTTGGCCAGCATAAATCCACTTACTGTGTCTTTTCAAAATTTGTTTTTGGGGATTATTTCCAGTCTCACAAATACTATTCAAATGCACTGTCAATGAAATACAATGCCTGTCCCATGCAAGTTTTTGTTTTTTTTTTTTTTCTTTTTGATACATACATAGAAATGTAATGCTGGATCATATACAATTCTTTTTTACCTTTTGAAGACTTAAAAATTTGCTTGCAAAAATTATTATAATATTGTAAAAATCTATCCACTATGTGGAGTATATCAATTTCTACAAAAATGCATTGCTGTATATTTTGTGGGGTTTTTTTACATTTTAGTTTTATTAGTGAGTTTTCTTTTTTCTTTTTTCCTAGATACAAAAGAGAGGCTTATTTCATATGTTCCTCCTATTGACTATTAATTTACATAAGTTCTTTAAAGAAATGACCTACTCAGAAATTTTTTGTATAGAATCAGAAGATATGAAAATATTTAAGACTCAAAATCATTGTAACATTAACATTGTAGCCTTAACAAATATGTACCCTCTATCTGTTGTACATCTTTTCATTTCTGTTATAGTTTCCTTTGAAATATGACAGGTTATCAGTTGATATTATCCAGTTTATTCTTGCTTTTCTTTAGCCACTAATGCTTTCAGTGTCAAATTTTTAGAAATCTTTAATAATCCAATGTCATGAATATTTACATTTATGTTTTATAGGTTTTCATATCTCACATTTAGGTGATAATTAGTTATGATTTAAATTTTTGTATAAGGATTGAGATCATAGTCTAAGGTCATTCTTTAAATCTAAAAAGGCAATCGTGCCAACACACCCATTTTAGATACTATTTTTATTTCATAAAGTCAACGCATCCTTTTCAAAATCTATTGACCAAAAACCAAGAATTTATTTTTGACAAATCTGTTACATTCTTCTGTGTGTCTGTTTTTTATAGTAGAGCTATGAGGTCTTCACTAATAAACATGGTAAAAGGATTGGAATCTAATATGGTACTTAAGCTGTATTGTTTTACAAGATTTTTCTGACCAACCGGTTTTCCTTGAATTTATATATGAATTTATGGAGCAGGTGAACAAATATTCTACAGAGATATCTGTATGTTTGATAGTCACTCATATTTTGCACCTTGTGAAAACACAAGACCCCAAATATTATAAAGAAAAAAATGTCTTTAAAGAATGCTTGAAACAACTAAAATTAATTTAGGAATGAGTTAATATTTAGATGATGCTATAACATAATAAACTGGAACGAAAACCTACTTGAGCTGTACAACAGAGGTATTGTGTTTCACAATACATTGGTATTGTGTTTCAACAAATAAAAAGACTTCAGAGAAGTGAAGGGGGGAAATAATCAAAGTGACCAGAGTCAAGTTTCTTTTTAATCCACCTAATAGTTTGGACAGAAAATTAGAGGACATGGTCAGAATAAAGTAGAAAATGAAGAATTGTATAGGCCTATTGCAATGTAAAGGAATTGTAATAGGAATATTATAATTAATTTGAAAGAAATAAGTGAAAGTATAAGTAAATTCTAAAAGAAAAAGAATAAAGATGGAAAAGTAAAACATTTATCAATAACAAACACAAAAGTAAGGCAGTGGAAATATTCTAAATAACAACAAAAATTGCTAATGTGGATAGAATTTACATCACATTTTATCATATATAATTTTGAAAAAACAGTAGGAATGAAAAATTTTTCATAATTTTAACAGTAGATAATAACTAGACAGTACAGGCCAGTGGTAAAACATTGTCCTAGCATATGGAAACAATGGTTTTATCTCCCTAGCATTACAAAGTACACACAAAGCACACACACACACAAACACTACATACGTACACACATAACCACACAAACACAAGAACCACATACATACATTGGAATACTGATATTATCATATTTAAACAGAGAAAATTGTCACAAATAATAAAAGTATGCTAATATATGAAATCACAATGTTGCTTGTACTAAAGTTTAATAGAAATAAATTAGTCACAATAAAATTAGATGCTTATAGATTAAGTAGATTAGAAATTGAGAATTAGAAGACATGAGGATCTTTGCAAAGAAGTTATAAATAAATATTTTGAAATATGTAGCATTTTATTTTGACAAAAATTGATGCTATTGGTGTTTGAATTCAAGATTTAGAATATGCTAACAAAGTCCTTTATATCTCGTTAGGGAAGACTATATCTCTAATCATTTCAGTGTGGATATTTTTTTAAATTGTCTCATAGTTTCTCAGGCTCTCCTGAATCACAATTGCTATTTGCATTTCCCACCATATCTAGAAAATGTAAACCACAAACCACCATGCCCAGTTTCTTGAAAATAGAGTAAGAAAATATGGTATTTTTTACCTGGACAATATGTACAGAAATATAAGAAAATAAATATATTTAAAACACAAAACATAAAAATTAAGAAAATAATTTGAAAATATTCACATTTTAAATATTTTGAATGGAAAATATGAGTCAGAATAATTTACATGCGTAAAAATCATGCTAAGTTAAATTAATCCTACAACTCTGCAAAAAAGAATTACCCTTAAGAAACTAAAGAAAATAAGTAATTCATTACAAAATTTGAAACTTAGAAAAGAAAATCAAGGGTAGCGCTTATCTGACTTAAGTAATTGTAAACCTATAATAAAAATAAACATTCAGGAAAAAAGAAAGCAAAAGTATCCATTGATCAATAACAACAGCAAAGCATGAATATTTTTTGTGTAGATAACAATGTTCCATAGGAAAATTTCCTCTTTACCTTACTTGTGTGTAGATAACAATGTTCTATAAGAAATTTCCTCTTTATCTTACTTGTGCAAGTGTAATCCCCCTGTATATTACTTTTACAATAAAATTAAACTAATTTAAAAATAAACCAAATACTATACCAATTAAGAAATCTTAGAAGCCTTTTGTTAAAAACTTTGTAAAAGTACCCAAATACTATACATTGATGATAATATTTAAATACTTAAAATAAAAATCAGCAGAAAAGCAAAAGCTTTAAAAATGTGTTACAAAGTATAATAATAAATCAGAATATATTAATATTTGTAATAATCATAAGATGAATGCATAGTGATAGTCAAATATATAAGAAAGAAAAAAAAATGCCATTCATTTGCACTTAATATGTGAGAAAAACTTCTCTGTTTTATTAAATATATCTTAGGTTGTATGAAGAAACTATTCTGGCAAATCATCTGATAACCAGGTAAAGATATTAAAGCAAAGAACAGATTGTTCTAAATGTTGGGTTATTACTATATAAAATTATTTAGGTAGTGGAAATTTGTGGGCATTTCATACTCGGGTATTGTGCTTGCTAAGCTGGCGTCATTATCAGTGGTTAATTCTAGTATAGGATTCCCTTTCCACCAGAACTTGCACCTGATTTGTCCCCTTAGCCTTTCCATCATCTCTGGCATCAGAGTTGCACACCAACTTATCTAGTTTCCTACTCTGGCTGGCCTGGATTCTGCAGTCCTTCCAATCTTAGCCTGTCAGAGAGTGCAGGATGGTGGAAGTACTCCAATAAACCCAGTACAGATTGAGCAGGATGTCCAAAAACTTTTGTCCTGGATTCTATTCTCAAGCCTCCTAAGGAGAAAAGAGTACAGACCTGTGCCCTTGGTGCCAAGCAGTAAGAGCGTTTTTGGAGAAATTATATATATATATATATACATATATATATATATATATGTATATATATATATATATATATATATATGTATATATATATATATATATAATATGACTTAGGATAGTGATTACCTCAGGAAAAGAATGCAAGAATTTCAACTAGCTATGCACAGAGTGAATAACCTTACCTAGGTACTCGGGAAGCTGATATCTGAGGATCAATTTTCAAAGCCATCCCAGTCATGAAAATACATGAGATTATCTCATATTAACCACCAAAAAAGCCAGAAGTTGAGCAGTGGCTTAAGTGGTTGACCAGTAGCCTTGGGAACAGAAGCTTATGGACAGTGAACAGGCCCTTTATTCAAGCCTCAGGAATGAGGTATGCATGCATGGGCAATGTACAAATGCGCACATGCACATGTGTGCATGCCCGTGTGCATTTGCCCATGCACGCGTCCGCACATTCACACACAATACACACAAAATGACTATTTCAATGCAAAGGTTTTTATTTTTTACTTTGCTCTACTTTTATTTTCCTGTATTAGTTAACAAATTAACAAAATCTGCTAAGCACCTATTTACATAAATCTCATCATCTTTCTACAATGTTTAGTCTCTTTTTGGAAGCCTGTTTTTATTTGGCTCAAAAGTAAATTATTCAGGAGTTCAGTTCACCTTGCCTAAACTCTGTAGTATTAGATGATTCTTTAGGTCCTTCCTAGCAATATGGTTTTGTGAAGTCATGCATCAAGCAGCGTATTTCTTTCACTAGAAGGAGACCCCATGTCAAATAGTTAACAACAGGTTTTTTCCCTCATGGCAAGCATCTGTATTTTTATTATCTTCATATGATTCCTGACCTGACTGTGAATGCCAAAGACTGTTGTGAAACTAAAAAGACCCTACTCAGCTTTTAAGATCCTTATACAATTCATAGATTTGAAGGTGTATAAATATTACTAGAATTGCTTCAAAATAAATAATGTTCACCTTGACTTTAGAAAGAAGAATTGTTTTCTCAACACTTTAGATCACAACTTGTTGACCTATTGCAACAATGAGATGTACAAGACATTATGTTTCAAAAGGAACTTTACAATCTGGGCAAACTGAAAAGTGTAGTTGAGGAGGGTGGAGGGCAGGAATGGAAGGGAAAAAACAAAGGAGGAGGCAACAATGATTGAAAAGAAATATACTCATTATCTTGTTCAGTAACTGTAATCCCTCTGTACACTATTTTCACAATAAAAATATAAAAAATAAAAGCAAAAATGAGGAACAACAACACATATATTCAAATGAAATAAAAAAAACAACAACAACAAGAAAACACAAACTAATTCAGTATTCAAGAACCTGCAGGAAATGCAAAGATTTAAAAAAAATCAGGTATGACAATCTTAGGAAAATCCTGACTACATGGGAGCGTATTGTTGTTAGGATATTGTTGTTAGGATTGGACAAAATAGATCTGGACACAGTGTCGTGCATCTGTTATTATAACTTCCAGCAAGACTAACATAAAGTGAACTGAGCCCAAGATTATACACAAGTAGGAAGCAGGCTTATATCTGAAAAATAATCTGGACCATTTAGGAAACACACCACATCAATTGATACGCTAATAACTATGGGTATTAAAGAAAAAAATCTATGCCTTAAAATAATTGGAACAATTGTAAGATTTGAGTATTTAAGTGATGAAAATTCCATGAGAAGGAGCAAGAACCCATGTTGCATATTTTCTTCTTAAGTGATATTGTTATGTGTTTGCAAATGAGCATGGATATGTGTTTGGTGATTGAAATAGATTTTTTTGGTAGACTGTGGTTCTTGAATTCAGAGCCTGGGTATGTCCCTGAGCTTTTTTCTTTCAAGACTAGCACTCTACCATTTTGAGCCACAGTTGAGATTCTACTCAACACCAACAAGAACAGACAAGGAGCGGACATCTTCATCCTGCAGTTTGCAGACCAGAGACAACCCAGGAACCAAGACTCTCGGTGTGAGTAGAAGCCTGACGTCCTCACTCCTTCTCAGGGAGCAGAAGAGGAAAGGCCACCCCTCCCCACCCAGTACCAGAGATCTCCATCTTGGATACCAACAAAGCTCGGCAGAGCTGCTAGCTCCAACTCAAGCATTGGAATAAAACAAGTCATTTAGCAGGTCACAAGAACTTAACAGCGGCGTGACCTGCCAGATCTGCTCCAGCCAGGGCAAAGTCACCCAGCTCGGGCACCAGCCCTAAGAGTGGCTTTCTTCACTGGGTATTGAGAGCCAGAGGCTGCCCCTCCATCTAGTAGCCTCCACAATCAATTGAAATTCAGTAAACAGAAACCCTGAAAAAGGCTTCAGGCTGGGCTGTGTGAGTTTTTCACAAACTAGCCCTCGGGCAAAGCTACTGTTTGTTGAAAGGCCTCAACTCTACCCAGAATCTAGCCTCATCACTGCATCCCCCTCTTTTCTGATACTCAAAGCAAATCTGACTCTGATTGACCTAGCCTGGGAGGAGGATCGCAAAATCCTGGGTAAAGCAGAGCATTTTTCTGCCTGTTCGAACAAACTGACTTAAGAAACCAACCAAGCCACAGGACCACAAGCAGACCAGAGACTCCAACAAGAGGCTGATTATGGACACAAGGGAGATACAGGATTTTTCCCACCCCTCCCAAAAAAATCAAAGAACTTTTCTTCTTCTTCTTCTTTTCTTCTTCTTCTTCTTCTTCTTCTTCTTCTTCTTCTTCTTCTTCTTCTTCTTCTTCTTCTTCTTCTTCTTCTTCTTCTTCTTCTTCTTCTTCTTCTTCTTCTTCTTCTTCTTCTTCTTCTTCTTCTTCTTCCTCTTTCTTCTTCTCCTTCTCCTTCTTCTCCTCCTCCTCCTCCTCCTCCTCCTCTTCCTCCTCCTACTCTTCCTCCTCCTCCTCCTCCTCCTTCTTCTTCTTCTTCTCCTTCTCCTTCTCCTTCTCCTTCTCCTTCTCCTCCTCTTCCTCCTCCTCCTCCTCCTCCTCCTCCTCCTCCTCCTCCTCCTCCTCCTCCTTCTTCTTTTTTGGTACCTTATATAAAAAAATTCTTTTCTAAAATTATTCTAATCTTTAATTTTTGCCTTTTTTGAAAAAAAAAGTTGTTATCCAGTAACTTTTTTTCCTCTTATAATTTTTATTTTGGGGATACGTGAGTGTGCGTTTTTCTTTATTTATTTTGTTTTCTTTCTCTTTTTTTTTCTAATTATCTTTTTGTTTTTTGTTTAGCTCTACTGAAATTCTGATCTTTTTTTCTTCCTTTCTTATCCTTTTCACCTTTTCCTCTTTCTTTCTTCTTTATGTGACTTAATTCTTGTTCTGCACATCCTCAGATAAACCCGTAGTTGATTTTAAACCCTATCCCCCATTGTGAACACACTTAATCCACAAATTTATTACTCAATTCAAAACCTCTGAGACTTAAATTCCTTAATAGCAGTACTACCTCTTTATACTTATTTAATATTTTAAGCATTTTTAATTTTTTCACATCTCCTTTATATCCCTCCACTTCTCTCAATATATGTACGTTCCTGTCTAAATAAATTGTTTTTGTTTCTGCAAAATATTATTAATTTTTACTTTTCTATTTTTTCTGGTCTCTTTTCTTCTCCCTTTCCCTTTCTTCTTTTTTTTTTCTCCCTCTCTACTTTCATCCTACCCAACCTATTTCCTGCTTTAAGATTAGGACTTAGTTAACTCTCCATGTGCCTCCCCATATCAATCTATTCCTATTTTTTACTCATATCTCTCCTTAACCCTAAAAAACTCTGCTTTTCCAAATACTTTGCGGTTCGTAGCCCATTAACATATAGTTGTTTGATGTTGAATAGATATATCTGTTGAACTATATTGTATCTGTAGACTATTGACTGTGCAAATTCAGACTTTGGTTGACGCTTGCCTTAAGATAGTGTTCTAGCACAAAACTGGTGCTATTTTCATCTCAAATGGGCAGAGTAAGCCAGAAAAACACAAGAAAAATGGCAAATCAGGGTATCTAAATTTCCAATCTTGATAATCAGGGGACAGAACAGATAATGAATAATCCAGAGGAGAGTTCCCAAATAGCTCTACAAACACTGCTGGAAAATATGATAAATGAAAAGATTGAAAACATACAAAGAAATCTGTATGAGCATGATAGGGAGAGAGAGGAGGCAATCCAAAAGCTTATACAGGAATATCATAGGCGTGAAAAAGCAACTCAAAAACTGATACAAGATTTGCATGAGCAGCTTGAGAATACTCAAAGAGAAAGGCAGGCATGGCGTGAGCTGACTGAGAACACTCAAAGAGAACTACAGGAATCCCACAAACAGGAGGAAGCTAATCAAAGAGTAATACAGGAATTGAGAGAGCAGGAAGAGAATACACAAAGATCACTAAAGGCCTTCATGGAATCCATTAACAAAGAGCTGAAGGAAGTCAGGGAGACCACAAAGGGAATACTCAATGGAACCCAACAGAAGGAATGGGAGTCCAAGGAAATAATAACCAATCAACTAAGTGATTTGCGAATAAACACTGAACACCAAATTAAGGAAGTAAAGAAGTTCATACAAGATCTCAAACAAAGCTTCAACAAAGAATTTAAAGCCATCAAAACTGACCAAATAGAAGGAAAAGAGATAAAAAAAAACAAAGTAGAAAGTCTTGACAGCAGGTTAGACCATGCAGAAGATCCACTCTCAGGGATTGAAGACAGCCTAGATATTATAGAGAAAGAACATACAACCATCCAAGACAAGTCCAATAAATATTATAGAGCTATCCAACACTTGGCAGACACCATCAGTAGGCCTAATCTAAGGATAATGGGTGTAGAGGAACACATAGAAACAGAAGTTAATCGTCTAGGAAATTTGTTTGACAGGATCCTAGCAGTGAAATTCCCAAACATGCAAAAAGATAGGCCTATTCAGATACAAGAAGCTTTTAGAACCCCAAAGGGACCAGACCAGAATAGGACATCCCATTGTCACATTATAATCCACACCGGATCAACTCAGACCAAGGAAAAGATCGTTAAAGCTGTCAAGGAGAAAAGATTAATCACCTACAAAGGGAAACCAATTAGAATCATCTCAGATTTCTCAGCAGAGACAATCAAAGCAAGAAGAGCCTGGAATGATGTATGCCATACCCTAAAAACAAACAACTATCAACCAAGAATACTATACCCAGCTAAACTCTCCTTCATAACTGAAGGCCAAATAAAAACCTTCCATAGCAAAGAAAAATTGAAACTATATGTCTCCACCAAACCAGCCCTACAAAAGTTTCTTAAAGATGTCCTACACATAGAAAACCAACAAGACCACAATAAAGCCAAGAAAATGCACCCAAACTGAGAATCCAAGAACCATTGGAAGAACCCAGTTTTCGCAGCCCCCAAGAATGTGGATAACATGGCAGGAATTCCCAAATAGTTCTCAGTCCTATCTCTTAAAATTAAAGGACTTAACTCTCCAATTAAGCGACATAGACTGTCTAATTGGATTAAACAACAAGACTCTTCTATCTGCTGCCTTCAGGAGTCACATCTTGCCCATAAATACAAACAGATTTTCAATGTTAAAGGCTAGAGCAAAATCTACCAAGTAAACGGCCCCCATAAACAGGTGAGAGTTGCAATCCTAATATCAGATAAAATAGACTTCAAATTAAAAATCGTGAGAAGAGATAAAGAAGGTCGCTACATACTAATTAAGGGATCTCTCCTTCAGGAGGATATTACAATTCTAAATATCTATTTGCAAGACAATGGAGCACCCAAATTTATCCAAGAAACACTACTTTCCCCCAAATCCCATATAGATCCAAAGACATTAATTTCGGGGACTTTAACACACCACTCTCCCCACTAGATAGGTCAACTCGGCAAAAACTCAACAGAGAAACCGCAGATTTAAACAGCTGAATAGATCAACAAGATATAACAGACATTTACTAAACATTTCACGCAGCAGCATCAGAATACACGTTTTTCTCAGCAGCACATGGGACATTTTCTAAAATAGACCACATTTTAGGCCACAAAGCAAACTTGTCTAAATTCAGAAACATTGAAGTTATACGTTGCATTCTCTCTGACCACAAGGGAATAAAATTAGAACTCAACACCAAAAGCCAGCAAAGAAAGCCCGATATCACATGGAGGCTGAACAACACACTGCTGAATCTTGAGTGGGTCATGGAAGAGATTAGAAAGGAAATTCAAATGTTCATGCTATTCAACAAAAATGAACACACAATTTAGCAGCTCCTCTGGGACACAGCAAAGGCAGTACTCAGAGGCAACTTTATAGCTCTGAGCTCCTACATCAACAAATTGGAGAGATCTGAAACCAACAATTTAATGACATATCTAAACCTCCTTGAAAATTAGCAGCAAGATAAACCCCTTTCCAGTAGATGGAAATAAATAAAATTAGAATTAAATGAATTAGAATCCAAAAAACTATAGAAAGAATCAACAAAACAAATAGTTCGTTCTTTGAAAAAATTAACGAAATTGACATAACCTTAGCAAATTTTATCAGAAACAGAAGAGAACACACCCAAATAAATAAACTCAGATTTGAGAATGGAAACATCACCACGGAATCAACCAAGATTGATAACATTATAAGGGAATACTTCTCAAACTTTTTGCTAATAAGTTTGAGAACTTGGCAGAAATGGACCTTTTTCTAGCAAATATTGACATGCCAAAACTAAACCAAGATGAGTTAAACCATCTTAACAGGCCCATATCTAGCACTGAAATAGAAACAGCAATGAGACCTCCCAGCTAAGAAAAGTCCAGGACCAGATGGTTTCACAGCGGAATTTTACAAGGCCTTCAAAGCAGAGCTCACACCAATTCTCCTCCAAATCTTCAATGAAATTGAAAGAGAGAGTGCACTACCGCACACATTTTATGAAGCCTTCATAACCCTCATCCCAAAACCAGGCAGGGACTCATCAAAGAAAGATAACTATAGACACATCTCTTCGATGAATATTGATGCAAAACTTCTCAACAAAATTTTGGCCAATCGACTTCAACAATTCATCCAAAAAATCATACATCCCCATCAAACAGGATTCATTTCAGGGATGCAAAACTGGTTCAATATACACAAATCAATTAATATTATTCATCACATCAACAGGAGCAAGAATGAGACCCACATGGTTATCTCAATAGATGCAGAAAAAGCATTCGACAAGGTCCAACACCCCTATATGAAGAAGGTTTTGGAAAAATTAGGAATCCATGGCACATTCCTCAATACAATAAAGGCTGTATATGACAAACCTACAGTCAGCATTATACTTAATGGTGAAAAACTAAAGCCATTTCCTCTTAACTCAGGAACAAGACATGGATGTCCACTCTCTCCACTTTTCTTCAATCTAGTATTAGAATGCCTAGCTACAAAAATAAGACAAGATGCAAACATAAAGGGGATCCAAATAGGGAAAGCAGAAATGAAAATCTCCCTCTTTGCAGATGGTATGAACTTGTATTTAAAGAATCCCATAGACTCCACTCCCAAATTACTCAATCTGATTCAAAACTATGGCAAAGTAGCACGGTATAAAATTGACCTTCAAAAATCAATGGCTTTTCTGTATGCCAACACACAGAAGTGTGGCTGAAATTAGGAAAGCAACTCCATTTGTAATAGCCCCACAAAAAATAAAATAACTAGGAATTAACTTAATCAAAGAAGTGAAGGACCTCTATGATGAAAACTTTAAAATCTTGAAAAAGGAAATCAACACAGAACTTAGAAAATGGCAAAACCTCCCCTGCTCCTGGATTGGAAAGATTAACATTGTGAAAATGGCAACACTTCCCAAGGCTATCTACAAATTCAATGCAATACATATCAAAATTCCAACCTCATTCTTCAAGGAAATTGAAGAGGCAATCGAAAAATTTATATGGAACAATACAAGACCCCGAATAGCAAAAACCTTCCACAACGGAAAGAACACTGCTGGAGGAATATCAATACCAAATTTCAAATTCTACTATAAAGCCATAGTATTCAAAACAGCTTGGTATTGACATAAGAACAGACCTCAGGACCAATGGAATAGAATTGAAAACCCAGAAATGAACCTACAAACCTATAGCCATCTAATCTTTGATAAGGGAGCTAAAAAAATAGAATGGAAGAAAGACAGCCTCTTCAGTAAATGGTGCTGGCAAAATTGGTTAACTAATTGTAGAGAACTAAAGCTAGACCTTATATATCACCCTGCATCAGAATCAACTCCAAATGGATCGAAGACCCCGAAGTCAAAGCAGACACTCTGAAAACATTCCAGGATGGAATAGGAGAAACCCTAGGTCTCCTTGGCTCAGGCCGAAATTTTCTGAATAGAGACCCGGAAACACAACAAATCAAAGAAGGTTTGGACAAATGGGATAGCATGAAGTTGCAGAGCTTCTGCATGGCAAAGACATAGTTAGCAAGATCAATAGAAAGCCCATGGATTGGGAGAAGAGCTTCACTAGTCATACAACAGTCAAGGGTCTCATATCTAAAATATACTTAGAACTCAAAAAAATAAAACCCCAACAACAAATCCTCAAAGAAACAACTGTCCAATAAATAAGTGGGCTAAAGACTTAAGAGAAACTTCTCTTAAGAAGAAAGGATGGCCAATAGACACATGAAGAAATGTTCAACATCCCTAGCCATGAAAGAAATGCAAGCAAAACAACATTGAGCTACCACCTCACTCCAGTTAGAATGGCAAAAATCAAGAACTCTAATAACAACAAATGCTGGAGGGGATGTGGACAGAAGGGAACCTTACTTCATTTTTGGTGGGAATGTAAACTTGTTCAACCACTTTGGAAAGCAGTATGGTGGTTCCTCAAAAGACTCCACATATAGCTCCCCTATTACTCAGAAATCCCACTTTTGGGCATTTACACAAATGTTTACAAACAAGACCAGACTAAACTACCAGCACAACTATGTTTATTGCAGCAGTATTTACCATAGCTAAAATATGGAACCAACCCAGATGCCACTCAGTAGATGAATGGATCATGAAAATGTGGTGTATATACACAATGGAATTCTATGCCTCCATCAGAAAGAATGACATTGCCCCATTTGTTAGGAAATGTAAAAACTTGGAAAAAATTATATTAAGTGATGTAAGCCAGACCCAAAGAAACATAGGTCCCATGGTTTCCCTTGTTTGCAATATCTAGCATATGTCTGAGTCAAGCAGAAGAGGTCAGATAATATGATGTTAGGAAAATGAACCCTTAGATATATATTTTAATTTTTTTTCTTTCATGCATTTGTTTCTAACGCATTTATCTCTTTGTTGTTTTGTATGTCCCTCCCCCACAGTATAACCCCTGCTTTCACTATATTTGATGTCAGTATAAATTGTGGAGGAGATGGGGAAAAACAAGTCATTAAAGGATACAGGTGGACCTGTTGCAACAATGAGAAGTACAAGTTGTCATGTCGAAAACGAGCTTTACAAGGTTGGTGTGTGGGGGGGCGGCAGGGAGGATTGGGTGTGGGCGGTGCGGGGGAGGCTGGGAAGGGATGTGAAGGGTAAACGAAGGAGGAGGCTGCAATGCTTGATAAGAATGTACGCATTATCCTTCCCATGTAATTGTAACCCCTCTGTACAGTATGTTCACAAAAAAAAATAAATAAAAAATTTAAAAAAATAAATAAGCTTTACAACTTTTGCCCCGGAGCAGGGATGTGGTGGTCTAGGGGTAGGGGTGTGGAGCTGAGATGGAATGGTAAGGGGAAACAAAGGAGGACGCAATAATTCTTGTTAAGAAATATTCTCATTAACTTGCCCATAATTGTAACCCTTCTCTATTGAATTTTCACAATAAAAATAAATTTAAAAAGAAGAAAATTGTTTGCTCTATAAATTGATAAGATGCATGGATTTGTGGCTGACTAGGTCTTTGCACATCTCTCTCTCTCTCTTCGCTCTTTCAGGGTTCTGAGAGATGTTATGGTTGCTCCAAAATTACCATATTTAATTTTATTTTTATAGTTTTCATTGCATAATTTCACTTTATGCCCTACCTTTTCCCAAATTATGTATATATTATTTATTATTTCATACTTTCTCTTTCCTAGAATATCCTGCACAAGCAGAGACCACTGGTCCTCATTTTCAGTTTGTACCTTTGAATATGGAGCAACATCGTTCCTTTGTTCTTCATCAATTCTCAACTCTCCAGTTAGAATAATGGAAAATATTATTACCCTTCAAAGTCATTTATAAATATGAATTTAATTATGCATTGTAATAAAAAGTACTTTGATACATTCTGAGTGGATTAATGGCAACAAGTATAAAATATGTATGTGAACATAGCTCTTGTCTCTACATTTTTACAAGCAATTTAGTGACAGTTGTAAGAATAATCACAGAAAGGAATTTGAAAAATCACAGACTCAGCTGGTTAATGCATGCGTCACAATGAGTGGCTGCCACATAGAAAGTAATTAATTAAGCCAGAATTTACCAGTGGTGCAGAAGGTTAAAAGTTGGTAAGGTGGTAACTTGGTGTTGGAGGATTTACATATTTGTTGTCTATATTTATACTTTCCAGATTTGACACTTACACAGTGGTTCTTGTTCTATTGCCTGGCATTTAAACTAATGATGTTTAAATTTAGGGATAATATAATTTGTTAGAATATTATTTGCTGCAATTTTAATACAGATTTATATGAGTATTAGGATGTATAGTTTATTGACAATTTGTAATGAACAATTAAATAACAATCTCAATTGCAGCCTGGCTGTAGTGGCTCCTGCCTGTAATCTTAACTATAAAGGAGGCTGAGATCTGAGGTTCAGAGTTCCAAGAGAGCTTGGGCAGGAAAGACTTTTATCTCCAATTAACCACCAAATAACCAAAAACAAAAACAAGACAAAAGAAAACAAAACAAAAACCTGAAGTGGTGCCCTGGCTCAAGTGGAAGAGTGCTCGCCTTGAGCTGAACAGTACAACGTAAGTACCTAGGACCAGAATTCAAGCCCCACCACTGACAAAAAAGTAAAAGAAAAAAGTCTCAGTTGCTTCTTTTTCTAAATTTTCTGTTGACATTATTGTACCACATATTTTATTGTTTATACAAACATGTTTTGGGGCACTTTTCTCACAATAGGTTCACTAATGGAGAAACACAAGTCAATAAATCATGTCCTTTCGTAATTATTACGAAGGTCAACTATGTGAAGGTGGCAAGAGAAATTCTAATAGATCACGGATGGTCTCTGTGCAGTTTTAGTGGATTAGTTTTATATTAAAGTGCTGTTTGAGGTGTTAGCTACAACACAATCAGGAGCTTGGGCCAGCACATAAATCATGTTCTTGTGTACTTCAACAAAAATATCTTACAATGGATGGCAAAAAAGTAAATTCAACTATACATTATTGTTAATTTTTCATGTGAGTTATTTCATGGCTCAAGTTCTTTGCCTTGTTGGTGACCAAGTACACAATTGATTGCCAGGATTGCAGAGCCATGTAGCTATCACAAGTTGTTTCATAGCTTGTTTACAGGAATATTTTATTTTCTCATTCTCTCCTTTCTCTATAGAATATATAATAGAAATTATGCCCATATATGTATATATGTAAGTAATATATATATATATATATATATATATATATATACATATATACTTATGTATATATTGACCATGTTGATTTTGTGAGTTGAGAAAGGATCTATTAGGAGAAAGGACACAACTCTGTCATTCACATTGTTGGAGATCTAATACTCTCCTACAGTCTCCAAAATATGTTCTTACTTTATGAACAACAGTCCATTAATAGAGTTGTATTTTTTTTGCACCTAAGATTAGATTTCAACATATATACTACCAGGTAAGATATCAGTTAATTCATAGGATGCTGTATCTTCAGCAAATGACCACCAATAGTGCTTTCTGGATACATACTCACTATCTTAATCATAAATAAACCAGAAGATATGGTGGTTGCTATGAATTCAAGGAGCTAGATATGTGAAAATAAAATAAGAAGTGTTGTGTTGACTCAAATTTATTTATAGGGTGTATTAAATGTTCCAAAATAAAATAAATGATACTGAAGGGTTTTGGGAAAGCCAATAAAAGAAACCAAGATTCTTAATTGTGGTAACCTAAGAGATTTTTTTAAATACACATCTCTTTTAACTTGGTCTATTTCAACTTCTATCTTAAAAATAGATACCACAATTATATATATATACATGTGTGTGTGTGTGTGTGTGTGTGTATGCGTGTACACAGACACATATTTACATATATATACATACATACATGTATATATACATATATAATATATACATATATGTTTACATAAAATACATTATATATAATATATACTTGTGAATAGCATTGAATAGCAGACTAAGCATTGTCTTCTCTGAGTGTATTGTTATCTCATTGATAATGCAGTAATTCAATAGATATGGGCTTGGCAAGGCGTTATAAGCCAATAATCTCAGTTATCTAAGGATTTGACATGGGAAGGACTGAAATTTGAGACCAGTGGTGGTAAGGAGTTGGTAAAACTATGTCTCAACCAACAGTCCTGGAAAGGAGACAGGTCTGACAGGCAAAGATAGGAGCTTTGAGACCTGAGGTCCACCAAAAGTAAAATATGAGCCTTATGTGAAAACTAATGAAAACAAAACAAAACAAAAAAGTGGCTGTAGTGTTGTTTGAGGCATTAAAGCCCCTACTTAGTACGTACAAGGCTCTGAGTTCAATCCAAGGAATGATTCACTCCTTACCCCCACTCTCCCCCACACACAAATACCCAAAAACCTAATTTCATGTGACTATAACACCCCCCAATATTTTTCATTTTCTTTTTTAAAAATATTTTACTGTATACATGCTGCTTAGTAGAGTTGTAACTCTACTAAGAGTAAGGTAATGAGTACATCCATGAGTAAGCTAATGAGTACATTTATTGTGGAGCATTGTTACCCTCTCCTTTGTTATACTCCCACTATCCCTTTCCTCTTTCACTGCTCCTCCCCCGACACCCCTAAAGTTGTAAAGTTTATTTTCAATCAAGTGTCTTGTGGGTATCATTTTTGCTACATGTCATCCTGTGTCTTTGTTTCAGTGTTTTCTTTGTTGTTATTTTAAATATACTATGTGATTTGTTTTTGTTTCTTTTGAATATTCTCCCCACCATTGTCACTGTACTTGATTTGGTATACATATTTGTTTAATTTGGGGATGGTTAGAGGAACCACAAATAATTTTTAGCATGATACCCTAAAGCATCACTCAGATCAGTAAGAACATGTTTATCTAAATATACCTTAGTCCTGTTATTATTCTTACTTTTTCATCTTGTCGTACATGGGGGTATTTCTTATATTTATACCTACAAGACGACTATCAAGATGTTGTTTATTCCTATGTCACTGTTACCATGAAGAATAATGAAAACAATTTTGCATTCCTCTTCACAAACACAGACCATTCAACAATGCTGAATAATAATGTCATTATTTTGAAAATTGCTTTGAATTCACTTCTCTGGGATTGGTTGTTTCTTTTCAACTCTTTTTCTGACTTCAGGGATATCTGTGCTTTTAATATTTAATCACCCTCACTCTTCTTTCTGTCACTGTTGTAAAGTACAAGTGTTTTTCCTCTGAATATTTCAGCTTTGATTGCTTTAAATTTTTCCTTCCAGATATAGATTATATCAGCCATCTTACTAACAATTTTTCTTCTGAGGGATGAGTTCTAAATCCTTTCTAAGCTTTCTGTCTTAAGTCATCTTTACTGCAGGTAAACATCTCTAAGTGAAACATCCAAACCGTTATTATGGAAGCACTGCCTTCGACAATGAAGATTTTCCTATCGTTTTAGTTAGCTACTCTGGAAACTGAGTTTTAAGATAGAACCAAGACAAGAGAGGAAAATGTAAATTTGTAGTTTTGAAAAGGCACAAAGTAATAGAAAATTCCAGATTCTAAAAGTTTGGTATCCAATAAAGAAGAGTAATTATATTTATTCCCTAAAACATTTTTTGTTCTTTTACAAAGTTTTTCATATATGTTTTGTGATCAGATACATGTTTTTAATTGTGGCTATCTATGAAAAGAAGATATATTAAAACCCAGGTTATTGAGTCTAAACAGATAAAATATTTGAAAAAATAATGAAACTGAAAATTGCTAATGTTGGGAAAAGTATAAACTTTTTCTAAATAGGGCAACAGCATAAGATATAATCTCCTTGTCTATCAAAGTTAAACATAACTATTCTTTAACTTCAAACTCAGTTTTCAATACATAAATTACAGGTATTGCTACTATTGTTAAATATTTTGTGTTTTACCTTTGGGTGTTGTTCCAAAAAATAAAAAAGAGGTGAATATTATCCAGGTACCAGTGGCTCTCACCTAAAATCCTAGGAACTTAGTTTGAAGCAAACTTGAGTAGAAATGTTGAGGGGACTCATCTTCAATAAATTACTCAGAAAAAGCCAGAACTGGTGCTAAGGATCAAGCTGAAGAACACTATCCTTGAACAAAAAAATACTGAAATTAGGCGTTGAATTGAAATCTTTAACGGGCAGAAAAAACAAAAAACAAACAATAAAAACCCAAAACTTGAAAATTATGCACAACTGTGTGCTGTCCATTTTTACTAAGAGCTGTTTGCAAGAAGCATGAAGATTTTAGGACAGATAATTGTCATTTAACTCGTATGTAATAAAATTTTCCTCTTAGTTTCAACTCACTTAAATTTTATTTTTTTACAAAAAGAAATGCAAGTGACTAAAATAAATATATGGCCCTGTAAGGGGAGTAATTTTTTAATAAAAGAAACCTAAAATAATCATGAAATATTAAATGATAAGTAAAAAACATGTTGGAGTACATTGTAATATCTTTTTGAATTTATTATTATATACCAGACTTTATGCTTATACCAATGCAGACTACTCACAAGATTGTTAGTCCTGGGAATTATAAGGAGTTTTCAATATATCTGAAATGTAGGTTGAGCTAAGACAATTTTATAGTACTTTTGCTTTGAAATACTTCGGGAATAAATAATAAAAATTAGTAAACTATTCATATAAGAAGTAGCCAAGAGGCTCAATGTTAGACCTGAATATGTAACCAAAAGTTGGAAGAATGTTAAAGAGTTAGACAGAGGACTGAAAACAGATTATTACTTTGAATATCGATAAAAAATAAACATAAGAAGTCAAGTCGGGTATTGGACCAAATCTTGGCAAAATAGCAAATTGACAAGTAATTGTCTGAGATGAAGTTGGAGACAGAGACATGTAGAAGTCTGGAGAGAAGGTAATATAAATAGGATTGTGATTCCATGGCCAGATTTAACAACTTGAACAGAGGTCCCTTAGATCATAATCAAAATGAGGACATTCACACACTGATTTGGATTTATAGACCTACATGATGAAGAAATGTTAATGATTGCAACAGTGAGGGAAAGAATGAAAAGGCAAAACAGAAATCAAGTCAGGATGATTCAAAAGTCTAGACCAAAAGGGAAATAAATGAAAATAGAAAAAAAGAAACTCGATTTAATTGATTGCTTACATGTATATTTAATGCTATTTGTGAGGAATAAAGAGAAATAGAAGATTAATAGAATAGCTATTTACTTTAATAAGAGGATTCAGCTCCTTACAATATTTTACACTTAGAAATTGATAAAATGCTTGCTGAAGCCAAGTCTCTCCTCTAATGTATTATATTTCAGATAGTGCCAAATATTTTTTAAACAAGCATTTTGACTGTTTATAACAGATGAAAATGACTTATGAAATGATAAAACATGTGAGAAAGTATATGTATCTGTTTCCATTTACTTATAAGTAACAAATATCTGACCCAATTTGAGAATATCAAATACATGAGCTATGGGGATTTAGTTTGATCTCCAAAAGCACAGTAAGTTGAGTTTCAGCCTAGTATTTACCCAACAATAGAGGAGTCCGAGATTCGGTGTACTCTTCTTACAGTCTTAAGGATATTACTGCTTTAGAATTGCTTCTTTGCATTCCACATAATCTGCAAGAAACGTGCAGAATTTCCCCATCCAATACGGATAAAGTGTACAATGAACTTATGTCAGGTACACACATAGAATCAAGAATGCACAGCTCAGCTACATTGTGATAAGTGGAATTCAATGTGACTGTCTTGGAGTGCATTGTAGTTGGGAGAATGTTTGAGAAGGTGAGTAACTTGTAAGAAGAGGAAAGCAGAAATGGATGGTAAAGGTACAAACTGATATATATATATATATATATATATATGTATATATATATATATATATATCACCACTCGAGTGTCTACTGTATACCTCATTCTGTTTTGCAGATGTTGTAAAAAAATCAGAGCAAGAACAAAACTGTAGAGTAAGGAAGATTTGAACAAAAAGACAAAGATAATTGATAATGTCATTTGTTTATTTCCCCTCTGAGGAACTATGAATCTTTACAGAGATGCAAATGGAATTTAACAATTAAATGGCATCACTTTTATTTTTCCTACAGAATATTAAGTTATATTCAACTTTTATTAAAATAGTTGATGACAGAAAATTTCACAAAAATTATAGTGATTTTTAGACAATTAATGTTTGTTTTATAAACTTATTGCTTGATTGAAAATTAAGTTAATGTCTGTGTGTTTTTACAAACAGGTCGACCCATTGTTATAATGAGATGTACAAGACACTATATTGAAAACAAACTCTACAGCTTTGGTTGGGTGGGGGTAGATGTGAAGAAGGGTGGAAAATGATTGTAGGGGAAAACAAAGAAAGAGGCAACAATGCTCGATAGGAAATGTACTCATTGCCTTGTTCATATAACTGTAACACCTCTGTACAGTATTTTTACAATAAAAACGTACAAAAAAATAACAGCTTAGTTTCTAGCTCATGTAAATATATTCTCTTAGCTGGCCAATTAAATTTAGAACCACCTTTCTGCTATTTCCACTGTTTACATCTAGTATTGTTTCTCATCATTTGATGTAGAGGTTCTATGATCTTTCAAAATCCTATAGAGTCTTTCAGAAGAGGTCCTGACTGGTATCTGCAATTTCAAATTCTTTTTTTTTTTTTTCTTCAGCATTTTATCTCTGATTTTATTTCTTTCCAATTAATTTAAGGATTATATTGTACCTCCTTTGGAAAATGGAAAATTAGTCTGACCTGATAGTCATCAAATTAAACACACATTGCCAATATGTAGAGCAATTAAGAAAATGTAATAGTTTCTTATTTGCTATCTACCAGCTTTGTAAGTCGTTAGTAAAAGTCTAATGTTTATTATTTAGTTGGATCACAATGTTATCTGAATTTTAAATTATATCTTAGTTATAACTCAAATGCAAGTTAACATGTTAAACTTGCTAAAATTTAAAACCCAATATTCTGCTTTAAACATTTAAAATACTTCGCTTATGGCTTTCAATAATATGGCTTCCTTTAGATCTTAGGGTATAAACCTTTCAGAGGCTTTTTTATTCTTACTTGTTTTTCTGTATCTAATGTCATTGGCCCTCCCTCTATGGCTTAAGATTAAGTCAAACAGAGAATACACATGAATATTCATTAGAACTCAAATAAAACAGAGGTGCTGTTTTCTAAGTTTCATCCTAAAAGAGTCTCACTTTTTCTTCAGATCTGATGACATAAGAATGGTCTCAAGCAAGTGAATTTATTTTGATTTAAAAAGAAAATAGAATTTGTTACTACCAGTGGAAACCTCATAAAACTTAAATGTTATATTCCCAATTGAGAGTATTATGAGAAATCTGCTTTTTTGTTAGTATTTGTGTTGTTATATCAAACATTTCCCTTAAATAAGTTTTACAGCAGGTGTATTCAATGCCACATAAGTAAAGGTAATGTTTATTCCTTGTTGCTTTCTCTCTTCATATAAGCTTATGTTACATTTGGTATTATTATATACATTTTAGTAACTGCAAACTCCACTATAAAATATAAGATTACTTTATACTATTAAAATAACATTTTCTGCACAATCACCCACAAAGACAAAATTTGAATTTTTCTACTATAGATTAATTTGGCTAATTATAATTTTCATATAAGTGAAACATATAGAATAAAATTTTTAATTTTTTGATGTCAAAATAATTTATTGTATTCATCCATGCCATTGTATCAATTAGCAGTTTAATTACTTTATTATGTACTAATCTAACTTATATACATAGCATATCGTTTTGCATTTTTCTTTTCTTTTTTTTTCTTTTGGTCTGGTCGTGGGGCCTGAATTCTGGGCCTGGGCAGTGTCCCTCAGCTTTTCAGCTCAAGGTTAGCGCTCTACCACTTGGGCCACAGCACCACTCTCAGCTTTTTTCTTATGTGGTGCTGAGGAATCGAACCCAGGCCCTCAAGCATGCAAGGTAAGTGCTCTACCACTGAGCCACCTTCCCAGCCCTGCATTTTTCTTTTGGTATATATTTTCCACTTATTGACTCTTATAAATGTAGATACTATGAAAATTCATATAGTAGGATTTCAGGAGAAACTCATAATTTTTTCTAAGCATTTTCTTTGGATGTCTTTTGTATTTTCTTGACTTCCAGTACTGTTTCTATTAGCTTTAGTTTAAAATTTTGTCTGATTCTAATTTCTTAGAATATTGATTGCGCTATTTTATTATCAATTTTTATTGTCAGTCATGGACCTGAACTCTGGGCCTAGTTGTTGTTCCTCAGCTCTTCTGTTCAAGAATAGGGCGTTTGCATTGAGCCACAGTTCCATTTCCAGCTTTTTTCTGCTTATGTGGTGCTGAGGAATTGAACCCAGGACCTCATGTATGCAAGGAAAGCACTCTTCCACTAAGTCACCTCAGTGCTCCAAATTGTGCTTTTTTAATGGTTGCTCTAATATTCAAAATATAGAGTAACATATTATAAATTCCCCTAACAATAACAAGGTACTATTCAAAGTTGATGTCTCTAATTCATAGGAGAGTATTCCCAATTATTATCTAATTTTTCTAACAAAATAAATGTCATTCATTTCCCTGAATCATAACCTCTAAGCAATTTATGAATTGTTGGAATTATTACTTTTAATAACATTCTATACAGGGACTATACCTAACAAAGGAGAATAATTTCTTTTGATATATTGAAAACACCTCAAATTAACTTTCTTTTTGAGTGTAAAAACGAATTTTGGATCTGTCCCATTTCCCTCTCTCTAAAGATGATTCAACAATACCAGCACAGCAAGTTTATTGGTAACAAATGGCTTCAGATATTTTTCATCCGAGACATGCTCTTTGTGTGTGTCTCTGTCTCTCTCTGTCTCTGTCTCTCTTTCGATAGATAGATAAATAGATATATAGATAGATATAATCACGGAATGAAAATTTCTGGTTTATTGGGATTTCCTCGCTTCCTCGGCTTACATAATAATTCCAGCTTTGTAAGTTATCTCTCCATTTTTTTTTGCCATTTTACACTATGCTATTGTAAAAGAGTAACAAGACCTCAATGCATTTCATTTTACATTACAGCTGATATAACTGAGACATCAGTTCAGATGACTCATAAGATACAATTGAAAACAAGGCATTGGTTTATACTCTTTTTTTCTTTTTCTTTTTTATTGTGAGAATACCATGCAGAGGAGTTACAATTGCATGGACAAGATAACGAGTACATTTCTTATCAAGCATTGTTGCCTCCTCGTTATTTCCTCTTCCCATCCCTTCCCATACTCCTCGCCTCCCACCATGCGATCCTCCCTCTACTCCCCACCAATGTTGTAAAGTTCATTTTTCAACATATCAACTTGTACATCTCATTGTTGCAATGGGTCCTCATTGTTGCAATTTGTTTTTTTTTCCCTTCCCCGGCACAAATTATACCAACATCAAAAACAATGAAATATGGGTTATACTGTGGTGGAGGGACATACAAAGCAATATAGAATTCATCTTATAAATATGATAGAAACAACTGCATGAAAGGAAAAAAAAATTTGAATACTTATCTTGGGGATCATTCCCCTAACATAAACTTATTTGACCTTCCTGCTTGACTCAGATATATACTAGTTATTGCAAATAAGGAAATCATGGGACCTATGTTTCTTTGGGCCTGGCTTACTTCAATTAATATATTTTTTCCAAGTCTTTCCATTTCCTGACAAGTGACGCAATGTCATTCTTTCTGATGGGTTCATACTCTTAATTGAAATAGCTAGGTGCATCTGTTGCAGTAGTTGAAATCTTTGGAGAACTCCAGGGCTTTTGTTAACACCATAAATTTAGCAATTAAAATAAAAAGCCTCTGTACTGCAAAACTACAACTCTCATTGACATTGATACTCTTTCTGATTTACCACAGCAGAACTTGTGGTGTGTAGAGGCTAAAGGTAAAGCTCAGTAGGATTGTCCTTTTTTCTCTACATATATTAACTCAACTGTCTACCTATATATGCACAACCAGACCCTTCCGTGTTTGAGAGCACAGAGGTAAAAAAGAAAAATACTCTGAGACAGATTCAGTGCTTCTGATGCTGTCACAAAGCATTCATCTCTTCCTTTATCACAATTAAATTTAAATATTATTCGATGATTTATTATCCACTCAAGTTTTAGATTTCCTACACATGGTTTTCTTAAGTAGGGTGGTGATTTATCTTGTGGATTACCATTTGTAGCTATTTATTTAGTCTTTGGAGAACAACAAATAACTCCAACTTGTTTAACCTAATGAAATGGCTTTCTCTTATAATATAATATCAATATAAACATCAATATAAACACACATTTTTCTTGAAAAAAACCTTGTGCTTGCCATGCACATATTCCTTTAGTCTTATTAGTTTAAAAAACTATTCATATTTTAGGAAGCTATAAATGCCACTGTTCAATTTATCATTCTCTAGGCTTTATCACAATTGAATACAAGAACAATAAATCACTCAAATCCAGTAGAATACTTAAATTTATTTTGCTGAAATGATTTAGAAGCCTCTTCCCTTGGTTAATGGTGAAATCATCTTCTACTCCAAATTGTTGAGTGAGGTGAGATTCGTAGACAAGATCTCACCAGTGAATTGAAACTATTTTTTTTGTTACTATTGTTTCTAATGTATTTATAAGGTAGCATGTGATTTGTATGTCTCTCCCCACGGTATAACCCCTGAATTCACTGTATTTAATGGAATAATTTGGGGAGGTTGGAGGGGAAAATGTTTAAATAGGGATACAGGTTGACCAATTGCAACAATGAGATGTAGAAGACACTGTGTTGAAAAACGAACTTTACAAAATAGGCGAGAGGGGAGGGGGGAAGAGGAAAGAGAGAAGTGGAGTTCAGAAGTTGGGAGGGAAGGGAAGGTAGGGAGAAAACAAAGGAAGAGTCTACAATGCTTGATAAAAATATGTATTCATTATCTTCCTCATGTAAACGTAAATCCTGTGAACAGTATTTTCATAATGAAAAACTCATTTTAAAAATTTCGGAAGTTGTCCAAATCCTCACATTGGTAGAAGAATATTTTTTTATCTTTTTCAGACAGGACCTTGCTATATAGTCCAGAACAGCCTCCAGTTTAGCCTCAATAAGTACTTAGATTACAAGTGTGTGCCAACATGCCTGACCTTGAAGGCTCTCTAGATAAACATGCTTAAGATTCTGACACTGCATGCTATGGGTTCTTAATCTTTCTTGAGTCACAGGCCTTCTAAAAATCTGATGAAATTTGTGAATTGTAATTTCAAAATATAAGCTTATAGTAAAAATGTGGCTATAATTGCATGAAGCTATTAAACTCCCACTCCTAAAAATAAAATACCATATACTTCAAAAAAAGTTTACCAGTAATCATAGTTATTCATGAGGTTCAGAATTAGAGGATCACAGTTCCAACCCAGCTCAGGCAGAAAAGTCTGACAGAATCCATATCAAATTTACCAACCAAACCAGAGCTGGAGAGATAATTCACTTAACTAAGCATCAGCCAATAAATCTGTATGAGTAGAAGTCCTGAGTTTTAATCCTAGTACTACAAAAATCAAGAGAAAAATTCCTCACTTTCCTCCTTTTGATTCTTTCCCACTAATCATATTGAATTATGTTTTACATGTTTGTGCTTTGTTTGGGTTTATATTATATGGTGACTTACAATACTGGAACACATTTTCAAAATTTCTGGTTACTATTAGCAATTCCTTTTTTGAAAATTTATTATAAAATAGTATAGAATTTTGAAATTTTATTATAAAAATAATATACAATGTGGTTACAGATACATAAGTCAGGTATGGAGTGCATTTCCAACAGTATCATGCGCTTCCTCATTCTCTCCAACCTGACTTCCTTTCACCCCCAAGTTATATAGTTCATTTTTAACATATTTTTTCCATTTGATTTTTTATTTTCATATACAATGTTTCCTCATTTACATACAATTTTAGTTAGAATGAATAAATTCCTTTACTTATATCTATCAAAGAATTGAAATGTATCTTGTTATAATGTTTTTTGGTTTGCGACTCTTTGATATTAATCCATATATTTATAGAAAGAGATTCCATTGTGGTATTTACCTGAATTTATTCAATGTTCTTTGATAAAACGCATCTTGGGTTACATCATTATGTTTCCATAAAACTGTATAGAATACTATGATCTCTTTTCAATCCACTCTATTTTCCCAATCGCTTTGTATAAACTTCATTCCAAAATACTCTTTATTTATTACATGTTATTTATTTTAATGGCTCCCAATCTACATATAAGAATCTATGTGAAACATTAGTCTTTCTGCTGAATTTACACTTCATATGGTGATTTTCAATTTTCTCGTTTCCTGCAAACGAAATAATTCTTAATGGATGAATAATTTTCAACTGTGTACATACAGTATATTTTCTTGATTAACTCATTTCTGAATGGATCACCTAGCGTGATTACATTGATTGGCTGTGTAATTAATGCTTCAGTAAATGTTGCTATGTAGCTGTCTCTATTGTATCTTGATTTACATTGTTTTGGATGAATGCTCAAGAGTGTAATTATTAGATCATCTGTTCTATTTTTAGGTTAATGAGAAACCTCCATAGTGATTTCCATAGTGGCTGTACCAATTTACATTGCCATAAGTAACATTGGGATGAATATTTTCCCAACATCTTCACTAACCCTTGTTTGGGTTTTTTGTTTTGTTTTGTTTGTTTCATTCCTTTGAGTATAGTTATTCTGACTACAATGAGAAAGAATCTCAGTGTCTTTTGATTCACATTTTCAATGTAGGTAAGGATTTCAAATAGTTCTTTATATATTTGTCAACCATTTGTACTCCATTGGAAAAATAACCACTTATTAAACTGATTGGGTGTTTGGTTCTAACTTGGCACTTATGTCACATATAACCAGATCATATGCTCATATTATATCAGGCCACATATGCTCATATCATATCAGGCCACATTTTTTTTCAATGGTTTTGGGTAATACTAAAATTTGCTTCTTTTTCCTTTTGAAATTTGACTAGAAATATGTTGCTATATGAAGACTGAGAGACAATGGGACATTTAACCTTCCCTTTCTTTCTAATCCACTTGTCAATACCTTCTATTGTAAAAGGTTTTACTCTCTTCACAATTAAACTTTGTGTATGCATTTTTTTCTCTCTCTCCCTTAGTTAAAAGGAATAGATATTATTCAACTGGTTTACCTGTCTACTTATGCTATGATAAGTGGCTCTTCTCTGTGTTAGATTTCTATCTTATAGAAAAAGATGCAAAAACTTATACTGATTGATTGCCCACATGAAAGAATATTCTGAACAGAAGCAAAGGGCAGAAAGGTCAGGTTCTTAGCCAAAATATGCTTCCAAATTTAATCTGCAATAGTGTTTATTAAACTTCTTCTATACCTGATATGAACTAATGGTCAGGTTTATTATCCAGAAAACTTCCTATAGTTTTCTCTAAGCTCAATTCCATTTGGAATCCTGCATTACAAAAAACAGAATGCTTAGGTCAAGTACACACAAACATATACACACACACAAACACACACACATGCATGTGTATATATGTATACATATATACACATATATATGTATCCATATACTACATATGTAAATCTTCATCTTTTAACTGAAATAATTGAGTCTGAAAAGACGGACCCTTACTTGGGGCCAAATTAAGAATACAAGCCATTTGTTCAGACTCACAGGAAGTATTCTTCTCATTGCATTTCTGATTGCTTCCCATGTGTTCTGAACTAGTCCTGTTGATACATACTCTCCTGTCTGATATAGATTTCTTTTTTAATTTATTTTTTTATAGTCAGAGGTTTTTTTTTTTTCTTTTAATGTACAGAGGGGTTTCTTTCCATTACATAAGTAAGGTAAAGAATAAATTTCTTGTCAACCTTGTTAGCCCTTCCCTCAATTTCCTCTACTTTACCTCTTCCCAACAACCGCCTGCCTTGTTGTACAGATCTTTTCCAAAATATTTTCTTGTGTGTTTTGCTGTTAGATTTGTTGCTTCCTTGTCTCTTGTCTGTTAGTCTCCTTCCCTTACCTAATTCAAATAAACATATATACAATACCAGGGTACCAAAATCAAAAACAGTAACAGCAGAAGATATACCATAGGGAGAAGAACTTACAACAGAAACAAAAAAGTGCATAGTACATTTAAAACAACAACAACAAAAATGTGTCCATGCTTTGGAGGTCATTTCCTTAGGATTATCTTATATAGTCATATGTATATAGCTAGAGAGCTACTCTGCTCATCTGCTAAGATAACCCTATAAATACACTGTTTATTGAAAATAAGGGAAACTATAAAACCTATGTTTCTTTGGGTCTGGCTTACTTCACTTAACATTATTTTTTACAAGTCTTTTAATTTCCTTATGAATGTGAAATCATTCTTTCTGATGGAAGCATAGAATTAAAGTGTGTGTGTGTGTGTGTGTGTGTGTGTGTGTGTGTGTGTGTATGTGTGTGTGTGTATCTCATTCATCTACTAAGGGGCATGTGGGTAGATTCCATATCTTAGCTCTAGTCAATAATGCTATGATAAATATAGTTGTTCTGGTAACTTTCACTTTTTTTTTTTTTTTGTATTTTCCAACCACACATATCATGGACATCATTTACTGATAACAATCTTGAGTCCATCTATTTAACTGTAACATTTTTTTGCTTACTAAATTTGTAAAACCATCCTTGATGAACGTATTTTCGAAATTTATTTCATATTAGTAACTCTAGATAGTAACTCTGTGTGCAGACTCCCATCTCCCTTCCCATCTTTAATTTTCTCTCAGTGGAGATTCTAAATTGGTGTTTGTTTAACTTGTCTTACTTGCCTCTTCTAAACGCTGGTTTGCTGACACACTTTCTTGATCCAATAACCTTCATCTTTTACTGGATTGCATGTACTTGTTTTGATTTTTCAGTAGACAAAACAAAAAGATTTTGGAAATTGATAAACTGTGTTAGTGTATTATGCACAAGGACTGAGTTGTCAGATGAAATATGGAATACCAAGTTGAATTTTCATTTCAGATAAACATACATCTACTAAAAATTATTCATTGTTTACGTGAAATGCAAATTCAACTGGGTATCTTGTGGTTTTTTGCTAAATCTGAAATCTTCTATATTTACTTATCAAGAATTTGGTACTTCAGTTAAACACATTTTATAATTTTTTATCATTTTTTCTTAATCATTATTTAATCCAGTCCAATTTATGCCTATCAGATTTAATTCCTGTGAATCCCTCCCCCGCATCAGGTTAATGTGATTGCTACTACAAACATTTCCCAAGGGCAATAGCTGCAGAAAATTAAGCTAACTATTGATCTAATCTTTAACTAAATCTTCATCTCTTTGTTGATGGACCCACATTGGAGAACCTGAATCAAGTCCCATCAGTAAAATATTTATTAGGACATATTGACCTTTTTACACTACTTTTAAATTTATTACAATAGAGAAAATTCAAATTATTAAATAAGAACAAATGATTAATTGAAAAAGACTTATGTAAGGTGTTTAGGATTAGGAGACTGGAAATAGAAATAAATTGTTTCAGAGTGCAGGAAGATCCAAAGAGAAGTTACCAAATGAGATGGCCAGTAGAAGAAGAATGCCTCCTGTCTCATAAATGCTGGTACAGAGAAAACACGGAAAGAACCATAGACTTGTTCCCTAAGTATTAGCAGAAAATACTATATGGACTCAAAAGGCAGGAAATCAGAGGTCATTCAGTTCACAGAGAACCTCATAGAGGGTGAAATATGTACCTGAAAAAGAATATATCACAAAATATCAGTAAATAAGAAAGTATATAAATATTTAAATCTATCCTATGAAGTCATAGGTAAAAATTAAGAGTAAATGTCTAACTGAAGGTGTAGAATATATCATAACTATTGAGTGATCAAAGTGGAAAATTTTTCACCTGCTAAGTTCCATTTGGATATTTGCAACATCATAATGCAACATGTAAAAATTACCACCACAAACAGACAAGTTCAAGGCAGCCAACGAAAAGCATATGTAACTGTCCTGTCATGTACCAAATGACTTTTTGGGATATATGTGGTCACTGACTATACCCTACACTTGGCTCTTCTCAAAGACTAGGCTTAGTTGTTGAAAATTGCTACATTCAAAGATACTTAAAGATATTCTATTTTGTAAAATAGAAATATTAATCTTCTAGCATGAGTGAAAATGTTAGTGGAATTAGAGTCTTGTAGAATATTAGAGAATAACAATGATTTTTTATGCCACAATTTTGCCTAAATTATTCATATGAACAAGATTACAAAAATTATTATAAGAAAGTAATGTGGGCTTTCTTGAAAGTTGGATATCAGTAGAAGTAGAGACTATCAATGGAGACAAAAAGAATGTAAATTTGTTTGAAATGCTTTCTATGCATGTAAGAAAAAAAAAACAAGACAATAGAAAATTTTGATCAGAATAAATTTCATATCAAAAGGGAAATGTCACTATGAATTCCCCCACATATACATCTAGTATGTATTAATTTTTAAAAGAACTAAGTATGCCCAACCTATATTCTGAAAGTAAAAATGAAAGATTTTTTTCTAGAAGATCAATAGGCAAGTGTGTATAGTTTGTATATATAAAAATGTATAGATATATATATATAATATTCATAGCTGGGTGCCTGTGGCTCACTCCTATAATCCTAGCTACTTAGGAGGCTGAGATCTGAGGATTGAAGTTCAAAGCAAGCAAGGACAGGAAATTCCTGAGACTCTTATCTTCCCCAAAAAACACTAGAATACTGGAAGTGGCACTGTGGCTCAAGCGGTAGAGTGATAATTTTGAGCTGAAGAGCACAGGGACAACACCCAAGCCCAGAGTCCAAGCCCCACGACTGAACAAATAAAAAATTCATTCATGATTATAAAACCTAAAAGCAATTTAAACATGGTAATAATTATTTAAATAAACATAGAGTATCTAATTTGCTCTCAAAGGGCTTTTTTTCAGCCATTTATCTTCATGAAACTTTCTTAAATGAAGATAATAATTTTTTTATTTTAATTTTTATTTTTTGTGAATATACTGTACAGAGGGGTTACAATTACATGGGCAAGATAATGAGTACATTTCTTATCAAGCTTTGCAGCCTCCTCCTTTGTTTACTTCACATCTCTTCCCAGCCTTCCCCCGCCCCTCCATCCAATCCTCCCCCACCCTCACACCAAGGATGTAAAGTTCGTTTTCGAGATGACAACTTGTACTTCTCATAGTTGCAACAGGTCCACCTGTATCCTTAAACGACTTGTTTTCCCCATATCCTCCACAAATTATACCGACATCAAATATAGTGAAAGCAGGGGTTATATTGTGGGGGAGCGACATACAAAGCAGAAGATAATTATAAAGTAAAATATACACTGTGACTTACCTTTTGTTTAAAATTATATTGGTATGTATAAAACCCTAAAATAATTGATTGAACTAATATTGATAGCAAATATCTGAATGTCAAAAAAATAAGTGATTACAATTTCTCCTGTTTTTTTTTCTTATAAAATTCAGGTTAAGTGTACTCTGCACCTTAAACTGTAACTGTAACCCATCTGTACATCACATTGATAAATTAATATATAGTTTAATATTTTTATTAATTTAATTAATATTTAATTTAATAATCAAAATGTTTAATTTAATAGCATTAAATGTAAAATAAATAAAAATAAAAGTCAGGTTGGGTTGCAATTCATTTGTAATAAAATATAGCTTTACCAGGTGGTGCAGGCACTTCTTCTGATCTAAGGATTACAGTTCAAAGTCAACTCAAGCAAAAAGCCCACGAGAGTCTTTCTCCAAGAAACAACTGGAAAAACTGAAGTGGTGCTGTGACTCAATGTGGTTCATCACTAGCTCTGAGCTGAAGAGCTCAGGGCCAGCTCTAGGAGTTCAAGTCCCATAAGTAAGAAAGAAGGACAGAAAAAGGAAAGAAAAAAAGAATAAAGAAAGAAGAAAGAAAGAGCTGAAAGAAAAGAAAGAACAGAAAAAGAAAAAGGAAACAACCAAAGAAGCAAACCTACCTGTTTTTGTTGTTCACATAAGTGATCTTTGACAAATGTGCACTATTGTACCAAACTTTAGAGATATGCAACATTCTCATCAACTTAATAAAGTGTGCAAATGTCCTAAAGACTCTCTCCTTACCTAATAATCTAGAAACTGCTGATTTGATTTTTGTTCTGACAATTGGGACTTCCTGAATGACATCAAAATGGAATCATACATGTTATAGATTTTAGGCATGATTCTCAAATTTGTTTATAGTTCTTATATATTATTAGTTTAACTATCTTTTCTTATAGTGGTTTTACTATATAATGTTATAACAATGAACTTAAACATGATAATTTGATCACCATTTAAATATTTGTGAATGGATGTATAAAACAAACCACAAAGAGAGATTGTATCATGAGCTGTATCCTACCAAAGGATACATGCTTTATGGTATGGAAGTAAAATATGAAGGGATACTCTCAACGTCGAAGGCATTGCAAATAACTTCAGGTAAAATTAAAAGAAATATTCCATGGCTCAAACACATGAGCGGCTTTTCCATTCTTATATGTGATCAAAACAAATGCTATTGTGAAGTCACAATCACATTGTGAAGTGGTATCAAATAAATATATTCAGCAGTTTGGAAAAATAACCTTTAAGAAACATATGCATGTCACCTCTCAGTATGAACACTGAAATATTAGACTTTGAAATGAACATAGAAAATTTCCCTTAATTTAGGGTAACATTTCTACATTAACATTGCTTTCTTAAATATATGGTTCTGAGAATTCTATGCCAGAGCCATACCAACATTTGGAATATATCACTGGGGTCGAGCCAGGGTAAGAGGCTTGGATATCAATGGTCCAAAAAAGGATTCAATACTCATTACAAAGGAAGACACATAGAAAATCCTTGATAACCTGTATTAATGTTAGTCATGATCGAGTAAAATCAAGAATTGAGAGCAGGAAAAGTATCCTCAATTTTCAATTCCAAAAATCATAGTAACGTGACTTGCATCAAATTATGGGTGCTGCAACAGAGTAGGAAAAAATGTACACCATTTCAATTTGTACACACAGACACAAAATTTGCATCTACAAATGAACAGGTAACAGAAATATCTGATTACAAATACAAATCAGCTCACGTATATATAATGACAAAGCTAGGCTTGGATAAAACTTTAACAGACAAATCAGTAAGTAACATGGCCTCCTACATTGTCACAGATTCTCTCAAGGATTTACAGGTTCTTTAGTATCATCCACTTTTTAGATGCCAGAAAAATTCTGATTCCATAAGTAAGACATATTAGCATAAGGGTCACATTAAGTGTTCTAATAACCAATGAAGTGAGGAAATATTACTGCCCCACTAAACATTACTCTCTGAAATTCAGAGATAAAATACATGTTAGTATGTGTGGGAAGTGAATAAAGTCTAAATGGCTCTTATGTGGAAGGAAAAAATTCAGAGATTTTGGAAATACCAGTGAGTATGGACATTGTTGATGAATATTGCATTAAGTTCCTGTCTTCGGTTATTTTTCTTGTTCTTCGTTGGGCTTCAACTTTGGGCTTCGGCACAGTCCCTGATCTCTTCAGAGATGTAATGTTCTTCCACTTGATCTACACTGCCACTTCCAGTGATGAGAGTGTGACAAATATTCCTTTTGGGCTCCCTTGAAACCGGATTCCCAGAGTTCATCCTCTTACAGGTACCAAGCATCTCTTCTCTGTTATCTAGAGAATGCTGATGATTTTTAGGTTTGTATGTTCCCAACATTCATGCACACTGCAGGTCATGCACAAACCTTGATTTCCCTTAAGGATAATCCTCTCTGTAGTCTTTGATTTTTGAGAGGATTAATTTCAGAAATGAATCTGAAAAAAATCCTTGACTTTATTCATCTGTAATGAAATCATTATGAATCAAAGATGTGAGATGCTATAATTAACATTATCACCTAGCATGGCTCGTGTGGTTTTCTACCCCCAAAATCGTTTCCCATGACAAATTCCTTTTCCGCTGCATGACAAAGTCTGAGAAGCTCCCTAACAGATTAAATGTATTCTGTTGATAAAATACTAAATTGATCTATTTACTCCTCTCTATTATTTTCATGAATTAGAAAATTGTCATCAGATGTAAGGGTGAATTTGTCTATTTCCATTACTCCTCCTGAGCACTTTCTTCACTATAATAATTGCCAATTCATCCTTCACGTAATATTGTAATTTGTTTGACATAAAGCAGTCATTTGAATACAAATTATTAATATGCTTGCTACCTTTTCAAAGGAAGAATATATGAGTCCCTACCATGATGACAAACTTACATAAATTCACCTTTGTCTTATGTTTAATAAGCTTTTTTTTCTGGACTGGTCAGAGAAGAAAATACTTGACAATATCAATAAATCTCGAATCTATTGTGTCTCCTATAAAAAAGGATGAGGTCACATATTGGCAAGCAAGACAACTTACATGATTACGAATTGAATAAATGCTTATGAAGAATTCCAAGGAAACCCAATTACTGTTCAGTTTTTCCTAATTTTGCCACCTGACCATGTTACAGAAATGATGTTTTTGTATTCCATAAAATCAAAAATACAATGTATTTTGTGACTCTGGAAGGACAAGCTCCTTCTAGCAATTACAATTATTTGACCAATCTAATAAACACTTACTAAGAGATAGCAGAACTTTTGTAGTTACACATCTAATTTTGAATTTCCAATCTATGCCTTATCCAATGTGTATTCATACTTTATACAGGAATGTGAAATTTTAAATTTATTATGTATTGTTGGTTTAAAAATAGGGTAATTCTGATTTGAAATAATTTGGGTGATTGCATTTCTTATCATTCGTAGTGAAACTATACTTGACTTGTGCCACCAGTCACAGGTTCACCAGTTAAGAGAACAATCCAAAACTTTGTTTGTAGTAAGGAAAATATATGGGTATACAGAACAGAAAGTTTGTTAATTTATCCTATTTATTCACTTCAAATTTTGACAGACAATAGTGCATCATAAAAAAAACAAACAGCATTTTCTTTACCTGTTGTTGCCAGAGGATGTGATTGTATCCCAAACAAAACATTCACTAGGATTTTCCAAGGATTCTGCCAAAGGTAGAAATACGTGATTGAAATGCTTGGTTACATTGGTTCCAACATTATACGGTGATAAAGAAAACAACAAGGTTGAGAGTCTTAAGAGCCTTATGAGAAATATTTAGCTGGATAATAAATATTGAAAAGAATGAGTTCTTAGTCATGTGCAAAAACAAATCATTTAAATGTAATGCTTTTAAATCATTTAGGACTTCATATCTTCATATATGTTATTGATATTAGCATACAAGACAATCCATGTTGAACAAATAATTTTAATTTCATTCCTAAAGAAAGAAATCATACAACACACAAGATAATCTGAGACTCAATAATGGAAAATGCAAAAAACCCCAACAAGCTTTTTACCTTTATCCCAGTCTTCTCAAATGAAACATATTGCCATGTAATTTCAGAACTGTTGTCTTGTTTTTCATTCTATGTGTTGCTATCTACAAACAGAAATCCACCATCAGAGCTGTATTCAGGATCAAATTGCCTACATTGATTTGGATTATGTTTTAGTTATCAGGATTACCTATATTATCGTCAAGGGAAGTTTTGTCTATACAAGCTGCAATATGTTTACTGCGTTGATCTCGTGGAACCAGATGACGAGCATTAAAGGGACAAGTAGCCAATTTAGCAGCAATATCAGAATGATTCTGTGTAACAAAAGTTCAAATATGAAGAAATATTTTCAAATTTTCTCTTTTTAGATTTCTTTGGTTTGACATTGGCTACCATGGGCTTGACACCATGGTATGGGTACTGTGCTAGTTCATCTATTTTTAAATACATATTTTTATTGTAAAGTACGGTACAAAGGGGTTACAGTTATACGAATAAGGAAATTAAGGAAATGAGTACATTTCCTATAAACCATTGTTACCCCTCTTTGTTTTCCCCCTAAGATCCCTTATTTCCCCATCTTCCGAACTCCTTCCATCCTCCCCTGCCCTACCCCTGCACCTAAAATTGTAAAGTTCATTTTGAACATAGCTTCTTGTAAATCTCATTGTTACAATGCATCAACCTGTATCTCAAAGCACTATGGCGGTTCCTTAAATGACTCCACATAGAGCTCCTCTATGACCCAGCAATTCCACTTTTGTGCATTTACCCAAATGATCACATACAAGACAATACTAAAGCTAGCACCATTATTTACCATAGGTAAGATATAGATGCCCCTTAGTAGATAAATGGATTAAGAAAATATGGTAAATATATATAAAATGGAATTCAATGCCTCCATCAGAAAGACTGCTATTCCTCCATTTGTTAGGAAATTGAAAGATTCAGAAAAAATTAAATTAATTGGTCCATTGTTTCTTTATTTGGAACAACTAATAAATGTTTAGGAAAAGCAGAAATGTTCAAAAGTGATGTACATAAGACCATAAAAAATTAACTTTACAATTAAGGAGGGGGTTAGTGTAGGGGGGGAGTGTAGATATGGAGGTTGGATGGAGAGGATGGTAGGGGAAAAACAAAGGAGGCAGAAAAAGTGCTTGATGCCTCCATCAGAAAGAATGACATTGCTCCATTTGTTAGGAAATGGAAAGACTTGGATATTAAGTGAAGTAAGCCAGGCACAAAGAAACATAGGTTCCATGGTTTCCCTTATTTGCAATAACTAGTATATGTCTGAGACAAGCAGAAAAGTTCAGATAAGATGATGTTAAGCGAAATGAACCCCAAGGACAGGAGAGGTTTATTTCTTGCTTGCTATTGTTTCTAATGTAGCTATAAGGTACCACATGATTTTTTGTTGCTTTGTATGTCCCCCTTGCCTCCACATCAAAACCGCTATATATCAGGAGACCTGAGGAAGATGGCAGAAGAGAAGCTGGAGGCTAAACAAGCCCTCACATTGAAAGCAGTTTTAGTGTTCCAGTGAACAGTCCTAGGCTAGAGAATCACACCAAGTGTGTTATCATAGTACAGAGAGTTTAGCCAGAGAGGGAAAATCCAGGCAAGGAGACAGATCTGAGCACTTGCTGTAGCTGCCACTATGGAGGCTGCAGTGGAGACAGCAACAGTTGCCACCATACCAACAGACAGAATCTGTTGCCTGATGCTGCTTGTGATAGGATTCTACTTACCACCAGCAAGAACTGACAAGGAGCGAATATTCATCTTGAGGATGGCAGATAAGGGATGGCCCAGGGACCAAGAGTTTGGCATGAGTAGAACCCTAACATCCTCACTCCTTCTCATGGAGCAGCTGGGGGAAGGCTGCTCCTCCCCCAGAACCAGAGGTCTCCATATTTGATACTGACAAAGGCCTGGCCAAGCAGCTAACTCCAATTGAGGCCTTGGAAGAAAAACAAAAAAAGCCATTTGGCAGGTCACAGGAAACTGACCTGACCTGCCAGGCGCAGCTCCACCCAGGGGAAAGTCACACAGCCCAGGCAGAGATAGCACCGTCCGCGAGGAGTGTCTTTCTTCACTGGGTAAACAGAGCCAGAGGTTGCCCCTCACTATAGCAGCCTAGACAATAAATTGAAATTCAGTAAACACAAACCCTGAGAATGGCTCCAGGCTCTGTGAGTGTTTCAGAAGATAGGCCCTCAGGAGCTACTGTTGTTGAAAGGCCACAACTCTACCCAGAACCTAGCCTCATCATAGCAGTTCCAAACTAGAGGAAACAGCCATCCCCCTTTTTTGTGGTACTAAAAGCAGTTCTCCTTCCCACTGAACTAGCCTGGGAGGAGGATCACAAAATCATGGGTAAAGCAGGGCATTATTCTGCCTGCTCAAACAAACGGACTTAAGAAACCAATGAAGCCACAGGAAAATTAGACACCACAAGCAGAGTAAAGGCCCCACCAAGACTCTGGTAATGAACCCAAGGGATCTTGTTACGAACACAAGGGATACAGGATCTTTCCATCCACCCCCCACAAAAAAATCAAACAACTCTATTTTTTATACCTTTTTAAAAACATTAAACTTTTTAAAATTTTTAACTTTAAAAATTATTTTCTATTAAACTTTTTTCCTCTTCCTCTTATAATTTTTTATTTTAGGAGTGTGTGTGTGTGTGTGTGTGTGTGTGTGTGCGTGTGTGTGTGTGTTATTATGTCGCCTTTCTATCCCTCCCCTTCTCTCATCCTATCCCAGTTCTTCTCTCAATATTATGTTTTTAATTTTGCATTATTTTAAGTGTTTCACTTTTTAATTTTTAATTTTTTGTTTTTCTATTTTTTCTTGTCTCTTTCTTCTGTCTTTTTATTTTCTTTTTCTCTCTTTCTACTATCATTCTATCCAATCTATTTCCCTCTCTGAGACTAGGACTTAGTTAACTCTTTACCTTTCCACATCCCTCTACTCCTACTTTTATCCACATCTCTCCCTAAACCTAATAATTTCTGGTTTGCCAAATTCCTCTTTGCTGTTCATAACCCATTAATACATAGTTGTTTGATATTGAATAGATATATCTGTTGAACTAGATTGTATCTGCAAACTTTTGACTGTGCAACTACAGACTTTGGTTGATGCTTGCCTTAAAATAATGTTCTAGCACAAAACTGGTGTTACTTTCATCCCAAATGGGCAGAACAAGCTGGAAAAACACAAGAAAAATGACAAGTCCGTGTATCTGAACTCCCACTCATGATAATCAGGGGACAGAACAGATAATGAATAATCCAGAGGAGAACTCCCAAAAAGCTCTACAAACATTACTGGTAAACATGGTAAATGAAAAGATTAAAATCCTACAGGAGACTCAATGTAAGCTTGATAGGGAGAGAGAGGAGGCAAACCAAAGTTCAATACAGGAATATCAAGAGCATGATGAAGCTATTAAAAGATTGATACAGGAAATGCATGAGCAGATTGAGGACACTCAAAGAGAAATAAAGGAATGGCATGAGCAGGCTGAGATCAGTGAAAGAGATAGACAGGAATTACATGAGCTGGCTGAGAATAGACAAGAGAAAGTCAGGAATGGCCTGAGCAGGCTGAGAACACTCAAAGAGAATGACAGGAACATGAGGAAGGAATAGAGAGAGTGGAATGAGAATAGACAAAGATTATTAGAGGTATTCATGGAATCCATAAACAGACAGCTGAAAGAAGTCAGGGAAACCACAATGGGAATACTGAATGGAACCCAACACAAGGAATGGGAGTTCAAGGAAACCATAACCAATCAAATAAGTGATTTGAGAATTAAACAACACAAAATTAAGGAAGTAAAGAAGTTCATACAAAATCTAAAACAAAGCTCCAACAAAGAATTTGAAGCCATCAAAGCCAACCAACTAGAAGAAAAGAAATAAAAAACAAAGTACGAAGTGTTGATAGTAGGTTAGACCATGCAGAAGATCAAATCTTGGGGACTGAAGACAGCCTATATATTATAGAGAAAGAACATAGAGACATCTAAGACAAATCCAAGAAATATAATAGATCTATTCAACATTTGGAAGACACCTTCTGATGATGTCTGAGGATAATGGGTGTAGAAGAACACCTAGAGTCAGAAGTTAATGGTCTAGGAAATTCGTTTAACAGGATCCTAGCAGAGAACTTTCCAAACATGCAAAAATATAGGCCCATTCTGATACAATAGGCTTTTAGAACTGCAAATAGACCAGACCAGAACCGGACATCCCACCGGCACATTATAATCTGCACACGATCAATTCAGACCATGGAAAAGATCCTTAAAACTGTCAAGGATAAAATATCAATCACCTATAAAGGGCAACCAATTAGAATCACCTCAGATTTCTCATCAGAGACAATCAAAGCAAGGAAAGGCTGGAATAATGTATGCCATTCCCTAAAGTCAAACAACTATCAACCTGTACCCAGCTAAACTCTCCTTCATAACCGAAGAATGTCAAATGAAAAAGATCCATAGCAAAGAAAAACTGAAACAATATATCTCCACCAAACCAGTCTTACAAAAGCTTCTCAAAGTTGTCCTACAGATAGAAAACCAAGAAGACCACAAAAAAGGCCAAGCAATTGCACCCAAACTGAGAATCCAAGCCCCATAGGAAGAACCCAGTTGCCACAGCCCTCAAGAGGATGGATAAAATGGCAGGAACTCCCAAATACCTCTAAGTCCTATGGCTCAACAATAACGGACTTAACTTCCCAATTAAGTGACATAGACTCTCTAGTTGGATTAAAAAGCAAAATCCTTCTATCTGTTGCCTTCAGGAGTCACACCTTGAGCATAAAAACAAACTCATTTTCAATGTGAAAGGCTGGAACAAAATCTACCAAGCAAACAGCCCCCATAAACAGGCGGGACTTGCAATCCTAATAGATAAAATATACTTCAAATTAAAATTAGTGAGAAGAGATAAGGAAGGATGCTTCATACTAATTAAGAAGTCTCTCCTTCAGGAGGATATTACAATTCTAAATACAATTCACCGAACAACAGAGCACCCAAAATTATCCAAGAAATACTAATTTCCATTAGATCCCACATAGATACAAAGGCATTAATTGTTGGGGACTTTAACAGAGCACTCTCCCCATTAAATAGATCAACTAGGCAAAAACTCAACAGAGAAACCGCAGATCTAAACAAATGCATAGATCAATTAGATTTAACATACATCTACCGAATATTTCACCCAGCCGCTTCAGAATACACATTTTCCTTAGCAGCAAATGGAATATTTTCCAAAATAGAACACATTTTAGGTCACAAAGCAAACTTTTCCTAATTCAGAAACATTGAAGTTATACCTTGCATTCTCCCAGGCCACAAGGGAATAAAACTGGAACTCAACACCAAAAGCCACCAAAGAATGTCCTGTAATACATAGATGCTGACCAACACACTGCTAAATTATGAGTGGGTCATGGAAGAGATTAGAGAGGAAATTCAATTGTTCATGATATTCAACAAAATGAACACACAAATTACCAGCTCTTCTTGGACACAGCAAAGGCGGTACTCAGGGGCAAGTTTATAGCTCTGAGCTCCTACATCAACAAATTGGAGAGATCTGAAACCAACAATTTAATGAGCACCTGAGCCTCCTTGAAAAAAAACAAAATAAATCCTAATCCAGTTGACAGAAAGATATAATTAAAATTAAATCAGAATTAAATGAAGTAGAATCCTAAAAATCCATAGAAACAATCACCAGAAAAGTGTTGGTTCTTGGAAAAAAATTAACAAAATTGACAGACTCTTAGCAAATCTTATCAGAAAAAGAAGAGAACACACCCATATAAATCAACTCAGAGATGAGAAATAAAACATCACCACAGAAACAACCAAGAATCTGATTCAGAACATTATAAGGGAATAGTTCTCAAAACTTTAAGCTAATAAGTTTGAGAATCTGGAAGAAATGGACTATTTCCTAGCAAATGTAGACCTTCTGAAACTAAACCGAGGTGAGTTAAACCAACTTAACAGACCCATATCAAGCATCGAAATAGGAACAGCAATAAGAGATCTCCCATCTAAGAAATGCCCATGACCAAAGATTTCCAGTGGAATTCTACAAGGTCTTCAAAGCAAAACTCACAACAATACTCCTCCAATTCTTCACAGAAATTGAATGAGAAAGTTGATTACCACACTCTTTGTATGAAGCCATCATAACCCTCATTCCAAAATGAGGCATGGACATACTAAAGAAAGAGATACCTGGACCCAGTTCTTTGATGAACATCGACGCAAAACTTCTCAACAACAGTTTAACCAATCAACTGCAAGAATTCATCAAAAAAATCATACACCATGATCAACAGGATTCATTATATGGATGCAAAGCTGGTTAAATATACAATCAATATAATTCATTACATGAACAAGAGCAAGGATAAGAACCACATGGTTATCTCAATAGATGCAGAAAAAGTATTTGGCAAGATCCAACACTCCTGTCTGATGAAGACTCTGGGAAAAAATAGAAATACATGAACTTTCCTCAATACAATAAAGGCTCTTTATGACAAACATACAACCAGCATTTTACTCAATGGTGAAAAATTAAAGCCATTTCCTCTAAGCTCAGGAACAAGACAAGGATATCCACTCTCTCCACTTCTCTTCAATTCAATATTTTATGCCTAGCTACAACAATAAACAAGATGCAAATATAAATTGGATCCAAATAGAATAAGGTGAAATGAAACTCTACCTCTCTGCAGGGGAAATAATCTTGTATTTAAAAAATCCCATGGAATCCACTCCCAAATTACTCAAGCTGATTCAAAACTTTGGCGAAATAGCAAGTTATAAAATAAGCCCTCAAAAATCAATGGATATTCTGTATCTAAATGATGAAAAGTGTGCGGCTGAAATCAATCAAGAAAGCAACTCCATGCATAATAGCCCTACAAAATATTAAACACCTAAGATTTAACCAAAGAATTGAAGGACCGCTATGAAGAAAAATTTAAAAACCTGAAAAAGGAAATCAAAACAGAACTTAGAAAGTGGCAAAATCTCCCATACTCCTGGATTGGAAGGATCAACATCCAGAAAATAGCAATTCTTCCCAAGGCAATCTACAAATTCAATGTGATACATATCAATATTCCAACCTCAGGCAATCCAAAAACTTTATATGGAACAATAAAAGAGCGTGAATAGCAAAAACAATCCTTAACAGAAAAACAATCCTTATCAATCCTTAACAGAAAGAACAGTGCTGGAGAAATATCAATGCTAAATTTCAAACTCTACTATAAAGCCATTAAAACAGCTTGGTACTGGCAAAAGAACCAATGGAATAGAATTGAAAACATAGAAATCAACCCACAGACCTATAGCAACCTAATATTCGAAAAGGGGAGCTAAAAATCTTGAATGGAAGAAAGATACTGGCGAAATTATTTAACTACCTGTAGAAAACTAAAGCTAGATTCTTATATATCAATATGCACCATAATCAACTCCAAATGGATTCAAGACCTTGGAGTCAAAATAGACACCCTGAGAACATTACAGAATGGAACAGGAGAAACCTTAGGTCTCCTTGACACAGGCCGAAATTTTCTTAGAAACTCAGAAACATAACAAATTAAAAAATGTTTGGAAAAAATGGGATTGCATGAAGTTGAAAAGCTTCTGCCTTAAAAAGGATATACCTAGCAAGATCAAAAGAAAGCACATGGATTAGGAGAAGATCTTCACTAGCCATATAACGCATAAGAGTCTCATATATAAAACATATTTGGAACTTAAAAAATTATATCAACCAATAACAAATCCTCAAAGAAATAACAGTTCCATAAATAAGTGGGCTAAAGACTGAAAGAGACACTTCTCTGAACGGGAAATAAGAATGGCCAGTAGACACATGAAGAAATGCTCAACATCTCTTGCTATAAAAAAAAAAAAAAAGGAAATCAAAACAGTTAGAATCAAGCCAGTTAGAATGGCTAAAATCAACGACTTAATAACAACAGATGCTGGAGGGGAAAGAAGGGAATCCTACTGCATTGTTGTTGGGACTGTAATCTTGTTCAACCACTTTATGGAGTTTCCTGAAAAGACTCCAGATAGAGCTCTCCTATGAACCAACAATCCCACTTTTTGGCATTTACCCAAATGATCACAAACAAGACCACACTAAAGCTACCAGCACAACTATATTTATTGCAGCATTATTTACCATAGCTAAGATATGGAACCAACCCAGATGCCCCTCAGTAAATAAATGGATCAAGAAAATGTGGTATTTATACACAATGGAATTCTATGGCTCCATCAGAAGGAAAGACCTTGCCCCCTTTTTTAGGGAAGACTTGGAAAAAATTATGTTAAGTGAAGTAAGCCAGGCCCAAAGAAACATAGGCCCATGTTTTCCTCTATTTGTAATAACTAGTATATGTCTGAGACAAGCAGAAACCACAAATAAGATGATATTAAAAGAAATAAATCCCAAGATAGGGACACAAGTGTTTTTTTTTTTTTTTGTCTTCCTTGCTATTGTTTCTAATATATTTATAAGGTATCATGTGATTTTTTGTTTTGTATGTCCCTCCCGCATGGTATAACCCCTATTTTCACTGTATTTGATTCCAGTGCCCTCCATCGTGTAAATATTTTGCTAATTTGGGAGAGGAAGAAAAAAAAAAAAACTAGTACAATTTTAGCCAAAGCACTTATTCTCTCTATTCTCATTTGTTATTGGAGATAAGAATGTTTACGACTCTTCTGCCTTGGCTGGCATTAAAAAATATGATAGAGTTTTATCATCCTCTCTGGTTGATATTGTTTCTTTCATGAGGAACCAGTGCCAGGATCTATCAATCTTTAGAATTGTACATATATTCTCAATTTTGTCCTATTCTTACTCAACTCTAGGTTACTTATATACAATTACAAATGCATAGATAGAATGATTTAAAATATATTTGCAAATTTACAAAATGGAGGGTTATCACATGTGACTTCTTTACAAAACACAACAGCAGAAACTGTGCTTCCACTACAGCTCTGGAACTTATTGTAAGAGTTATATGAAGAAAATAATTTTCTACCCACAGTTCTGTGAACCTACAAATACTGTGAAATTTGTGATGAAGCTAAGCAATTTTGTAGTCAATACCTGAAATATAAAAAAGACACACAATGCATCTCCCATGTTATCACTTTATAACTATGTCATGAAAACTCAAGTATCCAAACAATTCTAGGCCACATGATAATACAGTGGGTGCTTTTACAAAATAACTTAACGATTACGTATACCATTAACTTACATTTTGGCCATTTTGCAATGGGGAAGAAGAGGAAACCACCTCTAATGTTTGTGAAATATGGCATACACAGTTTGACATAATTTACCCACAAAACATGTTGCCTTTGTTCTGCTTTGAACACAGATCTAGAAATACATCTATAGAAATAAACAAGCTGGACATTGATTGTCTTTCTTTCTATTACATGCTGCAGAGATTTCAGAAGAAATACAAAACCTCTCTATGAAATTTCTGCCCACAGTCTCTAACATCTTTTTTTTTTTGGGGGGGGGGTCCTGTCGTGAGGCCTAAACACTGTCCTGAGCTCTTCAGCTCAAGACTAGCGCCCTACCACTTGAGCCACAGTGCCACTTTTTTTTCTTTTTGCTTATGTGGTGCTGAGGAATCAAACCCAGGGCCACAGGCATGCAAGGCAAGCGCTCTACCACTGAGACACCTTCCCAGCCCCAGTCTCTAACATCTTTTATGTACATTTGCCATAATTTATCTTAAAAATAACACTCAAATTAATCCATGAACTAAAAAAACTATGTAATATCAACATGTTCCAATCGAACATTACCTTTCTATTTTTCACAAGATGGTATGGACACCTGCATTATCTGATTTTGTGATTTTTTTTTCCATAGGGACAATGCAATAATTTCTCAGGATGCACAGATTCCTTTGAAAGAGAAAAATACAATATATTGGGGAACATGCAAGTTTTCAATGTTATGTCCCTTGTGAACTATAACTTAAGTCATGAATCTCTATTTGGAGAATATAGAATCATAATATGACAAAGAGTATTACCCTGGAATTTAACTTCTGATGTATTGTGTTCCTAGTAGGTAGTTCTTACTTTTTAATATTATAAAAATATTTATTCTAGTTAAGAAATTATTGATTTGAGTCAAATCGAACTGTTACTTTGTTTTATCTTCTGAGAACATACATCCATTGAGTGCCCCTGATTTAATTGCTTTCTTATATTTCAATCTAGAATATGCCCATAATTTATATTATTTTTCTCCTTTCAATCTAGCGCATCAAATGTCAAGTTATAATTGTCAATCTGTCTAAAATATCAGATTCAATCAGGAGAAACCTTACTATTCTATTCTCTTATCTCCTGTCAATATACTTTCTGTGATTCCAAAAAGAAAAAAAATAGTGTGAACTAGACCGTTTAAAATAATTTCCCAAAGAAAATGCACAAACATATTTACCCTTTTCCACCGTGACAGGCAGATAAATATCAGCAAGTCCTGGGGATAAAAAATTCTGAGAAAAAACAACTAAATACTTCAAAACCTTGTCTTGAATGTATGATTTCCTCAGTGACATAAAAAACAACTGGGTAGAACCTATTCATCCTTAATTCTTTTTGTTGCTAGACACACTTGAATTGAAATATATTGATATCTCCGTTGACATCACAGGTTAGGGTCACTTATTACATGCTATAGAAATGTATAATTTTTGAACTAAAAAATCATATTTTTCAGGTAGTTTTTCTTTCTCATACCAAACAGAGGATGATGGATCATGACAACTTTTAAACATATTTGGAAAAGGTTTTTTAAGTTATGCAGGTCTGAATTAACAAACTCCAAATTCCAGTTTACGAATATGTAATACCTCTTGAAAATACGCACTTACTTGAAAGAAGATTTGGTATTCTCATAGATATATCGTGATTCCTATTCAGATTATAAGTTCAGTATGGAGTATTATTTAGATAACTGCTTCTTAGAGAATCATTGAGGCTTGTTAGAGTCAAAGTTTGAGATTGGTGCTGTAGTTCAATAGGTAGTAAATTTCAGTAGTACAGTGTCTAATGGCCATGAAGCAGAGCTAGAAAATACCAAACATGATTGTTTTGATGCACATAAATGTGAGGGGAATAAAAGTAAATTTAATTTCCCCGGTATGGAAATCTCTATTTTCTGACGTCTAAGGAAGCAAAGAATTTTCATTCTTTTACACATGGAACAATCCTGCCTCGTGGGAAGAATTATAAGAAATATATTTGGGATGTCAGGGGTAGAAAGCAAGAAATGTCCCAGTCACATACACGGGCCAAAAAGATGATTTACAGGTCTAAGACAAAAAAGTAGGAAGAGAGGAAAAGGGACTGTTACCTGTCTTCATAAGTTAACTGGATTCACCAAACAAGTCAGGATCTCTTTCTCCCCATGATGAAGGATGTCCCACTAGTAGGTTTTCCAAAGCAACAGCTACTTCTGTATTATAACTTCACTGAGTGGAGCCACCATTATTGTGACGTAGCTCATGAACCTCACTTCCATTTTATGAATTGATAGAATTCTGCAATAACACTTCTGCATATAACAACAGAAGTGCTGACTTCAGGCCTGAACCTAGAAGAAAAGTCCCATTTCTTTTTAGTATGCATTGATGGACTCCAATTCAGCAGAATAGATATGTATGAGTTATTCAGTAAAGGAAAAATGTGAATGGATGTCTCACACTTTTGATCTACACATCAAGTACTGATTCTTTGTAAATTGTTCTGCTTAGATATTTGTACACTTTCTATGGTCTATATATATAGCCACAATAAATCAATCTTTACCTACTATTCTTTCCTTGTTTAGTTTCTTTACTCATCAATATTTTTATTAGGAGACAGTGTCACAAAAAGTCACTTCTAGAACTTAATCACATTCTGCCTAATACATTCCTTAATCTTTCTTGGAGATATGCTTGATCATTGTACATAACTTTTTAATTCACATTTTTATTAATATCCATGTAAAGTAAGATTAATGTACTCATGGATTTCTCGAAGCAACTAGTCACAAATATTAAATGAAAACTGTGAGAGACAAGTTCCCAGATGAATGTTTTTCATTTATGTCATATAGTTTTACTTATACAAATATTATTGTTACTATATACTATAAAATACACATATAAAAGCTATACAGAAATACCTGTGACTGTATGGTGCTATATATATATATATATATACATATATATATATGTATATATATACATAAATATATATGCCTTTCCATCATTTGATCACCAATAATATAAACTACATGAAAATTTCCTGCAGTATAACTTTCCATTACAGAATTTACAAATCAAGTCTATTAACAGGTTTATGTAGAACAAATGAAATTCAATTAGGTTTCAATAAAATATGAAGTTATTATGCAAACTTTTAGAAAGATGGGTTGAAATGTTTCTGATATATAAAAGGTGGTGCATACTCTATGTCACCTTTTTTAGTATTATGCAGATTTTTTATCATATTTTTCATAAACACCAAGTAATTTCATTTAAAAATATGCCAAAGATTTTTGGGTATACCCTAAGGAAACTTTGAGAATTATATATTCTCAGTGGCAAGATTCTTCATTAAATAACTAGTGTACATGAACAAACTGCTCTAAATTAAACTATTTGATGATACATTAATGAGGACAGGATGTTTTGGGTCTACCAATTTCTCTGTTTCGAATAGTTGTTTTTATGAATCCCCAGGAACTGGAGCATTTCTGTATTTCTATGTGTAGAATAATAGAACTTCATTTGCGATAAACTGACATGGGAGATAAGTAATAAAAGACCATGGCTTGTCATTAAATCTGGAATCATCTGGAAACATGGACACTTAGGTATGGGTAAAAGAAAAGATGGTGTGGCAGTGCTTGATTAGACATGCCAAAGCAAAGCAGGAACATTTTCTGAAGTAGATAGAAACGATTCCCATTAGAAGCCTTCTCAGAAGTAATGATCAGGTTTTCTCAGGTCTGTCATGTATGTGTACATCATGCTTGGGATATGACAAACTGTAATGTAAGAATTATTACCTTAGGACTCTATGGAATCTTGTCTTTTTGTCAATTGAATCAAACTCAAAGACATTATATTCAACTTCTTTTTATGCTTAAATGAACTACAATTCATTTCAACTGTACTAAAATTCAGTACATTTGATTTCTACATGGAATTCTTCCTGTTATTGTCCAGCCAACACTCTGATCCTCATTGGTATTTCTTCTGTTAAGCTAACAGTGTTTTATCTGCCTTCCATGTGTGCCAGTAGGCTACTATATACAAGACACTTATACTTAAATCATGTTCAAGTACAAATAATAGAGATAAGTTTAGACACAAGCTATGAAGGAATTAAGCACTTTGTACAATGTGCTTTGACTGGGTTTGTTCATAGAATTTGCCTAATGCTAGTGACAATTACAAATAGTACACATTGCATGCATTTGTAAACTATAACGATATTTAGTATGGCTCCTGAAAAAATAGTAAAAAGTCACTGAATTTGTATTTTAGTAGTTAACATTTAAGCATTTATAAGCATTTTCAAATAAGAACATTTGGGCCAAAAGTGCACACAGGCTTAGTAACAGGGAAAATGAATTAATGAATCTTTTCCTTTGTGGCAATATTCGACTCATAATGACAGGGAGCTATATGATACACCGTCCCAAGCTGGATTCTCACCAATAATAATTTTCTGAAGTAAACATTGATGAATTGATTGATGTTAGGGATGCTATGGTCCCTCTAAAATGAAGGCATGCAAATAATTCTCTATGCAAATAATTCTGGATGACTATACATACCAACATTCAATTTCTTTTAAAGTAGTTTTGTGCCTGGACAACAGCATAGCACAGAGTCTCAAAATACTCATTGATTATTCCTCTATTATGATATGTAGGCTCCCACTTTCCTGCCATGACCCCTTTTGGAAAAATGTAGAAGTTAAAAGCAAGCATATGTTTCCTTATTTGCATTTGTCACTGTCTGGAAGGACAGAAATAATCTCTTTATATTGTCAGATATTTCCACTATAATGTGCCATGTGATAGATTGCTCTTTCCTACATTGATTCTTTGAGACTTTTACAGTCTGTACACAATCTGATATGAATAGAAAATGATGAGATTCACAGGTGGACTCTCTTTACCAGGATTTCATGTAAATATTCATGTTGAATCAATCACAAGAATTTTACTTACATTCAAATGTTTCTGCAAATATTGCACTTAATATTTTCATCATTTCATTACCAAAAATACTGCTGCCTAAATATGCACATCACCAAATACAGCCTGGTTTCAAAACTACCATATCTGGTAACCATCTTCTGAATTCATATATCTAACCGATGTCCTAACTATATTGTTCCAACTTTCTTTCCAAAGGTGGAACCTCATAATATATGCTTGAATCACCAGCACACTTTGCAACATGAAGGTTTTTAGTGTACTATTCATTCATGTGAAATACTGTCTGAAAATAAATTGTATTTTCAGAAAGAAAGAGAAAATACCAGTTTGTATGAACAATGAAAGACTTTCAGGGAATAACAAATATTAAATGATGATAGCACTATTGTGCAAAACTAAAATTGGTATGAACTTTGCATTATATGGTTATGACACATGAGTATTTGCAAAATGTGAAGTTAAAACTTGTCAGCGTCTTTCTAACTGGGGTGAAGTGGTATCTTAATGTTGTTTTGATTTGCATTTCTTTTATGGCTAGGGATTTTGAGCATTTCTTCATGTGTCTATTGGTCATCCTTCTTTCTTCTTCAGAGAAGTTTCTCTTTAAGTCTTTAGCCCACTTATTTATTGGGTACTTGTTTCTTTGAGGATTTGTTGTTGGGGGATTTAATTTTTTGAGTTCCAAGTATCTTTTAGATATGAGAACCTTGTCCGTTGTATGGCTAGTGAAGATCTTCTCCCAATCCGTGGGCTTTCTATTGATCTTGCTAGCTATGTCCTTTGCCATGCAGAAGCTCTGCAACCTTTTTTTGATTTATTGTGTTTCCAGGTCTCTATTAAAATTTCGGCCTGCGGCAAGGAGACCTAGAGTTTCTCCTATTCCACCCTGTAATGTTTTCAGAGTGTCTGCTTTGACTCCGAGGTCTTTGATCCATTTGGAGTTGATTCTTGTGCAGGGTGATATATATGGATCTAGCTTTAGTTTTCTACAAGTAGTTAACCAATTTTGCCAGCACCATTTACTGAAGAGGCTGCTTTCCACCCCAGTTTGAATGGCAAAAATAAAGAACTCTAATAACAACAGATGCTGGAGGGGATGTGGAAAGAAAGGAACCTTACTTCATTGTTGGTGAGAGTGTAAACTTGTTCAACCACTTTGGAAAGTAGTTTGGAGGTTCCTCAAAAGACTCCATATAGAATTCCCCTATGACCCAGCAATCCCACTCTTGGGCATTTACTCAAATGTTTACAAACAAGACAACACTAAAGCTACCAGCACAACTATATTTATTGCAGCATTATGTACTATAGCTAAGATATGGAACCAACCCAGATGCCACTCAGTAGATGAATGGATCATGAAAATGTGCTATATAAACACAATGGAATTCTATGCCTCCATCAGAAAGAATGACATTGCCCCATTTGTTAGGAAATGGAAAGACTTGGAAAAATTATATTAGTAAGCCAAGCCCAAAGAAACATAGGTCCATGGTTTCCCTTATTTGCAAAATTTAGAATATGTATGAGTCAAGCAGAAAGGTCAGATAAGGTGATGTTAGAAAAATGAACCCTAAGATATGTATTTAAATGTTTTTTTTTCTTTCATGCATTTGTTTCTAACGCATTTATAAGATTATTTCTTTGTTCCTTTGTATGTCCCTCCTCCACAGTATAACCCCTGCTTTCACTGCATTTGGTGTCGATATAATTTGTGGAAGGGAAGGGGAAAAACAAGTCGTTTAAATAAGGATACATGTGGATCCGTTGCAACAATGATCTCCAAGTTATCATGCCGAAAACGAACTTTACAATTTGGTGAGGGGGGGTGAGGGGTGGATTGGGTAGGGGGGCGAGGGGAAGCTTGGGAAGGATGCCAAGGGGAAACAGAGGAGGAGGCTACAATGCTTGATAAGAAATGTACTCATTATTTTGTCCATGAAATTGTAACCCCTCTGTACAGTTTATTCACAATAAAATAAATAAATAAATAAAATACAAAAAAAAACTTGTCAGCGTCAATTCCAATGTTATATTAGAATATTGTAATTTATATTTTACTCAAGTAAGAGAAATGATTACATAAATTATTATAAAAGTCTCATGAAATCCAGGTGCCAGAAGCTCACAACTGTAATCCTTGCTATTCCGTGGATGACTACAAAGCCATCCAATGTAGGAAAAACCATGTGGCTCAACTCCAATTACCTACTAGAAAACCCAAAGTTTCGTTGTGCCTCAAGCAGTGAAGATATCGCCTTCAGCTGAAGTGTGCAGGGATAGAGTTCAATATCCAAAACCAAGAAAAAAAAATTACTCTCAGGAAGAATCTTTTTTTGGAAGTGCATCCGTGCATTTACCTGAAGAAAAATAATATCATATATCCATATGTCCTGCAACATTCTGAAAGACAGAACGATAGCCTATTTTGACTCCCATTCTTGTTCATATTCCATGCCATTTGTTTGTGTTGTCATATTTTGTTAATATTCAATAGCAATTTCCATTTGTTACTTATGCTTTTATTACTATGGTAGTAGAAATCTCAGCACATTGGCACTTATGACTCTCATATGATGCATTCAGAATATCTGAAAGGAAAATTTGAAATATTAATATAGATGCTTGTATTCAAAATCATTCCTGTTTTACATTGTCAAATTCATTATTTCATACTACAATCAGTCAAACAATGTTTATGTCCCTTTTGTCAATTTGTTTTGAACCAAACAGATTTGAACCCACATTAAAGAATTTCATCTCTTTAAGATGCATCCAGGGTAAATAAAACTTTAGGCTCTATTATGTTTTGACACAGTCATTTGACAAGGCTCATAAAAAGAACTGTCTCTTTAATGTCTATCTCTATACATTCATTTGGGCTCTAAACTATGTTCAAACTTACTACATATTTCTTGCTCTGAGAAATGCTACTAAAATACGGGACAATTACCTCTGATTTTATTACTACACATAAAATGGAAGAGAATAAAACAGTGTTACATTTGCATGAGCAAAGAATAATGAGAAAAGTTAATATCCATTTGGACAATTTTGCCGAATACAAAAAATTAACCAGGACACATATCTTGCAATACTAAGATAATTTTCATGAAATATATTATATAAAAGAATAGTAGAAGGATGTTAAAAATACGGGGTAGTCTCTGTTATTATTATCTATTTCAGTTGACACAGGCATAATTGGATCTGAGAGTAATGTTGTCAGGAACTGAAATTGAGCATTCTTTGCCCTATAACTTTAACGGAGACCTATATCAAGGGAGACATTCTAAAAGGTTTCAATTGTTGGTTAGAAAACCAACTATTGGGGATGTTTTCTTCCCTCTTATGGAAGGTATCCTGCTTTATTTTACTTACTCCGATTTATGTGAGAATACATACAAAGATATACCATTTCATTTTCCACCTTCCAAAACATTACTTTAGATTTGGCTCATTGAATGATTGCACAAATCACCAAATTTCTGATCAATTATTCTATCAACTCTCCAAATTTATGTTGTAGTCTTTGCTAGGATGCACCTCAGCAATATTTCCCAGCAGTTCTTAATAGAAGGCAGGTAGGTATTAAAGTATACTTTGGAAAACTGACATTATCCAGTCCGATGAACTTCCCCATGAAAATATATTCTTCTCCAGAGAATTTCAGGCATAAATTTGAGCCGTGATCCACAATGTATAAACGAACTATGAAATTCAGTAAACTATATATATATATATATATATATATACATATATATATATACAAATTTATATACAAAATTTGTATATATGTATATATATATATGCATATATATATACATATATATAAATTTTATACAAAAAGTTGCTTATAAATGCCGTCTCAATATTTCGGTGAATTTGTCTGCTTATCCTTCATATACACAATTAATACCAATGGATTAATTCCAGAAAGAGTACTCACTTTAAAGTAAATAATTATATTAATGAAATTCTGTGAATTCTTAATATCTAAAATAGGACTTCAAATAAATTTAGCAGTTATACTCATGTACTTTATCCTGAAATAATATTGCAATTTTCTTCACATCAACATACAATATTTCCAAATTATAAACTTAGGCAACACTGTTTAATTACTCCATGATAACTCAAAACTTTAAACCTCATACTGAATATGAGTTACTGTTTAAATTATAATTCTTCTGAGAGGAAAGAATTACAATATTCTGGAAATTTGTCTTGAGAGAACATTTGAAAACATAGAGGACAAACCAACACTTTCCTTGTTGTCTCCAAATCCCCTTTAAATCATTGTTTTGCTTCTTAGTGATGAACTGTGTTAATATGTGTATGATTAAGCATTTTTATGTTCATGTCAATTTATTTGTCTCACATATTCATGTGTCTGAAATATTTGTTTTGCCATGGTGCAGTCTTGTTTCATCTTATACCTCCACACTTATAAAACCAAATTTTTAAATTAATTAGGGATTCATCGATGGTCCATTATTGAAATGGAATTAACCCAAACACAAATAATGCAATATGACACCTTGCAATACTATTTAAAGTAAATTATTTTTATCTGACTCCATCCTACACTGTTGCCTTCGTATCAACTAATTTGGATAACCACTAAGTGCTTTATCATCTGCATAGATGGCAAATATTGATGACTTCCAATATTAGAGTTCTCAAGATACATATATGATAAAGTAATTTTTAATAGGAGTCAGTCTTTAGAATCTCTTACAATTGACATGTAGAATTGAACTATTCACACAGACATGAATCGTTCATATAGTTATGAAAAGATAGCTAATTATTCCACATCGTTCTGAATCTGTCTCTAATAACACTATATACTGTGATGTTATTATGTTGAAACCTTCGTGTTTTTCACTTTCTAATGGAATCAAAATTATTCTGTTTGAACAAAGGGGAAGTTTTATCTATGACAGTTCTTTTGTAATTGTATTGAAGATAATTTATTACATCTTTATGGTATTTGGCATATGTAACTAATTTTTGAGTCAATTCTTGTTAGTCTTCACAACAGAACAAGGCTTATTGCATCACATTGTGAGATGCAAGCGTTTAGGAAAATAGCAACAGAGAATGGAACAGATAATAAATTCATATACAATCATTAATAAACTTCTCCCATAGTTAGTAAACTTTATTTTATTTTATATCACATCCTGTGATAATTGTTTAATATCTACTATTTCTGATAGTACACTTGGGTTAATAAATGAATTTACAAAAGTGTTACAAAAATTTGTGGAGACTGTGTATTTGCCATAGCATTATATTGGAAAAATTAGACTGAAACTTTAGAACTCATGCAATGATTCATATAACGATAAAATGGTAGGAAATGACAATGGAGGAATATATGTATTAGAAATACAAAGATAATATCTACTAGTAATTCTTTGAATACTACTGGTGCATTTAGCTCCTTGTTGATTATACAAGACAAACAGAGGCCAAAAGAATTTTAGGCTAATTAGCCAAGGCTATCTTTAAAATTCTAATATCTAGATCAGTCCTGAGTATCCTTGATAGTGATTTACAATTATAGGATATTTGTTAAGGTCTTTTGATTAGGAAATATATAAATAGGATTTTGTCATATTCTTTTGCATAAACACCTCTAGCCCATTTGAATCATTTCTCATTTCCAAAACTGAGTTTTTGTAAATAAATAGGTGATGACTAAGATCAGAAGAGTTTTATTTTTTGCTCCCGTTCAATCTGAACAATTTTTTGAAAGGGCATGCTTCTCGTTTACTCAGACCCAGACAATGGTTCTTTATAATTGCTTCAAAGCAAAAATAAAGTTTCTTTTTTTTCTCACAATAAGTTAATTCCGTGTTTATAGGAAATGTAATGGTAATGCATATTCAATATATGTGTATCTGCACTGTATGTATGCTTTGCTGTACAGTAAAAATCATCGTAGTATCCTCACTATATTAGAATTACCAGTGATTATATGTGTCACTTTACATATAATTTTTAATACCAAATAAATCATTACAAAATTTGATATCATCTACAATTTTTCATACAGTGCTATATGCTCCATGCACAATATGCATAATGACAATTGAGCGAGAACTTTCTAAAAAATTTTTAGACATAAATATACTTCTGTCCAAAGTTGTGACAGAATCATTCTGTAAGAGGTCATCATTGAGGAAAGTGAGTCAAGTAGTATGATAAGGTTATTTTTCCAGTAGTTACTTATATTGTAGGACCTACATAAAGGGGGAACATACGCTGAACATTTTAAGAAGGTGATTGTTCAAAACTCTATTGGAAATTGAAATAAAAATTAAAAAAAAAAACAAATCGTTTAAATAGGGATAGAGGTGGTCCCATTGCAACAATGAGATGTACAAGTCATTATGTTGAAAACTGGACTTGGTAGGGGGACGGCGGAAGGATGGGAAGGGATGGGAAGGGGAAACAAAGGAGGAGGCTACAATGCCTGATAAGAAATGTACTCATTATCTTGCTCATGTAATTGTAACCCCTCTGTACAGTATTTTCACTATTAAAAAAAAAGAATCTAAAAAAATTATACTACTTGGAGAAATGGTGAAATTAATCAATTTTATACAATATTCTGCTGTCTGTTTGGACTTTCTTTTGTTTTGTTTTGGTGCTTCTTATGTCTGAATTTAGAGTTTCACACTTACTTGACAAGTTATCTACCACTTGCCCTTTATATGCATGTGGTCACTCACGTCTTCAGCGTCTTTTTCCACTGGTTATTTTTAAGGGAGATCTCACTCTATGGTTTCCTATTTATTTTTGAGAGAATTCTGCTTGCTATCCAGGGACACACCTAGAGATCGCAATTTCATATTATAGGCTTCATTTGGTGCTGGGATGAAAAGCACAGGTCATCATTTCCAGTTTCCCTTGGTCAAGATAGTGTTTCATGGTCATTTCTGTTTGGACTGGCATTGAACTTTGATTCTTCCATTCTATGCATTCAAAAAAACATAGAGCCGGGAGCTGGTGGCTCACGCCTGTAATCCTAGCTACTCAAGAGGCTGAGATCTGAGGATCACAGTTCAAAGCCAGCCGGGGAAGGAAAGTCCGTGAGACTCTTATCTCCAATTAAACCACTAGAAAACCAGAAGTGGCGCTATGGCTCAAGCGGTAAAGCACTTGGCTTGAGCTGAAGAGCACAGGGACAGTGACCAAGCCCAGAGTTACTGCTGTAGCTAGGAAGAGAAGTGGAGACAGTGGGCATCTTTGTCTCGTTCCTGAATTAAGAGGAAATGGGTTTAGTTTTTCACTGTTAAGTATAATGCTGTTTGTAGGTTTGTCATATACAGCCTTTATTGTATTGAGGAATGTTGCATGGATTCCTAGTTTTTCCAGAATCTTCATTATAAAGGGGTGTTGGAGCTTGTCAAATTGTTTTTCTGCATCTATTGAGATAACCATGTGATTTTTACCCTTGCTCTTGTTGATGTGATGAATTACATTAATTAATTTGCGAATAATGAAACAGCTTTGCATCCCTGAAATGAATCCTGTTTGATCGTGGTGTATGATTTTTTTCGAACCAATCCAGATGCCCCTCAGTAGATGAATGGATCAAGTACATGTGGTATATACACACAATGGAATTCTATGCCTCCATCAGGAAGAATGGCATTGCCCCATTTGCTAGGAAATGGAAAGACTTGGAAAATATTATATTAATTGAAATAAGCCAGGGCCAAAGAAACATGGGTCACATGGTTTCTCTTATTTGCAATAACTAGTATATGTCTGAGTCAAGCAGAAACGGTCAGATAAATTGATGTTAGGGAAATGAATCCCAAGATATGTTTTAATTTTTTTTCTCTCACGCGAATGTTTCTAACATATTTATAAAATTATTTCTTTTTTGCTTTGTATGTTCCTCCCCAACAGTATAACCCCTGCTTTCCCTGTATTTAATGTAGGTATAATTGCAGCAGAAGAGCAAAACAAACTGTTTAAATAGGGATACAGGTGGACCCATTTCAACAATGAGATGTACAAGTCGTTATGTCGAAAAACGAACTACATTTTCAAATACAAGTAACAGAGATAAATTTAGACATGAAGAATGAAGGAATTAAGCACATTAGACGGAGTAGACTTTGGCTGGTTTTCTTCATAGAATTTGTCTAATAATAGTGACAATTGCAAATAGTATTCATTGCATGCATTTTAAAAATATAATAATATTGTATTATGGTTCTTCAAGAAATAGGAAAAAGTCACTGAATTTGTATTCTAATAGTTGATATTTAAGCATTTATGAATATTTGCAATTTGAACTAACATTTGGGCCGAAGTGGACACAGGTTAACAGGGAAAATGAATTAATGTACATTTTCCTTCAGGGCAATACTAGATTCAGAATGAAAAGGAACTGTTTGAAACACTTTTCCAAACTGGATTCTCATCAATTACACTTTTCTGAGGTAAACCTGCATGAATTGGTTGAGGATAAATTATGATCCCTCTAAAATCAAGGCATGCACATAATTCTCAATGACTATGCTGACATTCAGTTTCTGTAAATTAGTTTTGTGACTGGAGAAGAGCATAGCACAGAGTCCCAAAATGTAGTCATTGATAATTCCTCTACTCATGATATATAGGCTCCCATTTTCCTGCCCTGAATACTTTTGGAAAAATTGTCGAATCTTAAATGAAAGGGTATATTTCCTTATTTTATTTGGTCAGTATCTTGAAGGGCATAAATGATCTCTTTATATTGTCAAGTATTTCCATTATAATATTTATTGTAATAGGTTGCTCCTTCCTAAGTTGATTCCTTGAGAATCCTACAGTCTCTACAAATTCCCATATGAATAGAAAATGCTGAGATTCAGAGGTAGACTCTCTTTACCAGGATTTCATGTAAATATTCGTGTTGAATCAATCAAAAGTATTATACTTACATTCAAATAGTTATGTAAAGAATTCACACAATATTTCATATCATTCAATAGGAAAAATACTGCAGTCTAAATATGCACACCACCAGAAAAAAACTGTTTTCAAAACCACCATACCTTGAGATCATCTTCTAAGTTCACATATGTAACCTATATCTTAACTACATAGTTCCAACTTTTTTTCCAAACGTAGATACTCATAAAATGTTTCTTAACAAGCAGCCAAATTAGCAACAGGAATATTTTTAGTGTATTATACATTTATGTGCAATACTCTCTGAAAATAAATTGTATTTTCAGAAAGAAAGATATAAATATTACCGGTTTGTATGAACAATGAAATATTTTCTGTGATAAATAAATATTAAATGATGTTGCACTCATATAAAATCAATTGCTTAAATTGGTATGACCTTTTGAATTGTGTGCTTATGGCACATCAGTATTTACAAAATGTAAATCCTAATGTTATATTAGAAGGTTCTAATTGATGTTTGAGTCAAGTAAGTAAAATTATGAAAATTATTATTCTAAAATTCTCATGATAAATGCAGGTGCCAGTTGCTCACACCTGTAATCCTACCTATTCTGGGGGGTGAAGATGTTGACATGGTAGAACAATTCCAGGTGCATTGAACACATAAACTGCTTTGTTAAATGGCAAGTAATTTCATTCATATCATAATATTGAGAAAAGTACGGATTGCAGTTTATTGGGACAATGTTGAAAGGGTGACATTGATCAAGATGCACTGTATCAATAAGCTCTTTCGGTGAATATCAACTCATTTATACAACTAGTTCAAGATAATACAAATATTCAAAAATTAATTATGATAGTTGAATAGAGAGTTGAGCCTTAATTAAATTTCCATTTAAAAATATTTTTAACTGGAGTTTTGGAGAATAAAAATAAAAAGAAGAGTAGAAGGCTGTAAATCCCAAGCAAAAGTTGACCTAAGAGTCCTAAGGTCAGGAACTAAAATTGAGCATTTTTTTGCCCTATCACCATAACAAAGAGTTATGGCAAGTGAGACACTCTAAAAGGTGAAAATTGTTCATTACAAACCCAACTAGTGGGAATGTTTTCTTCCATCTTATGGGAGGAATCCTGCTTTATTTAATTGACTCCGATTTCCTTTGGTAGATATCAACCAAAAACCACCATTTTTTCCCACCTTCCAAACACTATTTTTGTAGATTATTTGTGTGGCTCTTGGATGTTTCTAGATTTTGCAATAATGAACATATATTATTGTTCTATCGGCATTTTCCCATGTGTTTTCTTTGTATTTTTCAATATTGCAAGTTTTGTTGTATGTGCAGCAGCAGAAGTTTGCTTCTGCTCCTCTCCATTTAGAGAACTACATTACCAAGCAAGTATAAATGCAAAAGTCAAGGATATTCATGTTATGGTTTTGAACACAAGAAAATATTCACATTTATTGTCTTTTGTGGTTCAGAATCACTGCACATGTATATTAGTGATTTTGCGTCTTTTAAAATAGATTTGTAGGAATACTTGTCAGTGTTATTGTTCTAAAAGTTTCTTTTTTTCCTTTATTAATGTTCATTAAAGTGTTCTTGGGGAAAATTTCAAAGCTGAGTGCTGGTTGCTTCCACCTCCTCTCCTCACTACTTAGGTGGCTGAGCCTGTTGAGTGGTTGGTCAAATCCACCAGGGGAAGTTAAGTATTTAGGACCTTCTCTCCAATTGACCACCACAACATCAGAAGAATTACAGTGGTTCAAACTAGTCGAGTGCTGGCCTTGAACAAATAGATCTTAGAGATATAGGAAGGACTATGTTTTCAAGCAAAATTACCTACGAAAAAGGCTTTCTGGTATTAAGAAGATGGCAGTTGCAAAGAAAGGGATAATAAAAAATGACATTGACTGCTAACAGCTATTACACATTAATAAATATTTCACCAAGTATTTCGACAATTTGATATACGATTTTCAATTGATTCCTTTTCTCATATATTATCAAGAGAAGCACTGCAAAATATGGGTAACACATTCTTATCCTGGAAATATGTAAAAAGTTACTGTCCTGACATATCTCTTTTTGTTTGATTTACTATATTATAAAAACTTATATTGAGTACTTCCCTCTTTCTTGCTGGTTTAAAATATGCTTAGAGAAAATTCCAGAGGGTTCAGAACACAGATTTATATCCACAATTCTGATATAATTTTCCTCATGGCATATATTTTTTGTAATACACTACAAAATGTAAAAAAATTACCTAAGTAAAGGTAACTTTATTAAGACATTTGTATTTGCAAGAAATTGCTTCATTTCTTGTGCATAAACTTCATTGAGGAGAAATTACACTATCTTCCATTAACCCTATTTCAGTAGCTGAAATATAATCCAGTTATTATTTTTTAAGGAAATATTTTTATTCCTAGATAAAATATACCACCTAAATAAGAGTGATATAAACTAATTTCTGTGTAGGTATAAACAGTAGGAACGTAATTCTGGTGAGTGAGATGCTAAGAAGACACCAGCAGCACGATTCTATCAAAGCCTACCACAATTGCAGTGAATTCTGCGATGATAATCATAGCACTCCAAAATGAAATTTTCCCTTCACGCTTTGGGCCAGAAGGGAGCATTCCAAAGGAAACATCTGGCATGATGAAGAAGGACTCAAGATCCTGAACATAAAATTATTATGCCATTGTTACATAATGTTTCGTAGCAAACAGAGGAAACATTGGAAGTGAACAAGACAAATGAAATATCATTTGATGGTAGGGCTTCCTGTTGTCTGTGTTAACTCCACTTATTTTTAGCCGATAACTTATTGTGTACATTTCCAGATTATACTTGTTTAAATTATTCCTTTTATTCTTAGATCTAAACATTACTCATATTTAGAGTTTTTCCTAATATCTTCCTACAAATTGTCATTTCGAGTTTTAATTTAAATGCCAGTACACTACACTCTGAAGCATTGGTTCTATCATAGCACTAATCAATAAATTTCTGTCCCAGTATTTCAACAACTCCAAAAATTTAAACTGTAATCTTTGCTAGGAAGTTTTTTAGTAATATTTCCTAGCAGTTATTAATACAAGGCAGGTAATTATTAAACTATATTTTGGAAATATAATATCATATGGTTGGATGATATCAGTTCCTATATTGTTATAGGAATATACCAATATATTTTCAATAGCTTCCAGAGAATTTTAAGGCATAATTTTGAACTGTGATCCACATTGTACAAAACTATATGAAATTCTGTAAACTATATATATATATATATATATATATATATATACACACACACACATATATATATACACAAATTAACTAAAAGATGGTTGTGAAAGTCACCAAAAAAATTCCGTGAATTTGTCTGCTTATCCTTCATATACCCAATTGATAGCTCTGGGTTAATTCTGGAAACAGTACTCACTTTTAAGTTCAAAATTTATATTGAGGTAATTCTGGGAAATTTTCATATCTAAAATAGGACTTCAAGTTAATTTAGTAGTTATACTCATGTCCTATAACCTGACATAATATTGCAATTTTCTTCACATCAACATAGAATATTTCCAAGTTAAAATATTAGGCAACACATTTAATTAATCCATGATAACTCAAAGCTTTAAACCTCATAGTGAACCTAATTTGCTATTTAAATTTTAATTTTTCTGGGAGGTAAGAATAACAATACTCTAGAAATTTGTGTTGAGATAGTATTTGAAAAAATTTTTTCCCAAATACTGTTTACATCATTGTTTTGCTTTTCAGTGATGAACTGTGTTAATATGTGTATGCTTAAGCCTTTCTATGAGCCAATTAATTTGTGTAAGTCTCTCTTATTCATGTGTCCGAAGTATTTGTTTGAACATGCTGCAAATTTGTTTTATACCTCCTCACTTGCAAAAACAGAAAAAGGTTATTATATTTATTAGGGAATCATCAATGGTCTCATTATTTTAGTGGGATTGACCCAAACACAGATAAATGCAATAGGGAACCTTTCAATAATATTTAAAATAAATTATTTTTACCAGCTTCCAGCCTACACAATTTCCTTCTATCAGCTAATTTGGATAACCACTAAGTGCTCTATCATTTGCACATTTGACAAATATTGATGTCCCCATTTATATCATATCATACAGATATGATAAAACAATTTTTACCAGGAGTCAATCTTTAGAAACTCCTACGATTAACCTGTAGAATTGAACTATTCATAAATACACGACACTGATACATTTATGAAAATATAGCTAATTATTTGACAACATCCTCAATCTTTCCCTAGTAACACTCCATACTATGACCATAATTATTTAGCAACCGTTTGCATTTTTCACACTTCCTAATGGAATCAAAATTATTCTTTGAACATATAGCAAACATTACGTATGACACTTCGTTTGTAATTGTATTGAAGTTTTTTACTACATCCATTCAATATTTTGCATATGTGGCTATAATTTTTCAGTCAATTCATGTTAGTCTTATCAGGAAAAAGCATATGACTTCACACAGTGATATGCAAGTTTACATAAGGACCAAGAAAACAGAACATGTAATGAATTTATAAAAATCATAAATAAATTAATTCCAAGGTTAATAAATTACATTGTATTTTTATACTACATCCTGTCATAATTTTTGAATGTCTGTAATTCCTTAAAGTACACTTGGGTTAATAAATGAGATGTATTTCCAAAAGTGTTATAAAATATTGCATAGACTGTGAGTTTGTCATTACATTATTTGAAAAAGTAGACTGGAACGATAGAACTTACACAATGATTCATGCAACAAGAAAATGATACAACAAATGACATTGGGGAAACATATGTATCAGCAATATTAACAAGACAACATGTTGGATATGACCAGTAAAACTTGGGAAGTGAGTTATGGATAGAAAAGAGACGGAAGGGGGTAACATGTTCACCAAGAATTGTACTCACTATCTTTCTTATGTAACTATACCCATCTTTTCCTCGCTATGACAATAAAATTAAAAGAAAAAAGAAAAGTTATACCTAAATCATAGAAATGGTGGAATGACTGTTACATATCACATATGCAACTCATTTTGAAATGGATGAATATCATAATATCTATTAGCAAGTCTTTGAATAATGCTTTTGCAATTAGCTCTTTCTTAGATATACAAGACAAAGAAAGAACAAGAATTTTTGGAAAATCATCCAAGTGCTGTCTTTAAAATTCTGATATCTAAATCAGTCTTATGATTATCCATATTTCCATATTACACAATGTATGTTAATGTCTTTTGAACTGAAAATATATAAATACGATTTTGTATTCCCTTGCAAAACCACTCCAGTCCAAAACGTACACATGAGTTTGAAGCATTTATCATTTTAAAACTGGATTTTAATGAATAAATAGGTGATTACTAAAATTAGAATACTTTTTTCTCCATTCATTAAATCTGAACAATTTTTTGAAACCATATGCTTCTCCTTTTCAGTGAGCCAGAAAATGGTTTTTCATAATTTTCTCAAAGCAAAAACCAAGTTTGTTCTTCTCACAATAAGTGAATTCATTGTTCATAGGACTTGTAATGAAAGAGTAAAGAATCTTCAATAAAATTATCACAATAGATGTATTTGTTGCTGTACAGTAAAAATCATCATACTGTTGTCACTAGATTAGCTTTTACCAGTGATTAGTATATTATAATTTACGTGTACTTTTTAATAACAAATAAATCATTACAAAATTTGATATCATAAAGAATTCTCATATAAACATATATCTTCTATACACAAGATGCACTGACAATTGAATGAGCACTTACAAGAAAATTTTTAGACATGAATACACTACTGCCCAGAGTTGTGACATAAACATTTTGTAAGAAGTGACCATTGAGAAAATTGATTGAATGATAAAGGGTTTATTTTCCAGTAGTTACTTGTATTTAAGAACCTACATAAAGAGGGAACACATGCTGAACATTTAAGGGGCATGATTGTTAAAAAGTGTACTGGAACTAGAAATATAAAAAATCATACCACTTTGCAAAATGAGGAATTCATCAATTTTATAAAATATTCCACATCTTGTTCAGCTTTCTTTTGTTCAGCTTTCTTTTGTTTTGGTGATTGTGGGGTGTGAGCTTAAAGCCTCATACTTATTCTCCCTTAGTAGGTATGTGCTCAGTCATGCTTTCAGCCTCTTTTTCCACTGGTTATTTTGAGGTATATTACACTCTATGCTTTCTAATTTACTTTACTTTCCTATTTCCTATTTACTTTTGAGAGGATTATGCAGGCTCTCTGGACACACACCTAGAGACTAAATTTCATATTTTATAGTTTTGCTCTTGTTGCTGGGATGACAGGCACAGGTCATCACTTCCAGTATCCCTTGGTCAACATAGGTTTGCATGGACTTATCTGTCTGGGCTGGTGTTGAGTTTTTTGTTTATTGTATTTTTGTGAAAATACTGTACAGAGGGGTTACAATTAGATGGGCAAGATAATGAGTACATTTTTTAACAAGCATTGTAGCCTCCTCCTTTGTTTCCCCTTCCCATCCCTTCCCAGTCTCCCCCCGCTTCACCACCCAATCCTCCCTTCTCCCCCACACCAAAGTTGTAAAGTTCATTTTCGACATGACTACTTGTATTTCTCATTGTTACAACGGGTCCGCCTGTATCCTTATTTAAGCGACTTGTTTTTCCCCTTCCCCTCCACAAATTATACCGTCATAAAAAACAGTGAAAGCAGGAGTTTTATATAATCTTATAAATGCGTTAAAAACAAATGCATGAAAGGAAAAAAAAAAACATTTGAATACATATCTTACGGTTCATTTCACCTAACATCAACTTATCTGACTTTTTCTGCTTGTCTCAGATATATACTAGTTATTGCAAATAAGAGAAACCATGGGACCTGTTTCTTTGGGCCTGGCTTACTTCACTTAATATAATTTTTTCCAAATCTTTCCATTTCCTAACAAACGGGGCAATGTCATTGTTTCTGATGGAGGCATAGAATTCATTTGTGTATATATACCACATTTTCTTGATCCATTCATTTACTGAGAGGCATCTGGGTTGGTTCCATATCTTATATCTTAGCAATCCCACTTTTGGGCATTTACCCAAATGTTTACAATCAAGACAATACTAAAGCTGCCAGCACAACTATGTTTATTGCAGCATAATTTACTATAGCTAAGATATGGTGTTGAGTTTTGAATCTTCCATTCTATGCCTTCCAAGAAACTTGGATTATACGTGACAGTCAGTGGTACTCAGGCATGATTTGGGGTAGCAAGATCTTCATTTCATATACCAGGTTCATCTTAAACTTTTCAAGTAGCCCAAATTCCTTTAACTCAATATTCTCCTGCGTATTTCCCAAGGGCTTGGAATACAGGAATGCATCACTATGCCTGGCTTTTTAATGATTTTAATTGATATTTTACTGTCACATAAGTTATATGTGTGAAATCTCAGCATCCGGATCTGGCTCTCATTGCTTCTTTTCTCTTCCTTCCTTCCTTTCTTCCTTCCTTCCTTCCTTCCTTCCTTCCTTCCTTCCTTCCTTCCCTCCTTCCTTCCTTTCCTCCTTCCTTCTTTCCCTCCTTCCTTCCTTTCCTTCCCTCCTTCCTTCCTTCCCTCCTTCCTTCATTTTGATATACTCTAGTCTGTCTCTGAACTTGCAAGCATCCTGCGACAGCTTGTTTCAGCTATTGGCAAGTTAACTCTCCACACACACACACCACCCAAACAGCTGATGTATGTACATAGTTGCTGAGAAGTAGGATTAGCCAAATACAAATCCCTCTTTCAATTACATTTTTCCTTTTTTATACTATAGGCTTTTATATAATAAAAATACTGTACAAAGTGGTTACAGTTACATGAGTAAGGTAATGAATACATTTCCTAATAAGCATTGTTACCTCCTCTTTTTTCCCCTACCATCCCATCCCTCCCCACTTCCCAACTCTTTCCTTTCCCTCTCGAAGTTGTTTTCAACATAGGGTATTGTACATTTCATGGTTACAATGGATCAACCTGTATCCATTTTTTTTTTTTATTGTGAGAATACCGTACAGAGGGATTACAATTACATGGGCAAGATAATGAATATATTTATTATCAAGTATTGTTGGCCCTCTTTTTTTCCCCTTCCTCTCCCTTCCTATACTCCCGCCACCTCACCCCATCTGGTTCTCCACCCCGCACCCCTACCAAGGTTGTGAAGTTCATTTTTCGACATAACGACGTGTACTTCTTATTGTTGCAATGGGTCTACCTGTATCCCTAGTTAAACGATTTGTTTTGCCCTTTCCCTCCACAAATTATTCCAACATCAAATACAATGAAAGCAACGGTTATTATTTAAGCCTTTTGTTATTTCCTTTTCCCTTCTCAATTTAGAAAAAAAAATGTATATAAAAGATGCAATGTATCACAATGAAATACAGTGAAAACCGGGGTTATACGATGGGGAGAAAATGTAAAAAAAAAAAAAATCCCACAAAATCACATAGTACATTATAAATACTTTAAAAACAGTAGGAAGAAAGACAAAAGAAACTTGCCTCCCTATCTTAAGGTTCATTTCACTTAACATCTTCTATGTGGTCATATGTACATAACTTTTGAATTTTTCTGCTTGTCTTAGACATATACTAGTTATTACAGAAGAGACATCATGGGACCTAAGTTTCTTTGTGCCTGGCTTACTTCACTTAATATATTTTTTCCAAGTCTTTGCATATCCTATAAAACGTAGTGATATCATGTTTCTGAAGAAGGTGTAGAATTCCATTGTATATAATACCATATTTTCTTGATCTCTTCATCTACTGAGAGCATCTGGGTTGGTTCCATATCTTACCTATGGTAAATAATACTATGATAAACATAATTGTGCTGGTACCTTTAGTATAGCCTTGTTTGTGAGTATTTTGGTAAATGCCCCAAAGTGAGATTGCTGGGTCATAGAGACCTACGTTGAGTCTTGTAGGAACGTACATAGTGCTTTCCAAAGTGGTTGTACAAGTTTACTACCACCATCAAAGCAGTAGGGTTCACTTTTGGCTACATCCCTTCAACTTCTCTTGTTATTAGCATTCTTGATTATAGCCATTCTAACCGGGATGAGGTCGAATCTCAATGTTATCTTGATTTGCATTACTTTTATGGCTAGAGAAGATGAGCATTTATTCCTGTGTCTATTAGCCATTCTTATTTTCTCTTCAGAGACATTTCCCTTTCAGTCTTAACCCATTTATTAAGATCCGTTGTTTGGGGGTTTAATTTTTTGAATTCCAAATATATTTCATTTATTTATTTATTTATTTAATTTATTGTTTTTTGTTTATTTTTGTTTGTCATGGAGCCTGAACTCTGGGCTTGGGCCCTGTCCCTGCACTCTTCAGATCAAGTTGAGCATTCTGCTGCTTAAGCCACAGGGCCACTTCTGGTTTTTCTACTGTTTTATTGGGGATAAGAGTCTCACAGACTTTCCTGATCAGTCTGGCTTTTAACTGATCCTCAGATCACAGCCTTCTGAGTAGCTCGGATTACAGGCTACCGGTGCCTAAAAAGTAAGTATATTTTAGACATGAGAATCCTGTCCATTGTATGGCTAGTGAAGATCTCCTAATTCATGGATTGGTCCTTTTTATTATGTCCTTCGCCATGCAGAAGCTCTGTAGTTTCATGTTCAACCTTTATTTGAGTTTTTTTTCCTAGGTTTTTAATAAGAAAATGACAGCTTGTGCCACGGAGCCCTCGAGTCTCAGTTTTTCCTTCCTGTAATGTTTTAGGGTGTGTGCTTTGACTTTGAGGTAAAAAAAAAAAAAAAAAAAAAAAAACTCTTTTTCTTGTTGATTATTTCTATGGTTTTCTTGGACTAGAATTCATTTAATTCTGATTGAATTTTTTATTGCTTCTTTTCATCTAGCTTGTTCTCTTTTTCAAAAAGCTTCAAGTGCTTCGTTAAATTGTTGGTTTCAGATTTCTCCAATTTGTTGATGTAGGAACACAGAGCCATAAACTTGCCTCTGAGTATTGTCTTTCTGTGTACAAGAGGAGCTCGTAATTTGTGTGTTCATTTTTAAAAATATCAGGAATATTTGAATTTTCTTTCTAATCTCTTCCATGTCCAGCTAGTGGTTCAACACTGTGTTGTTCAGCCTCCATGTCATATAGGATTTTCCACCTGAAGAGAAAAACCAGATATCACTTAGGATGCAAAATGAAAAATTTCAGAAAAACATAGAGCAAAACCCATGTAGGAAATTCTTCTTTTGAATTGAACTGGATTTATTAATGGAAGTAACATTTTTTTTAGAAGCCAATGGTTTTCATTTTTAATCAATGCATTACAAGAAGAGATTTACCTCTAAAAGTATCATTTTCCTCTTTGTTATTGTTAGACAGTTTCTACAGCCTGTTTCCTATCTACAGAGTAAAACATTTCTCAAGTAATATTCCGATTTTGAAGACAATTACTTTGCAAGCGTTTACTTTTATTCAAAGCTGGAAAAAACTTACTATTTTATAACTTTTACTATCTGTCACTATCTCCACATTCATCTCTCTAATCATCCTTAAGAAACACTAAAGTACTGCCTGTTGGGTGTAAGTACAGATGAAAGAATATGTTAAGGTATGAATAAATCACATGATAGTGGTAAAGGATTCCTCATAGAAGTACATTTGTTCTGTAGGAGACTGAGAATTTTTAGGGGTTATTATCAAGAAAGGTCCTAAAATCACCCTAATTGAGGCCTAAAATATAATGAACAAATTTCTGTTTTGCTATTGGTAAGCACACTGGCATCAAAAAAGAATGAAAGTGCAGAGGCAAAGTTGCACCAATGAAACCTAGATGATGCATAGGCACAGGCAAATAGTTTATGAAGTAGGAAAATTTTATATGTGAGTTAAAAAGGGTAAGAATTCCAGCAAGTTATCAATTCTAATAAACAATAGCACAGTTCTCAGGAAGTCTAAATGGACTTTTTAAGTCATATTTCCTACTTGTTAATCAAATTACAAAACCATGGTATATTTTGGGCAAATAACATGATACTGGTAAAAGCACCTTCATGGATCTACTGGGCCAGAGTGGGTGACTGAGACTTTTGTGTTAATTTTCAGTTGCTTAATGCTGTCATCCATAATCTAGAAGTGTTCTGCAATCTTCGGTCACCAAAACATAAAATGCTGAATTTTTTTTCTTCTTGAGAAATTGGTTGCAGAAAATCAAGCTGATATTTCTGTCAATTTTTATGTGGTCCTACCAATATTCACCAATGAGTTCCATGAAACCAAACAAATAAGCATATACTAATTTCAATGGAACCAAAGTCTAATGAGGAAGGTATAGTTAAGTTTCATTTGTAGCAAAAGTCCTACAATAACATAGGACTTTTAGACATTTATTATGCTGGATGTACGATTCTCTGATAGTTTAGTCCACACTTCTAGGTAATATGGCAATGTCCTTTCTTTTAAAATAACTGAGTTTAGTAAAAAGCACTCCTTCAGTTTTTCATTCTATCAAGCATAAATCTCACTTCAAGTAATGATCCTTTTTCTGTCATGTTTAAACACATCAAATAATTTGCTCAAAACTTTTTTCCTTGCAAGCACACATCATTTAGATCCTATACATCCTGTTACGTAAAGTGTGGCAATTGAACAATAGTGAAAAACTATTTCTATAAATGGCATAATTTTTCTTTTCTCCTAGAAGCTTTATGAATATTTGTTTGAATTTTTTTTCTAATTCACTAATTATTTTAGGGCAATAGTTTATGGCAAATGTCATGTTGCACCTACAATGAATATCTGTATCTCTCCTAGATATAATGGTTGAGTATAATTTAGACACAAAATTTGAGGTCAAAAATAAAATAGTGTGACAAAACAAACAACTGAAATGCAATTGTCATCTGGTACTCATTTATCTATGTGAAATGAAAAGAAATTATGTGGAAAGATGAAAAAGTGTAGTTCTTCATTCCTAAATACAAGCAATAGTTTGAATTGAACTGTGACTATGTAATTGTGGAAAAAATATACATGAGTTGATAATCTCTATTTATTATTATAAGATTTTAAAAGGAATGAAGAAACCAAACACCCTTCACAAAAGTTTTAGTGCTCACACAATTCCTATTAATCTTTGCTTAGCTGCCTCTGGCTCACAAAATTCCTGTATTAAGTTTTGGTTAGCCTCATCATGCTCGTTAAGTTCCTGTATTAATCTTTGGTTTGCCTGTTTTTGATGTCTATCATGCTCACACTGAGTCCTTTGCAGGTTTTCAGTCTTTTCTTTCATCATATATACTAGTAGTGTTTGTTTGTAGAGGTTTTCAGGAAATTTCCTCTAGATTATTCATTAACTGTTCTGTCACCAGTTTATTATGAATGGGAGTTGAGATACTCGCCATTTTTTGTGTGTTTCTCCAGCTTGTTCTGCCCATTTGTTATGAAAGTAACACCAATTTTGTGCTAGAACATTATTTAAGGCAAGCACCAACCAAAGTCCTGTGGTTTCACAGTCAAAATGGCTAGATACAATCTATTCAGCATCCGACAACTATGGATTAATGGGCTAAGACCATCGAACAGGGATTCAGCAAACCAGAAATTATTAGTTTTAGGGAGAAATGTGGGTAAAAATAGGGTTATAGGGATGTGGAGAAATAAAAGGAGTGAATTTAACCGAGTCCTAATCTCAGAGAGGGAAATGGATATTACAGAATGATAGAAGAAAGATTAATGAATAAATAAATAACAAAAAAAATTAAGTCTAAAAAATGAAACATTTAAAACTTTTGTATGTATAAAGAAATGATATTGAGAGAAGAAAAGGGTAGAATGAGAGGAGATAAGGAAAAAATAAAAATATAAAAAATAAAAATAAAAAATCTTAAAATTGGAATACTTGGAAATTATAAAAGTATAAAAATATAATACTATTAAAGTAGTTAAGCCTAAGAGTTTGTGAATTGAGTAATAATCTTCTGAGGGATGAGGCCTATTAATTGATGACATGTATATAACTCGAGATGAGCAGAAGAACAAGTCACTAAAAAGAAAGAAAAAGAAAAAGGACCAAAAGGTCAAAAGGGATTTTAAAAAAACATTCACATCTATACACTTAAAATAAAAATTATGAAAGAAAATGATATAATAGAAAACAATTGTTTTAATTTAAAAAATAGGTAAAAATAACAAAACCAAACCAAAAAAGTGTGCTGGTGGGTCATGCCTGTAAACCTAGCTATTCAGGAGGCTGAGATATGTAGATTGTGGTTCAAAGCCAGCCCTGGCAGGAATGTCCATGACACTTCTATCTCCAGTAAACCACTAGAAAACAGGAAGTGGTGCTGTAGCAAAAGCAGTAGAGTGCTCACCTTGAGCTGAGTAGCTGAGGGATAGTGCCCAAGCCCAGAGTTCAAGTCCCACACCAACAAAAAGAAAGTTTTTTGATATGTGTGTGTGTGTGTGTGTGTGTGTGTGTGTGTGTGTGTGTGTGTGTATAGGTGAAGATTTTGCATCTCCCCTATATCTATAACCAGTTTCTTGGTGGAGTCTTTGGTCTGTTTGTGGGGTTTGATTTTCCAGAGGCTTGCTTGGTTTCGTAAGTCAGTTTGAGCAGGCAGAAAAATGCTCTGCCTTATCCATGACTTTGTGATCCTCCTCCCAGTCTATTTCAGTGGGAGGTAGACCTGTTTTGAGTATCACAAAAGAGTGAGATGTGTGTTCCTTCTAGGTTGGAGTTGCTGTGATGGAGCTAGGTTCTGGGTAAGGTGGAGGAGGTCTATGAGCAATCAATAGATTTTATCTGAGGGGTTAGCTCCTGAGACAGTCACAGCCCAACCTCGAGCCTTTCTCAGGGTTTTTATTTACTGAGTTTCAATTGTTTGTCTAGGCTGTAATGGAGAGTGGCAGCCTCTGGCTCTCTTTGCCCAGTGAAGAAAATCACTCCTCTGGCGGCAGAGCTTTCTCTGCCTGGGCTGGGTGACTTTCCCCTGGGTGGAGCTGGGCCTGGCTTGTCAGGTCAGGTTTCTGTGGGAAGGAGCTGCCTTCCCACCACTACTCGGTGAGTAAGGAGTGAGGATGTCAGGGTTTTACTCATGCAAGAGTCTTGGTTCCTGGGCTTTTTCTGTTCTGCAATCAACAGGATGAATATTTCTGGTCCTTGTCAGTTCTTGCTGGTGGTGAATAGAATCTGCTCACATGGCTCTCTTCCGACCCGCCCTCTCTTTGTTGATGTGGCAATCATGGCTACCAGCAAATGCTCAGATCTGTCTCCTTGACCAAGCTGCCTGGATTTTCCCTCTCTGGCCAAACTCTCTGTACTGTGATGGCACACTTGATGTGATTCTCTAGCTTAGGACTGTACACTGGAACACTAAAATTGCTTTCTATGTGAGAGTTTGTTTAGCCTCCAGCTTTTCCTCTGCTATCTTCCTCCCGACCATCAGGGTGTGTGATTTCTATACCAACTTCACATGCTTAGTTTTGGCTGCCCACAGAAGCCAAACAAAATTTAGTCCCCAACGTTGCTGCTGCTGCTGCTCTTCCTCCTCCTAATTTTCAACTATATTTCTAAATTACTTGCTTTCATTTTCTTGTCCCTAGTGTGGATTACAACCCATATTTATGTTGATAAACTATCTCTTCCCTTCATTGGACATTGCAGTGTAATAAAAGAAGAGATTTTATTTTTTTTTCCTTTTTGCCTTTGGGTGTTTCATTTAGAATCCCCTTGTATACTTCTTATTTTATGACGTTTGTCTTCCCATTTCAAATCAGAATGTATTTGACAAAAATTTTCAGGAGGTAATTGAGTCATTTTGGATATCAATAAATATGAGGTGAGCGTTACAATTTCATTTCAGGTTAATTGTTTTTCACTTTTCTGCCTAAATCAATCAAATACTTGAGACCAGAAACAAAGATGATAGTTCTTTTACACAGTATGTTCAATTTATCATTTAGGAAGTAGTATAGTCTAATGTCCAGAGTCATATTGTGTATACTGACTCTTACACCGTGATCATATTTTCTGTATTCTTGAGGAAATGCTTTGAGAACTTAAGAGAGTAAATAATTCACAGTGCAAAATTGTTATATGTGATAAAGCTACCTCTACAACGTAAAGAGTAATCAGATACTTGAATGATCTAATCAGTTTTATGTGATTGTTTAGAAGGGACAAAACAAATAAGTCTGAACACAGGAGACATGAACAGGATTTTGAAATTTATTACACTAGTCAAATAACAACAGTTAAAAATTGCCTCAAGAAACATATTCAGTAGATACTGCTGTCATAATTACCTTACATGAAATTATTACCTCCCCGAATACAACCATCATGTAATTTGGTTGAATATTGCAAGATCATTTATTAACATATTTTTGTGTATATTGATATTATTTTTTCTTGTATTTTGGTTTGATTAAAAATTGAAGAACTGTTAACTGTTACCCCTCTGCATAGTATTTTTACAATAAACAACATATTTTTGAAAAAGCAAGAACATGGAGTCAAGGCCCTTCTTGATTTCCCACTCAGTTGTCATGTTTTGACTGGACCTTGGTACGTGATGTTAAATGGGAATTATAATGGTAGTTGGAATCTCTAACAAACAAACAAAAAAAAAAAACAGAAAAGAGAAAGAAAATCTGAAATTTGGTTTAAATCTGTTTGGTTCAAAATAAATTGACTAAGAGAACACAAAAAATATTTGATTGATTGTTGCTAGTATCAGGTGATGAATGTGATGTAATAAAAGGCACAAATTCAAACATACACATCTATATTAAAGTTCAAATACTTCTTCCAAATGTACTTTATTATGCTTAATTTCATGTGATAATTATCAGAGTCAATACTTTGTCATTTCCACAAAGTATTTCCTTAAAGAAGGGATGTATATTGCTTATGTAATTTAAAATTTGCCAACAAACAAAATGCATGAACTATGAAGAACTGAGTCAAGGAAGGCTACCTTTCTAAATCTTTCAGTGCTGTGAAACAGGAATATCCTACAACATTTTGCTTGAAACCAATGGAATAATGTTTTGTCTAAAATGGTTCTCCATGAGCATGTTAGAACAATTGTTTTGATTATTTTTTCTACCGTGAGTCAAAGTTAAATTACAATCTTCTAATATACTAGAAGAATAAGTAAGTATCGAATTAACTGCACATTTTGAAAATAATGATGTGCCGTAAACACATGCTACCCAAATTGTATGGTAACGTATGCCTCCATAAAAAGGTTAACAATCAATTTCACAAATGGGCATAATCACTAATTACTACTTGTTTTTTCCATAAACACTTTCATTGTTCATATATAGTATTGTCATGTACATCTTCCTTTCTGAAAATACTATTGATTTTTAGACTGTATTACACATGAATAAATAATACACTGAAAAATCTTCCTTTTGATAGTTGCATTGGTTCTGAAGGCATTTTGGTGGAGGGAGGTCTGGTCTTGGGGCCTGAATTCTGGCCTGGGCGCTGTCCCTCAGCTCTTCAGCTCAAGGCTAGCGCTCTACCACTTGAACTACAGCGCCACTTCTGGCTCTTTTCTTTTTGCTTATGTGGTGCTAAGGAATCAAACCCAGGGCTTCAGGCATGCAAGGCAAGTGCGCTACCACTGAGCCACCTTCCCAGCCCCCACATTTTCTTTTAATAAATTTTATTTTATTTTAAAAATGCTGCCCAGAGGGATTACTGTTACAAGAGTAAGACATTGAGTATATTACTAGTTGATCATTATTATCTTTTCCCTTATTGTTTTCCAACAACCCCTCCCTGCTCCCTCCCACAATCTCCACCCCCCATTCTTTCCTCTACTCGAAGAGGTAAGGTTAATTTCCAATATACTATTCTGTGGGTATCATTGTTGCAATGGGTCATTCTATGTCCCTGTTTCAACATTTTATAATTCACTTTCCCCTTCCTAGATTAGAGAAATGTATATACAAGACACAGTGTACTGAAATCAATTAAGGTGACAACAGGGGATTTATCATAGCATGAAAAACCAACAAAGGAAGCAAAAAAATGCATAATACATTTAAAACAATTACAACAAAGACAAAACTCTTGAGCCCATATCTTGGAGTACATTTCAATTATCAACACCTTATCAAGACATATGTTTATATTTTAAGATCTTTCAGCTCATCCTACAAAATTATCCTATATATATACTAATAACTGCAAATAAGGGAAACAATGGGATGTAAATTTCTTTAGGAGTTCCTTTCTTAATGTGGGTTTTCCAAGTCTTCCATTTTCTTAATAAATGGGTTGTGTCGTTCTTTCTGTTAGAAGAATAGAATGCCATTTTATATATATACTAAATTTTCTTTATACACTCATCTACTGAGGGGCATCATGTTTGCGTACATATCTCAGGGTGAATAGACTTGCAATGAACACAATTGTGCTGGTAGCCTTCTTTGTTTTCATTTGGATATTTGTTCCAAAGTGGAATTGCTGTGTCATAGGGGATCTCTATGTGTAGTCTTTTGAGGAATGTGCATACTGCTTTCCAGCGTGGTTGGATCCGTTTACATTGTCACCAAAACTGAAGTAGGGTTTTTGTTTTGTTTTGTTTTTTTGGCCACATATTCTCCCGCAAATGTTGCTAATAGATTTCTTGGTTATAGCCATTCTCACTGGGGTGAGTGGAATCTCAATATTATTTTGATTTGCCAGATTTTTTGTTTATGACAGCAAAGTTCAGCATTTCTTTCCTTATTTATTGGAAATTCTTATTTTCTTTTCAAAGAATTCTGTCTTTACGTCTTGGCCCACTTGATCGGGGGCACTTGTGTCTTTGATTATTCGTTTTTGAAGGAATTAATTTTTTGATATGAGGCCATCTTCCATTTTGTAGCTACAGAAAATATTCTCCCAATCTGTGGGTTTTATATTGACCTTGCTAGATAGGTCCTTTGCACTACAAAAGTTCGAGAGTTTCCTGCAATCTCATTCATCCAACTTTTCTTTATTTGTTGTGTTTCTTGGTCTTTATTAAGAAAATTTTGGCCTGTGGCAAGGAGCCCTGAAGTTTCTCTTATTCCTTCTTGTAAGTTTTTCAAGGTTTCTGCTTTTCCTTGGAGGTTTTGGTCCATTTGGATTTGGTTCTTGTGCACAGTTATATGGATGGATCTAATTTTAGTTTTCTAAATGGTTTATACAATTTTCCATCAATAATTACTGAAAAGGTGTCTTTCTTCCATTCAGATTTTTTGGTTCCCTTATTGAAGATTAGGTGGCCAGTTCTGTGGGTTTATTTATGTTTCTTTGGTTCCATTCCATTGGCCTTCAGGTGTGTTCTTGTGGCAGTGAAGTATTCTGTAGTTATCCATTACGTCTAGTTGATCTATGTAGTTCGTTAGGTTTGTGTTTGCTCTGTTGAATTTTGCCAGGTTGGTCAATCTAGCTGGGATAGTGGTTTGTTATGGGATTTTAGCTTAGGAAGTTTCGACCTGGATAGGCTATCCCCTATTCCATACTGTAATATTTTAAAATATATAAGCGTACTTCGAGGTCTTTGGACTTGGTTCTCATACCAGGTGACATATAAAGATCTACGATCAGGTTTCTTTCTTTCATATGTATCTCTTTCTGCCTGCACCATATTTAGAAGAGTTCTCTTTCCACTCTCTGAGCAGGACATAAGAATGCCCAAAAGACACTTAAAGAATTCGTGAAGTTCTCTAGCCTTAAAAGAATTGCAACTCCTTTTGTCATTATATTTGATTCCAGTGCCCTGCAACTTGTAAATATATTTTTCTAATTTCGGGAGGGACACGGATAACAAAATGTTGAACTCAATATACATTATGACCCGCTATAACAGCTACATGTGCAAGGCACTATGTTGAAAACGAAATTTACAACTTTGCGAGGTATGAGGGGGAATGAGTTGGTGGGGTGGGGAGAAAAGGGATGGTAGGAGAAAAACAAAGGAGGGGGTAGCAATTATGGATATGAAATGGGATCATTACCTTGCTTGTATAAACTTAGCCCCTTTTTACATTATCTTTTCAATAAATGGTATACATGAAAAAAAAAAACAGAAAAAAACAACATTGGAATTCCACTTTACATAAGTTAGGATGGCTATAATGAAGAAATCTAGTATCAACAGATGCTGGAGGGAATGTGGCCAAAAATGAACTGTACTGCATTGTTGGTGGGAGTGTAAAGTTGTTCCACCACTTTGGAAAGCAGTATGGAGATTCCTCAAAAGACTAAACATAGAGCTCCCCAATGACCAGCAATCCTACTTTTAGGCACTTACCCAAATGATCACAAATTATGCCATACTGAAGCTACCAGCACAACTATGTTTATCACAGCATTATTCACTATAGCTAAGATATGGAAATAACCTAGATATCCCTTGGTAGTAGATACATCGATCAACAAAATATGATATGTATTATATATATAAATACATATGAAATATGTAATATATATATATATATATGATCAGAGAAAATGATATGGCACGATTTGTTAGGGCATGGAAAGACTTGGAAAAAAATTACATTAAGTGAAGTAAGTCAGACTCAGAGAAAGTTAGGTTCCTACCATAACTAGTATATGAAGCACAGAAATCAAAAGCTATGTACACATGACCATATAAGCTGATGCCAAGCGAAATAATCTCCAAGATAGGGACACAAGAAATTTTTATCTTTCTTGTTGTTCTTTTTAATGTACGTATAAGGTACTATATGATTTTGTATTTTTTTTGTATGTTCTTCCCCCATGGTATAAGCCCTGTTGTCACTGAATTTGATTTAGGTGTTCTGCTTCTTGAATATATATTTTTCTAATTTGAGGAGGGGAAGGGAAATGACAAAATGCTGGATGAACTGTTTTAACAATGTGATGTATAAGACACTATGTAGAAAAAGAACTTTACAAATTTTGGTGGGGGAGGGACGAGTTTGGGAGTGGGGAGGTAAGGGAAGGTAGGGGAAATACAAGGATGAAATACAATATTCAATAGGAAATGGATTCATTATCTTGCTCATGTAACTGTGACCCCTCTGTACAGTATCGTTACAACACAAACACACGTATGTTTACATATATGCACATATATGTATATATATGAAATAAATGTATATATATATATGAAATAAATTCACAATATTTGACTACTGAAAACCCTTGCATTTCTCTTGGATACAATTATAGTCCAACAATGCACAATAAGAGAAAGTTTGATGTTAATTTCTGGTTTCAGGCTGGCAGTAAACATATCCATTTTCATCTCAGGAAATAGGGTTGAGTTTCTTCAGTTCGTGAAACAGAAGTGAGGATTACTGACTACTTGGTCCCACCCAGAGAAGACTACACAGAAGAATCCATTGCTCTGAAAAACCTAGGAGTGGGATATCTTTCATCATGGAGAGGAAGGGATACTGAACTTGTTTGGTGAATCCAGTTAACTTTAGGAAACAAGTAACAATACCTTACCCTCATTTCCTTCTTCCACATCTTACATATACATACTATCCATTTGGCTCTTAGACATCACTGGGATATTTCTCTCTCTCTTTATTGCTGTTTTTCCTTTTTTATACCTTTTTTTATTGTAAGAATGAGGCTTACAAAACACTTAGTTGAAAATGAACTGTACAGCTTTGACTAGGGGGGTAGTTGTAGAGGTTGGAGGGAAGGGATAGTAGGGGGAAATCAAAGGAGGAATCAAAAATGATCAATACTAAACGTGCTCATCACCTTGTTCATGTAACCGTAACCCCTCTGTATTGCATTTTTACAATAAAAGACTGATATTTCTCTTTTAATGGATTTTTTTTCTTTCTACCCTGGACATCACAACATATATTTACTAAAATTTTCTCCAAGTGGGCACTATTGTTCATAAGCAGAAAAGTTAATTTAGGTAAGTTGATATTTGGCGAAGATAAGGAGTTAAGATAAGGAGGGAAGGGAAAAAAGAAATCGTTTAAATAGGAATACAGGTGGACCCATTGCAACAATGAGATGTACAAGACGTTATGTCGATAAACGAACTTTGCAACTTTGGCTGGATGTGGGAGGAGGGCAGGGACTATCAGGCAGGGGGGCGTGGGTGGAGATGGGAAGAGATGGGAAGGGGAAACAAAGGAGGAGGCAACAATGCTTGACAAGAAATGTATTCATTACCTTGCCCATGTGATTGTAACCCCTCTGTACGGTATTTTCACAATTAAAAAAATGAATCAAAACACTTTATTTCCCTACACTTCAGAAAATAACAATTTCCATTCTGGTGATTTTTTAACTCACTTATTCTTGTCACTTTTATTTGGGTCATATCTTCAAGTGTCTTCTGACACTACTTCATAGTCAATTAGACACTGTTCTAATGAAATTTACTACTTACTGAACCAACAGCCCCAATCTCAAATTTTGACTCTCAACAATTCATAATGAATCCTTTGCTTTGTGGTATATATCTTCTCTATGAATCAGTTATCTGAACGTTTCTTCCTATTTATTGCATAATCATAGTAGAAACTAAGATTGATGGAAAAGAATGGCAAATCCTCTTATAGATGAGTGTATATTTGTAATACGTGTTTGAGATTTGTAAAAAGGTATATGGAATTTGTTAATTTAGACATCCATAATTTAGAAAACATTTTCCCAATTTGCTCCAAAGTTGTCATGACGTCTTTTCCTTTATTGCTATAATGAAGAAAAAAAGCGTGAACATTATAGAATTTGTCGAGATCAAAATTTATACATTTCCATAGCTTGCTATAAGTGATCCTAGTCTGTAAAGTAGACAGAGAAATCAATATATTTCAGTTCACGTGTTCAAAAAGATTTAGAGATGAATATGTTCTATGTGTTTGCTTTTTCATTTCACTAAAGGAATCAGAACATTTAAGACATCTGATTTTGAAGTGTTTAGTCACTATTTTTCTCCCAGATTTTTTCTCTCCACAGGACTTCCTGATATTTTTTGCCTGTCACAATGTAAGAAGGTACACATGTTTTTAGAAATCATTTACCTGTTCCATTTCACCTTAATTTCTTCATTTGTTGAATCACAGAAGTTATATTCACAGGAACATACAGTACAGGGCAGACAGCTTTACTCCTTATGAACTCTGAAATTTTAAATATGCTTATAAACATAACTTTGAGTTTTTATATGCCCAATTGAAATATGATAAAGCAAATAAATTATGGGCCTTTTCTTGATTGAATTGTAAATGTGCAGGTGAATCATGAGTCCTCCATGATGTGTTCCTCAGAAGATAACAGAGGTAACAATGCCAAACAACTGAACCAATAATTATTTAACTAGAATGAATAGTGTCATAATATAAAAAAGTAAGAACTACATAACAGGAAGTGAGAGTACCTCAGAAGGTAATTTCCACAGTAAAACTTTTTGTCATAGTTTAAATCATTTTTCTAATAGGGATTCCTAAGTTATTCTTATAGGTCTTAATGGGAAAAATGATTTGTATTTTCATTAATCTTTTGTTTTTTTCCCAATGTATTTTTTTCATTTTCAGAGGAATCTCTGGATCCTGAAAAGTTACTGTATTGTCTCTATGATAATAATCACAAAATCAGGTCGTGCAGGTTTCCACACCATCTGGTGAAATACAGACGGTAATGTTTCAGTGAAAAATGTTGGAACCACATAAAATCTTCAATTCATGAATAAATTTGGATTTTTTAGGAGAAATGTTGGAAAAGTATGTGAGTGATGTGAGAGAATGTGTGGGAAGAAATGTAATGGACAGATTTTTATATTTTTTTCTGAAATCTCAGCAGGAGGTAATGAAAATTATGATAGTGGATGTTCAATTTGTGTATTTTTAGAGAAGAGCATAGGCAAGATGTTTTGTGTTGGACAGTTATTATAAACTGTGTTTGATAGATTTCACTTACTTTGGTGGTGGTTTCCTCTTGCCATTGCCTAATGGCTGAAATACAAATTAGACATTCTTAAAGGTTAACTTTTAATATGTTAAGACATCTACTCTATTATCATACCATCTGAATTCGACTTGAATTCTTTAGATTTCAGACCGTGTTTAAAAACTGATATCATGGAGATATTCATTGTGTCTCTTTCTGTAAGCAGGGTATTGATTATAAAATTGCTCTCAATGTGATAAAAAAAATTCACACTATGTGAAGGTTGACCCAATTGTATGTAGAAAAGTATTTTTCCCCTAATTTAACAAAGCTAACATAAGTTCTGGATCTGAAGGACAGATGCTGTTTCTGCTATGTTTTTAAAGAATACAAGTGTGATGATCCAGCATTTGAGATGTTTTCAAATATCCTTTTTTATCTCCCTTTGTATACATTCATCAAGTTATATAAGGAAACATTATGTGAGTAAACAGAGGCCAATATTCTGAACATATATATGTTTTTAAAGTTTGATAAAATAATTCATGGAGAGTTGCGCTGGTTCTTCATGTATGAAATCATATAAATGAAGGAGTTTGAGATCTGAGTATCATTTTTTGATATGAGCCTGGACACAAGGTTCATAGAGACTCTTATATAAGCTAACAAATGAGAAAAAGAAGAGTTGTTTTGCCTAAGTAACCAAGCCACCCACCAACTGCCCAATTAACCCAATGACCCACTGCCCCACCAGTTGACCAAACCATCTATTCTGAGTGAGGTCAGATCTGTGCCAGAGGGGAACACAAACAGAATTGATTTGACACAAAGCCCTAAATCTCATTCCATTTCAGTGACTAATGTATCTCTTACCCTCGCTACTCGCTCTCACCTCCCCCCATCCCCTCTCTCCAGCACATCCTGGCACAGGGCTTCCTGCTGTCACTGGCCTCGTATGACTGAACTGGCTACAGCATGGCTCTATGCCTTTCCCCGATGATAATCCTGTGGGAGTATATGGCCTCGTTGTGGTTGATGGAGGTTAAGAAGTTGGAGGAGGAATAGAAGGAGTAGGAGGAGGTGGGCAGCTGTTTCCTGTCTCCCTCTGGACTCCTACCTGGGACACTGGGGAAGGTAACCAACAAACATTGATCATCAGAATCCTGTTTTTCCCTTCCCTCTCTTTGTCATTTGTGGCAATTTATTCCCACCCACCCTCTTGCACAAAGTTCCAGGCTGGATCAAGCACTTCCTTGCCTTGAACTGGTAATTCAGAATAGCCTGGAGTTGAACTGTGATCCATTAACTTTTAAAGTCCTTACCACAAATGCAGGGCTGGAATTTCAGATACTTACCAGGCACGAGGTCCTAATCCACTTCCCAGGACATCCATATGCACAGCGAGACCAAGGAGGAAACTAAGTCTGTTCACACACCCTAGCCCGCAAGGACATGTGAGGACTGTGAACCAAAGAGCTCCCTTCACAGTGTGCCATGATCACATCTTCTATCTCACATCTTATTTACCTTCTTCCTTATTTTCCGCTTCCCCTTGTTCTTCCCCTTCTTCCTCTCTTCATTTTTTTCTTTCCTTCCTCCCTCTCATTTTGTATTCCCTCCTTCCTCCACATCTTACTATCTTCCATCTTTCCTTTCCTTCTTCCTTCTTGCCTTCTCTTTCCTCATGCCCTTCATCAGTTTCTTCCTTCCTTCTCACCTCCTTCCTTTCATTCCCTTCTTCCTTCCTGTTTTTCCTCCTCCCTTCTTTTTTTTTTTTAATTCGGTCTTGGGGCTTGAACTCTTGGCCTGGGCGCTGTCCCTCAGCTCTTCAGCTCAAGGCGAGGGCTCTACCACTTGAGCTACAGCGCCACTTCCGGTTTTCTGGTGGTTTATTGGAGATAGGAGTCTCACAGTCTCTCCTGCCCGGGCTGGCTTTGAACCGCGATCCTCAGATCTCAGCCTCCTGAGTAGCTAGGATTACAGGTGTGAGCCACTAGCGCCCAGCTCCTCCTCCCTTTCTTATTTCATCCTCCCTACCTTTATTCCCTGCTTCCTCCCTCTCTTATATCCATTTCCTCCCTTTCTTCCCTTCTTCATTCTTCCCTTCTTCCTTGTTCCTTCCCTTCTTCCTTCTTCCTTCCCTTCCCTCCTTTCTTTATCTCTTTCTTTCATCTTTCCTTAGTTCCTAACTCCCTTCTTTCCTTCCACAGTCTCTCCTCCTCCCATTTTTCCTTTGTCTTTTTCTTTTCCCTTTAGCATTACTCCCTCCCTTCTTTCCTTCTCTACTTGTTTGCTCCCTCCTCCTTCCTAGCTTAGACTGTCCTCCATTTCCTCTTCCATCTTTCCTTCACTTTTCCTTTCCCTCTTTCCTTCTTTCCTTCCTTGCTTTCCTTTTCCCTCACAGTCTCCTTTCTACTGACCCTCCTGGCTCACCTCCTTCCTTCCTTCCCTCCACTTGCCACCTTCCTCCCTCCTTCGCTGCCCTCCAACCTTTCTTCCTTCTTTTTCCCTCCCCTTTCCCTTATCCTTTGCTTCCCTCCCTCTCCTTCCTTCATTTACTTTCTCTAATTAACTGGATGTCTCATCCCTTCTCCATGAGGCTCCAATCAGCTAAGCAAAACAGATATGAGAAAGACAGGCCTGGCCCATGCCATCAAAGGAATCTACAAGAATAAATCTGACCTTCCACCATCGGCTTCCTATGCACTCAGCTTCCCCAAGAGAGGAACCTGGATGCTCCATGTGTGGAAATAGGAGGGAAGGAATGCTAGGTTAAAACAAGTAGATGGCAACAATCCTTGATAAGAAATGTACTCATTACCTTGCTCATGTAGCTGTAACCCCTTTGTGCAGTACTTTCACTTTTTTTTTTTTAAATAGAATCAAATTCTTAGGAAGACAGTTCCAAACAAACAAACAGCAATCATGTTGTGGCTTTTCCACACAGAGAGAAGGAGGACAAAGAAAAGGAGGGGGAAGAAAAGAGGAGGAGGACAAAAGAGAAGCAAAGAAATAAGGAGATTCTTCCACTTAACAAAGGAATGTCATTGGAAGCCACATACTGCTTTCCAACGTGGCTGAAAAAAGTTTACCAACAATGCAGTAACTTTCCCTTCTGGCCACATCCCCTCCAGCATCTGTTTTATTATAGTTCTTGATTACATTCATTCCATCTGGGTTAATGTGTTTATCTCAATGTTGTTTTGATTTCCATTTCTTTTATGGCTTGGGAGACTGAACAGTTCTTCATGTGTCTATTGGCATCCTTATTTAGTCTTCAGAGAAGTTTCTCTTTGCCCCACTTATTTATCAGGCAGTTCTTTCTTTGAAGATTTGTTTTTGGGCGATTTAATTTTTTGAGTTCAAGTATATTTTAGACATGAGACCCTTGTCCATTGTATAGCTAGTGAAAATTTTCTCCCAATCCGTGGGCTTTTTATTAATCTTGCTAGCTATGTCCGTTGCCATGCAGAAGCTGTGCAATTCCATGAAATCCCATTTATTCAAACATTCTTGATTTGTTCTATTTCTGTGTCTCTTAAAAAAATTTCGACCTGTGCCAAGGAGACCTAGGGTTTCTCCTATCTGTCCTGTAATGTTCTCAGGGTATCTGCTTTAACTCCGAGGTCATTTATCCATTTGGAGTTGATTCTGGTGCAGGGTGATATATCAGGATCCAGCTTTAGTTTCCTACAAGTGATTAACCAATTTTGCCAACACCATTTACTGAAGAGTCTGTCTCTCTTAAAGTCTATTTTTTAGCTCCCTTATCGAAGATTAGATGGCTATAGATCTGTGGGTTCATTTCTGGGTTTTCAATTCTATTCCATTGCTCCTGAAGTCGGTTCTTATGCCAGTCCCAAGCTGTTTTGATTTCTATGGCTTTGTAGTAGAGTTTGAAATTTGGTATTAATATTCCTCCAGCACTGTTTTTTTTTCTGTTGAAGATCATTTTTGCTATTGGGAGTCTTTTATTGTTCCACATGAATTTTTGGATTGCCTCTTCTATTTCTTGAAGAATGAGGTTGGAATATTGTTAGGTATCATATTGAATTTGTAGATAGCCTTGGGAAGTATTGCCATTTTCACTGTGTTGATCCTTCCAATCCAGGAGCATGGGAAGTTTTTCCACTTTCTAAGTTCTGTTTTGATTTCCTTTTTCAGGTTTTTAAAGTTTTAATCATAGAGGTTCTTAACTTCTTTGATTAAGTTAATTCCTAGGTATTCTATTTGTTGTGAGGATTTTACAAATTGATTTGTTTTCTGATTTAAACCTTGCTTTTTTCATTGTTTACATACAGAAAAGCCATTGCTTTTTGAGGGTTAATTTTATACCCTGCTACTTTGCTAAAGTTTTGAATCATCTCCAGTAATTTGTGAGTGGACTTTATGGGATTCTTTAAATACAAGATCATATCATCTGCAGAAAGGGAGAGTTTTACCTCAACTTTTCCTATTTGAATCCCTTTTGTGTTTGCATCTTGTCTTATTGCTGTAGCTAGGCATTCTAATAATATATTGAAGAGTAATGGAGAGAGTGGATATACTTGTCTACTTCCTGAGTTAAGAAGAAATGGCTTTAGATATTCATCTTTAAGTTTTTCACCATTAATTATAATGATTGCTGTCGGTTTGTCATATACAGCCTTTATTGTATTGAGGAATGTTCCTTGGATTCCTAGTTTTTCCAGAGTCTTCATCTAAAAAGGGTGTTGGATCTTGTCGAATACTTTCTCTGCATCTATTGAGATTATCATTTGTTTCTTATCCTTGATCTTGTTGATATGATGAATTATATTAATTGATTTCTGTATATTGAACCTGCTTTGCATCCCTGAAATGAATCCTGTTTGATCATGGTGTATGATTTTTTGGATGAATTATTGAAGTCAATTGACCAAAATGCTGTTGAGATGTTTGCATCAATATTGAAAGCAAATCTCATCAGAAAAACAAGAGAACAGACCCAAATAAACAAATTCAGAGTGAGGATGGAAACATCACCATAGAAACAACCAAGATTCAGATATTATATGGGAATACTTCTCAAACTTTTATGCCAATAAGTTTGAGAACCTGAAAGAAATGGACCTTTATCTAGCAAATATCGCCATGCTGAAACTAAACCAGTATGATTTAAACCAAATTAACAGGCCTATATCAAGCGTTGAAATAGAAACAGCAGTAAGAGACCTCTCATATAAGAAAAGCCTAAGACCAGATGGATTTACAGCAGAATTCTACAAGGTCTTCAAAGCAGAGCTCACACCAATACTCCTCCAACTGTAACTGAAATTGAAAAAGAAAGATCACTACTGAACTCAATCTATGAAGCCATCAAAACCCTCATTCCAAAACCATGCAGGAAGTCATCAAAGAAAGAGAACTATAGACCAATATTTTTGATAAACTGGCATCTTCTTATACATACCAGAAAAGCTTTTGTATAGGCATTTGGCTGGACCTCAGGGCCCTTTCAATATCTCTAATGTCGTTTTGTTCAAGGCTTATACTCTACTACTTCAAGTCAATATGATGCTTTCTGTGTTTTGGTGCTTCATTGGAAGAAAGATTCTAATATATTTTCATTCCCCTGCTTACTTTGACCCACCATCCATAATTCTCACTCTCCTAAGTAGCTATGATTGGAGATGTGAGCCCCATCACCCAACTTGAAAATTTTACATAAGAATATCTTAATGGAGTTTCCTAAATGAAGAAAAAGGAAGTTTGGGAATATTGACACTCAACGGCTGTTGTTTTTATTCTTTTTATGTGATAGCACACTTCCTGATACACATGTGTAGAACTCTGTACTAGATAAATATAAATATCTTCTTATTTTCAAAACTATAACATGAATATTAGTGACTTTCCCATTTTTATTAATTTGATAATGTAGGTTTCTAAACTGATAGGAATTCAAAACTATAACATGAATATTAGTGACTTTCCCATTTTTATTAATTTGATAATGTAGGTTTCTAAACTGATAGGAAAAGAAGCAGTGTGATGGTACTGTACATAGGTGAAAGCAGCAAATTTGAGACAATACCATCATCAGTTACATAGGAATGTGGAAATATATGGGCAATATCTGTTCATTAATTAATCATCTAGAAATATCCAAGGGCAAGTGACCTACACAAATAGAACTGAAAATGTGCACAAGATGATATATATTGTTTGTGCCTCCTAAAGTAAATCGGATTTAGTAAAGAAAGATCCCTTCCATAAGAAGAAAGAAATCATTCCTAATGTTTGGATTTTAAAAATATTTCACCTTTTCGACTATTTACTTTGTGATTTATTTTGTGGTTGTGATGGGGCAGAGAATGCTTATTTCCAGTTCATGGCCTAAGGATACTCACCTCAACTTATGCTTCTGTCAACTGAAACATAAAAATGGGATAGACTTCTTGACAAGGCTAAATATCATGTTACTATTCTTTAATATGATGAATTGCATGACAATTATATTAAGACTCGTATGCCTTGTTGGAATTTTTTTTTGCATTTGTGCAATTCTCTAGATATTACATCTTTCTTCAGGTATTCATTGTTTATGCTTACTAACACCCTTTTTATCTCCCATTTTATGTCTAGTAATAAAATCAGAGGCAGTGTTCAACACAGCATGAAAAATAAATTAAATTTGAACAGTATAGTTTGCAATATTAAAATATGTGTGGAGACAGACAATCTACAGACTCGACTTTTTATGAAAGTTGCCAACCAACAGTAACACAGAACAAATTGGGCCTCAAATTTTATGTACTCGATTATACTTGAAGTCCTGGAATCCTGAGGTGGCTGTCAGAATAAGATAAAATTGTAAAACCATGAGTTTTAGTTTTAGCAGCATATAAATGGCACTGCCTGGATGGAAAGGTGACCAAAATATAATATTCCTTAAATATTTCACATTGCACATCTGTCATTCTTCTTGCCAATAATAAACCGAATTTGCTTGAAGAAGTAGCATAGCGTATACTCCTTTTTGAGGAATATATACAAATCTGTGTGCTCTCATTACCTATACATGTTATAGCTTATCATCAATTATATATTGGAATTATATATTGAGAGTAGAATGATCAATACTCTGTTATACTAAATTATAATTATTTTCTTGTGAAATGATGTCAGTGTTCTTTAGAGTCGTGTAATCTGAACATCATTAACTGAGATGTATTATCCCGAATTTATATTGAAATGTCATACAAAAAATGGACTATATTATAAAAAATAGAAAGAATTTTACAGATAGAAATGTACCCAATATAATCTGAAATCCTACTCAAATATATTCATAGATAGGAGGAGTTCGCAGTTCGATGCCTCCCCTTTAGCTAGAGCTTTATTTCTCCCCATGGTTCAGTGAGGAATTTCAAAGAATTATATGTAAGTGTGAATTGCAGAGAATTTTCATCAAAAACACTGAGAGTAAATTGGCCACCAAAATTATTCTTTTCACTGCATTAACATTTAGATTACAACTCAGTTTCTTTGCCCCAATTAAAACTCCATTGCAGCTCTGTATTTAGAGCACTCTGCCATGCTTCTGCTTATGACATCTGAAAACTCACTTCCAACATTAAACTGGAAGAAAGGGTTCTAATTCGAATTAGTAGTATTTTAATTCTTGAAGTCATTAACACAGTGTGATGAATCAATGGACAATTATCAAGTGTGGACTTTTTCACCTTTCAAAGTGAATAGCTAAGGAATTATATTATTCTTACTTTCATCCTTTGGTCTATCCATCACTATGTTTATACTATTACACACTTCCCATGTGTTAATCCATGCAAGGAGAATCAATACCTAAATATTACAGTTTGTCCTATCAAGGAATTAGTGATGAATTTTAACTATACTCGGGCAAAATACTATCAGGATCCACCAGCATTAAACTTAAGCCAATTAGGAAAATTGCCCATAGAATATGGAAAGTAATTTTTTGCGTAATGTTATTTTCCCCAATGGGAATATAATTTCCCACATATTTTACCATAAATTGTATTTTTCTTAAACTACAGAATTTTATGCATGGATTATTCCTTCATTCTGGAATACTTTAAAGCCTAAGCAATCATTTTAATGTGTAGCCTTAGTATTATATTCAAGTTCAGGCATGAAATGTCACTGTATAAACTGAAATTTAGGACAAAAGGATTATTAGCAACAAAACTCCCTCACACACACAACTCAAAAAGAATCAAAAATTCACTATTCGCTGCTGATGCCCTACATCTTGTATATACAATTCTCTAACTCATAGAGGGGAAGGAGTAAAAACAAAATCCTTAAATAATAATACAGGTTGATCCATTTTAACATTGAGATGTATAAAATGCTACACTGAAAATGAACTTTACAACTTCATCAGTGGGTGGGGAGGGTATTTGTGGAGGTGGGAGGGAAGGGATGGTAGGGAGAAAACAACGTAGAAGGCAACAATACTCAATAGTAAATGTACTCATTAACTTGATCATGTAACTCTAATTCCTCTGTACAGCATTTTATACAATAAAAAATGTACAAAAAAAGAAAAATCAGTCACTGAGAAGCCTCTAACAAAGCTTATCGGAAAAAGCTTAAAGGAAAAATAACATATTGTCAAATCTCATAGAATTCACAAACTATATAGAACATGATAATGACAGTTTGCCTTGGGAAAGTTAAAATGTGTTTGTGACTAAGTATCACTATTCCACAATACTGTGAAATGTTAATATTATGTGAAAAAATGTGAGAGAATGGATGGGTTAAGAGAGGTGGATGACAATGTTATCAGACACTTTGTACTCATATACTGTTTTGTAGAATGGGAACTTCTTTGTACAAATATTTAAAGGTAATAAAAAGAAACAAAAAGAATACAAAGGAATATACAAACAAATAATATCATGAGTAAAGAAATTATTATAAGATATGAAGCATATATAAAGGGTTATACCTGTATCCTAAGAACAATGATATTCCTGGTAATTTGAGGACTTGAAGGAAGTATATTTCATTGATGGGAATGAGAGAATAAACCACTGATTCTGAGAAAATATTTTTAAATTGTATACATCTGAGCAAGTATTATTACTAAAAGATACAAACAGCACCTAAAACTAAGCAATAAGGAAACAATTGATTTCAAACATGGGCAAAAACTAAATATATCCTTTATGAAAAGAATATAGAGCTAGCGCACAAGCACATCAAGAAATACTCAACATCATATATTATTAAAGAACTGAAAATTAAAACAAGGCATTCTTACTACACAGATAGTGGAGTGGCCAAAATTCAAACTACTCACAACAACAAGTTTTTGGGAGGAGAAAAAGCAGCAAAGCTTTACTTTATGTTAGTGGGAATTCAAAATATTTCAGCCACTTTGAAAGAAAACTTGGGAGTTTCCCAAATAAGATTAATATTACCATACGAAAAGAAAAGATATTGAAGCAGTATAAAATGCTTAGTCAAATCTAGTAACCAAATATTATTTTTGGTAAACTACCTAGAGGTGGTATTTCTCTTTCTTCATTTGAAATGAGATTAAATTATTACTTGGTCTGACCTCAAGTTACATAGACCACTCTGACCTACAATAACTGTTTTCTTTGACATTTATAACTAACGGCAAATACAGTCCTTAGTATATATTATTTGTACTTCAAATCACCATATTTGAAATTACTTAGGTCAAGTATTGAGAAGTGAAGTTCTATCAGAGAAAGTAATACATGAAGGAAATAAAATTTAAAATGGTTGTTTTAATAGCTGAATGTTACTTGCTTATTTAATTATAATTTGCCTCTTTTTCTTTTATAAAGAAATCACACCAGTAACAAAATTTCCTCCCATTCATCTGCATAGGCCAATATCAAGTATAGGTTTCTGGAGATTTTCTTATTCTGTTTAAGAACCATAATCTAGAAAGTAATGATAATTTGTTGCATACTTGAGGAGCACGAGTACTCTTTATCGCTGAAAGTAGATCTTTACATATCATTTGCACCAGAACCAAGTCCAAATGGATCAAAGACCTCGAAGTAGGTTTATGTATTATGTAATGTTAGTATCAAATAGGGGATGCCCTATCAACCTGGATACCCAGGTAACAACTTCCTAAATAAAAAATCCAGACTCAATCAATCAAGGAGTGCTGAATATATAGGATTGCATGCAATAGAGAATATTTGCATGGCAATAGTCAGAGGTGGAAAGATAAATTGAAATACAAAACAAACAGTTTGGGAGAATATATACCCAAAATCTAACTATAAAACTGCCAAGATCCGGAGAACCTGGGAAGATGGCGGAGGAGAAGCTGGAATCTGAACAAGCTCTCCCATAGAAAGCAGTTTTAGAGTTCCAGTGAACAGTCCTAAGCCAGAGAATCACACCAAGTGTGCCATCACAGGCCAGAGAGTTAGGCCAGAGAGGGAAAATCCAGGCAAGGAGACAGATCTGAGCTCTTGCAAGCAGCCACCACCGCTGCGGCAGCAGCGGTGGTGGTGGCAGCCAGTCACCATACCTGAATCACAGAGAGTCCGGGTCGAAGGAGCCAGATGTAGTAGGGGAGCAGATTCTACTCAACACCAGCAAGATAGGAGCAGACATCTTCATCCTGCAGTTTGCAGACCAGAGACGACTCAGGAACCAAGACTCGGCGTGAGTAGATGCCTGACATCCTCACTCCTTCACAGGAAGTAGAGGAGGGAAGGCCACCTCTCCCTCCCCCCAGTACCAGACATCTCCATCTTGGATACCGACAAAGCTCCGCTGAGCTGCTAGCTCCAACTCAGACCTTGGAATAAAAATAGAGTCATTTAGCAGGTCACAAGAGCCTAACCTGACCTGATAGCCTCAGCTACACCCAGGGAAAAGTCACCCGGCTCTGGTGCCAGCCCTAGGAGTGGCTTTCTTCATTGGGTAAACAAAGTCAGAGGCTGCCCCTCGCTTTAGCAGCCTTGACAATCATTTGAAATTCAGTAAACAGAAATCCTGAGAATGGATCCAGGCTGGGCTCTGTGAGTTTCTCACAAATTAGCCCCCAGGAAAAGCTACTGTTTGCTGAAAGGCCTCAACTCTACCAAGAGCCTAGCCTCATCACAGCATCTCCAAACTTGAGGAAAAAGCCATCTCCCTCTTCTGTGATATTCAAAGCAGATTTTCTTCCCATTGAACTAACCAGGGAGGAGGATCGCAAAATCCTGGGTAAAGCAGAGCATTTTTCTGCCTGTTCAAACAAACTGATTTAAGAAACCAACCAAGCCACAGGACCACAAGCAGACCAGAGACTCCAACAAGAGGCTGGTTATGGACACAAGAGAGATAAAGGATTTTTCCCACCCCTCCCCAAAAAATCAAAGAACTTTTCTTCTTCTTCATCTTCATCTTCTTCTTCTTCTTCTTCTTCTTCTTCTTCTTCTTCTTCTTCTTCTTCTTCTTCTTCTTCTTCTTCTTCTTCTTCTTCTTCTTCTTCTTCTTCTTCTTCTTCTTCTTCTTCTTCTTCTTCTTCTTCTTCTTCTTCTTCTTCTTCTTCTTCTTCTTCTTCTTCTTCTTCTTCTTCTTCTTCTTCTCCTCCTCCTCCTCCTCCTCCTCCTCCTCCTCCTCCTCCTCCTCCTCCTCCTCCTCCTCCTCCTCCTCCTCCTCCTCCTCCTCCTCCTCCTCCTCCTCCTTCTTCTTCTACTTCTTCTTCTCCTCCTCCTCCTCCCCCACGCCTCCTCCTCCTCCTGCTCCTCCTCTTCCTCCTCCACCTCCTCCTCCTCCTCCTCCTCCTCCTCCTCCTCCTCCTCCTCCTCCTCCTCCTCCTCCTCCTCCTCCTTCTTCTACTTCTTCTTCTTCTTCTCCTCCTCCTCCTCCTCCTCCTCCTCCCCCACGCCTCCTCCTCCTCCTGCTCCTCCTCTTCTTCCCCCTCCTCCTCCTCCTCCTCCTCCTTCTTCTTTTGGTACCTTTTATAAAATGTTTTTTTTTTCTTTTCTACAACTTTTTTAAATTTTTACCTTTTTTGAAAAAAAATGTTTTCTAGTAACTTTTTTTCCCTCTTATAATTTTTATTTTAGGGTTACCTATGTGTGCGTTTTTCTTTATTTTTTTCTTTCTTTTTTTAATTTTCCTTTTGGTTTTTGTTTAGCTCTGCTGAACTTCTGATCTTTTTTTCTTGCTTTCTTATCATTGTCATCTTTTCTTCTTTTTCGATCTTCTTTAATGACTTAATTGTTGTCCTGTACATCCTCAGATAAACCTGTAGTTGACTATTAGACCTATCCCACATTGTGTACACACTTAATACACAAATTTATTACTCAACTCAAAACCTCTGAGACTTAAATTCCTTAACAGCAGTACTACCTCTTTATACCTATATAATATTTTAAGTATTTTTATTTTTAAGTTTTCCACATCTCCTTTATATCCCTTCCCTTCTCTCATTATATTCAGATTCTTCTCTGAATAGATTGATTTTGGGTCTGCATAATATTATTAATTTTTACCTTTCTATTTTTTTCTGATCTCTTTTCTTTTCCCTTTCTCTTTCTTCTTTTTTTCTATCTCTCTACTTTCATCCTATCCAACCTATTTCCTGCTTTGAGATTAGGACTTAGTTAACTCTCCTTGTGCCTCCCCACATCACTCAATTCCTATTTTTTACCCACATCTCTCCCTAACCCTAATAATTTCTGGTTTTTCAAATTTTTCTTTGTGGTTCGTTGCCCATTAATATATAGTTGTTTGATGTTGAATAGATGTATCTGTTGAACTAGATTGTATCTGCAGATTATTGACTGCAAATTCATACTTTGGTTGATGCTTGCCTTAAGATAGTGTTCTAGCACAAAACTGTTGTTATTTTAATCCTAAATGGGCCTGAAAGACACAAGAAAAATGGCAAGTCCGGGTATCTCAACTCCCACTCATGAAAATTAGGGGACAGAAGACATAATGAATAATCCAGAGGACAGTTCCCATGTAGCCCTACAAACACTGCTGGAAAACATGATAAATGAAAAGATGGAAAATATACAAAGGACTCTGTATGAGCGTGATAGGGAGAGAGAGGAGGCAATTCAAAAGTTTATACAGGAATATCATGAGCGTGAGGAAGCTACTCAAAAATTGATACAGGATTTGCGTGAGCAGCTTGTGAATACTCAAAGAGAAAGGCAGGAATGGCGTGAACAGACTGAGAACAGTCAAATAGAACTACAGGAATGGAAAGAACGGGAGCGGGAGGAAGCTAATCAAAGACTAATACAGGAATTGAGAGAGCAGGATGAGAATACACAAAGATCACTAAAGGCATTCATGAGATCCATTAACAAAGAGCTGAAGGAAGTCAGGGAGACCACAAAGGGAATGGTGAATGGAACCCAACAGAAGGAATGGGAGTCCAAGGAAACCATAACCAATCAACTAAGTGATTTGACAATAAATACTGAACACCAAATTAAGGAAATAAAGAAGTTCATACAAGATCTAAAACAAAACTTCAACAAAGAATTTGAAGTCATCAAAGCTGACCAATTAGAAGGAACGGAAATAAAAACCAAAGTAGAAAGTCTGGACAGCAGATTAAACCATGCAGAAGATCGAATCTCAGGGATTGAAGACAGCCTAGATATTATAGAGAAGGAACACACATTCATCCAAGACAAGTCCAAGAAATATGATAGATCTATCCAACACTTGGCAGACACCATCAGAAGGCCTAATCTAAGGATAATTTGTGTAAAGAAGCACCTAGAAACAGAAGTTAATGGTCTAGGAAATTTGTTTAACGGGATCCTAGCAGAGAACTTCCCAAACATGCAAAATATAGGCCTATTCAGATAGAAGAAGCTTTTAGAACTCCAAATAGAACAGACCAGAATAGGACATCCCACTTCACATTATAATCCACAACGGATCAACTCAGACCAAGGAAAAGTTCATTAAAATTGTGAAGAAGAAAAGATTAATCACCTATAAAGGGAAACCAATTAGAATCACCTTAGATTTCTCAGCAGAGACAAAGCAAGAAGAGACTGGAATGATGTATGGCATGCTATAAAAACAAATAACTATCAACCAACAATACTGTACACAGGTAAACTCTCCTTCATAACGGAAGACGGAATAAAAACCTTCCATAGCAAAGAAAATTGAAACAATACATCTCCGCCAAACAAGCCCTACAAAAGATTCTTAAAGATGTCCTACACATAGAAAACCAACAAGACCACAAAACAGGCCAAGAAACTGCATCCAAACTGAGAATCCAAAAACCATAGGAAGAACCTAGATTTCCCAGCTCCTAAGAAGGTGGATAACATGACAGGAACTCCCAAATACCTCTCAGTCCTTCCTATCAACATTAATGGACTTACCTCTCCAATTAAGCTACATAGACTGTCTAGTTGGATTACAAAACAAGATCTTTCTATCTGCTGCCTTCAGGAATCACATCTTGCCCATAAAAACAAACACATTTTCAATGTTAAAGGCTAGAGCACAATGTACCAAGCAAACGGCTTCCATAAACAGGCAGGAGTTGCAATCCTAATATCATATAAAATAGACTTAAAATTAAAATTTATGAGAAGAGATAAAGAAGGTTGCTACATACTCATTAAGGGATATCTCCTTCAGGAGGATATTACAATTCTAAATATCTATTTGCCAAACAATGGAGCACCCAAATGTATACAAGAAACACTACTTTCCCTCAAATCCCACATAGATCCAAAGACATTAATTTTTGGGGATTTTAACACACCAATCTCCCACTAGATAGATCAACACGGCAAAAACTCAACAGAGAAACCGCAGATCTAAACAGCTGCATAGATCATCTAGATTTAACAGACATCTACTGTATATTTCACCCAGCTGCATCAGAATACACGTTTTTCTCAGTAGCACATGGAACATTTTCTAAAATAGACCACATTTTCGGCCACAAAGCAAACTTGTCTAAATTCAGAAACATTGAAGTTATACCTTGCATTCTCTCTGACCACAAGGGAATAAACTTAGAACTCAACACCAAAAGCCACCTAAGAAAGTCTGGTAACAAATGGAGGCTGAACAACACACTGCTGAATAACGAATGGGTCAAGGAAGAGATTAGAAAGGAAATTCAAATGTTCATGCTATTCAACAAAAATGAGCACACAAATTACCAGCTCCTCTGGAACACAGCAAAGGCAGTACTCAGAGGCAAGTTTATAGTTCTAAGCTCCTACATCAACAAATTGGAGAGAGCAGAAACCAACAGTTTAATGACACATCTCACCCTCCTTGAAAAAGGGAAGCAAGATAAACCTCAATCCAGTAGATGGAAAGAAATAAATAAAATTAAATCAGAATTAAATGAATTAGAATCCAAAAAACCTATAGAAAGAATCAACAAAAAAATTAACCAAATTGACAGACCCTTAGCAAATCTTATCAGAAAAAGAAGAGAACACACTCAAATAAATAAACTCAGAGACGAGAATGGAAACATCACCAGGGAAATAACCAAGATTCAGAACATTATAAGGGAATATTTCTCAAACCTTTATGCTAATAAGTTGGAGAACTTGACAGAAATGGACCATTTCCTAGCAAATATTGACATGCCAAAACTAAACCAAGATGAGTTAAACCATCTCAACTGGCCATATCAAGCATTGAAATAGAAACAGCAACAGGAGACCTCCCAGCTAAGAAAAGTCCACGACAAGATAGTTTTGCAGTGGAATTCTACAAGGCATTCACAGCAGAGCTCACACCAATACTCTCCAGCTCTTCAATAAAATTGCAAGAGAATGCTCACTACCAAACACATTCTATGACACCATCGTAACCCTCATCCCAAAACCAGCAGGAACTCATCAAAAAAAGAGAACTGTAGATCCATTTCTTTGATGAACATTGATGCAAAACTTCTCAACAAAATTTTGGCCAATCAGCTTCAACAATTCATCCAAAAAATCATACACCATGATCAAACAGGATTCATTTCAGGGATGCAAAGCTGGTTCAATATTCTCAAATCAATTAATATTATTCATCACCTCAACAGGAGCAAGGATAAGAACCATATGGTTATCTCAATAGATGCAGAAAAAGCCTTCGACAAGATCCAACACCCCTTTATGATGAAGGTTTTGGAAAAATTAGGAATCCATGTAACATTCCTCAACATAATAAAGGTAGTATATGACAAACCTAAAACCAGCATTATACTTAATGGTGAAAAACTAAAGCCATTACCTCTTAACTCAGGAACAAGACAAGGATGTCCACTCTCTCCACTTCTCTTCAATTTAGTAGTAGAATGCGTAGCTACAGCAGCAAGAGAAGATGCAAACATAAAGTGGATCCAAATAGGGAAAGAAGAAATAAACTCTCCCTCTGCAGATGACACGATCTTGTATTTAAAGAATCACATAGACTCCACTCGCAAATTACTCAAGCTGATTCAAAACTATGGCAAAGTATCAGGGTATAAAATTAACCCCCCAAAATCAATGGCTTCTTTGTATGCCAACAATGAGAAAAATGGGGCTGAAATTAGGAAAGCAACTCCATTTTTAATAGCCCCACAAAAATAAAATACCTAGGAATTAACCTAACCAAAGAAGTGAAGGATCTGTATGATGAAACCATTAAAATCTTGAAAAAGGAAATCAAAACAGATGTTAGAAAATCGCAAAACCTCCCATGCTCCTGGATTGGAAAGGTTAACTTAGTGAAAATGGCAATACTTCCCAAGGCTATCTACAAATTAAATGTGATACCTATCAAAATTCCAATCTCATTCTTCAAGGAAATAGAAGAGGCCATCCAAAAATTCATATGGAACAATAAAAGACCCCGAATAGCAAAAACGCTCCTCAACGGAAAGAGCACTGCTGGAGGAATATCAATACCAAATTTCAAACTCTACTATAAAGCTATAGTAATCAAAACAGCTTAGTACTGGTATAAAAACAGACCTCAGGACCAATGGAATAGAATTGAAAACCCAGAAATGAACCTACATACCTATAGCCATCTAATCTTTGATAAGGGAGCTAAAAAAAATAGAATGGAAGAAAGCAGCCTCTTCAGTAAATGGTGCTGGCAAAATTGGTTAACTACTTGTAGAAAACTAAAGCTAGATCCTTTATATCACCCTGCACCAGAATCAACTCCAAATAGATCAAAGACCTCGAAGTCAAAGCTGACACTCTGAAAACATTACAGGATGGAATAGGAGAAACCCTAGATCTCCTTGGGGCAGGCCGAAATTTTCTTAATAGAGATCTGGAAACACAACAAATCAAAGAAAGGTTGGACAAATGGCATTGCATGTAGTTGCAGAGTTTCTGCATGGCAAAAGACATAGCTAGGAAGATTAATAGAAAGCCACGGATTGAGAGAAGTTCTTCACTAGTCATACAATGGACAAGGGTCTCATATCTAAAATATACTTGGAACTCAAAAAATTAAACCCCCCAACAACAAATCCTCAAAGAAACAACTGCCCAATAAATAAGTGGGCTAAAGACTTAAAGAGAAACTTCTCTGAAGAAGAAAGAAGGATGGCCCATAGACACATGAGGAAATGGTCAACCTCCCTAGCCATAAAAGAAATGCAAATCAAAACAACATTGAAATACCACCTCACCCCAGTTGGAATGGCAAAAGTCAAGAACTCTAATAACAACCGATGCTAGAGGGGATGTGGACAGAAGGGAACCTTACTTCATTGTTGGTTGGAGTGTAAACTTGTTCAACCACTTTGGAAAGCAGTATAGAGGTTCCTCAAAAGACTTCACATAGAGCTCCCCTATGACCCTGCAATCCCCCTATTGGGCATTTACCCAAATGTTTACAAACAAGACCACACTAAAGCTACCAGCACAACTATGTTTATTGCAACACTATTTACCATAGCTAAGATATGGAACTAAACCTGATGCCCCTCAGTAGAGGAATGGATCAAGAAAATGTGGTATATACACACAACGGAAGTCTATGCCTCCATCAGAAAGAATGACATTGCCCCATTTGTTAGGAAATGGAAAGGCTTGGAAAAAATTATATTAAGTGAAGTAAGCCAAGCCCAAGGAAACATAGGTCCCATGGTTTCCCTCATTTGCAATATCTAGTATACGTCTGAGTCAAGCAGAAAAGGTCAGATAATGTGATGTTATGAAAATGAACCCTTAGATAGGTATTTAATGGTTTTTTTTTCTTTCATGCATTTGTTTGTAATGCATTTATGAGATTATTTCTTTGTTGCTTTGTATGTTCCTCCCCCAAGTATAACCCCTGCTTTCACTATATTTGATGTCTGTATAATTTGTGGAGGAGATGGATATAAACAAGTCGTTTAAGTATACGGGTCTACCTGGACAGGTTGCAACAATGAGAAGTACAAGTTGTCATGTCGAAACGAACTTTACGACTTTGGGTCGGGGGGGGGTGGGGGGGGGAGGATAGGGTGGAGGGGCTGGGGGAGGCTGAGAAGGGATGTATAGGGTAAATAAAGGAGGAGTCTGCAATGTTTGGTAAGAAATGTACTCATTATCTTGGTCATGTAATTGTAACCCCTCTGTACATTATGTTCACAAAAATATTAAATAAATATATAAGTAAATAAAAAAATGCAAAAATCCAAGAGCTCATGAAATTAAATCACCACAATAACATATTTGCCAAGAAACAACCACCCCATTTATCTGTGGGCTGAATTATCCAAGGTATTTTTCTGGAAATGAAATAAAAATGGCTAATAGATTCATTAAGAAATGTTCAACCTCTCTGACCATAATAAAAATAAGTCCAGTGTACATTAAAGGATTTTTGTTTATCATCAACATGAACTTCTATACATGAAAACTTATGAGAAATATGAGCTGGTTTTAAGGCTTTATTACACATCACTGTAGGATGCATCTACGGTCACTTTTGATACTTTCTTTGAAACTTGGTTATATATTTGTTTACCCCAATATTCCGCTGAACTTTTTTTATATAATGACTTATAATTATTTTAACATCACAGTGTATTTTGTGAGTATAAACTCACTTTATTTGTGCTAGTTGATGCATCTTATTTTGAATTATATATTTTAATATTAATACTATTTTAAGTTTGTAATAATTTTGACAAAGTCAGAAATACCTGCATATGTTTGTATTTTCAACAACTATTTGATAATTATCTATATGCTTACATATAAAATAATATTCATTCATAGTAAATTTTATAGAGTTAGTAGAGTAAATGAATAAAATATTGAGTTCACCAGGTACATACTCATTTGAATTGCACTTGAGGCAATGAGAAACACTTTCAAATCATGGGTAAAGTTTTTGAAAGGAGTTCTTTTGTCAAAGGAATTCAATTAAGCCCTATTTACATTTTCCATAAAATAATGTCAAATGTCAAATTTTGAAAACGAGTAACAATATCATTCATGGGTACATCTAAAATAATCTGAAATTTGAAAATGACACTGAAAATACGCTCAAATGATTATGTGCTATGTTCAATTATAGATGTATAAAAAGCTGCAACAAGGAGATGTACAAGATATTATGTCAATAAACGAACTTAATCCGTGTGCTGGTGGATCATGCCTATAATCTTAGCTAGTCCGGCAGCTGAGATCTGATTATCACCGTTCAAAGCCAGACAGGGCAGGTAAGTCCAGGAGACAGTTATCTCTAATAAACCAACAGAAAACCGGAAGTGGCGCTGTGGCTCAAGCGGTAGAGCGCTCACCTTTACATTGAGCTGAAGAGAGGAAGGACAGTGCTCACGACCAGAGTTCAAGCCCCACAACTGACCAAAAATCCAAAAAAAACAAAAAACGATCTTTACAACTTTAGCAAGGAGGATAAGTGGGAATGGGGCCCACAGGGTGGATGGAGATGGGAAGGGATAGGAAGGGGAAACAAAGGAGGAGGCAACAATGCTTGATATATTACTTTGTTCATGTAATTGTAACCCCTCTGTACGATATTTTCACAATAAAAAAATGGAACGTTCTGAAAAAAATAAGTTGATAATTGCCAAACGAGAAAATACAGCGTAATCATTAGACACTGTCTTTCTCAAGTAGCATTGTGTACGTGATATATGCCAGTACGTCTTCCATTGTTTCTATGACATAATTCCCTTTAGAGAATTTACCACTAAATTAACCACTAAAAGTGCATATTTCTATAAGGTGATCATGTTCATACAAATATTTTGTTATTCAATAAAATTCTCATATCATTTACATGGTAAAGGAGTGAAATTTGTTATTTTAAGTACACTAATTCTTTTCAAAATAATTATATGAACAATATTGGATTGATTCTAGTAAGACAAAGATACTGAGCAGAGGAAAGCAAAAAATTGATATTGTTTAGATATTCACATCCCTTCTTAATCATGGATTGAGTAAATTTTAAAAGTATAAAGAGTTTAATGTAGGAATATAGAGATATATATTTGTTTCACCCAAGTAAGTGAGTTCCAGGTGAAAACTGCATTTCTGTTGCATGTTATTTTGACTGTATTTGTGTGTGTCCCCAAGTTTTGGGCCTAAGAAGAAATCAACCATAATTGCTATGTGAGATACAAATACTCATTTGAGATGCTGGATGAGATTTGAGCTCAGGCACTGGCCTGTGATATTTTCCTATGAGCAAGATATAAACTGGTATATTGTCATAAAACAATTAGTGAAAAATTCTTATAAAAAATACAAATGAATGAATGAGAAAATAAAATTATGCCCATTTTAGAAAGGTTCTTCAATTCAGTTCGAATTGCCAGATTTCAAGTAGCAGGTTGGATAAAATTTTAAATATTTGCACATTGCCAAAATTTTTTGATGTGTAAACATGATAGAAAAAGATATTGTCATAATTTGAAGTGAGATTGATGAATGATAGAATGGAAAACTGAAGGAGATCTTTACATTAAACTCAGTCATTCTAAAAGAAAGGCCATTGCCATGGCAACAAGTAGTGTATATTACATGAACAGAGAAATAGTGTATCAATATTAGTAAATGTCTAATGGCTCTAAGCTATTGTAAGACTTGTACTACAATATAAGAGGTAAATGATAGTGAATTTTAGAGATAAATCTGTTATTAAAATGAAAACTAGCTACTAATGTAATCTGACTGAAATGAATGAAAGACGACTTTTTCTCAATATCTTCAACAATTTTGGTATCGTAGTTACTGGTTTGAGCCCTCTTGGAATTTTTTTTGTTGTTGTTGCTTCATATCTGGGATTCCTTTTCAGGAGGAATCAATATGAACTTTGGATGGAATATTTCAATGCAAATACTGTCTTTAAAAATGACTTGAAATTTATTCACTATTGTTTAATTACCAGAGGATGATTTCAAAGTCACGACTGTAATGTTAAAAAGAATACGAACATCTCGGACAGGGTGGCTCACAACTGTAATCATAGTTACTCAGAAGACTGAGATTTGAGGATCACAATTCAAAGCTAAATTACAAACACATAGAAAATGAAGATAGAGTCATTGAATATGGTTTCATGAAACTGTCTTTGCTATACTTAACAGTCACAGTCTACTCTTCTTGAAATAATTTAGAAATATATGAGGAATTACTAACAGTTGCATATCCTATTGCCCTATAAATATCACATTCTCTACACAAAACTATGCTATCTTCACAAAGTGCATTTTGTACACCTCGTTTTTCCTTGCCACAGACTTTGGAAAGAACTCAGTTTTCTACAGATGAGATTACACATAAAAATCATTGAAATGTATGAGGATCTTGTATAGTAAGACATATACTTCAGAATTTTATTTAAAAAATCCCGTCTAAATAGCCATGGATTTTCTGTATGGAATAGATAATTGATATAAATATTAGATAAGGGATAAAATATCATTACACTTTTGCTAAAGATTTATTAGGACTACCATTATTAATTGAAATGGAAGATGATATTCACAAGAAAATTTAAGGACAATGAAAAATAATGTCCGATTTGTTGTGTATAGGTAAATATGTAAAATTGGATTTGCTGATTGAAGTTTCCATAGTCCATCCTTACCATGTGGGAACATACATGGTGAATTCCAATAAAGACGTAAACATCTGTTTTTACTTTTAGATTCAAGGAAAACAATGTGTACTCTAATAAAATTTGAAAGGTTAAATGGGTAATCAAAATGAATTCATTTGGTTGAGTGAGCACCAAACTGTATTCATAAATTTAAAATGTAAGTAAAAAAATGAGAAAGGTTTTGAACTCATACTTCGTTCACTGAATTATTCCTGAAAAGAAAATAATATTATATTACTTTCTGTAGAAAAGACCCCAATATATTCTTCTGAATTCTACCTATAAAGAAGAAAATTCACTTGTTGTTTGATAGAAATGCAAAACTATATAACAGCATTTAGCCAGTTATTGCAAAAACCCAGTTATTGTCAAAAAGTTTCATTCTTTATTCCATTTCCATTTCCATTCAAACTTGGTCAATTTATGCACAACTTCTCAACATTACACTTGGACACTCTTTTTCAACACAGTCAAAGTTTTTGAACATTTGTAGTATAACCCTAGTCAGTCTATTACTTTAATGATTATGGTCCAGTTCCTCAAATCTTTAATGTTTTCATTCATGCTCAGCTATGTATTGACACAAGTTGTGAAATATATCTCCTAACATATTTTTATTATTTTTATTTCATTTAAAAATACTTTTTATTGTAAAAATACTGTACAGAGGGGATTCAGTTACATGAGCAAGGTAATGAGCACATTTCAGATCTAGAATTGTTATAACCTCCTTTGTTTTTCCCCTACCCTCTTTTCCCACCTATCTCCACAACTATACTTTCCTCCTCCCCATCCCCAGACCCTGCCTAATTTGTAAAGTTCATTCTTTCAACTTAGTGTCTCATACATCTCATTATTACATTGGGTCAATCTTATCGCTTTGTGGATATATCACACATCCAGGAAAATAAGGAGAAATATTTCATTGGTTGTGTAGGAAAGAAAATCTATAGTGGATTTAGTATATAACATTATTGTAAGGAATATCAATCAATTTAAATGATAATTTGATCTCCAGTTCAATATTTGTGAAGGAATGCTTAAGTACAAAACACAAAGAGTGATTATTTCATGAGATGCGTCCTACAAAAGATACATGCTTAATGTTAGGCAAGTTAAATATGGATTGATAACCTTCAGGTACAATTACATTCAATGTTCTATATCTCAAATAAATAAATTCATTTTTCATTCTTTGGTATGGGCAAAATGAATACCATTGTGAAGTGACAATCATATTGTGAAGTGTTATCAGGTAAATATGTTCAGAAGGTCAGAAAAATAATTCATATTTAAAGAATATATTCATGTCACCTATCAGTATGAACTTCAAAAATATTGGACTTTAATATGACTATTGAAATGATTGTTATTAACTTAGATTAGCATTTCTTTATTAAGATTATTTTCTCAAATATGTATGATTTTGAGAATTATATGTCAGAGGCACACCAACATTTGTAATACTTGGCTGGGATTGCACCCAGTGTGAAAGGCTTAAAAACAATGTCCCAATCATGGTACCAATCTTCATTACCAAGGAAGACATATAAGGAAAGGAAATCCTGGATGATGTATGATTACTGTTTATAATAATTAAATAAAATCAAGAATTGGAGGCAGCAAAATCTCAGGTTTAAATTCTAAAATCATAGTAATGTGCCCTGCTTCACCTTATGGTTTCTGAAACAGAATAGGGAAAATTTGTGACATCATTTCAGTTTGTACACACACACACAAAGATTCATATATACAGATGGACAGGTAACAAAAATATCTGATTGCACACGTGGATAATGTGTGCAATATGTATAATGACAAAGATAGGTGTGATTAAAACTTTAAGAGAAAAATCAGTCAGTAACATGGTCTCCTACATTGTCACAGATTCCCTCATCAATTCACAGGTTGCTAGTATCATCCATGTTTTAGATGCAAGAATAATTATGCTTCCATAGCTAAGATATATTAGCATAAGGGAACAGGATTAGTATTACCATGGATTCACATTAAGTGTTCTAACAAATGAAGAATTTAGGGAAATATCACTGCCCTATCAAACATTACTCTCTGAGTTTCAAAGAGAAAATGCAAGATAGTCCCAATAGGGAGTGAATACAATCTAAGTGGCCCTTATTTGGATGAAAATATTTCAGAGATTTTGGAAATACCTGTGAGTATGGGGAATTATTGATGAATATTTCATTGCATTTCTTAATCTGGTTGTTGTTGTTGTAGTAGGTCATTCAGCTTGAACTCGGGGCTTGGGTGCAATCCCAGATCCCTTCAGATCAAAGCTAATGCTCTACCCCTTAGCAACAGTTACAATTACAATTGAGCAACAGTTACAATTTTGAGGTGACTAATTAGTGATGATAGCTACATAAACACTCAGATCTCAGCATCCTAAAGGTTTCTAAGTGACCAGTGTACCTGTATCAGGCTTTTTTTCTCTGTTATCCATATTATGTTCATGGCATTTTCTGCTTTTTTGTCCCTGACTTTCATGCACACTGGAGGTCTACAACTATCCATGATTTTCCTCCAGGATAATGTTCAATAGTATTCCATTTTGAGGAGATTCATTCCATAAATGAAACAGAAAAATCCTTGACTTTGTTAATTTGAAAAGAGATTCTCATTTCTTAAACAACTGAGATGCTAGCATTAACTGAATTTTCCTCTTGCCTGGCCCAAGTGTGGTTTTCGAACACAGAAAACTTTTCCCGCGTTATATTCATTATGCTCCGCATGAAGAAGGATGAGAATCTCCCTAACCCCAAGAATAAACATATTCTGGGCTAGGAAGGTGGCTCAGTGGTACAGCTTGCCTTGCATGCATGAGGCCCTGGGTTCGATTCCTCAGCACCACATAAGCAGAAAAAAAAGGCCGGAAATATCGCTGTGGCTCAACTGGTGGAGTGCTAGCCTTGAGGTCAAGAGCTAGGGGACAGTGCCCAGGCCAGAGTTCAAGCCCCACGACCGGAACCCCCCCAAAAAAATAAAGAATAAACATAATCTGTTGATCATATACTCAATTGATCTGTACATTTTGAAAGCAGTATGAGTTTTGGTCTACTTCATAATCTTCATGAATAAGAAAATTGTTATCTAATGTAAGGTGAACACTTCCATTTCTGTTAGTATCCTGAGTTAATCATTTTTCACTATATAAACTGCCAATTCATTCTTGACATTAACCTTGTAATAGTTTTGACATAGAGGGCACAATAAAGTGACTTTCTTTAGTATGCTTACTACCTTTTCAGGGATAGAATACATGAGGCCTTGCCATGATGACAGGCTCATATAAATACAAATTGGAGGTGGGCACCGGTAGGCCCAATCCTGTAACTCTAGCTACTCAGGAGGCTGAGATCTGAGGATCATTGTTCAAAGCAAGCCAGGAAAGGAAAGTCCATGAGACTCATATCTCCAATAAACTACTAGAAAACCGGAAGTGGTGCTGTGGATCAAGTGGTAGAGTGCTCGCTTTCAGCTGAAGAGCGCAGGGACAGCGCCCAAGCCCAGAGTTCAAACCCACGAAGAAAAAAATATACAACTTGGTTGTAAGTTGAGGAAGGTTGTATTTTTCAAGATTGATCCCAGAAGGAAATGGATCTAGAATCCGATGTCTCACTTATAAATGGATTAGGGCCAATATTGGCAAGCAACACAAATTACAAGATTCCAAATGGAATAAATGCTTATTATGAATTCCTGGAACACCCAAGTAGTATTCATTTGTTCCTGTATTTGCCACCTTAACATGTCAGTAAGAAAGACTTGTTTTGACATTTCATAAACTCAAAAATACAATCTATTTTGTAACTACAGAAGGACAAGTACATTCTAGCAATTAGAATTTTCTAAATGATCTCACTGAGATATAATAACTTTTGAAGTTATACATCTTATTTTAATTTTTCTATCTTCATGATATTAAATGCTTTTTCCATTTCATAAAAGAATGTGAAATTTGAGTTCAATATCTGTATTTTAAAATTAGCTCTAAATACATTAATTAAAATACGTTAATTAAATACATTAATTAAAATTAGCTCTAAATATGTTAATTTAATATATGTCTCCTTGAGGTGAAAATTCTGTTATGCCAAGAATCTCATCAAATATTTTTGTACAAATGCTTAAAGAAATTTAAACCAGGCAGTTATTTTTTTACAATGCTTCATTAGTTTCAGAATGAAAACATAATACCTACCTACATGTGAATACATTGATCAAATACAAGTGGAACATACTACCATTTCAAAATTTATGAGAAGAGTGAATCCTGAAACCCTGTAAAGAGGAACAAAAAGAATTTGTCTGACATAACACTGTCATCTACCTTTCCCTGATTGAAATTGATTGTAAGAGAATGAGAAAAAAAGGAAAATATATATAAAAAAAAAGAAGAAAATGAGAATAACATTCATATAAGTCTGATTTGAAATAGTTTGGGTGATGACATTTTTTTATTGGTCCTAGTGACATCATACCTGAATTTTGTCATCAATCACAAGTCACCAAGTCAAGAGCAATACAAAATTCACTTTGTAGTGAGGATAATTTGTGGGTTTGTAGAACAGAAACTTTGTTATTAACTTATCCTATTTCTTTATTTGTGATTTTGACAGACAATAGCAAAACAGCCAGTGATTATACAGCACCCACATGAATCTGGAGCACTTTGCTCCTTAGCAGGATCACAGACATGAACATGCCTAGGAATTCCAGGGGACACATACACAGTACTAGGAGCCTTCAGTACCAATGCCACATATGCAATAGTAGGACTGCACTGAAAAACCCAAGGATCCCAGGATACACATGCACAGTGCCAGGAACAGATTATACTGTGCCTGAGGAGGCCTGCTCAAGCTGACAGAGCTGAGGACTGCAGAGTTAAAATCCCAGGTCTCGAGACTAAGTCAAGGTTCAGGCCGTGAGTTGAAGGCCAGTTCCAGTTTTCAATCTACAGACCCTGATTTCAAAGTCCCAGGCCCCAGTTAAACTACCAACCAATGAGCTCATACCCCAGGCTATGTGTTCAAGGCCAAGGTTGTGAGTTCAAGACCCAGGCCCAGAGTTTCTGGGACAGTTCTAGTCCAAAACACTCAGCTCAAAGTCCAACCCGTGATTTCAAGTCGCAGGCCCCGAGTTCAAGGTCCAGGGCCCCAGTTCAACTGCCACACTGAGAGTTCATGGCTCAATCTCTGAGTTTAATTCACAGGCTTTGAGTTGAAGGTCCAGGCCACCAGTTGAAGGCCCAGCCCCCAAGTTCAATACACAGACCCTGAGTTTAAATCCAAAGATTTGAGTTCCAGGCACAAAATTTTTGCTAAGTCCCATGAGTTTAAGGCCCTGCTCATCACATCATGGCCTCAGCCCCAATTTGAAGTCCCAGCCCCAATTTTAAGTCCCAGTGCCTCCTTTACTACTGAGTTCAAGATCCCGGTCCCCAGTTGAAGAACTAGTCAATGAATCCAAGGCCCAGGTTGTGAGTTCTAGGCCCAGATTCAGAGTTCAATCCGAGTCCAGACAGTCAGGACAAGGCTATGAGTTCAAATCTGAGGTCCCCAGTTCAAGGCCTAAATAGTGAGTTCAATACACTGGCCCTGAATTCAAGTCCCAGGACTGGAGTTCAAGGCTCAATGTATGAGTTCAAGTCCTAAGCTTTGCTTTAAATACCCAAGCTATGTGTTTAAGGTCCAGGGCAGGAGTTCAAATCCAAGGACAAGGGCTCAAATACCAGTCCATCAGTAAAAATCCCAGACTGAGATTTTGTCTCAGGTGCTGAGGTCAAGGCCCAGGCATTGAATTCAAGGTCCATCTCCCAGTTCAAGTCCCAGACTCATTGTTCAGGTACAGGATCTCAGTTCAAGGCCCAAGTATTGAATTGAAGGTCCATGGTTACTGTTTAAATCCTAGGTCATGAGTTCAGGGCCCAGGTCCTCAGCTAAATGCCCAGGACATGAGTTGAAATCCCAAGCCCAGAATTCAAGACTTAGGCTGATAGTTCAAGGCTAACAGTTCTATTCCTACACTTTGAGTTCAAGGCTCAGGCCCTGAATTGAAGTCCTATGCTGAGAATTGAATTCCTAGGCTGCAAATTGAAGTCTCAGTCTGAAAGTTCAGGGATCTGGACAAGACTTCAAGACAGTGGCTGCAAATTCAAGTCCCAGGCCCACGGCCTGGTTCAAGTGAAAGGATGAAAACTCAAAGACCAGGATCCAAGTTGAAGCCTCAGTTTGCAATGCAATTCCAAGCCTGGATTTCAAAGCCCAGATCAGAGTTATTAAGGCCCAGTTATTTAATCCTAGACCCCATATTGAAGTCCCAGGTCCCCCATTCCTCCTGTAGTTCAATATGGTTAGATCAAAGGCCAAAATTGTCAGTTCAAGTTCCTGGTCCCAATTTAATGCTGAAGCACCTAGTTAATGGCCAAGGTTATGAAATAAATGCCAAGGCATTGAATTCAAGGCCCAGGCCCAGAGTTCAAATCTCAGGCTTTGAATTCAAAGCCCAGACCATGAGACTAAGGCCCAGATCATGAGTTGAAGGTCCAGACCCCAAATTGAAGTTCTATTACTCTACTCTTGTTAAAAGTACATGGTCCCATTTTAATAACCAGGACATACGATCAAGGCCTAGGCTGTGAGTTGAAGGCTCAAGCCCAGAGTTTAATGCCAGGCTGAGTTTAAGGCCCAGGCTGTGAATTCAAGGTCCAGGTTGTGAGTATAAGGCTCAGGCCACATATGTCAGCCCAAAATATGAGTTCTATTCCCATGCTCCATTTCAAGGCTCACGTACCAGTTCCATGCCCAAGATGTGAGTTCAAAATCCAAGCTTTGAATTCCAGTGGCAAGGCAACATTTCAAGTACCACCCCATGCGTTTAAGCCCCAAGCTGTGAGTTCAAGTCCCAGGCTATGAGTTTAATCCTAGACCAGGAGAAAAAGTCTTACATTGTAAATTCAAAGTCCAGGCCAAGTTTATATCTCAGGCTGTGTTAACATCCCAGACCCCATGTTCAAATTGCACACTGTGAGTTCAAAGGCTGGACACTGAGTACTAAGTTAATGCCCATTTCAAATCCCAGGTTGTGAGTTCAAGGCCCAGCCTGCAAGTTCCAGTCCCAAGCCTGAGTTCAACTCCCAAGGTCCAAGTACAAGCAATCCCATTTGTCAAAACTTTCTTTGATTTTTTGTGTTCCTAGTTTTCTATGAAGAAAATTTCGGCCTGTGCCAAGGAGCCCTAGGGTTTCTCCTATTCCATCCTGTAATAATTTCAGGATGTCTGCTTTGACTCTGAGGTTTTTGATCCACTTATAGCTGATTCTGGTGCAGGGTGATATGTAAGGATCTACCGTTAGTTTTCTACAAGTGATTAACCAGTTTTGCCAGCACCATTTACTGAAAAGACTGTCTTTCTTCCATGGTTATTTTTCAGCGCCCTTATATAAAGTTAGGTGGCTATTGTTCTCTGGGTTCATTTCTGGGTCTTTAGTTCTTTTCATTGGTCCTCAGGTCTGTTCTTCTTCCAATGCCAAGCTGTTTTGATTACTATGTCTTTATAGTAGAGTGTGAAATTTGGTATTGATATTCCTCCAGGACTGTTCTTTCCATTAAGGATCACTTTTTCTATTCAGGTTCTTTTATTGTTTCATATGAAATTTTGGATTGCTTAATCTTTTTCATTGTAGAATGAGTTGGAATATTCATAAGTATTGCATTGATTTTGTACTTAGCATTTGGATATATTGCCATTTTCACAATGTTGATCCTCCCAATCCAGGAGCATGGGAGGTTTTTACCACTTCCTAAGTTCTGATTTAATTTCTTTTCTCAGATTTTTAAAGTTTTCATCTTAGAGGTCCTTCATTTCTTTAGCTATTTTATTTTATGTGGGGCTGTTAGAAAATTAGTTGGTTTCCTGATTTCAGACCCTCTCTTCTCAGTGTTGTCATACAGAAATGCAATTGATTTTTGAGAGTTATTTTATACCCTCCTACTTTGAGAAAGCTTCAAAAAGCCTGAGTAATTTGGGAGTGGATTCCCTGGATTTCTTTAAATACAAGGTCATGTCATCTGTAAAGAGGGGGAGTTTTAATTCATCTTTCCCTCTTTGTATCCCCTTTATGTTTGCATCTTTTCTTATTGCTGTAGCTCAACATTTAATACTAAATTGAATAAGAGTGGAGAGAGTGGACATCCTTGTCTCATTCCTGAGTTTAGAGGAAATGGTTTTAGCTTTTTGACATTAAATCTAATGCTGGCTGTAGGTTTGTCATAAGCAGCTTTTGTCATATTGAAGAATGTTCAATGGATTCCTAGTTTTTCAAGAGCATTCATCATAAAGGGGTGTTGGATCTTGTCAATTTTTTTTTTTGCATCCAATGAGATATTCATGTTATTCTTTGCTCTTATTGATGTGATGAATTATATTAATTGATTTTCAAATACTGAACTGAAATGAATCCTGTTGAAGATTTGTTGAAATTGATTGGCCAAAATTTTGTTGAGAAGTTTTCATCTATATTCATCAAAGAAATGGGTCTATTGTTGTCTTTCTTCAATGAGTCCCTGCCTGGTTTTGGGATGAGGGTTACGATGGTTTCAAAAACAGAGTTTGGTAGGAAACTTTCATTTTCAATTTCCTTGAAAAGTGGATGAATACTGTTGTGAATTCTGCATTGAAAGCTTGTAGTAATCTGCGGTAAATCCCTCCAGGCCTGGACTTTTCTTAGATGGAATACTTCTTATTGCGGTTTCTATTTTGATGCTTGATATGGGTCTATTAAATTGGTTAACTCATGTTAATTTTGGCAATATTAATATTAGTTAGGAAATTGTCCATTTCACCCAGATTCTCAAACTTATTAGCATAAAGGTTTGAGAAGTATTCCATTATAATATTCTGAATCTTGTTTGTTTCAATGGTGATGTTTCTATTCTCATCTCTGAGTTTGTTTATTTGGGTGTGTTTTCCTCTTCTTCTGATTTGCTAAGGATCTGTCAATTTGGTTAATTGTTTTGAAGAACCAACTCTGTTTTGTTGATTCTATTTTATTATTCTACTTCATTTAATTCTGATTTAATGTTAATTATTTCTTCCCATCTACTGGATTGGGATTTATCTCACTACTCTTTTTAAAGGAGCTTCAGATATCTTGTTAAGTTGTTGGTTCCAGAGGCCTCCAATTTCTTGATTTAAGAACTCAGAGATATAAACTTGCTTCTGAGTACTGTCTTGCTGTGTCCCAGAGGAGCTGGTAATTTGTGTGTTCATTTTTGTTGAATATTATGAACATTGGAATTTTCTTTCTAATTTCTTTCATAACCCATTGGTGGTTCCATGGTATATTTTTCAGATTCTATGTGTTGCAGGAGTTTCTTTGTTGTTTTTTGGTGTTGAATTCCAATTTTATTTCCTTTGGTCTAATGGAATGCAAAGCATAATTTCAATGATTCTGAATTTGGCAAATATGCTTTGTGACCTAATATGTGTTCTCTTTTGGAGAATGCTCCATGTGTTGCTGAGAAGAACATGTATTCTGATGCTGCTGATTGAAATATTTGGTGGATGTATGTGAAGTCTACTTGGTTTATGCAGTTTTTACATCTGCTTTTTTACAGTTGAGTTTTTGCCTGAGTTGATCTATCCAACGGGGATAGTGGTGTGTTAAAGTCCCCAACAATTAATGTCTTTGTATCAATGTGTGATTTGAGGAAAAGTTGAGTTTCTTGAATAAATTTGGGTGCTACATTGTTTGGTATATAGATATTAGAATTGTAATATCTTGCTGAAGGAAAGGTCCCTTAATTAGTATCTAGTGGCTTTCTTTTTCTCTTCTGGCTAATTTCAATTTAAGTCTAATTTTCCGATATTTGGATTGCAACATCTGCTTTTTTATTGGGGCCATTTGCTTGGTAGATTTTTATCAGTAGCTTTTTCCTGAAACACTCATAGAACACAATCTGGTGCCATTCTCAAAATTTATGTTTATTTAGTTTCAATTGTTTTTTACCCGTCCTGCTGCTGGGCCTGCTGCCTGGGCTGCAGTGGGGAGGGGCAGCCTCCATCTTTGTTTACCCAGTGAGGAAAATCATTCTTCCGTCGGACGAGCTTCCCCTGCCTGGGAATGGCAACTTTCCTCTGGGTGGAGCTGAGATGGGCATGTCAGGTTGCTGTGACCTATTGAATGGCTCCTATTAACTTCTACCCAAACATGAGTTTCAAGCTAGCTGCTCAAGCCAGGCCTTTGTCAGTAACAAAAACGGAGTTCTCTGTTGGTAGGGGAGGAGTTAGCTTTTTACCATTGCTCCGTGAAAATGAGTGACGATGACTTGGGCTACTCACACCAATCCCTTGGTTTCTAGGCCATCCATGATCTGTGACTGTGTCCAGAAGGATGAAGATTTCTGCTCTTTCTCAGCTCTTGCTGGCAGTGACTAGAATCCGTTTGCACACAGGACTGGTGCCTTTTGTCCTGTATTCTCTCTGTTGAAATGGCGGCAGTAGAATCTGCCATTGCAGCCATTGTTAATGCAGGCAAGTGCTCAGTTCTGTCTCCTTAACCAAGCTGTTTGGACTTTCCCTCTCTGGCCAAACTCTCTGTACTATGATGGCACACTTGATGTGACACTCTAAGCTAGGAATTTTCACTGGAACACTAAAACCATTTTCTCTGTCAGAGTTGTTTTGCCTCTAGCTTCTACTCCCCCATCTTCCTCTAGGCCTCCTGACTTTGTCTTTATATAGAGAATCTGGCAAAATCCTTGAGAAAAACAAAAACAAAAACATGGACACTTAGGAACTGATATAAGAAAGGTTTGTGTGGTAGTGCTTGATATCTCATGAAGCAGAGCAGGAAATCTCTCTGAAGTAGATAGAAATGATTCCCATCAGAAGACTTCTCAAGAGCCACGATGAGATTTTGTCTATTGTAGATGTGTTCATCATTTGATAGGAAAAATCAAGCTTAGGTAAGATTCAGGATCTCCGAAGTTCTAGCCCAACATGTACTTCTGACAATTGAGTCAAAGTATAAGACAACATCCAACTTTTTATTCTTCAATGAAGTACAATTCAACTGTACTAAAATTCAGTAATTTCTCGCTATTATTGACCAGCATGCAATCGTCTCCTCATTCTAATTCCTTCTACTAACCCTGCGCTTTTCCCTGTCTCCATTTTCTAGGCTACTGCATTGTAGAATATTGCATACAAGATACTTTTAACACCATTTTCAATGAAAGTAATGGAGATAAATTTAGACACTGCTTTTGAAATAATTAAGCACATTTCACAGATGGAGTGGGCTTCAAATGGTTTTCTTCATAAAAATAGCCTAATGATAGCTACAATTACTCATAATTAGTGTACATCATATGTGTTGGGAAAGTGTGATTTGAAATTACTATGACTCATGAAGAAACAGGAAAAAAAATCACTGAAATAGTATTATATTCAGGATTTATTACATTCAAGGATTTATGAATAGTTGGAATTTGTTGTAAGCACATTCAAGCAAAATGTGCACACAGAGTAAATAACAAGGAAAATGATTCAATTAACCTTTTCTTCATGGTAATATTGTAGTAGGAATGTCAAAGAACAGTATGAAAAACTATCCAAAAATGAACTTTGATAAATCACAGTGTTCTGAGATAAACATCTATGAATTGATTGATAGAGAAATTACACTACCTCTAAAATCGAGGAATTTATACAATTCTCAATGAATGTACTGGCTTTAATTATTTGTCCAGGTGTTTCATTCCTGGACCACAGCCTAACAGAGAATCAGAAAATGCAAACATTTATAATTGCTCTGCTCACTACAAACAGGTTTCCATTTTTCTGACATGGTCACTTAAGGAAATATGTAGAAATTTTAGAAATGTATATGTTTCTTGTTTTGGCCACTATCCAGAAGGACAGAAATTTTCAGTCTCTTTATATTATCACAGTTTTCCATTTTAATATCCTATGTGATATGTTTCTCCCTCATATATAGAAAATACTGTACAGAGAGGTTAAAATTACATGAGCAAGATAATGAGTACATTTCTAATCAAGCATTGTAGCCTCCTCCTTTGTTTCCCCTTCCCACCCTTCCCCATTCTCCTCCCACCCCTCACCAAGTCCTCCCCACCGAAAGTTGTGAAGTTTGTTTTCAACATAACGACTTGTACATCTCATTGTTTCAATGGGTCCAACTGTATCCATATATAAACGATTGGTTTTTTTCCCTTGCACTCCACAAATTATACCGATATCAAATACAGTGAAAGCAGGGGTTGGAAAGACTTTGAAAAAATTATATTAAGTGAAGTAAGCCAGGCCCAAAGAAACATAGGTCCCATGGTTTCCCTTATTTGCAACAACTAGTATATGTCTGAGTCAAGCAGAAAAGGTCAGATAAGTTGATGTTAGGGAAATGAACCCTAAGATATGTATTCAAATGCTTTTTTCTTTCACGCAATTGTTTCTAACATTTATAAGATTATTTCTTTCTTGCTTTGTATGTCTCCCTCTTATATTGGTTCCTTGATCCTTTACAGTCTCTAAACAATCCAATATGATTAGAAAATGATTATGGTTAGGTCTAGACTCTCTTTTCCAGGATTTGAAGTAAATATTAGTTTTGAATCAATACAAAGATTTATACACATGGTCAAACTTTCTGCAATGATTGCAGCCAATATTTTATGTTATGATAGAAAAAATAATGATGACTAACTATGAACATCAGCAGAAACCATATCTGGTAATTATCTTCTGAAGCCACATATGTACCCTATACTCTCACTACCCTGTTCCAACTTTCTTTCATAAGGTAAATCTTCTTGAAATATGCTTGAAAACCAGTCCAATTAGCAACAAGAATGTTTCCATTGCATTATTTATTCAAGACTATATATATATATATATATATATATATATATATATATATATATATATATGTGTGTGTGTGTGGTCTGAAAACAAATTGTAATTTCAGAATAAGATTTGCATAACTCCGTTTTATATGATCAATGAAAGACTTTATGTGGAAAACAAGTAGTAGTGCTTGAACTTATGTAAAATTGGTATGACCTTCGGTAGTATGTGCCTTTGGCACATCAGTACTTTCAAAATGTGAAATGTGCAGGTAATAGAGTTCTTAAGGTTTATCCTAATTGTATACTAGCAGACTAATTTTCTGTGACTTAAGTAAGAAAATTGTTAACAAAGAAGCAACTTTATTGAGAAAGTTTCTACACTGACAAGTCAGGGCTGTAGCACAGGCTTGGGAGCTGGTACTGAGACCCAATGGGCCCGATGGGTTTTTAAAGGCAAAATCTATGAGGTCAGCTCAATCAAGTGCAGGTGAACAATGGGATTGTAATGCGCACAAAGGATTCTATAATCATTCCAGAATACAGACAGATGGCCAATGAGGTCAGAGTTTGCAAAGACTGTGTAAACCAGTCTATCACCTTGGCAGGCAAATTTAATGGGTAAGGTGGGGTATACCTTTTGGTGTTCAAAAGGTGGAGTTTAGTGAGTGTAAGCACGTGCAAAAAGGCAGTGTTTACCATGAACAACAGAAGGTGTCCCCAGTTTGAGCCAGATTACAAACTATCTGTTTTATTTGTCAATATTTATCTGAAAAATCAAGGGTGTGTTAGGTTGTTCAGGGAACGGGAACCAGATGCTTTTTTTTTTTTCATTCTGAGAACTAGTCCCACCATGTTTAAAATTCCTAAAACAAAGGCAAAGTTCAAAATGGAATCATACCACCTTGGGCCCCATCCCAGGGTCCATTTCATCTTAACAAAATCTCTATGATATTGTTATATTTTCCTCCTAAAAGAATTATAATTATACTGAAAATTACATTCAATAGGAAGTTAAAATATTTGAATTATCATGGAATCACATTAAACGCTCTTGTCTAATTTTATAATGGAAAATTACATTTCCCCAGGAAACTACCTTTGGTGATTTTCTCTCTAGTAAATTCACAGAGATATTTGAGAGCATTTCAGATTTAGCAAATGTAGTGCTGCCTCAAATTGACTAACTGTTAGAACTTTAAATAAAGTGTCATAAGTAAAATTAGCTTCATCTGAAAAGAAACATCGATTGCCATTTAATATATCTTCATATACTGTTGTTCTTGATAAGTCAGATGCACATCACATGTACAACTAAAGATAGAATATGTGAATATAATTACTATTAACTGCATAAAATGTAGATCATATGGAATATCATCTGAACAGTGTGTTTGCTCTTCCAGGGCACTTCCATTGGAGAACATTGTTAATCATTACCCACTCCTGTGTAAAAGAATAATTCAATGAATTAATAAATTAAAAAAAAGGTCACTAATTTTCCACTAGTTAACAAAAGATTATTTTGGCAGTTTTTTCCCAAACGGTGTTTATTCTTGGAATGTATTACCTTTTTCAGAATTGTCAATGAGTATTTGGTTATTGATGGTTAGGTACATTATCACAAGTTAGGTGATTGTGAATCCTTAGTATCAACCCTGATTGTTTTTTTTTTTAATTAGTTTCTGGAGTGTTACATTATTTATTTATTTTTTTTGTCATTCATGGAGCTTGAACTCTGGGACTGGGTGTTGTCCCATATCTGTAAGATCTTTTTCGTCAAGTACAACACTCTGTTATGTTTAATGAATATGATTTGTTCTGTGTTGTGGTGTTTTATTGGGTAAGATTCTAATATACTTTTCTTCCCCTGGTGGCTTTGACCCACAATCCAAATTCTTAGCTTCCTGTGTAACTAAGATTTGAGGTGTGAACCACTATGACTGAACTACTAATTTTTACAAAAGAATATTTTTATGAAGATTCTTAAGTGAAGAAAAGGAAAATTTGGAATATGGAAACTCAAAAACTGGTTTTTGAAAGCTCTTTTAAATGATAGCAAACCCTGATATGCATGTGTAGTGACTTTGAACTGCATAAGAGAAGAAATATGAATATCTTGTTTTCTTTTTTTTGTCGGTCGTGGGGCTTGAACTCTGGGCCTGTGTGCTGTCCCTAAGCTCTTCAGCTCAAGGCGAGCGCTCTTCCACTTGAGCTACAGCGACACTACCGGTTTTCTGGTGGTTTATTGGAGATAGGAGTCTCACGGTCTCTCCTGCCCGGGCTGGCTTTCAACCGTGATCCTCAGATCTCAGCCTCCTGTGTAGCTAGGCTTACAGGCATGAGCCACCAGCGCCCGGCTGAATATCTTGTTTTCAAAACCATAACATGAATATCATTGCCATCCATTTATATGGGTTTGAGAAGGCAGTTTTCTAAAATAATAGTAAAAAAACATTGTGATGCTGCTGCACATATATTGAAAGCTGCAATTGTGAGACAATACCAACAAAACAGACATAGGAATGTAGAAATAAAAGGATATCTGTTCATTATTTGATAATCTCGAAACAACGAAGAGCCAAATGACCTATATAAACAATGTTTGGAAGGTGCACAAAATGATATATTTCTATTGGTATCTCCTAAAGTAAATAGGATTCATTAAAATAAAGCAAGGTCACTTGCATAAGAAGGAAGAAAACATCAACACAGGTTGATTTTTATTTTTTTTACTTTTTTTTTTCAGTCTTGGGGAGTGAACTCTGGGACTAGGTGCAGTCCCTCAGCTCTTAAGGTCAAGGCAAGCACACTCTTATTGGAACTAGAGTGCTATGTCTACCTTATTCTGCTTATGTGGTGCTTACGAATTGAACCGGGCTTCATGCATGCAAAGCAAGCAATTTACCGGTACACCACCTTTCCAGCTGCAACAGATTTTTTTTTTTTACAAACCATTGTCACCTTTTAGATTATGTTCCTTGAGTTTTGTCTTTTACATTATGTTAAGATAAAAAATGCTCATTGCTAGTTCATGAACTCAGGACTCTCAGATCAACGTTTGCTTCAAGTCAACTGAAACATAAAAATGGGACTGAAAACCTGACAGTGTATAAAGTCTGGTTACTATTCTTTTATATATCGCATTTCATGACAACCATGCTACTATGAGGAGACTTGTGCCTTGATTGGATTTTCTGTACTTCCACAATTCTCCAAATGGATATTACACTTTTTTTGGATTATTTTTTGCTCATGTATATATGACACCCTTTTATCTCTTCCACAGTCTAGAAATACAATCACAGGAAACATTCCAATGTGTTACTAGCATTTCTCACAGTAAATATAAAATAAGCTTGAACACTATACTCTGGAGTCCAAAAGTGTCTGAAAGTAGACAATCTGAACACTGGTCTTTTTATGAAAGGTGACACTGAACAACTCGGACTCAAATTTTGTGTAGTCTGGATGATAGTTGAAATCCTGAAATTCTCTAATGTGGCTGTAAGAGAAAAGGAAAAATATAAAATCATGTCTTCAATTCTGGCTGGATGGGAAATTGGCATATATATAATACTGTTTAAATATTTTCCACTGTATATATGCCATTCTTATTGCCAATATAGACCTAATATACTTGAAGAAGTGATCTAGAATATACTCTTTTGTCAAGAATACATTCATAGGGATGTGCTTTCAATACCTATATATCATTTTATTGCTCATCGTAATTTTATCTTGGAATTATATCTTTGAGGTAGTAACAATCAATACTCTATTATACTAAATCATAATTCTTTTCATATGAAATAATGCCAACGTTCTTTAGAGTCATTAAAGCAGAAGATCAATGTCTGAGTTGTCTTATTCTGGTCTTAGTGAAATGTAATAAGTAATAATAATGAGCTAAATATTATACATTGATTTACATAAAATATATATCATCTTTATATACTCTCTTGAAACTATAGAATCAAGTCTAAAATATTAAGCCTACATTCTTTTGACTAGCATATGTAACTCCATCAAGAATAAAAAAAGTATTTGATTGAAAAGTAGCCAATAAAATCTGAAATGCTACTCTGAATGTGTACTCATAAGTAGGAGGAGTTGTCACTTTGATGCCACAATTCAATCTCTAACTTTATTTCTTCCCATGGTTCAGTGAGAAATTTAAAGCAGTTACATGGAAGCGTTAAATGCAGAGAATTTTCATCAAAAACATTGACTGTAATTTGAACTCATTATAATTAAAATGTTGACAATGGAACTATTTTTCAATTTGCAGAAAACTTCTCCATGGTAATGTTTCCTGGAAGTAATTAGACCCTTTACCTAGGAGAAATATTACTATCTTGTGCTTTATTAGGACAGCAAAAATCTCAGGTATTGTTAGGTCCAAACAATTTTAAAATTCCTATATCATGAATTTAGAAAATTCAATCAATTGGTTATTGTACCTATGGGACAATTGCAGCACCGTTCACACAGTCATGGCAAAAGATTTAAGACTACATGTTTTGGAAGGCCACAGATCTTCTTTAGAAGGTTCACTTACAATATGAAATAGCAAAATCTGATGTTTACTGACAAGTAATCTTGTTAGTATGTCTTAGAGTGATCTTACCTTATATTACCTTAACTTCTCTGGTCTAACGTATGGAAGAGGACATAAATACACTAAGGGAATACATGGATAGAATTTATTATTAATAAATTAGAATTAAAAATAGACTAAAAACTATAACAAGGTTTGAATAAACAAATAGTAGGTTATGTGAAAAATTTACAAAATTGATAGACCCTTAGTAAATCTGAAAAAAAGATAGAGTGAGGTAACACAGATGGAGAGAGAGAGAATGCACCCCAATGAGTAAAAAGAGAGATGAGATATTTAGCCTCATGATAGTGTCAAGATACAGAAGAGGTAAGGGAATATTGGGAAAAATCCATAAAATAAATCACTGGACTAAAACGGTTCACAGGTGATTCCTTTTGCATTTTCTTTTCTTTTCTCTCCTTTTATTTTTTCTTTCTTTCCTTCTTTCTTTCTTTCTTTATGCTTTCTTACTAATGTGAGAATACCGTACAGAGGAGTAACAATTACATGGGCAAGATAACGAGTATATTTCTTATCAAGCATTGTTGCTCCTCTTTGTTTCCCTTTCCCATTCCTTCCCATAGTCCCCGCACCTCTCCCCACCCGATCCTCTATAATCCTCCTCAAATATTTAATGAAACAGACTGGAAACATTTACAAGGAATTTGCGGTATGAGGCCTCCATACTGCTTAACCAAAAACCTAATATGGATTCTTCAATGAAATATAGAATGTAGAAATGTAGAAACACTGCTTGCTTGAACATTGGTGCAAATCTTCTTGATAAATTTCTGGAATGCTGACATGTAGTACTACTAAAATAAGAAACCTTGACCATAGATTATTCATACCAGAGGGTAAACTTGTTCCCATATATGCAAGGCAATTCATGTAGTTTTCAATACATCAATAGGAAGATGCACATCATTCACAGGACCATGCAAATATTTTTTCACAAGCACTCAGTAAGAACCTACACCCCCTTATTATAATGACTACGGAGAAAATAGAACCCACAGAATGTTCCTCAGTATAATAAAGACTGCATATGATAACCCAACAGTTCTATTAAGCTTAATGGTGAAAAAGGAAAAACCATTTCTAGTAAAATTGGGATTGAGAGAATGAATCGTTGCTCTCTACATTTCAGTATACAATTGAAATTCCTAGCTGATGCAATCCGGTAAGGCATAAACAAAAAGGCAATCCAAATAGGGAAATAAGAAAAAAAAATCTCTTTTCCTTGCAGATAACTTGATCCTCTATTGAAAGATTTATAGACTACAATCAGAATTCCCTTTGCTGTTTTAATCTTTTCACAAAGTAATAGAGTTTACAAGGAACTCACAGAAATTGGCAATATTTCTGTATGCCCAAAATGAGAAGAATGAAGCTTGAACTATAAAAGCAACTTCTCTTGTGATAGCCTACAAAAAAAAATACATAGGACTTCATGTAAGCAGGGAAGTGAAGGACCTCTATGATGAAAACACTAATCATCTGAAAATGGAAATTAAAGCAAATTTTATTAAATGGAAAAACCACACATGCTCCTGGATTGGAAGTATTGACATTGATAAATTTGGAAAACTGCCCAAAGGAACCTGCAAAATCAAAGCATCACCAGTCAATATCCCTAAAATATCATTTAATGAAAAAGAAGAAATAATAAAAAGTCACATAGAAGAATCAGAAAGCAACTCTTATCAGGAAAAAGATAGCAAGAATATCATTACTGCACTCCAAACTCTATTATTAAACACAGAAACACCCCCAAAACATACACATAGCCTTTGAAGGATATTTGAGGAATATCTTCCTTGCCAAAAATATTTATTAGTGGCTAGTATTCCTATGTAATCAGAAGACTTGAAGTATTTGACTACAGAAAAAGAAATTCCACTTGTTAGAATCTTGCTCAGATTTAGTATAGGTGGGAAAATGTGAGGGTTTCTAATTTGGGGCATATATGAGCTTCAGGATCTCTCCTGGTTGGCAATTTCAAATGAGTATTTGAATCTTACAGAAACATTTGAACACAAATGATTTCAACATTAATTTGTCAATGTTGGCTTAGAACCTGGTTTCTTAAGGAAACCTGTCTTTTCTATGCTTTTAGGAATATCGAGAACAGAACTATTCCAAGTCTGTATATGTAATACAAACCCAGCAATTTAAGTATATATATGTAACTTTATGAGAATTGAGAAGAGTGTATGTTTCCATACTCTTCTTTTTAATGGAATCTTGTCAACGTGAATTACATAGCAATTTCTGCTACATATGTAAGGCAGTAAATGAGTACTTTCTTGTCATATGTTTTTACACACTGTGCAATTTTCCTATGCTGGTCTTTGGCCTAAAATATCATTCCCTTCCAACAGGTGTAATGTTTATTTCCAGAGTATTGTTTGTCGGGGTTATTCTTTTTTGGTTCGCCATTTGTCCTTTGTCTCAGATTTTTCCCCTTCTCATGACTAATTTTTACTACCTTACATGTAATATGATGTACCAAAATTAAGTACAGTGACATTGTATAAACCATAGGAAAATAAAGGAAAATGCCAGTAAAAAGAAATCATTTCACAGAGTACATTAAAAAAAAAAACAAACTGAGAAATTGAAACCTATTGATTTTGTGTCTCAGAGTTTATTTTGCTTAGCCTAATCTTCTATCGTCATAAGTATATTATTATGTGATCCTGTTCGAGGACTAAAATGGACATATACCAATTTTTAGAAATAAGAGAAACCATGGAGCATATGTTTATTTGGATCTGGCTTCCCTCACTTAATATATTTCTTTCCAAATCTTTTAATTTCCTTACAAATGGAAGTCTGCCATTCTTTCTAATGGAAAAAAAGAATTCCATGTGTCCAGACCCACATTTTTTTGATGCATTAATCTTCTCTAGAGCTTCTTGGGTGGTTCCGGTTTTTCACTATTGTAAATAATGTTGCAGTGAACATGACTTTGTCATTCAATGGGATACGGTGGAATCCTAATGTTGATTTCATTTGCATTGATTTTATTCTAAGAGATGTTGAGTAATTTTTCATATGTCCTGTGGCCATTCTTAATTCCTTATCAGTGAAGTCTCTCTTTAATAATTAGCGTTCATACCATAGAGTGGCTTTATCATTTGGAATTGTTTTGGGGTAGGATTGAACTTGTTGAATTTTCATTATATTTCAGTCTAACACCCTTTTCTGTTTGTTGGATTGTGAAGATCTTCTCCCAGTCTTTTGGATTTCCATTACCTTCTTAGCTATGTCCTTTGTCAAGAACACAATCTGTATGTTTAAGAAATTGTAATTGTCTAACATTTCTTTAACTTGATGCATCTATAGTAAGAAAGTTTGAACCTGTTTTAAGGAGCCTTAGTATTTCCCTATTCCTTTCATTCACATTATTTTCTTTTGCCTCAAGGTCTTTGAATCATTTGCAATTTGTTCTGATACAGGGTGATGTTGAAACTAATTGTAATTTTTCATAGGCATTTAAGCAATATTACAAGCTCTCTTTATTTATTTAATTGTGAAATACTGTGCAGAGGGGTTACAATTACATGGGCAACATAATGAGTACATTTATCAAGCATTGTAGCCTCCTCTTTCGTTTCCCCTTCCCATCCCTTCCCATCCTCCATCCACCCCCCTACCCAATCCTCCCCACCCTCTCTCCCGCACGAAAGTTGTAAAGTTCGTTTTCAACATAACATTGCAACAATGAGATTTACAAATAGTTATGTCGAAAAGAATCTTTACAACTTCAGTGGGGGAAGGAATGATTGGGTGGGTGTTCGAGGTGAGGATGGGAAGGGATGGGAAGGGGAAACAAAGGAGGAGGGTACAATGCTTGATAAGAAATGTACTCATTATCTTGCCATGTAATTGTAATCCCGCTGTACAGTATTTCACAACAAAAAATAAAAAAATACGAAGAAAAGAAAAATGTAACATCATTTCAGTCTCTACACAGAGAACTACAAAATTGCATCTATAGATGGGCAGGTAACAAAAATATCTAATCACACACACAAATCTGCTCACATATATATCATGACAAAGATGGGTTGGATAAAATTTAAGAGAAAAATCAGCAAGTAAAATGGTCTCCTACATTGTCACAGATTTTCTCATCAATTCAGAAGTTCTCTAGAGTCATTTACTATTTAGAAGCCAGCAAAATTTATGATTCCATAAGTAAGACATATTAGCCTAAGGAAACAGGATTAGTAATACCATGGTGTCACATTAAATATACTAATAACTGATGAAGTTAAGCAAATATCACTGGACCATCAAACATTACGTTATGAATTTCAAACACGAAATGCAAGATAGAACAAGTAGGGTGTGAATAAAATCTAAATGGATCTTATGATGATGAAAATAATTCAGAACTTTTGGAAATACCAGTGAGCATGGAGCATTTTTGATTAACATTCTATTATATTCCTGTCTTTGGTTATTGTTATTGTTGGTCACTGGGCTTGAACTCTGGGCTTGAGTACAGTCCCTGAGTTTTTCAGAGCGCAATGTCCTACCAGTTCATTGACAGTGCCACTTCCAGTTTTGAGATGGATAATTGGTAATCAGAGTGTGACAATTGTTGGGCTGCCTTGAAACCTGAACCTCATATCTCATTCTCCTACAGGTTCCTTTGCAACCTGTACCCAGCTTCTTTTCTCTGTTGATTTTCTGCTTGTTTGTTCCCGACATTCATGTACACTGCATATCCTTAAGAACCATGATTGTTCTTAAGGATATGCTCTAAAATTTTCGATTTTCAGGGGATTAATTACAGAAATGAATCTGAGAAAACTCCTTGACTTTATTAATCTGTAATAAGAGTCTCATGTGACAAACTCAAGAGATGCTAGAATTAACAGCATTTTCACTTGGCCTGGTTCAAGTGTGGCTTTCAACCACAAAAATTCTTTCCCATGGCCTATTCATTTCCTTTCCATGACAGAGGATGAGAAACTCCTTAACAAGAATAAACGTATTCTGTTGATCAAATACTGTATTGATCTCTTCAGTATGAAAGCAATATGAGTTTTAGTTATTTGATACAAGGTCAACTTATCCATTCCAATTTGTCCTCAGTATTTTCTTCACTCTATAAACTGCCAATTCCTTTTTCACATAACATTATAATATGTTTGTCATACAGCAGATAATTGAATACAAATTCATAGTATGTTAAATAACTTTTCATGGGAAGAACATATGAGGACCGACTGTGATGACAGGCTCATGTAAATACAACTTGGTCTTAAGTTGCATAAGCTTTTTTTTTTGGACTAATCAGAGAAGAAAATACTTGAAAATATCAATTCATCTAGAAGTCATGGTCTCACTTATGTAGAGGATGAGATCTGATATTGGCATGCAACACTCAGTACATGATTTCAAATGGAATAAGTGCTTTACAAAGAATTCCAAGCAAATCCAAGTACTATCCTTTTGTTCTTGTATTTCCCAATTTACCATGTCACAAAGAGGCACTTGTTTTACAATCCATAAACAAAAAATACAAATTATTTTGTGACCATAGAGTTACAAGTTCATTCTTTTAATTACAATTTTTAAACAACATAAAAATACTTATTAAAATATGGTAACTTTTGTAGTTACACAATTATTTTGATTTTTCCTATGTATACCATATCCAATGTCTTTTCAAACTTTATACAGGAATGAGAAATTTGAAATCCATGTCTGTACTGCTGGTTTAAAAACAGCTCTAAATACATTTCATTAATATATACCTTTTCAAGAATCTCCTCAAATATTTTTATACTAATGAGGGGAGCAATTCCTACAATATTCCTTAATCAATTTCAGAATGAAGACATGATAACCCACCCGCAAGTGCATACATTTACCAATTACCAGTTGAAGATACTCCCATTTACACTTTCATAATTGATGAGATGAATGAATCCTGAAACCATGAAAATAGAGAAAAAAGTATTAGTCCAACATCACACTGTTATCTACGCCTTCCCTGATTTAAATTGATTATAAGAGAATGAGAAGAACTTTCAGATAAGGAAATTCTGATTTGAAGTAGTTTGGGTTGTATTTCTTAGTGGTCCTAGTGAAACTATACAGGAATTTTGCCACCAGGTCAGAGAGCAGTACCAAACTTCATTTAGTGAGCAAAGTATAGAGGTATGTACAACAGAAAATTTGTTATTCATTTATCCTTTTTATTTACTTTCAATTTTGAAAGACAATTGTGCATCATAACAGAATTTTTTTTACATGTTGTTGCCAGAGGATTTGATTGTGCCCGTAGCGAAACTTAGGCTAGGATGTTCCAATGATTCTGCCAAATGGAGAAATACATACTTAGTTGAGGTGCGAAATTAAATTGGCTGTAACATTATATATTGATAAAGAAAAATAACAAGGTTGACCGACTTAACAGCCTTACAAGAAACAGTTAGGTGGATAATAAAAATTGAAAAGAAAGAGGTCTTAGCCACCATGCAAAAAATAAATCATTTAGATTTTTGAAACGGTTTTTTATCATTTAGGACTGCATAACTTCATATGTATTATTGATATTAGAAAACACGACAATACAAGTGGAATAAATAATTTTAATTTCAATCCTAAAGGAGGAAATCATACATCAGCATGAACTAACTTGAGATTCAATCACGGATAATGCAGAAAATGCAATTAACTATTTACCTTTATTCCAGTCTTCCTCAGAGGCACTGCACTGTCATGTATTTTCAGAACTCTTGTCTTGTTTCTGGTTCCAAGTGATGTTAACTACAATGTACCATCAGAGTAGAATTTCAGTCCAATTGACTTACAATGATTTGGCTTACCTAATTTATCTTCAAGTTTTGTCCATACCAGTTACAATATGTTAACTGAATTGATCTTGTGGAAACAGGTGGCAAACGTTGAAGGGACAAGTGGCCAATTTGGCAATCATATCAGGATAATTTTGTGTAACAAAAATTCAAATATGAATAAATATTTTCAAATTTTCATTTTTTATATTTCTTTCGGCATGATGACTACCATTGGCTTGACACCACGGTTTGGGTGCTGTGCTATCATATACATGTATAGACAGCTAGACTCCTGCAATTTTTGCCATAGCACCTTTTCTCTCTGTTCTCATTTGAGATAAGACTCCCCTGCCCAGCTGGCATCAAAAAATTATACAGAGATCTCAAAATCTCGGGTTGATATAATTTCTTTCATGAGGAACCAATGCCAGGCTCCTTAAAATTTTATGTCGAACTTTAGTAACATACATGTATACACAATTTTGGCCTATGTTTACTCAACTATGGATTACATATATACAGTTTATAGATGCAAAGAAAGGATGATTGAAAATATATTTGAAAATATCCAAAATGGTGGGTCATCACATGTGTCTTCTTTACAAAAATAAACACCACAAACTGTTTCCCCTACAGCTTTGCTACTTACTGTGTTACATTAAGAAAAAAAAAGCAGTGTTACATTAAGAAAAAATAATTTTTACTCACAATTCTGGCAACCTTTAAATATTGTGAATTTTTTTGATAAAAATAATAAGAGCATTTTTTTTAAATCAATGCCTTAAATATAGAAAAGAGACACAATGCATCTCCCATGTTAGTTAATGACCACGGCCTGAAAACTAAAGTATCCAAACTAAATCCTAGGCAATATGATAATACAGTGGGTGTGTTAACAAAATAATTTAAAGTGTAAATTTGTTATTAATTTACTTTTTGTCCATTAGGCAATGGAGAAGGAAAGGAAACGTCTAATATTTGTGAATTATGGCACAAATAGTTGGGCATGATTGCCCACACAAATCAACTTGCCTGTGTTTTGCTTTGAATGGAGATTTAGAAATACAACTCTAGAAATATACAAATCTGACTTTCATTATCTTACTTTACATTACCTGCTACAGAGATTTCTGAAGAAATAAAATATTCCCTTCTTGTAATTTCTGCCACACTCTCTCTCACATTTTTCGTATACATTTCTAACAATTTACCTTAAAAACAAAATTCAAATATTTATATGAACTAAAGAAATTATGTAATATCAACATGTTCCAATGAAACATTATCTTTCTACATTTCACTAGATGGTATGGGAACTTGCTTGATCTGAGTTTGAGATTCTGATCATAGATACACAGGATCCACAGATTTCTCTGGAAGAAAAAAAAAACCTCAGAAAAAGAAATCAATATTTTTGGGAAAATACAAATCTTCCCTGTTATTTGCCTTATGAACTATACCTTAATTCAGCAATCCCTAGTAGGAGAATGTAGATTCATTATATGACAAAGATTATTTACTCTAGTGTTTAACATCTGATATACTTTCAGCTCCTATTAGGTAGTTATTACTTTTTAGTATTATGAAAATTATTCATTCTAGTTAAATAATTATTGACTTGAGTGAAATGGAAAGGTTAGCTTGTGTTATATTCTGAGAGCATACACTCATTGAGGGCCCCTGATTTAATTTCTTTCTTACACTTCAATATAGAAAGTGCCCATAATTTACATTCTTTTTCACCTTTCAATCTAGCATATTGAAAGTAAAAGTTATAATTAGCAGCATTTCTAAAATATCAGACTCCATCAGGAGAAATCCTACTATCGTTTTCTCTCTGTTCCTGTCAATATACCTTCTATGATTCCAAAAAGAAAATAATAACATGAACTAGGCCATTTAAAATAATTTCCCACCAAAAAACATAAATATATTTACCTTCTTCCATTGTGACAGGCAGGTAAATATCAGCAAGTCATGAAGACAGAAAAATTCTCTGAGAGAAAACATGACTAAATACTTCAAAATTACCTCTCTTAAATTTTATGGTTTTCTCAGTGATATAAAAAACAACCCGGGAGAATCTATTCATCTCTAATACATTTTGTTGCTAGACACACATAAATTGAAATACATTGATATCTCTTTCTGCTTCACAGATTAGGATTGCTTATAGCAAGCAATAGTAATGGCTAACTTTTGAAATCAACAAATAGATTTTTTTCAGCATTTTTTCTTAGGGTGATGCGCCATGGAAACTTTTGAACTTGGAAAATGTTTTATAAACTATGGATGTCTGAATTAACAAATTCCGAATTCCCTTTTACAAAATATCCTATTCCTACTGAAAATACACACTCATGTGAAGGAGGATTAGCCATTCTTATAGATATGTCTTGATTCCTACTCAGATTATAAAATCACTAGGAAGGATTATTCAGGTAACTACTTCTTAGTTAAGATAAGTATCAGAGAAAAGGGAATGATTAAGACACCTAAGAGTTAAAGTTAGAGATTGGTCTGTGGTTCAACAGGTGATAAATTTCAGTAGCCCAGTGTCTAATAGCTATGAAGCAGACACATACAAGTGATTGGAAAAGAAGTAAATTTCAGTTTTTTTAAAAGTCTGAGGAAGTAAAGAATTTTCTTTCTTTTACCCATGCAACAATACTAGTTGGAGAAAATTGTAAGAACTACAACTTGCGATATGAGGAGTAGAACTCGAGAAATGTTACAGTCACATACAAGAGCCAAAGAAATAATTGACGTGTATAAAACATTGAAGAAGGAAAAGACATGAAGGGACTGTTAACCTATTTGCTTCAGTTAACTCAAATCACCAAACCACCGCAGGATCTCTTCCTTCCCACGAAAATGTCCCATTAGTAGGTTTTCCACAGCAACAGCTACTTCTGTATAGTGTTGTAAGAACCAAACTAAAGCCATTTTGTGATAGTTTCTAAAGTTGACTTGTGTCTTTCTCAAATTCCTGTTCTGAGTTAATGTTGCAAAGGTTTCAAAATTTTTGAGAACTGTTATTCAAAGATTGCAGAACATCCCAGGACAGGATTTTGAGACCCAGTCAGCAGAAGATTAACCATAGGAGATGTGAGCATCTATGGCTCAAGCAGACACCTGGTCCTGGCCAATCAGAATTGAACCCATCCCTAAACAATAGCATTGCTGTAATTTTGTGGTTTTTGCCTTTATAAACCCAGCTACAACATTGCTTGAGGTCCCCTCCCTTCCTCTGCTACATCTGAGGGTATAGGATGAGGCCTGAGCCTTGGCTTGTTAAATCTTGCATTTTACAGTTCGGATTGCCTGGTCTCTCAGTGGTCATCGGAGGGTCTCTGGGACTTGGGTGTAAAAGTGTCTTCTCTGGGTCTTCACAGTTTTACTTCTGTTTTACGAAATGAGGAAATTAAGCCACCCATCCACACATGATAATGGAAATGCTCATTTCTGGCCTGAAACTGGAAAAAAAATTCTTATTTCCTTCTAGGGTGCCTTGGTGGACTACAATACAGTAGAATAGCAAGTTTGAGTAGCCAATAGAGGAATAATGTGAATGGATGTCTCATATTTTTCATCTATACATCAAGTACTAATTAATTGTAAGTTGTTGTGCCTAGACCTCAGTACACTTTTTAGGGTCTATATAGCCAAAATAAATCAATCTTTAAGTATTAATTTTTTCTTAACTTGTTTAGTATCCTTTCTCATCAATATTTTCACTAGGAGACAGTTTTATGAAAACACACTTCTAGAACTTATTCACATTCTGCCAAAAATGTTCTCTTGACTTCCATGTAGATGTGCTTGATCTTTTTACATATCTTTCTAATGGAAATTTTTTATTAATATTCACTGAAGTAAGACTCATATAGTCTAAGATTTCTGAAAACAACTAATCACAAATATTAAGTAACAGAAAGAGAAAGACAAGTTCCCAGAAGGATTGATTTATTAATATATCATATATTTTTATATATACAAATATTGTTACTATATATTATAAAATACAAACAAAAGATACATGCAAATATCATGGAATACAATTCACAATTATGGAATTTTCAACTTAAGAATCTATTGACAGTTATATTTAAACACATGTAATTCAATTAGGTATTAACAAAATATGACATTATACAAACTTTTGAAAAGCTGGATTGAAATTTCTACTGATATATAAAAGGTGGTATGTAGTATATATCCTTTTCCTAATATTATGTAGAATACGTATCATTATTTTTCATAAATACCAAGTAATTTTTTTTAAATATATGGAACATATTTGGTTATACATTAAGGAAACTTTGTGAGTATTGAGACTGAAATATGCACACTGGATTTATGTATTTTTAGTGGCAAGATTCTTCATTAAATAAATAGTGTATATGAACAATCTATAGAAAATAAAATTATTTGCTGATACAATAATGAGGAGAGGGTATTTTCTGGATACAAACTTGTCTGTTTGGAATTGGTGTTTGATGAATCCCGAGGAACTGAAGCATTTCAATATTTTTATGGGTAGGACAAAGAAACGTGGTTTTAGAAAACTGAAATAAACTGACATAGGATATGAGAAATAGATGGCCAGGATTGACTTTAAATGGAGAGTAGAGAAACACCCTTAAGTGAAACAAAATCATGGACAGTTAAGTACAGATAAACCCTTCTGTATGGTATTTTAACAAAAAAACAAAAAGTACTCAACAACAACAACAAGAAGAAAATGAAAAAGATTGGGCCTGTGCCAAGGAGACCTATGGTTTCTCCTATTCTGTCCTATAATATTTTCAAGGAGTTGATTCTGGTGCAGGGTGATATATAAGGATCTAGCTTTGTGCCTAACAGCAACTTGATGTAAAGGAACTATTTAATGAAAACTATAAGCCTAAATATAGAAATAATAGAGGACACCAGGAAATGGAAAGACCTTCCACGTTTTTGGATAGGCAGATTTAATATAATGAAACTGGCCATACTGCCAAAATTGATATATAAATTCAATGAACTCGCTATTAAATTCATAATGATACACATTACTAAAAGTTATAAAGAACAACAAAAGTCCTAGAATGGCCAAAGCAATTCTAGACAAAACAAAAAACAAAACAAAACAAAAACACCAAAAATCCATGGGAGGGACCATGCTACCTGACTTCAAACGCTACTAAAGGGCCATAATAAAATTAATAGCTTGTTACTGGCCAGTGAAGACCAGTGAAATAAATTAGAAAATCTAGAAATGAAAACACACACTGACAGTCAGCTGAAATTTGACAAACAAGCCAAAGACACACAGTGGAAGAAGTAAATCTCTTCAACTACTGGTACTAGGAAAATTGGATGGCCACATGCAGAAAAAAAATATGAACCCCAGCCTTTCTCAATGCACTAACATCAACTGCAAATGGATTAAAGACCTTAACATCAAACCTGAAACTATGATACTACTGCAAGAAAAAGGAGGGACAGTTGAACATATAGGCACAGTCAGGAACTACCTCCTGAACAGTGTTCTAGTTTCACAACAAATTGGAGAGAAACTCAACAAATGAGGCAACCTTAAAATAAAAAGTTTCTGCACAGCTAAAGACATAGCAACCAAACTGGAAATAGCCAAATAATTGAGTAAAATGTTTACCAGCAATATATCAGACAAAGACCTAATGTCCATAAAGGGAACTCAAGAATCCAATTCTTCACAAACCTAACAAACCAATTACTAAATGGGTAAGGAAATTAAAGAGACTTCTCAGAAGAAGAGATAAAAATAGCAAAGAAACCCATTTGGTCCGGCTGGAAAGGTGGCTCAGTGATAGAGCACTTGGCTTGCATGCCTGAGGCCCTGGGTTTGATTCCTCAGCACCACATAAGCAAAAAGAAAAAAATCCGGAAGTTGTGCTGTGGCTCAAGTGGTAGAGCGCTAGCCTAGCGCCCAGGCCCAGAGTTCAGGTCCTACGACTGGACCTCCCCCCCCCCCAAAAAAAAGAAACAGATGAGGAAATAGTTAACATCCCTGGCTGTAAAGGAAATGCAAATAAAAACAACAACCCTGAGATACTACCTTACCCCAGTCAGAATTGCCTGGACCTATGCTGCAGATGATTTGTACAAAAAGGAACCATATTGCACTGCTTAGTGGGAATGTAAACTAATATAACCACTTTTGAAAGCAGTATTGTGCTACCTCAGAAAGCTAAATAGAGACCTCCCTATGACCCTGCCATCCCATTCCAGGGCATCTACCCTGAGCAACAGAACCAGGATCCAACGACATAGGCACCTCCATGTTTATTGCAGCACCGCTCACAAGATATGCAAACAACCCAGATGCCCAACTAGAAATGAAAGAACCCAAAAATTGTGGTACCTACATAGAATGGAATATTAGCAGCCATTAGAAAGGATAAAATAATGGCATTAACAAGGAAATCGATGGAACTGGAAAAAATCATTTTAAGTGAGGTAAGCCAAGAGCAATGAAACACATTGCATATGGCCTCCCATATATGTGGATGGTAAATAATAAATGTAAGGAAACAAAACATTAAACAGGGGCTGGGAAGGTGGCTCAGTGGTAGAGCGCATGCCTTGCATGCATGAGGCCCTGGGTTCGATTCCTCAGCACCACATAAGCAAAATGAAAAAAAGCTGGAAGTGGTGCTGTGGCTCAAGTGGTAGAGCGCTAGTCTTGAGCTGAAGAGCTGAGGGACAGCGCCCAGGCCCAGAGTTCAGGCCCCATGACCGGACCCCAAAAAGAAAATTAAACAGAATTTGAGAAACAAAGGACCTCCACTCACCTTGTATCATTTCTAAATCATCCCATGCTACTGACCACATATATGGTATTTGTGCACTTCTGAGGGAAACAAGGAGGAGGATACTGAATCAGAGGGAAACGGGAAAACATACACTAGAGGGAACCATTATCTGAAATGGATATTGATGAAAACAAACTGAGCAACCCAAGGACAGAGATGGCGGAGGGAATGAGGGAGTAATAAAGGGAACAGCTAACACTAAGCAAAAGGAATGAAATGTACATTTTGTCCAATGAGGATGAAATGGTTGGATTTTCAAAGCTCTTAGAATTCCCAAATTGTATAGACCACATAATGACAATTTGCCTCACAAAAGTTAGAATGTGTTTGGAACTTTATCACTATCTCACAATAATATGAAATTTGTGAAGTTCTTGTAATCAATTGCAATAAAATAATTTTAAAAATTATTATGCTGTGATATTGTGACAACACACTACCATTGTACTATTACTGTCTCGTGTTTTCACAAACAGTATGAACTCCTAATACTTTACAAAGTTCATAGACTTTAGGATTTCAAGCTAGTTCTATGACCTTGCTTCCTCATTGTGAACTAGAGAAAATGAAAGTGGACCAGTCATTGGAATATTTAAAAAAATCTCATAGTGGCATCACAAACTTTGTGACCTCGACAAAACTGTGGTGTAACAAAACCATGTGACACTGCATTGCCATAGTGATATAATGATCACACTCTCACATTCCAATCCTACTATGACCTCAGCACTTTTGAAGAACCACATGGCCTTTGTGATATCACAAACTCTTTGTATATCCATATCCTCACTGTGAGTTAATGAAAATTGAGATCCTGGAAGCTATTCTTGCATCACAAAACTATTGTGACCTCATCACAGTTATGGTATCACCAAATGTGACATCAAAACATTATGACATGATATTGTGACATCACATTGCCAGGGTGATATCACCATCTCACTGTGTTTTCACAACGCTACTATGATTAAATAACATTTTAGAAAACTCATGTTCTTTGTGACTTATAGCCTCGGTGAACACGTATCCTCATTGTGAATTAGTAGCAATTGAAATTGGACAAGTTTTTGTGATATTACAAACTCATTGTGAGATCACAAACCTCATTGTGACCTCATCATTGTAAAAACATCACAAACATGATGGTGACATCATATTTTAATGTGACATCTCTATCATATTGTGACATCTCAAACCTATTATGTCCTCTTACAACCACTGAAAAAGCACATGGCCTGTGTGACATCACAGTCCCATTGTGTACCCATATTATCATTGTGAACTAATGACAATTGAAATCTGACATGCCATTGTCACATCAGAAACCCTTTGAGACCTCACACCAGTAGGTGCTAACTTTGTTTTTGAGAATATATGCTCATTGTGACATCACAAAATGAAAATGATATTATATCGTTAAGACATCCCATTGCCTTTGTGACATCTTAGGCCCACTGTGAATTCCTCTTCTGTGATTTAATTCTATTTCAAATGTAGTATGTGGATGGATATCAGAAACCCATGTGACCTCATAACCATTGTGACATCACAATCCCTTTTGGACCTCACATTTCTATTGGGATATCACTAAGCCACTATGACATCAAAAACCTGTACTGTCCTCATAACTTTTATGACATGATGCCTTTATGACATATTAGTCCCATTTTGAACTCAGAATATATTCTTGACCTCATTTTTCAGGTATGGCATGTGATGTCTGAAATCCACCCTTACATGAAAAATATGACATCACAGTGCCAGACTTTATAAACATTGTGTCAGTTTGTGAAATCACAAACCTGTTAGGACTTTATCAAGTTTGTGATAATGTATTTCCTTGGAGATATCATTGTTCCTTTTTGAACTCGAATAATCATATTGATGTAATGACAATTGATATTCGGCATAACATTGTGACATTACAAACCGATAGTGATATCACTTTTGTAATATCAATCCTATTTTGATCTCATCACCATATGGTGTCACTAATTGTGATATCAAAACATTATTAGGGGATGATATTGTGACATCACATTACCATTGTGAAATCAATGTCCTATGGTGTTTTCGTATGTAGTATGACCTCATAACATTTTAGAAAATTTTTGGACTTTGGGACTTCAAGCTCCTTCTGTGAACTTGTATCTTATATGTAAACTTGTAACAATGGAAATTGGAAATATTGTGGCAATACAAACTTGTTCTGACATCGCAAAAAATTGTGACATTACCACCAATGTGACATCACAAGCTTATTGTGACAGCACATTGCTGTGGTGACATCATGATCACATTGTGGTTTTCCAAGCCTGTTTGATATCTTAGCAAATTTTTTTCAGCATTGTAATTTTTAATTAGTAAGTTTTCTATAAAATTTGAGAAGTGATTTCTTTCTTAAACATTTTGTTAATATAAATTACTTGCACAAAAGGTCTTCATGGTTCATTGTAATATTTCCAACATGAATATGATATACTTTAATGAATTTTACCCCGTATGTATTACATTTTTCTTCTTCTTTCTTTGTTTCTTTTCTTTCTCTCTCTGTGATTTTTTTCCTTCTTCCTCTCCCTACAATCCTTTTTCCCTCCTTCCTTCCTTCTTTCTCTCCTTCCTTCCTTCCTTCCTTCTTTCTATTCTTCCTTCCTTCCTTCCTCCTTCTCTCCTTTTCTCCCCCTAACCTCCTCACTTCTTTCTTTAGTACTGTAGTTTTAATTCAAGGCCTTAAACCTTGGCAAGCAGGTGTCTACCATTTGTTCTGTGGCTCCAGTTTTGTTTTTTAGCTTTTGAACAATTACATGCCCTTTGTGACATGACAATCCCTTTGTCTTCCTATATCTTCATTGTGAAATAGACAACTGAGTTAAGACATGCCATTGTAATATCACAAATCCTCTGTGAAATCATTACTAGTAGGCATCAGATTATAACACCATCAGCTCATTATATTACACTGGCAATGTGATGTCCAATAGGATTGTTATGTCACAATGACTTTGAAGACACACTGGGTTTTTGTTATTGACAAACATGCCACATCTGAAATAGAATGAAATCACAGAATAGGCATCCATGTGTATATGGTGTCACAATGACAATGTGATCTTTATAATACTGTCATATTTGTGATGTCACAATGAGCTGATGGTGTCATAATGACAATGTGATATCATACTGGTGATCATGTTACAAATGATGTTGCAATGGCATGTCTGATTTCAATTGTCCTGAGTTCACAATGATGATATATGTACACAAAGGGCCTGTGATGTCACAAAGGGCACGTGTTTTTGTGAAGGTGCCGAGGTCAAAATAGGTTTGGGTGTCACAATATGATCATGATGTCACAAAAGCAATTGGTTGTCACAATGGTTTTGTTATTTCAAAGTGGTGAAGAGGACACAATGGATTTGTGTTCTCATAATGGAATTTTAATATTGCAATGATATGTCTAATATAAATTGCAACTAGTTCGCAATGAGGATACAAGTTCACAGAAGGGGCTAGAAGTCCCAAAGGACATGAATTTTCTCAAATGTTATGTTCATAATAGGATTTGAGAAAACAATGGGATAGTGATAGCATAATGGCAATGTGATGTCAAAAATATGGCATAAAATGTTTGATGTCACAATTAGTTGGTGATGCTGGAATGGTGATGAGATCACAATAATTTTATTATGTAATAATCGGTTGATGATGTCATAGTGGCATTTCACATTTTAATTGTCATTAATTCACAATGAATATATGACTTCATAAAAGGATTATGATGTCTCTAAATGCATGTGTTTTCACAAATGTGATAAAGTCCTATCAGGTTGGTGATGTCACCATGTGACACAATTGTGTTAATGTCTGGGGGTGTGATGTCACAGTGGTCATGGTGCCAAGAGGATGTCTGGTATCACATATCATACCTGATATATATTGAGGTGGAAAATAGGTTGTGAGCTTATAGAGGGCTTAAGATAAAACAATGGCAGCATCTCCCAAAAGTAATAATGACAGGACATGTTTGTGATGGCACAGTGAATTTGCAATATTATAATGACAATATATCACATTAGATGTGAGGTCACAATCGGTTTTTCTAATATCAAAACACATCCCACATTTGAAATAGAATGAAATCACAGAATAGGAAGGCACAACGTATCTATGATGCCACAATGACAATGTGATGCCATAATGATATGATGTCATTGTAGTTTGGTGATGTCACATGAGCTGATAACGTCATAACATAACATCAATGTTATGTTACTCTGGAGATGATTTCCGAAAGGGTTTGTGATGTTATAATGGCATATCTGATCTCAATTGTCTAGTAAACAATGAGGATGTGGGTACACAAAAGGACTGTGATATTACAAATACCATGTGTTTATTTAAAGATTCTAACAAGTCCTAATAGGTTTGGGATGTCACATTGTGATCATGATGTCACAATAGTAATGAGATGGCAAAATGGGTTGATGATGTCACAGTTGTGATGAGGCTATAATGCATTTGGGATGTTACAATCAGTTTGTAATATCACAATTACATGCCCTTTTTCACTGGCTAGTCCTTCAGGATATTTCACAGGATATGATTTGAAGTCCCCAAGGCCATGAATTTTCCAAAATACTATGAGGTCATGTTAAGTTTGTGAAAAGAAAATGGGACCGTGATATGGCAAAGACAATGTGATATCACAATATCATGTCACATAATTATGTCATGTCATAATTAGTTGTTGATGCCATACTGGTGATGAGTATGCAATAGGTTTGTGATGTAATAATGGGTTGGTGAAGTCACACTGGCATACCAGTTCTCAAATGTCATTAATTCATGACTATGAGTTCACACAGATGTGGTGATGTCTCCAAAGACAAGTGTTGTCACAAATGTGATAAAGTCCTAACAGATATTTGATGTTACAATGTGACACCATGGTAATGACATCTGGCAGTGGGATATCACAAGGTCACGAAGTTAAAATGGATTTCTGCTATCACAAGCTATACCTGAAGTATAATATAGTATAAAGCAGATTATGAGCTCACAAAGGGCCTAAGGCAGCACAATGGCAACATGTTCCCAAAGTGATGAGGACAGAAGAGGTTTGTGATGTCACAGTGCATTAGTGAAGTCACAATAGCAATGTGATATCATAATGATATGATGTCATTTGATGTCTGTGAACTCACAATGAAGTAATTGTGCCCTAATGACAATGTGATATCACTCTAGAGAAGATGCCACAAGATGTCTGTTTTAAGAATTCATGTGTAATCTAAATTACAATTAGTTCACACTGGGAATATGAGTAAACAAAGGGACTATGATGTCATAAAAGCCCTGCTTTTTTCCCCCAAATATACTAAGGGGTCCTAATACCTTTGGGATGTCACAATATATTGATGTCACAATGATGATGTGATGCTACTATATTTTGTCATAATAATCTTTTGATATCACAATTTATTGGTAATGCCAAATTGGCAGTGAGGTGACAATAGGTTTGTGATTTCACAGCAGATTCCTGATATATGCGATGCCCTGAAAAACAATCAAGAATGCTGTACCCAGATAAATTCTCCTTCATAATGGAAGGACAAATAAAAACCTACACCAAAGAAAATTTTAAATAATATATTCCCAATATGCCAGCCATTCAAATGATACTTAAAGATGTCCAACACATTCAAAACGAAGAAGAGCACAATGAGGGACAAGAAACAGGCCCAAACTTTAACCAAGAATCATAGAAATTATTCAGTTGACACAGCCCCAAGAAGGTTGATAACGTGGCAGAAAATACCCTGAATAAATTACAGGAACTAATGGCTGAAACTCTAGGGCTTCTTGGCACAGGCCAAAATTGCCTTAATAAAGACCCAGAAAAACAACAAATCAAAAAAAGATTGGACAATTGGGATAGCATAAAACTGCAGAATTTCTGCATGGCAAAGGCCATAACTACCTAGATCAAGAGAAAGTCCACGGATTGGGAGCAGATCTTAACTAGTCATACAATGAAATCTCATATCTGAAATATAATTAAAACTCAAAAAATAAATCCCTAACAAGAAATCCTCAAAGAAACAACTGCCCCACTAATAAGTGGGCTTAAGACTTAGAGATTTCTATGAAGAGGAAATAATGGCCAATAGACACACGAAAAAATGTCCAACTTCTCTAGCCATATAAGAAATGCAAATCAAAATATTGAGATTCCACCTTGCCACATTTAGCTATAATCAAGAAATCTAATAACCAGAGTTGAGCACCAGTGGCTCATGCCTGTCTTCCTAGCTACTAAGGACCACAGTTCAAAGCCTGCCCAGGCAGGAAAGTCCGCGAAACACTTTTCTCAAATAAACCACCAGAAAACTGGAAGTGGCACTGTAGCTCAAGTGGTAGAGCACTAGACTTGAGCTGAAGAACTGAAGGATAGCACTCTGGCCCAGAGTTCAAGCCCCAAGACCAACCAAAAAAAAATTTTTTTTAATCTAATAACGACAGATCCTGGAGGGAATGTGGACACAAGGGAACCCTACTGTATTTTCAGTGCGAATGTAACTTGTTCAACCACTTTGAAAAGCAGTATGGGTTCCTCAAAAGACTCTAAATAGAGTTCCCTTATGACCTAGCAATCCCCCTTTGGGAATTTACCCAAACGATCACAGCAAGTTTTAACAAAGATACCAGAACAACTATGTTTGTTGCAGCATTATTTACTATAGTTAAGATATGGAACAAACCCAGATGCCCCTCAATAGATGAATGGATCAAGAAAATGTGGTATATATACAATGGATTTTTTTGCCTCAATCTGAAAGAATGACACGGCCCATTTTTTTAGGAAATGGAAAGACTTGGAGAAAAATATATTAAGATAATTAAGCCAGGCCCAATGAAACATAGGCCCTAAGTTTTCCTTTATTTGCAATAACTAGTATATGTCTGGGACAAGCTATGTACATATGACCAGAGAAGATGATGTTAAGCTAAATGAACCCCAAGATAGTGAAACAAGTGGCTTTTTTTCCTTTTTTGCTATGGTTCCTAGCATATTTGTAATGTACCATGCAATTTTTTTTGTTGCTTTCTATGTTCCTCCAGCACGGTGTAACCCCTGTTTTTACTGTTTGATGTTGGTGCCCTGCATCTTATATATACATTTCTCTAGCATGGGAGCGGAAGGGAAAAGACAAAATACTTAAATAGGCTTAAATGCTTAAATAGGTTGACCCATTGTAACAATGAGATGTACAAGATAATATGTTGAAAAATGAACTTTACAACTTAATTGGGGCCAGGGGGATTGTGGAGGGGGGAGGAAGGGAATGGCAGCAGGAAACAAAGGAGAAGGTAACAATGCTTGATGGGAAATGCATTCATTACCTTGTTCATGTGACTACAACCCCTCTTCACAGTTTTTTAAAACAAAAAACATAAAAAAGAGGATCCCAAGGGAAATGAATGATAGGCACACAAAGGTTTTATTTTTGTGACTGGACGCTGTCCCTCAGCTCTTAGGTTCAAGGCTAGTGCTCTACCACCTGAGCCACAGTGCCACTTCCAGCTTTTTCTGCTTCTATCATGCTGAGGAATTGAACACAGTGCCCCATGAATGCAAGGCAAGCACTCTACCACTGAGGAAACTTCCCAGGCTTTGCAGTTGTTTTTAAAGTACTATATTATATAATGTGTTTTTTGTTGTTGTTGTTGTATGTTCTGCCATCACAGTTTAACCACTGTTTCATTGTATTTGAATCGGTGCTCTGTATCTTGTATATACATTTTTCTAATTTGAGGAGGGGAAGAGAAATAAAACAAAATGCTGAAATAAGGATAAAAGTTTGACCCATTATTAAACCATCTTAACAGGCCCACATCAAGCATTGAAATATAAACAGGAATAAGAGACATCCCATCTAACAAAAGCCCAGGACCAAATGGTTTTACAGTGGAATTCTATAAGGCCTTGAAAGCAGAGCTCACAGCAATACTCCTCATACTCAATGAAATTGAAAAGGAAAGTTAACTACCGAACTCATTCTTTGATGCCATCATAACTCTCATCCGAAAATCAGGCAGGGACTCATCAAAGAAAGAGAACTCTAGACACTTCTTTGCTAAACATTGATTCAAAACTTCTCAACAAAACCGACTTCAACAATTCATCCAAAAAAAACCATACACCATGATCAAACAGGATTCATTTCAGGGATGAAAACCTGGTTCAGTATTCGCAAATCAATTAATATAATTCATCACATCAACAAGAGCAAGGATGAGAACCACATGGTTGTCTCAATAGATGCAGAAAAAATATTTGACAAGATCCAACACTCCTTTATGATGAATATTCTGGAAAAATTAGGAATCCATGGAACATTCCTCAATACAATAAAGGCTGTATATGACATACATACAGCCAGCATTATACTTAATGGTGAAAAACTAAAGCTATTTCCTCTTAACTCAGGAATGAGACAAGGATGCCCACTTTCTCCACTTCTCTTCAATCTAGTATTAGAATGCCTCGCTATAGCAATAAGAAAAGATGCAAACATAAAAGGGATACAAATAGGGAAAAATGAAGTAAAACTCTCCCACTTTGCAGGTGACATGATCTTGTATTTAAAGAACACCACAGACTCCATTCCCAAATTATTCAAGCTGATTCAAAACTTTGGCAAATAGGGTATAAAATTAAGTTCCAAAGGCTTTTCTTTATTCCAACAATGAGAACAGCAGGGCTGAAATTAGGAGAGCAACTCCATTCGTAATAGTGCACAAAAAATAAAACACCTAGTAATTAACTTAACCAAAGAAGTGAAGGATCTCTATGGTGAAAACCTTAAAAACTCGAAAAAGGAAATCAAAGGAGACTTAGAAAGTGGAAAATCATCCCATGCTCCTGGATTGGAAGGATTAATATTGTGAAAATGTCAATACTTTCCAAGGTTATCTACAAATTCAATGTGATACCTATCAATATTCCAAACTCATTCTTCAAGGAAATAGAAGAGACAATCCAAAAATTCATATGGAACAATAATAGACACCAAATAGAAAAAAAAACGATTGTTATCAGAAAGAACAGTGCTGAAGGAATATCAATACCAAATTTCAAATTCTACTACCAAGCCAAAGTAATCAAAACAGCTTGGTACTGGCACAAGAACAGACCTCACGACCAATAGAGTTGAAAACCCAGAAATGAACCCATAGACTTATAGCCATGTAATCTTCAATAAGGGAGCTAAAAAAAATAGAATGGAAGAAAGACAGCCTCTTCAGTAAATCATGCTTGGAAAAATGGTTAACTACTTGTAGAAACCTAAACCTAGATCCTTCTATATCACCCTGCACCAAAATCAACTCCAAATGGATCAAAGACCTGAGAGTCAAAGCAGACACTCTGAAAACGTTACAGGATGGAATAGGAGAAACCCTAGGTCTCATTGGCACGGTCCGAAAATTTCTTAATATAGATCCAGAAAGACAACAAATCAAAGACAAATGGACAAGTGGGATTGCATGAAATTGCAGAGCTTCTGCATGGCAAAGGACATAGCTAGCAAGGACATAGCATAGCAATCCCACAGATTGGGAGAAAATCTTCACTAGACATACAATGGAAAAGGGTCTCATATCTAAAATATACCTGGAATTCAAAAAATTAAATCCATCAACATTGTAACAATGAGATAAAGAAAATGAAATTTACAGCTTTGAGTCAGGAGAGGGTAAGTTGAGGTGGTGGAGAAGGAAGGGATGGTGGGGAAAAAACAATGGAGGGAGTTGCAATGCGCCATAGGAAATGTATTCATTACCTTATTTATATAATTGCATCCCCTTTCAATAAAAATATATCTATTAAAAAAGGAAACAATTGGAAAGGGATATCACAATGGCAATGTGATGTCACAATATCCTGTCATAATAATGTTTTAAGATCAGAATTATTTAGTGATGCCATAATGGTGATAAGGTCACAATAGTTTTGTGATGTCACAATGGGTTGATGATATCACAGTGGCATGCTGGATCTCAATTATCACTAATTCCCTGGTAGTATGTGCATTTTTAATGAGACTGTTGTTGCCAAAGGCATGTTATCTCACAAATATGATGAAACCCTAACAGGTTTATGATGTCACAATGTGTCAATTCATCTGGTAGGGTGTGACAATGGTCATGATGTCACAGTGTATTTCTGATAGCATGTTATACCTGAGGTCAATAACAGGTTGTAAGTTCACAAATGGTCTAAGATGTCAAAATTGCTGTGTGAAACAATAATTATGAAGACTGGACAGGTTGGTGATATCACAGTTGTTTAGTGACATCTCAATGTCAATGTGCTGTCACAAATGCTTTGTGATGTCACAATGGTTATGTGTTCACAATGGGTTTCTAACACCAATGCATATGTCTCAAGTGAAATAGAAAGAAATCAGAGTATAGCCATTCTCAGTGACAAAGGTTTGTCATAATACTAAGATGTCATTGCAGTTTAGTGATGCCACAATGAGATGATTGTGTCATAAATACAATGTGATATCATAGTGTTGATGTCACAAAGGTTTATCTTGTTTCAATAGCATATCTGATATCAATTGTCATTAGATCACTAGAGAATATGGACACATTAAGGGATTGTGATGTCACAAAGGCCATTTGTTTTTGTTTCTTCAAAGGTTCTAAGAGGATGTAATACATTTTGGATGTCAAAATGTGATTGTGTGTCACAACCACGATGTGATGTCTTAATGGGTTAGTGATGTCACAATGCTGATAAGGTCATAATGGTGTTATGATGTTGCAATGAATTTGTTATATCACAATGACATGTCCAAATTCAATGGCAAGTAACTCACAATGAGCATATGAATTTTCAGGAGGTTGTAGACCTTATAGTGCATGAATTTTTTCAAAATGTTATAACATCATGGTAATTTTGTAAAAACCCAAAGAGATGGTGATATCACTTTGTCAATTTGATTTCATAATGTCATAATAATGTTTTGATGTCATAACTAATTGGTCATATTGCAATAGGGTTCTAATGTCATGATATTGAAGTCAAAATGTCATGCCAGATTTCAATTGTCATTAATTCACAATGAAAATGTGAGTTCACAAAGAGATTGTGATGTCTCCAAAGACGTGTAGTCACAAATGTGATTATATCCTAACAAGCTTGTCATGTCACAATGTGACAGAATGGTCATAAGGTCTGGATGTGTGGTATTTCAATGATCATGCTATCACAGTGGAATTCTGATATGACATGTCATGCCTGAAATATTTTGAGGTTGAAAAGAAATTATGAGCTCACAAAGAGCCTAAGATATCAAAATAGCAGTATGTCACAAAAAATGATGAGGACAGTACAGGTTTGTGATATCCTAATGGCAATGTGATGACACAAAAGGATTGTGAAGTCACAATGATGGTGAGGTCACAATAGGTTTCTGATATCAACCAACATGCCACATTTGACATAGAAAAAAAATCAGAGGATAAGGATTCACAATTTGTCTATTATGGCACAACAATGTGATGTCATAAGGCTATGATGTCATAGTATTTTTGATGTCACAATGAAATGATGGTGTCATAAAGAAAATGTTATGTCACAGTTGTGAGGATGTCATAAAGTGTGATGTTACAATGATGTCTGATAGTTGTCATTAGTTCACAAAGAGGATATGATTACACAAAGGGACTGTGGTATCACGAAGTCATGTGTTTTTTCAAAGGTAGTAAGAAATCTAATGGGTTAGGAATGTCAAAACATGATCATGAAATCACCATTATAATGTGATACACCAATGGGTTTCTGATGTCAAAATAGATTTCTGATATCAAAATATATGACATATTTGAAATAGAATGAAATCACTGAATACACAATCACAATGTGTCTATGATGTCCCAATGGCAATATGAGGTCATAAGGTTATGATGTCATTGTAGATTTGTGATACCACAATGAGCTGATATCATAATGACAATGTGATGTCAAAGTGATGATGTCAGAATTGTTTTTTGATGTTATAGTGGTGATGAGGTCAAAATTTGTTTAGGATTTCACAATGAGTTTATATCTTAATCAGATATCTACTTTTAATTGTTGCTAGTTCTCAATGAGGGTATGAGTTTTCAGAACGAGCTTAAAGTCCCAAAGGCCATGAATTTTCTAAAATGGTATAAAGTCATAAGTTCATGAAAACCCAATGAGACAGAGATATCACAATGTTATCAAGATGTCAAAATATCATGTCATAGGACTGTGTTGATATCAGAATTCGTTGGTGATGCCATAATGATGATCAGGGCACAAAAGTTTGTGATATCACAATGTGTTGGTGATGTCGTAATACTATGCTGGATCCCAATTGTCATTAACTCACAATTAGTAGATTTGCTCAAAGAGGGATTCTGATATCTCCAAAGGCATGGGTTGTCACAAATGTTATGAAGTCTTAGGATTTTGGTGTCATAATGTGGCACTATAGTCATGATGTCTGGCAGTGTGATGTCACAGTGGTCATGATGTCCCAATATATTTATGACATCAAATGTGATACCTAAAATAATATGAGGGTGAAATAATATGAGGTTGAAATAATAGGAGGTTGATTATGAGCTAACAAAGGGACTAAGATATCAAAATGATGGCATATTATAAAAGATACGATAGTACTGGTTTTTTATGTCACAGTGGGTTAGTGATATCAAATTGTAACATCATATTGATGATGTTACAATGTTTATCTCAGAAAACATTTCTGATATTAATCTAAAAGCTTCATTTAAATTGAATAAAATCACAGAATAGGCATTCACAATGTGTATATGATGTCAAAAAATGAGATATAATGCTCTGAAGTCCTTATTGTTTGTGGATGTAACAATGAGCTGATGGTTTCATAAGAAAAAAATTGTTACACTGGTGATGATGTCACAAAATTTTGTGATGTTACAATAGCACGTCTGTTCTCAATTGTCATTAGTTCACAATGAGAATATTGGTAAGCAAAGGGACTACACTGTCTGAAAGCCCTGTGTTTTTTGAAAGGTTTTAAGAATTCATGGTAGGTTTGGGGTGTCAAAATGTGCTCATGATATCACAATGGCAATGTGATGTCACAATGGTTTTGTAATGTCACAGTGATTATGAGGTTACCATGGTTTAGTGATGGCACAACAAGTTGGTACAGACACAATGACAAGTCCACATTCTATTCTATTACTACTGGTGCCCAATGATGACACAAGTTCACAGAAGGAGATGAAGTCCCAAAAAACATGTTTTCTAAAATGTTAGAAGGTCTGTGAAAACACAGACCTTAGGTTTGTGAAAACACAATAGGACAGTGATATCACATTGGCAACATGATGTCACAATATTCAGGCAGACACAATGTATTTCTGCTGTCAAGCCACAGGCAACATTTGAAATAGAATTAAATCAAATATTAGCCATTTTTTGTGTAAATTTTTATTGTAAAAATACTGTTCAGAGGGGTTACAGTTACATGAGTTATATAATGGTGTCATAATTTTATGATGTTATTGTAGTGTATCACATATGCGTTGATGTCATCATTAAAATAAGACATCACACTGGTGATAAAGTCACAAAGGATTTGTGATGTTACAATGTCTTCTCTAATCTCATGTGTCATTAGTTCACAATGAGGATATGGGTACAAAAAGGAACTGTTGTATTACTAAGGTGATTTGTTTTTACCAATGTTCTAAGAAGCCATAATAACTATGGGATGTCACAATGTGATCGTGGTGACAAACTAGCAATATGTTGTCTCAATGGGTTGTGATGTCACAGTGTTGATGAGATCACAATGGTTGGATGATGCTGCAATGAGTTTGTAATTTTACAATTGCAGGCTCAATTTTTCCTAGTTCACAATAAGGATACTGTAATAACCAGCAGGATTCCTATAATCTGCAGGAACCAATATTATTCATTGCCCTAATGCCTAGCCTGCTGGAGAGGGTTGGGCATGCTACAGAATGGGGCAGAAGGGGATGAGGTGTTAAGCCCCAAATGATGTCTAGATGTGATAGGATAGTGGGAATTTTTGCAGTGATGGATGGAAACTGTCAAACAGGAGATCCTTTGGAGTATGGGTGAGGAACAGCCTAAATATAGGCTGCTTGTTCAGAAAAAAAAGGGAGAGAAAGAGAAGAAAGACCTGAAAGGAAGGAAGTGGTGAGACAGCAAGAGGGGAAAAAAAACTTGGGAGGAGAGGAAGTTGAAGGACAGTAGGAGGTAAAGGATGAAAGCTTGCAAACAGTGCAGAGGAGGACAAGATTGTATAGGGTGGAGAGGCCTGAATAAAAGAAGGAAGACATGTTAGGGTAAAAAGGAAAGACCTGGAAGGAAGGACAGGTCTGTAGAGAAGGACAGAGTATAGAAAAGGAATAAGCCTTGACCTTTGAAGTTTGGTCTTTTGTAAAAGATCATTTATGAGGTTGGTGGTTTGCTGACCAATTAACAAAGGGAAGGGCTGCCCAGTGGAGGTCTGAGGTTAGGTTGTCAATGCTGCTCTTGGATCTGGTTATCAAGCCCAGAACAAGGTAGGCTTAGGCCCTTTTCTAGTGTAAATAAGTTTACTATTTATTCATGCTTTGATGGATTGTCTCACTAGAAATCATAATTTTGGGATGCCCCAGCGATATAATCCATCTGGAAGGCATCAGACGTAAGCCCCTGGGAAACCCACTTGGAGGTGTCTCAGCCCTTGAGGTGAGAGCCTCCATCGAGTGTTGTTTCCCAAGGACCAACGTGGACAAGAGTCATTTATGGACCCTTAAGGGGTGAGTCTGGGCAAGCTTCCCAACCTGCTTTTGGGACCTCCTCCAAAGTCTTCTGGGACTTTTTTGAGAGGTCATCGTTAAGAGAAGTGGGAGGAATGAATCTGGCTATTTTTCTGTATGTGTTTGTTGATAGGTCTATATATGTCCTGCATACGTTTTCTGTTTACTCTTCTAGTCCAGGATGGGAAAAAATGTCCTAAAATTCTCAAACCTGAAAAATCTCCCCCAATGATACAGGATTCCCCAGATGAAGAACCACTAGTGTACTCTCTCTCCTATCCTGTGCCATGATTATCTCTGATGTTAAGTAACCCTTATATCAGAAGTGGTTCCTTGTACCAGCATCGGGTGGTACAAGGTGGTACTGTCCCGTTATTTTACTTGAGACAGAAACATGGGGGAGATGGTGCACAAGCCCCCTTTCTAATGTATGTTCTTTTTACAACTTGTGCCTGGAAGGAAAGACATGTCTGTAGAGAAGAACGGAGGATGGGAATAGGAATGTCTTGCCCTTTGAAGTTTGAAACTTTGGAAATGACAATTTTTGAGGTTGATGGTTTGCAGACCAATTAATAAAGGGAAGGGCTGCCCACTGGCAATCTGAAGTTTGGTTGTTGAAGCTGCTCTTGGCACAGGTTATACAGCCCAGGAAGGGAATCACATGCCCTTTCTAGTGTAAATAAATTTATTACTTTAATCATGCCTCAATGATTGTTTCATGCATTATAATAATTTTTGGAGGCCCCAGAGACATAATCCATCTGGGTGGTATCAGGCCCAGGCCCCTGGAAAAGCTACCTTGTTGGTATCTCAGCTCTCAGGTGTGAGAGCCTCCATCTAGTGTTGTGGACAGGTCACTTAGGGACCCTCAAGGGGTGAGTCTGTGCAAGCTTGCCAACCTGTTTTGGGAACCTTCTCTGGGGTCTTCTGGGACCTCCTTGAGAGGTCAGCTTTGAGAGATGTGGGAGGGAAGTCGGTGGGTATTTGTCTGCTTGTTGATAGTTCTATATATGTTCTGAATACCTTTTCTGTTTACTCTTCTAGTTCAGATGGAAAAAAAAAAAGACCTAAAATAAACCCAAAACATCTTCTCCTCCAATATTACAGGACCCCCTCCCTGATGAAGAACCACTAGTGTACACTCTCTCTTATTCTGTGCCTTCAGCATCTCTGATGTTAATTCCCCTAAATAAGAAGTGGTTTCTTGTCCCAGAATTAGGTGGTACAAGGTGGTACTGTCCCGTTATTATACTGGAGACAGAAATATGGGAAAAATTGTGCACAAGCCCCCTTTCTAACATATGTACCCCTTACAACTAGTGATCTGTATAAGTGAAAAGGGCAAAATTCATCCTTTGCTGAAAAACTTCAGAGGCACATCTCCTTATTAGAGACAGTACTTTTTACACACCAGTCCACCTGTGATGATTGTCAGCAATTTTACAAGTGCTTTTCAACTGTGAGGAAAGTGAGAAAATCTGCCGAAGATTCTTGAAGGTGATCCTTGGACCAGATGGATTCCACACTGGTGACACAATCCTTTTGGAGAAAGTCTTCCCCCAGACTCTCCCAAACTCAGGACACAACAGTGATCTAAGTAAGGAAATGCTTACTAATTATCGCCATCCTTTTTTTAGCCAGGATACTGGCAGCATCTAGGAAGCCAACTCATTTATCTCAGGTGAGAATCTACAGTTACCCATTGACCCCCGTAATGCTTTTCTTGAAAGGCCCTGAGAGGCCTATAGGACCTTTCCAACTATATACCTTGAGGCCCTGGAGAATCAAAGATATATAATCATGGCCTTTGTAACACAGTTGGCTCCAGATATTAGAAAAAAAAAAACTTCAAAAGTAAGCAGGTTTTGAGCAAAAGCTTTTATCTGAGTTGGTGGTTGTTGATCAGCAGGTGTTTGACAACAGATACTCTGGAAGAAAACAGTCTAAAAGCGGGTTTGAGTTGTGTTTGAAGAACCAGGACCAAATTCAAGAAACCCTTGGTGAAGCCAGTAAAATTCATTTGCAAATGTCAGTAGGGAATCTCTAGGACTAGATCAGTGTGCTTACTGGAATCTAAACAGACATTGGAAAAAAGGAATGTCAAAGAAGGTAGAGAAGGACAGGTTAAGTAACCACGTTAACCACCTGGAAACTGTGTTCATATCTCCTGAGAAACATGGAAAAGAGCTTGCGTCTCTGAAATCCAACTGTGTTCAACTTAGAGATCAGTCCTCTAAACTTAAGAAATATGGTGAAGAACAAATTAACACATTTTTGTCTGAAAAAAGACAATAACAGGACAGTACCACCTTGTACCACCTAATGCCGGGACAAGAAACCACTTCTTATTTAGGGGAATTAACAACAGAGATGCTGAAGGCACAGAATAAGAGAGAGTGTACACTAGTGGTTCTTCATCCAGGGGGTCCTGTAACATTGGGGGAGAAGATTTTTGGGGTTTATTTAAGTCAAAAAACTCTGAATCTCCAATACATGCCAGCCAAAACCCACCAAGAAGTTGAAAGCTCATTAAAAGGCACACTGCAGAAATCCAAGAGAATTTTCAAATATGAAGAAATGATTTGAAGACATAAATCAGGAACAGGTAGAGTGAAAATAAGGACAAAATCCCAAAATGGACCTCAGAATCAAATGAAATCCAAGAACGTAAGTATGGTTGAGCATGAAGCAAAGCTGGGGAACATAAGTCAGAGGCTGATGGAAGCATAGGACACTAATACTGCTGTGATTGTTGACTAAAATCAAAACCAGGAGGAAATCCTTATGCTACATGGGGAAATCAAGGCCTAGGAAAAGGAGCTGGACTTGAAACAAGAAGGAATTAGGCTTAAATTCAAATGGATTATATGCTTTGAAGAAAGTGAGTCAAAATTGAAAGCAACAGAGAAAGAACTTCCAGAGCAGTTAGTGGAGCAGACACAGAAGTGCCATGTCATAGAAGTGGAGGTCAAGAAAAAAGAACAGAAAAAAAATCACACTTAAGAAAGAGATTGTTACTATTAACAAAGAGGAAAAGAACCATTTACTCTTATGGGGAGTGCCCAGGAAAGGGAAAGAGATTAGGCAGGACAACAAAAGAGCTGAGCAAACTGTTGAAAGAGCTGTCACAAAAGTACACTAAAGTGAAAAATGAGAAAGAGAAGATATTAAAGGTATAGGCCAAAAAGACTGCTGAGGTCCTCACCAAAATGTAATGCAGAAGCAGCATGTCCAATGGAACAGGAGGAGGCGTGAAAAATCCTCAAAATAGCACCTTTGAGAACTGAAAGGAGGAACTGAAGAGCAAGCAAATCTTAGGAGAAGTGGTAGCAGTTGGACAGTAAAAGGATATCTCCTGTTACCCTGGGAGAAAACTTTCAAGTTAAGCAGGACTTTGAGAAAGAGATTGGGATCATGATAGTGAACTTTAGAGAAAAGGAGAAGAAAGAAATGGCAGATGTCTCCTAGCTCCAGACTGAGGTTCAGAGTAATAAACCGGAGTTAAAGAAACTAGAGACCTCTCAGCAACCGAGCTGTTCAAGTAGGTTTAAATGACTTTAAAACCAATGGTGTCTCTGGAGCTGGTAGTTGTTAAGATTAAAGGAAGACACAAATTCGGTGGTAATAAGTGTGCAAATGTGGAGACTGAACATACTCAAGCCTTCTGTCTCTTTATATCTGGTTATTTTGCATCCTGGTAAACTACCCCTAGCCTCTGCCTAAAACTATCTTGAAAACCAGTGGGGCCTCAGCCTGACAAGCCTATGTATTTTATGTAGAAAGTTCCCAACAGGTCAATGCTGGAAATCTGGAACATGTGGAGAGGCAGCATATTATGTGAGGTATCACAGCTGGTGTATTAGGAAGTAGACTTCAAAGAGGGAAAGCCTGGAATGTATGGATGTTGATATCTGTCTGTTCTAGTTTACACTTTTTCAGGCTGGACTGAGGCATTTCCAACAAAATATGAAACTGTTCAGATTAGAACTAAAAATTACTCTATGAAATAATCCTTGGTTTGGCTTACCCTTAAAATTCGAGTCTCATAATAGACTGACATTTATGGTCTAATTACTCAGTTATTACGTAAGGCCCTAAGAATAAATTGGAAGTTACATTTTATTTATAGACCTCAGAGTTCAGGACAGTTAGGAAGAATGAATAGGACCTTAAATAAAACTTTAATTACAGAGCCTGGCCATGACTGGGTATGCCTCTTCCCCTTTACTCTCCTTCAAGCAAGACGCACCCTTTATGTTAAAGGATTAACTCCCTCAAAATAATTTATAATTTATAATTATAATTTGTTCTTAAACTTGGGAAAGCTATATCAACAGAAATGTCTAACCATCTTGTACAGTCCCAGCAGCTTTTGTAGCATGTTCTTTCACTTGTCCTATGGTAGCCAAGGCCCACTGGCCTCCTGAGAAAAACTCCACCACTTTTTTCTTGCCTGGATACCTGGTCTGGTTAAATAGGCATCGTGCTCTTGAATTGGAACCCAAATGGAAAGGACCGTTCTTCGTGTTGCTAATTACACCATCGGCTATTAATGCTGCAGGAAGCCAGCACTGGATCCATCACTCTCAAGTGAAATAGGCAGTGGAACAATATCCAGAGAAGGTTCCATGATGCACAGTTCAGAAACAAAGGATCCATTAAGGGTAAGACTTACCAAGTGGTAATTAGCACTAACTAGTGTGTTTCTATGGTTTCCTCCTTGTTATTGGTTAAATTTGTATTTTAAGTCTGTTGGGGGCATGGAAGAGAAGGGCAAGTTTGGGATTTGGTCCAGAGGAATCAATGATTTAATTGGACTTGAAAACCAGTGGGGAATATACTAACCAGCGGAGCCCCAATGGTCACGAGGGCCCAAAATAAATGTAGCCCTTTGGCCTGGCATGGTGGAGAGGACAAGACATTCCACTATATGGGACAGGACATACTGCTGGAGGGATGGTGTGTCACGCCGGACATGGTGAGCTGTCAATAAGGGACTGGGCAGTGGGCAGTTTGAGATGGTTGAAAATTGTAAGGCAAAAGAACCATTGGTATGACAGAGCCTATCTAAAGGCTGTGTGTTCAGAGCAATGGAAGGGGAGAAGAGGAGGGGAAAGACCTGGAAGGAAGAAAGTAGTGAGACAGCAGGAGGGTAAAGCCCTGTGAGGAGAGGGAGGTGAGGGAGAATAGGAGGGAAAGGATGGCAATTGGCCACTGGGGCAGAGCAAGACAAGCCTGTGGAGGGTAGAAGGGCCTGAAGAGAAGAAGGAAGTGCTGGATGGGCAAAGGAGAAGAACCTAGAATAAAGGACAAGTCTGTAGAAAAGGTGGGAGAAGGGAAAAGGAAAAAGCCTTGCCCTTTGAAGTTTGGATCTATGGAGACCATGATTTGAGGTGCTCGTGTTTTGCAGACCAATTAATAAAGGGAAAGGCTGCCCTTTGGTGGTCTGATGTGGTCGAGGCTGCTCATTTCTCTGGGTAACTAGCCCAGTACAAGGTAGTTACAGGTCCCTTTGTAGTGTAAATAAATTTGTTTTTTATCTTAAATGTGCCTCGAAGGATTGTCTTTATTTTAAGGGTCATTAGTATACAAGTTCATATGGAGCTTAAAGTCTCCAAAACTACGAATTTTCTTTTCTTTTTTTTGGTGGGGGGGAGGCGGTCCTGTTGTGGTGCCTGACCTCTGTTCCTGGGCGCTGTCTCTCTGCTCTTCAGCTCATGGCAACTTTCTACTTGAGCCACAGTGCCATTTCTGGCTTCTTTATTTTGGCTTATGTGGTGCTGAGGAATCGAACCCAGGGCCTCAGGCATGCAAGGCAAGTGCTCTACCACTGAGCCACCTTCCCAGCCCCTATGAATTTTCTAAAGTGTTATAAACTCATGATAAGTTTGTGAAAACACAATGGGACAGTAATATCACAATGCCAATGTGATGTCACAATATCATAAAATGATTATTTATTGTCACAATTATTGGTGATGCCATAATGATGATGATGTCACAATAGTTTAGTGATGTCCCAATGGGTTGTCATTAACTGCAATGAGTATATGAGGTCAGAAAGGGATTGTGAGGTCTCCAAAGGCATGCGTTGGCAGGAATGTGATGAATTCCTAACAAGTTTATGATGGTCAAAATGTGGCAAAATGGTTATTACTTTTGACAATGTCGTCACAATTTTCATGATGTCACTGTGTATTTCTAATATCACATGTCATAACAAATACTATGTGGTTGAAAATATTTGAGCTCACAAAAGGCCTATCACACTGGTGGGTGTGTGATGCCACACTGGTGACGGTGTCACTAAGGGTTTCTGATGTTGCAATGGAATGTCTGATGCTAAATGTCCTTAGTCAAAGAGACTTTGATGTCACAAAGGAGGCCTTGTGTTTTTTTTTTTCCAATGGTGCTGAGAGGTGATGACAGGTTGGGTTTTCATAATGTGTTCATGATGTTACAACATCAATGTGATGTCACAAGGTTTTTGTGATGTCACAGTGGTAAAGAGGTCAGCAATAGGACAATGATGTGACCACACTTGTAATATTACAATCACAGGTCTAATTTCAATTGCTACTAGTTTACAATGAGGATATGTGTTCAAAGAAGGAGTCAGAAGTCACAAAGCACATGAATTTTCTAACGTGATGGGGTTATAATAGGTTTGTGAAAACAAAATGGGACACTGATATCACAAAGGAAATGTGATGTCACAATGCCATGTCATAATAGTGTTTTGATGTCATAATTAGTTGTTGATGCCATAATGGTGATGAGGTCACAACAGGTTTGTGAGGTCACAATAGGATAGTGAAATAAAAATGGCATGGTAGATCTCAATTGTCATTTATTCACAATAAGTGTATGAGTTCACAAAGGGATTGTGATGTTTCCAAATGCATGTGTTGACACAAGTGAAATAAAATCCAGAGTTTTGTGATCTCACAATGTTCATGAGGTCTGGCAATGTGATGTCACTGTGGTGATGTTGTCACAGTTGTCTTCTGATATCACATGTCATATATGAAATGTTAGTCAAAAACAGATTATGATATCATAAATGGCCTCAGATATCACAATGGTAACATGATACCAAATTTATGAGGACAGAAGTTTGTGATGTCACAGTGGATTAGTGATTTTACAATGACAATGTGATATCACAATGATTATGTGGTCACAATGAGTTTCTGATAAGACACATCACATTTGAAATACAAGAATTCATACAAATTCACATTGGGTGTACTATGTAACAATGACTATCTGATATCATAATACTGAAATGTCATTCTAGTATTCTGAGGCCAAAATGAGCTGATGGTGTCATACCAGCAAAGTGATGTCCAACTGGTGATGATGTCACAAAGGGTTTGTGATGTTACGATGGTATGTCAGATCTCATTTGTCATTAGTTCACAATGAGGATATGGATACACAAAGCGATTGTGATGTCACAATGGACTTGTGTTTATTCAAAGGAGCTAATATGTACGAATATATTTGGGATGTCATAATGTGATCATGATTTCACAATGGCAATGTGATGTCACATGAGTTTGTTATATCACTGAGGTGATGAGATCAAACTGTGTTTGTGATAAAAAAAAATAAGTTTGAAATAACACTTCTTCAATTTTATTTGTTCTTAGTAAACAATAAGTAAGGAGTTCAAGGAAAGAGCTTGGAGTCCCAAAGGCCAGAATTTTCTAAAATGTTATGAGATCTTACTAAGTTTGTGAAAACACAATCGGACAGTTATATCATAATGGAAATGTGATGTCATATCATGTCATAATAATACTTTAATGTCACAATTAGTTGGTAATGCCACAATCTTGATAAGATCACAATAGGTTTGTGAAGCCACAATGAGTTGGTGATGTCACAATGGAATGCCAAACTTCAATTATCATTAATGCACAAAGAGTATATGCATCATAAAAGGACTGTAATGTCTCCAAAGCCATGGATTGCAAGCAATGTTATGAAGTATTAACAGTTGTTTTTCATTATATATTTTATTGGAAAGATACTGTCCAAAGAGTGTTTGAGTTACATTAGTAAGATAATGAGTACACTGCCTATCAAGCATTATTTTTACCTTCTTTGGTTTTTCTACCTCTAGAACATCTCCCTCCCACCACATGTTGTAAAGTTAGTTTTCAACATAGTGTCTTATACATGTGTTTCTTAGAATTAGTCAATCTGTATCCTTATTTAGCATTTTGTTTTCCCTTCCCCTCCCCAAATTAGAAAAAATGTATATACAAGATGCAGAACACCAGAATCAAATAAAATGAAAATGGGGGTTATACAATGGGGAAACACATAAAATAAACAAAAAAAATCACATAGTACATTATAACTACATTAAAACAACAACAATGATAAAAAAACCTCTGTGCCTGTACCTTGCATTTCATCTTTGATAGCTTCATCTTATATAGTCATATATACATAGCTATTGACCTTTTCTTCTTGTTCCAGATATATATTAGTTATTGCAAATAGGCATAACCATTGGACCTATGTTTTTTTGGCCTGGCATACTTCACTTAATATGAAATATAAAGTTGTTCATATGGAACTATCAAGTAGTTCCTAACAAAGGGGACAATATCATTCTTTCTAATAGAGGCAGATATTTCATATATGTATATATATATATGTATATATATATATATATGCACACAATTGCATATATATATACATATATATACAATTGCATATATAATATATACTCTCTTTCTCTCTATGTATATATTAATATACCACATTTTATAGATCCATTAACTACTGTGTGGTTGGGTGTTGGTTCCATATCTTAGGTATGGTGAATAATGCTATGATAAACGTTCTTAATCTGGTAGCTGTCTTATGGCCTTGTTTGTGATCATTTGGGTAAATGGGAACAATAGGGGAGGTCTGTGTATAGTCCTTTGAGGAAATTCCATACTGCTTCCAAAGGTGGTACACAAGTTTACCCACCTATTTAGTAAGGTAGACATTTGACAACATAACTTCCATGATGTGTTATAAAATTTTTATTGCTGCCATTTTCACTGAGGTGAGGTTGAATCTCAATGTTCTCCATTAGCATTTCTTTTATGGCTAAAGAAGTTGAGCATTTCATCATATGTCTATTGGTCATTCTTATTTCCTCTTGAGAGAAGTATCTCTTCAAGTCTTTTATAATGTGTTTTATTGTAAGAACACTGTACAGAGGGATTACAGTTACATGAACAAGGTAATGAGTAAATTTGCTATCAAGCATTGTTGCCTCCTCCTTTGATTTTCACCTTCCATCCTATCCCTCCCACTTCCCAAGTACATTCCCCTACTCCCATCTAAATTGTAAAGTACATTTTTCAACATAGTGTCTTGAAGATCTCATTATTAAAATGTATCAATCTGTATCCCTGTTTAAACAGTTTTCTTTTTCCCTTTCCTTCCCCAAATCAGAGAAATATATATACAAGATGCAGTGTATCTATATCAAATACATTGAAAACATGGGTTATACTTTTAAGGAGGAACATACACAGCTACAAAAAAAAAAAAAAGATAGGTCCCAAGGTTCCCCTTATTTGCAATAACTACTATGTGTCTGGGGAAAGCAGAAAAGGTCACAAACTATGTGCGTATGACCTGATAAGATTATGTTTAGCAAAATCAACCCAAGATAGGGACATAAGTGGTTTTTTTCTTTCTTTTTTATTCATTTACTTTATATGTTTTGTGAAAATACTATACAGCAGGGTTACAATTACATGGGTAAGGTAATGAGTATGTTTACCAAGCATTGTTGCTTCCTATTTGGTTCCCCTTACCGTTCCTTCCTCTCTCCCTCCACCCCTCCTGTGCCAAAGTTGTAAAGTTCTCTTTTCGACATAACATCTTGTACATCTCATTGCTGCAATGGGTTCACCTGAATCCCTATTTAACTTCTTTTTTCCCTTCACCTCCACAAATTATACCAACATCAAATACAGTGAAAACAGGGGCTATAACGTGGGGGAGGGACAAAACAACAAAGTAATCACGTTATAAATATGTTAGAAACAAAAGAAATAAAGAAAAATCATTTGAGTCCTAATCTTGGGGTTCATTTGGCCTAACATTAAGTTATCTGACCCTATCTGCTTATCTCAAACATATCCTAGTTATTGCAAATAAGGGAAACCATGGGACCTATGTCTTTTTGGACCTGGCTTCCTTCACTTAATAAAATCTTTTCCAAGTCCTTCCATTTCCTAACAAATGAGGCAATGTCATTGTTTCTGATGGAGGCATAGAATTCCATTGTGTATATATACCACATCTTCTTGATCCATTCATCTACTGACGGACATCTGGGTTGGGTCCATATGTTAGCTCTGGCAAATAATAGTGCAATAAACAGTTGTGCTGGTAGCTTTTGTTTGTGATCATTTGGGTAATTTGCCAAAAATGGGATTGCTGGGTCATAGGGTAGCTCTATGTGGACTCTTTTGAGGAACCTCCATACTGCATTCCAAAGTGATTGAACAAGTTTACACTTCCACCAATAATGCTGTAGGGTTCCCTTCTGTCCACATCCCCTCCAGCATCTGTTGTTATTCGAGTTCTTGATTATAGCCATTCTAACTGAGGTGAGGTAGTAACCCAAATAATTTGCATTTCTTTTTTGGCTAGGGAGGTTGAGCATTTCTTCATTTGTCTATTGACCATCCTTCTTTCCACTTCAGAGAAGTTTATCATTAAGTCTTTAGCTCACTATTTATCAGGCAGTTGTTTCTTGGAGGATTTGTTGTTGGAAGATTTAATTTTTTGAGTTCCAAGTATATTTTAGATATGAGACCCTTGTCTATTTTATGACTAGTGAAGATCATCTCCAAATCCGTGGGCTTTCTATTGATCTTGTTAGCTATGTCCTTTGCCATGCAGAAGATCTGCAATTTCATGCAATCCATTTGTCCAACCTTTCTTTGATTTGTTGTGTTTCAGGGTCCCTATTAAGAAAATTTCTGCCTGTGCCGAGGAGTCTCTACCTGGTTTTGGAAGGAAGGCTATGATGACTTCATAGAACGAGTTCTCATATTCCATCCTGAAATGTTTTCACGGTGTTTGCTTTGACTCCAAGGTCTTTGATCCATTTGGAGTTGATGCTGGTGAAGGGTAATATATAAGGGTCTAACATTAGTTTTCTACAAATGATTAATCAATTTGCCAGCACCATTTACTGTAGACTGTGTCTTTTTTCTTTCTATTTTTTTAGCTCATTTATCAACATAAGGTGGCTATAGATCTGTGGGTTCATTTCTGGGTTTTCAATTCTATTCCAATGGTCTTCAGGTCTGTTCTGGTGCCAGTACCAACTTGCCTTGCTTAGTATGGCTTTGTACCAGAGTTTGAAATATGGTATTGATATTCCTCCAGCATTGTCCTTTCTGTTAAGGATCGTTTTTGCTATTCAGGGTCTTCTATTGTTCTGTATGAATTTTTGGATTGTGTTTTATATTTCCTTGAAAAATGAGATTGGAACATTGATAAGTGTGGCATTGAATTTGCAGATAGCCTTAGGAACTATTGCCATTTTCACAATGTTGATCCTTCCAAACCAGGAGCATGGGAGGTTTTTCTACTTTCTAAGTTCTGTTTTAATTTCCTTTTTCAGGTTATTAAAGTTTTCATCATTGAGGTGATTCCAATTTTGGTTATGTTAATTCCTAGGTATTTCATTTTATTGTGGGGCTATTACAAATGGAGGGAGTGATTTACTTCATCTTTCCCTATTTGGATCCCATTATGTTTGCATCTTGTCTTACTGCTCTAGCTAGGAATTCTAATACTAAATTGAAGAGAAGTGGAGAGAGTGGACATCCTTGTCTCCTTCCTGAGTTAAGAGGAAGAGGCTTTAGTTTTTCAGCATTAAGTATAATGCTGGCTGTAGGTTTCTCATATACAGCCTTTACTGTATCATAAAGGGGTATGGGGATCTTGTCAAAAGATTTTTGTGCATTTATTGAGATAACCATGTGGTTCTTATCCTTGCTCCTGTTAATGTGATGAATTATATTACTTGATTTGTGTATATTGAACCAGCTTTGCATCTCTGAAATGAATCCTGTTTGATCGTAGTGTATGATTTTTTGGATGAATTGTTGAAGTTCATTGATAAAAATTTTGTTGAGAAATTTTGCATTGATGTTCATCAAAGAACAAATCGTTTAAATAGGGATACAGGTGGACCCATTGCAACAATGAGATGTACAAGTTGTTATGTCAAAAAATAAACTTTACAACTTTGGGGGAGAGAGGGGTTAATGGGGGCGGGGGAGGGGAGATGGTAAGGGATAGGAACGGAAAACAAAGGAGAATGCAACAATGCTTGATAAGAAATGTCCTCATTACCTTGCCCTGTAATTGTAACTCCTCTGTATGATATTTTCACAATAAAAGAAAGAAAGGAAGGAAGAAAAGAAGAAAGAAAGAAAGGAAGAAAGGAAGAAAGAAAGAAAAAGAAAGAAAGTAAGAAAGAAAGAAAGAAAGAAAGGAAGAAGGAAGGAAGGGAGGAAGAAAGAAAGGAAGAAAGAAAGAAAGAAAGAAAGGAAGAAAGAAAGAAAGAAAGAAAGGAAGAAAGAAAGAAAGAAAGAAAGAAAGAAAGAAAGAAATAAAGAAAGAAAGAAAGAATGAAAGAAAGAAAGAAAGAAAGAAAGAAAGGAAGGAAGGAAGGAAGGAAGGAAGGAAGGAAGGAAGGAATAGTTCTATGGTTCTCTTTCTTTGATGACTCCATGCCTGGTTTGGGGCGGAGGGTTATGATGGCTTCATAGAATGAGTTTGGTTGTAAACTTTCTCTTTCAATTTAAATGAAGAGTTGGAGTAGTATTGATGTTAACTCTGCTTTGAAGGCCTTGTAGAATTCTGCTGTAAATCCATCTTGTTATTGTCTTTTCTTAGATGGGACATTTCTTATTTCTGTTTCTATCTCAGTGCTTGAAATAGGCCTGTTAAGATGGTTTAATTCATCTTCGTTTAGTTTTGGCATGTCGATATTTACTAGGAAAAGGTCCATTTCTGCCAAATTCTCAAATTTATTAGCACAATTGTTTAAGAAGTATTCCTTTATAATGTTCTGAATGGTGTTAGTTATTTTGGTGTTTCCATTCTCATCTCTGAGTTTATTTGGGTGATTTTTTTTTATAAGATTTGCGAAGTGTGTGTCAATGTTGTTAATTTTTTTGAAGAACCAACTCTGTTTTGTTGATTCTTTCTATGGCTTTTTTTATTCCTATTCATTAAATTCAGATTTAATTTTAATTATTATTTCTTTCCATGGATTGGGGTTTAGCTTGCTGAAACTTCTCAAGGAGGTTCATATGTCTCATTATATAAATCTCAGATCTCTCCAATTTGTTGATGGAGGAAATTAGAGCGGCAAACTTGCCTCTGAGTACTGCCTTTGCTGTGCCCAGAGGAGTTGGTGTGTTCATTTTTGTTGAATATCATGAACATTTGAATTTCGTTTCTAATCTCTTCAATGACCACAGATGATTCAAGTGTATTGTTCAGCCTCCATGTGTTACAGGGCTTTCTTTGGTGGCTTTTGGTGTTGAGTTCTAATTTTTTTCGTTTGTGGTCTGAGAAAATGAAAGGTAAAACTTCAGTGTTTCTGAATTTGGACGTTTGCTTTGTGACCTAGATGTGGTTTATTTTGGAAAATGTCCCATGTGCTGCTGAGAAGGAAAAAAAAAACAAAAAACAAAAACGTGTATTCTGATGCTGCTGGGTAGAATATTCGGAAGATGTCTGTTAAATATAGTTGATCTAGGCAGTTGTTTAGATCTGAGTTTTATCTGTTAAGGTTTTGCCAAATTGACCTCTCTAGTGGGGATAGTGGTGTGTCAAAGTCCCCTACAATTAATGTCTTTGGATCTATGTGGGATTTGAGGGAAAGTAGTGTTTCTTGGATAAATTTGGGTGCTCCATTGTTTGGAGAAAAGATATGTAGAATTGTAATATCCTCCTGAAGGAGAGATCACAATTAATTACTATGTAATGACATTCTTTATGTCTCTCACTAATTTTAATTTGAAATCTATTTTACCTGATGTTAGGATTGCAACTCCCTCCTGTTTATTAGGGTCTTTGTTTGGTAGATTTTGTTCCAGCCTTTCACTTTCAAAATATGTTTGTTTTTATAGGCAAGGTGTGACTCCTGAAGACAGAAGATAGAAGGAGCTTGCTTTTTAATCCAACAAAAGAGACTATGTCACTTACTTGGAGAGTTAAATCGGTTAATGTTGAGTTCAGACTGAGAGGTGTTTGGTATTTCCTGCCATGTTATCCATATTCTTGGGGGCTTCAACAACTGGGTTCATCCTACGGTTCTAGGATTCCCAGTTTGGATGTGGTTTCTTGACCTTTATTGTGGTCTCATTGGTTTTCAATATGTAGGACATCTTTAAGTATCTTTTGTAGAGCTGGTTTCGTAGAGATATACTGGTTCAACTTTTTCTTTTTAACGGAAGATGTTTTATTTGGCTTTCGGTTTTAGAGGAGAATTTAGCTGGGTAGAATATTCTTGGTTAACAGTTATTGGTCCTTAGGGCATGGCATACCTCATTCCAGGCTCTTCTTGCTGAAAATTCTGAGGTGATTCTAATTGGTTTCCCTTTATAGGTGATTGATCTTTTCTCCTTGACAGCTTTAAGTATCTTTTCCTTGGTCTGAATTGATCCTGTGTGGATTATAATGTGACGGTGGGTTGTCCTGTTATGGTCCAGTGTATTTGGAGTTGTAAAAGTTTCTTGTATCTGAATAGGCCTATCTTTTTCATGGTTGGCAAGTTCTTTGCTAGGATTCTGTTAAATACATTTGTCATGGATAGTTTTATTATTTCTGTATAATATCTAGGCTATCTTCAATCCCTGAGATTCGATCTCTGTATAGTCTAATCTACTCTCAAGACTTTCTATTTTCTGCTTTATTTCTTTTCCTGCTAGTTGGTCGACTTTGAGGGCTTCAAATTTTTTGATGGAGCTTTGTTTTAGATTTTGTATGAACTTATTTACTTCCTTAATTTGGTGTTCAGTGTTTATTTTCAAAGCAGTTATTTGATTGGTTATGATTTCCTTGGACTCGCATTCCTTCTGTCGTGCTCCATTCAGCATTCCTTTTGTGGGATCTCTGAATTCTTTCAGGTGTCTGTTTATGGATTCCATAAATGCCTGTATTGATCTTTGTCTATTCTCATCCCACTCTCTCAATTCCAGTATTACTCTTTGATTACCATCCTCAAGTTCATGCAATTCCTGTAGTTCTCTTTGACTGTTCTCAGCCTGCTCAAGCAATTCCTTTTTCTCTTTGAATTTTCTCAGCCCATTTACATAGTTCCTGTCTTTCCCTTTGATTTTCTTAACATGCTCATGCAATTCCTTTATATCTCTTTGTCCTCAACCTTCTCACACAATTCTTGTATTAATATTTGAGTATCTTCCTCACACTCAGCTCATGAGATTCCTGTATTAATCTTTGCTTTGCCTTATCTTACTACCCATCACACTCATACTGAGTCCTTGGAGGTTTTCAATCTTTATGTTTAGCAGTAATGTTTGTGGAGCTTTTTGGGAACTCTCCTCTGGATTATTCATTAACTGGTGATTCAATTATCATGAGTGGGATTTGAGATACCCGGACTTGCCATTTTTCTTGTGTTTTTCCTTTTGTTTTGCAAATTTGATATGAAAGTAACACCAATTTTATGCGAGAACACTATATTAAGGCAAGCATCAACCAGAGTCCTGTAGTTGCACAGGAAAAATGGCTGCAGATACAATCTAGTTCAACAGATACAATCTATTCAACATCAAACAACTATGTATTAATGGGCTAAGAACATCAAAGAAGAATTTGGCCAACCAGAACTTATTAGATTTAGGGAGAAATGTAGGGAAGAATAGGAATAGAGGGATGTGGAGAGGGAAAAGGAGGGTGAATTTAACCAAGTTCTAATCTCAGAGAGGGAAATTGATTGGAAGGAATTATAGAAGAGATAAAAAACTAAAACAAGAAAAATGCAAAACAATAAAAAGTGAAACTGCTTAAAATTATGGAAGTTTAAAGAAATTATATGGAGAGAAGAAAAGGATAGGATGAGAGGAAGGGAGAGATAGAAAGGAGACATGAAAAACTAAAAAATAAAAATTCTTAAAATTATTTATTGAAAATGATATAGTTATAAAGAGATAATATTGCTATTAAAGAAGTTAAGCCTAAAAGGCTTTGAATTGAGTAACAAATTTCTGGACTAAGTATGTACACAGTGGGGGATAAGTTCTAATAATTGCCCACAGGTATATATCTGGGCATGAGTAGAACAGCAATTTAGTCATGCAAAAAAGAAAGAAAAAATAATGAAAAGAATAATAAAAAAGAATCAAAAGGTCAAAAGAGATTAAAGACACACACACACATACACCTAAAATAAAAATTGTGAGAGAAAAAATATATTAAGAGAGAACAATTTTTTAAAATAAAAAATTCAAAAAGGCATAAAGAAAAGTCCTTTGTTTTTCTGTTTTTTTTTTCTTGGTTGTGGGGTTTGAAGTCTGGGCTTGGACAGAGCCCCTGAATTCTTCAGCTGAAGGTGAATGCTCTTCGCTTGAGCCACAGCACCTCTTCTGGTTTTCTAGAGGTTTATTGGAGATGAGACTCATGGACTTCCTTGCCCATGCTGGCTTTGAACCGTAATCCTCAGATCTCAGACTCCTGAGTAGCTATGATTACAGGAATTAGCGACCAGCACCCGATTCTTTGATTTTTTGGGGGGGGCGGGGAGGGAGTAATACTATTGTAACATCAGAAAATGTTTGTAATTTCACATTGTTGTTATGACAGCATCAGCTCATTTTGACATCACTAAACTACAATCACATCATAACCTATGTCATCACATTGCATTGTGACATCATATACACATTGTGAATGCCTATTCTGTGATTTCATTCTGTTTCTTATGTGGAATGTGTATTGATATCAGAAACCCACTGTGAACTAATAACCATTGTGACATCACATTGCCATAATGATATCAGTAACCCACTGTGACATCACAAGCCTGTCCTTTTTGACATGATGCTATTGTGATACCTTAGATTCATTGTGAGCTAATAATTTGTTTTCACACATATTTCAGATATGACATGTTACACAACAAATCTGTGATATCACGACCACTCTGACATTACACGGACAGATATCATGATCATTCTGTCACCTAGTGACATCAGAAACCTGTTAGGACTTCATACATTTCCACAATATATAATTTGAAGAAATCACAGTCCCTCTGTGAACTCATATACTCATGAGTTAATGAAAATTGAAACCTTGCATACCATTTTGCAATCCATCCCTTTGTGACATTTCAAACTTACTGTCATCTCATAACAGTAGGCCACAACAGCTAATGGTGACTTCAAAACATTATTATGACATGATATTTTGACATCACATTCTAATTGTGATATCACTGTCCATAGTGTTTTCATAACATTCTACTTGTTGTAATCGAAATCATCCCAGAAGACTCATTTTGAAATATAGTGTATTGTAGTATTTATGATACAGTTTACAGGCTGCAGGTAGCCAAAGGTTACAAAGACATACAGCGAAAAAAATGCACATAACACAGAAAACATGCTGAAGAGAAAATAAAAAACAAAACCATACCACCAATGGTATGAAGAGCGGAATTGGGATGCCATGATGACCAAAGGTGAGCTAGGATACAGGACACAGGACATGATCAGGGATACAAGTGACATGAAATAATGATGTCTAGGCTGGTTCAGACCTAACTGAGTCAGTGCAGGGGGTAGATTATCAGGAAATTCTCAATCCAGGCACTGGCATGACAGATCCTATTAGCCAAGTGCCTGTATGTGGGAGGCAGGTAATGGGCAGAGATTTTCTTCCTCCAGCCTGAAAGCAAGATTCCAGACCCTACAATAAACCATGTGGTCAATATGATGCTGGCCAGAACTGACTTCTATAATTCATCATGACCTCATAACTTTTTAGAAAATTCATCAGCTTTCGGACTTCAAGATCCTTTCTAGAACATGGAAATTCATTGTAAACTAGTAGCAATTGAAGTTGGACATATCATTGTAATATTACAAGCTCATTGTGACATCCCAAATCCATTAGGACTTCATCAGCACTATGACATCATATTGCTGTTGTGACATCATGATCATATTGTGACTTCAAGCTACTTCTGAGAACTTGTATACTTATGACCTATAAAAAGTGAGACAATCCTTCATGGCATATTTAAGATAATATACAAATTTATTCACAAAAAAAGTGACCTGTAGCTACCTTGTGCTAGGATGTATACCAAGATCCAAAAGCAGCTATGACCACCAAACTTGGCAAACCTGCCCTTTGTTCTTTGGTCTACAAACCACCAAACCCTAAAATTATGATCTCCAAAGCTCTAAATTCAAAGGGCAAGTCTTTTTACTTTTCCATTCCTCACTCCTTCTCTACAGACCTGTCCTTTCGGCCAGGTCTTTCCCTTTTTCCATTCCATGACTTCTCTTCAGGTCTCTCCACTCATCACAGGCCTGTCCAGCTTTGTCCCAGTGGCCAGTTCCCATCCTTCCCCTCTTGCCCTCTATCAACTTCTACTCCCGCCAATCTTTCCCTGCCTTCTGACTCATCACTTCGTCCCATCCAGGTGTTTCCACTTTATTTCTCCCCTTCCATCACTCTGAACACACAGCCTAGATATACACGTTGTGCCCCTCCCCTACTCCAATGGGTCTCCTGCTTAACAATTTTCAAACATTACTTCACAATCTGTCCACTGACCAATCACTTCTTGACAGCTAACCATATGGTGCTCTACACCCCAATACCATGCAGAAGCACATGCTAAACATTACAGTGGCATGCCTTGTCCTCTCTAGAGGGCTGGGAAAAGATAATTGGCCCTGCTGGTTATTGCATTCCCCATTCCATATCATGTCCAATCTAATCCATGATACCTTCTTCACCAAATCCTTAACTTTACCTTCTCTCCCCCTTGAACAAGCTGAAAATACAAATAAAACAGATAACAAGAAGGAAAATATAGAAACATACTAGTTAACACTAATACTTGGTAAGTCTTATCCACAATGGATCATCTGAGTGTTTATGAACAGTCCATCTTGCAGCCTTCTATGGATATGGTGGCATTGCTGGTTTCAGTTGACAGTGATGGATTTAATGCTGTTTTCCTGCAACATTAATAACTACTGGTATAGTTATCACCACCAAGCAATGTACTTTCCATACGGGTTCCAATTCAGGAAAGCGATGCTTTTTTTTTTACTCACACAAGCTGTCCAGGCAAGAATCAGTTAGTGGAGTAAATTCCTCCAGTGATCCTCATATACCACAGGATAGAAATATAAATGAACATGTTGCAAAGACTGCAGGGACTGTACAAGATTGTGGTTAGACAATTCTAATATAGCTTCCCCAAGTTTAGAAACAGTTAATCTACCATAAATTATTTTGAAGGGGGTGAATACTTTAATTTAAAGGGTGCACATTCCTTGAAGGAGAGCTAAAGGGCGGGGGAGGCTTACCCAATCATGGCCAGGCACTGTAATTTATTCAAGTTTTCTTTAAGGTCCTATTCATTCTTTATACCTGGGATAAACTCTGAAGTCTATAAATACAATATAACTTCCCATTTACTCCTAGAGCTTTAGCTAATAATTGAGTAAATTGGACCATGAAGGTCAGGCCATTGTTGGAACCTAATACTAAGGGTCAGGCAAATCGCGGAATTATTTCATGGAGTCATTTTTTTACCTGTTACCTGAGTGGTTTTAGATTTTATCGAGAATGCCTCCATCTAGTCTGAAGAAGTGTACACTAGTATTAACAAATACTGATACCCATAATTTCCAGGCTTTCCCTCTGTGAATTCCACTTCCCGAAATTCATAGATGAGGTTCCTTGCATACGCATCTTCACTACACGTTGGAGCTTTCCAGAATTTACCTGTTGGCAGATTTCTATATACATTATATAAGTTTGTCAAGCTGAGGTCCCACTGGTTTTCAAGATAGTTTTAGGCCATGGCCTGTGGCAATTTACCATGGTGCCAAATACCTAGATATAAACAGACAGAAGGCTTGAGCATGTCACTATTTTCACAAGTTCAGTATCCACATTTACACACACCACTGTTTTTGCTTCTTCCTTTACTGATTTTAGAGTGGTCTCCTGAACTACCTGATCAGCTCGCTTGTTTCCTTGGAACAAAGGGTTCTCTAGTTTCTTTAAGGCCTTTTTGTTACTATGAACCTCAATCTGGAGGTTGGAGACTTCTTCCCTTTATCCTCCTTCTTTTCCCTCATTAAAGCTCGCTTTCATGATCCCAATCTCCTTCTCAAATTCCTCCTTACCTTGCAAGTTTTCTGCCAGGGTCACAGGAAAGTTCCTTTGACTGTCCAACTGCTGCTCCTTGCATCTACACATTTGCTTGCACTTCATCTCTTCCTTTCAGTTCTCAGTGGTGCTATTGAGGGTTTTTTCTTACCTCCACCTATTTCATTGGGATTTTCTGGTGAGGATTTTCTCAGTGTCTTTGGCCTTTTCCTCTAGTAGCTCCTCTTTCTTGTTTTACACTTCCGTTGATTTTATCACAAATCTTTCAACTGGTTAACTCTTCTTATTTTTCTGCCTAATGGTCTTTTTTCCCGGGGATTCCTCATCAGAATATGTGTGTCCTTAACTCTTTCTAAAGAGTTACAATGTTTCTTGAGCCTGATACTTTTCAATGTTCTTGGCCTCATCTTCTATGACACAGCAATTCTGTATCTGTTCTGATAACTGCCCTTTCAGTTTGTTCTCTGTTGCTTTTTTTTTTTTTTTTGGTCTGTCGTGGACTTGGGCAGTGTCCCTCAACTCTTCAGCTCAATGAGAGCGCTCTACCACGTGAGCCACAGCGCTGCTTCCACTTTTCTAGTTTTTATTGAAGATCAGAGTCTCATGGACTCTGGGCTGGTTTTTAACCTTGATCCTCAGCCTCCTGGGTAGCTAGGATTACAGGTGTGAGCCACCGGCATCTGGCTCTCTGTTGCTTTGAATGTTTGCTCAGACCCTTCAAAGCTAATGCCTTAATGTAGTCTTGTATCATGACCAGCTACATTTACTGGGCCTTGATTTCACGTACAGTGTCAGGATCTTCTCCTGGCCTTGCTTGTAGTCAGCAAGGATGGAAGCATTGGTGTTCTGTTCCTCTTTCAGCCTATGACCTGTGCATCAGGTTACCTAGGCTGTAGTACATGGATTTCATTTGATTCTGAGTTTTTCTCAGGTTCATTTTGTGGATTTTGTTCTTATTTTTGTCTCAAAATTTCATGATTTATGTCTTCAAATCTTTTCTTCATATCTGATAATTCTTTCTTACTTTTCTCCAGTGTGCTGTTTAATGCACTTTTAACCTATTTTGGGGGATTTACTGGCATGTATAGGAGATTTAGAATATTTTCAAGCCTGTATTTTCAAACAGAAGTGTGTGAAATTTTTCATTGCCATATTTTTTCTTAAGTTCAGAGGGCTGATTTTTATGTTGAACAGAGTTGCATTTCAGGGCCCCAAGCTCATTTGAATTTTTCTTAGGAGATATAATCAGTTTTCTGGTCTCAACCAGCTTATTTAATATGTTATTTTTAATACTCCTGCTCTTTGTAATTGCCTGTTTTGCTTCCAATAAACACATTGTTCTAATCTTAGAGGTTCCCTACTGACATTTGCAAATGAATTATCCTGTCTTCGCCATGAGTGTCTTGATCCCTGTGCTGATACTACAACTCGAACCCCCTTCTTAGACAGTTTTTCTTCCAGGGTAGATCTTTTATCAAACACCTGCTGGGCAACTGCTACCAACTCAGATAAAATCTCTCAACTCCTTAATTTTGAAGCTTTTTTTCTAATATCTGGGGCCCACGGTATAATGAAGGCCATATTTAGGGCTTATCGATTATCCAGGGTCTCGGGATCCACAGGAATATAGTTCATATAAGACTCTTGGAGACTTTCTAGAAAAGCATTAGGGGATTCACTAGGGATCTGTAGTCTCCTTCACATTAAATTAGTTGGCTTTCTAGCCACTTCCCTTACCCTGATAAAAGAGTCTTGTGATAATTGGTAAGCACATCCTTAACTTGATTGCTGTTGTTGTCCCCGATAGGCTGAATCTGGGGAAAGAATTGCTTTAATCGGACTGGGTCTTCAGTGGTGGATCTATTTGTTCCAAGGACGGCCTTCAAGCCACTCTGCCAGATTCACTCCCTTCGCCCCAGGTGGAAAGCACCTGTAAAATTGCTAACAATTATTCCAGGCGGGATGATGTGTAAAATAATACTGTCTGTATTAAGATGAGCCCCTGGGATTTTTAAGAATAGGGCAGAGTTTGCTGTTTCCATATGTGCAGGTCACTAATTGTAAAGGGAACATCTACTAGAAAGGTGGTTTGCCCACCATCTTCCCAATATGCCTATCTTAAGGGTAATAAAGGAATGCTACCACCTCAGGCTGGTAGAAGAAACTACTTCTGGTATGACAGAACTAAACATGAGAGGTGTAGATGGCACAGATTAGGAGGAAGTGTACACCAATGTGTCTTCTTCTTGGGGATGCTGTAACACCAGAAGGAAGATTTTTCAGTTACAGGAACTTTAGGTATTGTACTCCCATCCTGCAAAAAAGGAGTAAAGAGAGGTGTATACAAGACAGAGATAGAACTGTCAGCAAACACACACAGACAAATAGCCTTAAATCCTTAATTCACATGTCCCATATCTCTCAAATATGACCTCTTGAGGAGGTATGAGATGACATCTGCAGGAGATCCCATATAGGCTACTGAGGAGTTCCTAGATGACCTCGGTAGATGGTCCCAGATGGCCTTTCGAGGGGGCGACAGATGACCACTCAAGGTGTCTCAGATGGCTTCTAAGGAACCTCCAGATGAGCTCTTGAAGAGTCTCCAGTTGAACTCCAGAGGAGGCCCCAGCTGGCCTCAAGAGGACGTTCCAGTTGATGACCTAAGGATGTCTGAGATGGCCCCTTTACAAGGCCTATCATGACCCCTGGAAGAGGTCCCAGATGGCTTCTCAGTTAAGTGCCCAGATGACCTGTAGAGGAATTCCCAGGTACATTATAAAAGAGGTCCAAATAGTCTCTTGAGGAAGCCCCAAATGACCACTGGAGTTTGTCCCACCTGTCCTACCAAGAAAACCACAGATGACTGGATGAAGACCTAGATGAGGACCTTGAGGAGGGCTAAGATGACCTACAGATTAGGTCCCAGATGGCTTTTAAAGGAAGCCCCAGATTAACTCTTGAGAAGGCCCCAGATGGCCTCTCAAAGATGGCCTCTCGAGATTACCCAAGATGTCCAGAGGGGGTCCAAATGGCTTCTCGAGGATACCACAGATGAGCTTGTCAGTCAAAATCAGACTGACAAGCTTGCCAAGACTCACCTCTACATGGTTGTGAAATTACATCTTTTATTTTGCCAGTCTTGGGGCCTAAACTCTGGGCCTGGGCTCTGTCCCTCAGCTCTTCATAACAAGGCTAGTGCTCTACCAATTGAGCGACAGCACTACTTCCAGCTTTTTCTGCTTATGTAGTTCTGAGGAATGGAACCCAGGGCCTCATCCATGCAAGACATGCACTCTACCACTGAGCTACCTTTCCAGCCCTGAAGTGACACTTTTCTCTGTTGGTCCACAGGAAACAAAAACTCAAGGGAAGCTCTCACTCCTGAGGGATGAGACACACATACAAGGAGGTTTTACCAGAGGCCAAGTCCCAATGCCATCCGGTTGGATTATCTCACTGGGGCCTCCAAAATTTAAGTTCTGCAAGTGTGACAATCCATCAAGGCATGATTAAGATAATAAAATTATTTACACTGGAAAGAGGCCTGTGTCTATCTTGTCCTGGGATGGATACCCAGGCCAAAAGCAGCATCTAACACCAAACCTCAGACATCCAATGGGCATCACTGCCCTTTATTCATTGGTCTGCAAACCATCAAACCCAAAATTATGATCTCCAAAGCTCCAAACTTCAAAGGACAAGGCTTTTTCCTTTTCCCTTCCTCACTCCTCTACATACCTGTCCTTCTTTTCAGGTCTATTGCCCTTCCATCAGTTACTTCTTCTTTTCAGGCCTTTGTATTTTCCACAGCACTGTGCTGCTCTGCCCCATTGATGAGTTGCCGGACTTACCCTCCTACTCTTCCTCAACTTCCTCTCTTCTAAGGTCTTCCCACTTTCAGTCTCACCACGTCCTTCCCTTCAGGTCTTTTCCCCCTTTCTCTCCCCTTCCTTTGATATGAACATGTAGCCTATAGGGCTACATGGTCTCTTGCCTAACTCCCACGGATTGGGAGAAGATCTTCACTAGCCATACAATGAACAAGGGTTTCATATCTAAAATATACTTGGAACTCAAAAAATTAACTCCCCCAACAAGAAATCCTCAAAAAAACAACTGCCCAATAAATAAGTGGGATAATGACTTAAAGAGAAACTTCTCTGAAGAAGAAAGGATTGTCAATAGACACATGAACAAATGGTCAACTTCCATAGCCATAAAAGAAATGCAAATCAAAACAACATTGAGATACCACCTCGCCCCAGTTAGAATGGCACAAATCAAGAACTCTAATAACAACCAATGCTGGAGGGGATGTGGACAGAAGGGAACCTTACTGCATTGTTGGTGGGATTGTAAACATGTTCAACCACTTTGGAAAGTAGTATGGAGGTTCCTCAAAAGACTTCACATAGAGCTCCCCTATGACCCAGCAGTCCCACTTTTGGGCATTTACGCAAATGTTTACAAACAAGGCTAGACTAAAGCTACCAGCACAACTATGTTTATTGCAGCATTATTTACCATTGCTAAGATATGGAACCAACCCAAATGTCCCTCAGTAAATGAATGGATCAAGAAAATGTGGTATATAAACACAATGGAATTTTATGTCTCCACAAGAAAGAACGACATTGCCCCATTTGTAAGGAAAGGGAAAGACTTGGAAAAAATTATATTAAGTGAAGTAAGCCAAGCCCAAAGAAACATAGGTCCCATGATTTCCCTTATTTGCAATATCTATTATATGTATAAGTCAAGCAGAAAAGGTGGGATAAGGTGATGTTAGGAAAATGATTCCTAAGATATATATTTTAAATGTTTATTTTTCTTTCATGCATTTGTTTCTAACGCAATTATAAGATTAATTCTTTGTTGCTTTGCATGTCCCTCCCCCACAGTATAACCCGTGCTTTCACTGTATTTGATGTTGGTATAATTTGTGGAGGGGAAGGGGAAAAACAAGTCGTTTAAATAAGGATACAGGTGGACCTGTTGCAACAATGAGAAGTACAAGTCGTCATGTCGAAAACGAACTTTACAACTTGCGGTGGGGAGGATTTGGTGGGGGGGAGAGAGGATGGGAAGGGATAGGAAGGGTAAACAAAGGAGGAGGCTACAATGCTTGATAAAAATGTACTCACTATCTTGCCCATGTAATTGTAACCCCTCTATACAGTATTTTCACAATAAAAAATTACAATTAAAAAAAAAGATATCCTTTGCAACATCAGGATCGTGGCAGATGTCATGACCATTGTGTCACATGGTAACATCACAAACCTGTTAGGAATACAGAAATTTGTGACATCACATGCATTTGAAGACACCACAATCTCATTGTAAACTCATAACTCATTCTGAGTTAATGATAATTGAGGTCTGCCATGCCATTTTGACCTAACCAATGTGACATCATAAACCTATCATGAGTTCACCATTATGGCATCACTAACAAATTGTGACATCAAAACATTATTATGACATATTTTGACTTCATATTGTGATTTCACTGTGATACTTTTCAGAAACCTAGTATGACATCATATTTAGAAAAATTCATGGCCTATTGGACTTGAAGTTCCTTCTATGACATTGTATGCTCACCATAAATGAATATTAATTGAAACTGGACATGTGATTGTGATATTACATAATTGTTATGACATCAGAAAATTGTGATCTCATCACTACTGTGATATGAAAAATCCATTGTGTTACCACATTGCCATTGAGACATCACAATCACATCATAACATATCAAAGCTATTATGACTGATAACACCTTTGAAAAAACACACGGCCCTTTTTATATCACTGTCCCTTTGTGTACCCATATCCTCATTATGAACTGACAATTGAGATCAGATATGTCATTCAATGTCACAAAGTCTGTGTGACATAACTTTGTCATTGTGACATCATAGTGACATTGTGAATGTGTATTCTGTGATATCATTCTATTTCAAATGTGGCCTGTGAGTTGATAAAGAAATCACGCTGTGTCCTCACAACCATTGTGACATCACAATGCATTTGTGACCCAACATTGCCATTGTAATATCACTAACCACTGACATCACAAACCTGTCCTATCCTTAGTTTGTAATGAGGATATTGGTACACAAAGGGACTGTGATGTTATGGAGGCTATGTATTTTTTCAAAGGGAGCTAAGAGGTCATAATTATTTTGAATGTCACAATGTGATCCTGATATTACAACTGCAATGTGATGTCACAATGGTTTTGTGATGTCACAATTGTGTTGAAGTCAAAACCAGTTAGTGATTTCATGAGTTTGTAGTATCACAATGAGATATCCAATGTAAATTGCTACTAGTTCACAATGAGTATTTGAGTTCAGGGAAGGAGTTTGAAGTCCCAAAGTCCATGAATTCTCTCAAATGATTTCTGGTCCTAATAGTTTTGTGAAAACACAATGGGACAGTGATATCATAATGGCAATATGAAGACACAATATTATGTCATAACAATATTTTGCTGTCACTTGATACCATACAGGTGATGAGGTCACAATAATTTGCAATATCACAATGGATTGGAAATATCATAATGGCATTTCCCTTCTCAATTGTAATTAATCTATAATGAATATATGAATTCACAGACGGTGTTGTCTCCAAAGGCATGTGTTATAACAAATACTATGAATTCCTAACAGTCTTCTGATGTAATAATTGTGAAAATATGGTCATGCTATTTGACAATGTGATATCACAATGGTCAAGAGATCACAGTGGATTTCTGTCAAATATTATATCCTAAAATGATGTCAAAAACAGATTATGAGCTCACAAAGGTCTAATATATCACAATGGCAGCATATCACAAAAGTTATGAGGACAGGACAGGTTTGTGGTAGCACAGTGTGTTTATATCAAAATGGCAATGTGATGTCACAATTGTTATAAGGTTACAATAGGTTTTTAATACCAACCTACATGCCATATTTGAAATAGAATGAAATCACAGAATAGGCATTTACAAAGTGTCTATGATGTCACAATGAAAATATGATGATATAATGTTATGATGCCAGTGCAGATTTGTTATATCACAATTAGCCGATGGTGTCATAAACACAATGTGATATCACACTTTTGATGATGTCAAAAAGGTTTATGATGTTACAATTGCATATCTGATCTAAAGTGTCATTTGGTCACAATAAAAATATAGGTAGAAGCTGGGGGCCACTGGTTTTACAACTGTAATGCTAGCTACTCAGGCTGAAATCTGGGGATCGCGGCTCAAAGCCAGCCTGGGCAGCAAAGTCTGTGAGACTCTTATCTCCAATACACCAACAGAAAAGTGAAAATGATGCTGTGGCTCAAGTATTAGATCACTCGCCTTGAACTCAAGGGCTGAGGAACAATACCCAGGCCCAAGGCTCAAACCCCATGACTGCCAAAAAACAGGGATATGGGTAAAAAAATTACTGTGATATCAGAAAGGTATATTATCAAAGGTGCTACTAGGTATAGCAGGTTTGGGATATTGCAATGTGATTGTGATGGCACAAGCGAAAGTAATGTCACAATGGGTTTGTGTTGTTACAATGGTGATGAGGTCACAATAGGTTTGTAATGTCACTACAAGTTTGTAACATTGCAATGACATATCCAATTTTTATTGCTACTAGGTTACAACGAGGATACAAGTTCACAGAAAGAGCTTGAAATCCCAAAGACCATGAATATTATAAGGTAATGCCACATTTGTGAAAACACAATGTGACAGTGATATCACAATGGCCATCTGATGCCATCATATCCTGTCATAAGTTTTTTTTAAATTTTTTATTGTGATTAAATGAACTAAATGTCACAGATTTCATAGAACTTTGAGATAGTGATAGTTAAATTCTCAAGCACATTCTTTCATGAAGCAAATTGTGGTTATCATGGTCCATAGTTTGGAAATTATATCAGCTTTGACAATACAGCTATTTCTTCCATAATGAGTGATATATACATTCCTTTCCCTTTGCTTAGTATAAGCTTCCCCCCCCCATTCCCTCCCACCCATCGCTGCCCTTGAGTTGCTCAGTTCATTTTCATTAAAGTCCAGTGCAGCTGATGGGTCCTTCTGGTGTGTTCTCCTCTGTTTATCTCTGATTCTGTGTCCTCCTCTTAGTTACCCTCAGATGTGTGTATATATATCATATTTGTGGTCAGCAGCTTTGGGTCATTTTATAATCATACAACATGAGTGGAGATTCTTTGTTTCTCAAGACTTGTTTATTTAGTTGTATCTCTTTACATGTTGTATTTAACATTCACATAACAGGAACATTGTTTGCCCTTTGTCTCTTTTGGCTTACCTCACTCAAAATTATTTTTTCTAGTTCCATTCATATCCCTGCAAATGACATTATTTTGCCCTTTCTAATGGCTGCATAATATTCCATTTTATTTTATATTGGAAACACAATTTTTGAATCCATTCATCCAATAAGACCATTCAGTAGGGCATCTGGGTTGTTTGCAAATCTTGACTATTGAGAGCAGTGCTGCAATAAAGATGAAGGTGCTTGTGTCCTTGTATCCTGGTTCCTGTTGTTCAGCATAGATGCCAAGGAATTGTATGGCTGGTTCATTAGGGAGGTCTATATTTAATTTTCTGAGGTACCTCCAAAGTGGTTATATTAGTGTCCCTTCCCAGCAGGAATGTAATAGAATTCCTCTTTCTCTACATTTGTCATTGGCTCCCTCCAGCCTTTGTAGTTGGCTGACTTTAGGATGCAGACCATTCTGAATGGGATAAGGTGATATCTCAGGGTTGTTTTTATTTGCACTTCCTTTACAGCCAGGTATGATGAACATTTCCTCATGTATTTCTTTGCCATTTTTATTACTTCTGAGAAGTCATGATTTAGTTCCTTTGACCATTTAGTAATTGGTTCATTAGGCTTGGGAGGGATTAGTGGATATACTGGATATAGGCCTTTGATATATTGCTATTAAACATTTTGCCCAATTAGTTGGCTGCCTTTCTAGTTTGGTTGCTACATCTTCAGCTGTACAGAAACTTTTTATTTTAAGGTAGTCTCATTTGTTGAGAGTCTCTCCTCAATTTGTTGTGACCCAGGGACTCTGTTCAGGAAGTTACTGCCTGTGCCTATAAATTCAAGTGTCTCTCCTAGTCTATCCTTCAGTAGATTCAGATTTTCAGGTCTGACGTTATGGTATTTTATACATTTTGAGTTGTCAAATTCCAGCTGACTGTAAGCATGTGGTTTTATTCTTGATGTTCTGAAATATCCCATTGGTCTTCTTCTTTCTTTTATCCAAGTTATTTTTGTTATTATGGTTCTATAGTAGAGTTTAAAATCCAGCAAAGAGAACCCTCCCATGACTTTTGTTTGTTCATTTTTGCCTAGAATTTTTTTTTGTCTATTCTACATTTTTTATTGTTCCATATGAATTTTTGGACAGCTGTTGTATTTCAGTAATGAATGTCATTGGGATTTTAATGGGAATTGCATTGAATTTTTGTATCAATTTTGGCAGTATGGCCTTTTTCACTATGTTGTCTGCCTATCCAAGAACATGGAAGACCTTTACATTTCCTGGTGTCCTCTATGATTTTTCTTTATGTTTTTATACTTTTCTTTAAATAGATCCTTTCCATATTTGGTTAGATTAATTCCTAAATATTTTTTGAGGTTATTGTGAATGGAGTTGTTTCCTTGATTTTCTTTTCTGCTAATGTACTGTTAGTGTACATAAAGACAACTGATTTTTGTGGGTTAATTTTGTATCCTGCTACTTTGCCAAAGTAGTTTATAACCTCTAACATTTGGGGGTGGTATTTTTGGGATCATTGAGGTATAAATATGTCCTCTGCAAAAAGGGATAGTTTAATTTCTTCCTTCCCTATGCAGATCCTTTTAATGTCTTTTTCTTGCCTTATTCCTCTGGCTAAGTACTCCAGAACTATATGGAAGAGGAGTGGCTAGAGTGGACGTATTTGCCTTGTTCATAATTTTAGAAGAATTTGTTGTAGTTTCTCCCTATTAAGTATAATGTTGTCTATTGCTCTCTCATAGATGGCTTTTATAGTTTTTAGGAATGTTAATTCAATTCCTATTTTCCCCAGAGCTTTTAAAATGAATGAATTTGTATTTTATCAAAAGTCTTTTCCACATCAATGGAGATAATCTTTTTTTGTCAGTTGTGGGGCCTGAACTGTGGGCCTGGGTATGGCCCTCAAATCTTCAGCTCAAGGAGAGCACTCTATTACTTGAGCCACATTTCCACTTCCAGCTTTTTCTGCTTATGTGGTACTGAGGAATCAAACCTGGGCCTCATGCATGGGAGGCAAGCACTTTACCACTGAGCCATCTTCCCAGCCCATTCCTGACTATAATTAGGTGATGGTGGCCTGAGCTTTTGAATATCCAATCTGGGATACACTGGTTAGGTTCAGTATTGACTTAGGGTTCTCCCTCCCTCCACACATTCACATATATTTTGCTGTCTGGGTGTGGTTCCTGAAGGTGGCTGTGCCTTGTTTTCCTGCCTCTTCTGGAGCCTGTGCTTAGCCTCTGACTTCAATCAGGAGAGGGGGTTTATGCAGCTCAGGTACCCAATCCCCATGCCTGGGCCTAGCTTCCAGTCCCCAGCCTGGGACACACTGTTTGGGCTCAGGTCAGAACTGTGTTGCTTGTTTTCCCACCCTGGGTATGCAGCTTGGATTTCTTCTGATGCTGACTGCTGTGGCCCATTGGTGCTTTTCTCACCATCAGCATTTAGGCTCCCTTCCTTGGGTGCTCTTTTTCAAGCCTGGAGAGCTACGTGTGCTCCACAGGCTGATGGGATGCTTTCACATTTCCTAGTTTTAGTAGCACCTGTAGTCCAGATAGTAGGGGGAAGGGTCTGGGTCAAGGTCTGGAGGTTACTGTTAGCACTGGTCTCTTTTGGAGTGGGGTGAGGCTGTCCCCCTTGGGGTACTTACCTAGAACTGGTTAAGATGTGTCCAGTGATGCTGCCACACATTGCTTTCTCTATGCACAGTAGATCTCTGGTTGCTACCAGGGTCAGCATTCTATTGAGATGATTGTGGGCTGGACTGGATGATGGTGGTGGCTCTGGGTCTGTGTTTTACACCATCTCTGATTCTATGCTGTCCTGTAAGCACCGTGGGTATTTATGCACTAGCTTCCTATGGACCACTGTGGTTCTGGGGTCCAGGTGGCTTCGGTGGGATGGCACCAAGCCTCCTTGCCAATGAGGGGCCCAGTAGGATCTTACTGCATGTTCCGAGTTCTGAGGTTTCTGTCTCTATTTTCACTGTCCATATCAGCACAGGCACCTGGGAGTCTCCTGCACTGGACTTCTGTGGATGGACCCTGTAGTTCTGCGGTTCTCCACCACAGACTTGGAGTCTGGGAAATTTGATGCGATTCTGCAGGGTTGCTCCTCTAATGAGGGGTTGAAGGGTCTTTGTGGAGGTTCCAAGCTCTGAGATTTCTCTTTACAATCACTGGGTCTGGTAACAGTACCTTGGGTGTCTTCTTTGGCATTCTGGAGATGGCCTACTGTGGTTCCTGGGGCTCTAGGCTAGGCTATGGGTTGGCATAGAGTTACAAGGATATCAATGGTTGGGAGAAGTGTCTTCATGCTTTTCCATTCCAAATTGTTTTCCTTTAATTTTTATCACACCTCTTTTTACCTGGGTGGCCACCATTTAACATTCATGGGTCTTTTCAGGAAACTGAGCATTGGAACTCTAACTCTCAGTTTGGAGAGAGCTGTTGTGTTTCCCTATTGTTTTGTTGCCATCTTGGTCCCACCTTCCATAATGTTAAAATTAATTGGTCATACCATACCATTGATGAGATCATAATAGATTTGTAATGTCACTATGGGTTGATGATGTCACAATGGCAGGGCAGATCTCTGTCATTAACTCACAATTATTATAAGAGTTCTCAAAGGGACTGTGATGTCTACAAAGGTATGTGCTGTCACAAATGTGTTGAAGTCCTAACAGGTTTGTGATGTGACAATGTAACACAATTGTCATGAGACCTAGCAGTGTGGTATCACAGTGATCATGATGTAAGAGTAGATATCTGATACCACATGACATTCCTGAAATATTATCATGTTAAAAACAGATTATGTACTCACATAGGGCCTAAGATGTCATAATGACAACATGTTACAAAAGTTATGAGGACAGGACCAATTTGTGATGTCATAGGGCATTAGTGATATCACAGTGGCAATGTGATATTGCAAAGGGATTGTCAGTCACAATGGTTATGAAGTCAAAATGGGTTTCTGATATCCACCTACATGCCACATTCAAAATAAAATGAAATCACAGCATAGGGGTTCACAATGTGTGTATAATGTCACATTGATGATGTGATGTCATAATGCTATGATGTCATTGTAGTTTGATGATATCACAATAAATTGGTGGTGTCATAACAACAATGAGATTTCACATTATAGTGTCATAAATGGTTTGTGATATTGCAATGGCATATCTGTCACAATAGTTCACAAAGAAAATACGGATTAAAATGTGACATATAACAAAGATGATGTGTTTTTCAAAGCTGCTAAGAGTTTTGGGAATGTCACAATGTGATCGTGATGTCACAATGGCAATGTGGTGTCACACATATGATGAAGTGATTTCACAATGAGTTAGTAATATCACAATTACATATCCTATTTCATTTGCTCCTATTTCAAAATGAGGTTATGGGTTCTCCGAAGGAGCGTGAAGTCATAGAGACCATGATTTTGACAACTGTAATTAATTCATATTCATTTTTGGAAAACACAATGAGACAGATATATACCAAACATGAAATGTTATCACAGTGGTTCCTACTGACAAGGGTTTCTGCTATCAATCCCCAGGCCACATTTGAAATAGAATGAAATCAGATAATAGGCATTCACATCTGCCTTTGACATCACAATGAGAATGTGAAGTAATAATGCTATGATGACATTGTAGGTTGGTGATGTCACAATGAGCTGATGGTTTCATTTTGAGAATGTGATGTTACATTTGTAACTTTGTGATTATAAAATTGCATGTCTGATCTCAATTGTCAAAATACACAAAGGATATTTGTATGCAAAGGGACTGTGATGTCACAAGGGCCATGTGCTTTATTCAATGGTTGTAAGAAGTTATAATAATTTTGCAGTGTCAAAATGTGATCATGACTCACAACAGCAATGTGATGTCAAATCAATGTGATGTCATATTGGTGATGAGCTCACAATGGGTCAGTGATTTTATGAGTTTGTAATATCACAACTACATGTCCAATTTCAATTGGTACTTGTTCTCAATGAGAATACTGTAATAAGCACCTGTGCTCCAATCATTTGTAAGACCTAATAATCATCATGCCCCTATGACCTCGCCTATGAGGGAAGGTGGGTCACACTGGGGGAAGAGGCTGGGCATGCTTCTGAAGGGGTTGAGCTGTCATGAACCACATGGAGATCTGTCAAGAAGGGATTGGGGGTATGGGAAAATGGCTCAGTGGTAGAGCATTTGTATTGCATGAATGAGGCCCTGGGTTAGATTCTTCAGCACCACATAAGAAAAAAAATACCAGCCAGAAATGGCACTGTGGCTCAAGAGATAGGGCACTAGCTTTGAGCTGAAGAAATAAATGAGGAACAGCACCCAGGCCCAGAGTTCATGCCCCACGATTGGACCCATAAAAAAAAAAAGGCAATCGCTGAGTTTATTTATTTGGGTGTATTCTCTTCTTTTTCTGATAAGATTTGCTAAGAGTCTGTCAATTTTGTTAATTTTTTCGAAGAACCAACTCTTTGTTTTGTTGATTCTTTCTATAGTTTTTTTGGATTCTAATTCATTTAATTCTGATTTAATTTTAATTATTTCTTTCTGTCTACTGGATTGGGGTTTACCTTGCTGCTCTTTTTCAAGGAGGGTTAGATGTGTCATGAAATTGTTGGTTTCTGCTCTCTCCAATTTGTTGATGTGGGAACTGAGAGCTATAAACTTGTCTCTGAGTACTGCCTTTGCTGTGTCCCAGAGGAGCTGGTAATTTGTGTGCTCATTTTTGTTGAATAGCATGAACATTTGAATTTCCTTTCTAATCTCTTCCTTTACCCACTCGTGATTCAGCAGTGTATTGTTCAGCCTCCATGTGTTACTGGACTTTCTTGGGTGACTTTTGGTGTTGAGTTCTAATTTTATTCTGTTGTGGTCTGAGAGAATGCAAGGTATAAATTCAATGTTGGACAAGTTTGCTTTGTGGCCTAAAATGTGGTCTATTTTAGAAAATGTTCCATGTGCAGCTGAGAAAAGCGTGTATTCTAATGCTGGTGGGTGAAATATTGGGTAGATGTTTGTTAAATCTAGTTGATCTATGCAGTTGTTTAGATATGCTGTTCCTCTGTTGAGTTTTTCCGAGTTGATCTATCTAGTTGGGAGAGTGGTGTGTTAAAATCCCCAACAATTAATGTCTTTGGATCTATGTGGGATTTGAGGGGAAGTAGTGTTTCTTGGATATTTGGGTGCTCCGTCGTTTGGCAAATAAATATTTAGAATTGTAATATCCTCCTGAAGGAGAGATCCCTTAATGAGTATGTAGCGATCTTCTTTATCTCTTCTCACGAATTTTAATTTGAAGTCTATTTTATCTGATATTAGGATTGCAACTCCTGCCTGTTTATGGGGGCCATATGCTTGGTTGATTTTGTTCCAGCCTTTAACATTCAAAATGTGTTTGTTGTTACTGGCAAGATGTGACTCCTGAAGGCAGCAGATAGAAGGATCTTGTTTTTTAATCCAACTAGAGAGTCTATGTCCCTTAATTGGAGAATTAAGTCCGTTAATTTTAAGAGATAGGACTGAGAGATATTTGGGAGTTCCTGCCATGTTATCCACATTCTTGGGGGCTGCGAAAACTAGGTTCTTCCTATTGTTCTTGGATTCTCAGTTTGGGTGCAGTTTCTTGGCCTTTATTGTGGTCTTGTTAGTTTTCTATGTGTAGGATATCTTTAAGAATCTTTTGTAGGGCTGGTTTGGTAGAGATGTATTGTTTCAGTATTTCTTTGCTATGGAAGGTTTTTATTTGGCCTTCAGTTATGGAGGATATTTTAGCTGGGTACAATATTCTTGGTAGATAGTTGTTTGTTTTTAGGGCATGGTATATATCATTCCAGGATCTTCTTGCTTTGATTGTCTCTGCTGAGAAATCTGAGGTGATTCTAATTGGTTTCCCTTTATAGGTGATTAATCTTTTCTCCTTCACAGCTTTAAGGATCTTTTCCTTCGTCTGAATTGATCCTGTGTGGATTGTAATGTGATTGTGGGATGTCCTATTCTGGTCTGGTCTATTTAGAGTTCTAAAAGCTTCTTGTATTTGAATAGGCCTAACTTTTTGCATGTTTGGGAAGTTCTCTGCAAGGATCCTGTTAAACAAATTTCCTAGACCATTAACTTCTGTTTCTTGGTGCTGCTCTACAGCCATTATCCTTAGATTAGGCTTTCTGATGGTGTCTTCCAAGTGTTGGATAGATCTCTCATATTTCTTGGACTTGTCTTGGATGGCTGTATGTTCTTTGTCTATAATGTCTAGGCTATCTTCAATACCCGAGATTCGATCTAACCTGCTGTCAAGACTTTCTATTTTGTTTTTTATTTCTTTTCCTTCTAGTTGGTCAACTTTGATGGCTTCAAATTTTTGTTGAAGCTTTGTTTTAGATCTTGTATGAACTTCTTTACTTCCTTAATTTGGTGTTCAGTGTTTATTCACAAATCACTTAGTTGATTGGTTATGGTTTCCCATTCCTTCTGTTGGGTTCCATTCAGCATTCGCTTTGTGATCTCCCTGACTTCCTTCAGCTCTTTGTTAATGGATTCCTGAATGCCTTTAGTGAGCTTTGTGTATTCTCATCCTGCTCTGCAAATTCCTATATTACTCTTTGATTAGCTTCCTCCTGTTCATGTGTTTCCTGTAGTTCTCTTTGAGTGTTCCCAGCCTGCTCACGACATTCCTGCCTTTCTCTTTAAGTATTCCCAAGCTGCTCATGCAAATCCTGTATCAGTTTTTGAGTAGCTTCCTCACATTTATGATATTCCTGTAGAAACTCCCTATCATGCACATACATGTCCTTTGTATGTTTTCAATTTTTCATTTATCATGTTTGCCAGCAGTGTTTGTAGAGCTATTTGGGAACTCTCCTCTGGATTATTCATTATCTTTTCTGTCCCCTGATTAGCATGAGTGGGAGTTGAGATACCTGGACTTGCCATTTTTCTTGTGTTTTTAAGGCTTACTCTGTCCATTTAGGATGAAATTAACACCAGTTTTGTGCTAGAACACAATCTTAAGGCAAGCATCAACCCAAATCTGTATTTGCACAGTCAATAGTCTGCAGATACACAATCTAGTTCAACAGATACATCTATTCAACATCAAACAGCTATATATTAATGAGCTATGAACCGCAAAGCAGAATTTGGTAAACCAGAAATTATTAGGTTTAGGAAGAGATGTGGGTAAAAAATAGGAATAGAGTTATATGGGAAGGCACAGGGAGTGTTAACTAAGTCCTAATCTCAAAGCAGGAAGTAGATTGGATAGGATGAAAGTAGAGAGAGAAAGAAAAAGAAGAAAAAGGGAACAAAAAGAGACCAGAAAAAATAGAAAGTTAAAAATTAAAAATATTATACAGAAATCGAAAACAAACTATTTAGAGAATAACATGAATATGAGAGGAGAGGGATATAAAGGAGATGTGAAAAAATTAAAAATAAAAATACTTAAGATATTATATAGGTATAAAGTGGTAGTAGTGCTATTAAGGAATTCAAGTCTAAGAGGTTTTGAATTGAGTATCGACTACGGCTTTATCTGAGGATGTGCAGAACAGCAATTAAGACACATAAAGAAGAACAGAAGAGAAGAACAGGTCAAAAGGATAAGAAAGAAAGAAAAAAGATCAGACGTGCACTAGAGCTAAACAAAAAAACAAAACAATACAAAAAACAAAAACAAAAAGAAAGAAAGAAAAACTTACACACACTTATACCCTTAAAATAAAATTCTAAGAGGAAAAAAAAGCTGAAGAGCTGAGGGACAGTACCCAAGCCCCAGAGTTCAGGCCCCATCACCGGATCCCCCTCCCAAAAAAAGTTGATAAGGCTATACTGGTGATGAGGTCACAATAGGTTTCTGATATCATACAGTGGAGATACCACAATGGCATGCCAGATCTCAATTTTCATTGACTCACAATGTCACAATTTTGACATTTCAAAACCTTTGTGACATAACATTGCTATTGTGATATCATTTACACACTGTGACTTCACAATCCTGTCCTGTCTTCATAATATTTGTAACATGCACCATTGTGGTATATTAGGGCCTTTTAAACTCATAATCTCTTTCTGACTTCATAAGATTTCAGATATGACATGTTATATCAGAACTCATTGTGACATCATGACCACTGTAACATCACACTGCCAAACATCATGACCACTGAGTTTCATTGTGACATCACAAATGTTTTAGGACTTCATCACATTTGTGAGAACACATGCCTTTGGATACATCACAGCCCTTTTTTGAACTCATATATTCACAATGAAGTAATATCATTTGAGGTCCAGCATGCCATTGTGCCATCACCAACCCATTTTGACATGCCAAACCTATTATCTCATCAACAGAATGGCATCACCAATTAATTGTGACATAAAAACATTATTATGACATGTGATTTTTGACATCACATTGTCATGGGGCTCTCATTATTCCATTGTTTTTTCACAAGCCTATTACGTTCTCATAACTTTTTAGAAAATTCATGGGTTTTGGGACTTCAAGCTCCAACTATAAACACTCATCCTTATTGTGAACTAGAAGCAATTGAAATAGTACGTGTAATTGTGAAATTACAAACTAATTGTGAAGTCACAAACCATTTGGAACCTCATCATCATTTTGACATCACTAACCCATTTTGACATCACATTGCCTTTGTGACATCATGATCACATTGTGACATCTGAAACAGTATATGACCACTTATCACCTATGAAAAAACACATAACCTTTGTAATGTCACAGTCCTATTATGTAACTATATCATCATTGTGAACTAAGGACACTAGATCAGACATGCCATTTTACCATCACATACTTTTTGTGACACCATAAGTATGTGACATCACATTGCCATTATGAAATAAACAACTTATTGTTACATCACCAAATTACTATAACTTCATAGCATTTTGACAACACATTGTCTTTGTGACATCATAGACACTTGGTGGACACCTGTTCTGTGATTGCATTCTAATTCAAATGTAGTATGTTGATATCAGAACCCAATTTGACTTCATAACATTTGTAACATCACATATACTTCATGACATCCTCACCAGTGTGACATCACATAATCGTAATGACATCATCATCTCATTTTGACATCAGCAGACTACAAAGACAACATAGCATCATGACATCAAATTTTCACTGTGATGTCAGAGTCACATTTTTGTCTATTCCATGATTTCATTCTATTTAAAAAGTGTCATGTGGATATCAAAAACCTAAAGACACTTCATAACCATTGAGATATCACATTGCCATTGTGATATCACTAAAACACTGTGATATCACAACCTTGTCCTGTCTTTATAACTTTAGTGACATGCTGTCATTGTGATACATTAGGCCACTTATAGCTCATACTATGGATATATGATTGTGATATTACAATCTGGTTTCACATCACTAACACAATGTGACATCATCACCACTGTGAGAATACAAATCCATTTTGAAATCACATTGCCATTGCAAGCTTCATCATTACATTGTCTCATCCCAAACCTCTGTTTTTGTCTTAGCACACGTTCTTTGTTACATCACACTTTATATACCCATGTAGTTTGAGATCAGACTTGCCATTGTAACATCAAAAACCCTTTGTAATATCACCAGTATAATATCACATTGTCATTTTGACATTTCCAGTTTATTGTGACATCACAAAACTGTAATGACAAAAGAGCATTATGACTTCACATTGTTAATTTGACATCATAGTCCCATTTTGAATGCATATACTATGATTTAATTCTATTTCAAATGTGGCCCGTGTGTTGATATCAGAAACATATTGTGATGTAATAACCATTGTAACAACACAATTCATATGTGACACATATTTCCATTGCGATATAAGTAATTCAGTGTGAAATCATAAATCAGTCCTGTCTTCATACTCTTTTGTGACCTACTGCCATTGAGGTATGTTACTCTCTTTGTTAGATCATAATTCATTTTTGAACTAGCAATATTTCATGTATTATTGTGATACCAGAAATCTGATGTGGCATCATGAACACACTGCCAAATATTATGACAATTTTATCACATTGAGACATCACAAACCTAATGGGACTTCATCACATTTGTTACAACACATGTCTTTGGAGAAAAAAGAAAATTCCTTTGAGACCTCATATACTCATTATGAGTTATTGACAATTGAGATCTGGTAGGCTATTATGACCTCATCAAATAATCATGATATCAAAACATTATTAATGACATGATGTTGTGACATTACAACGCCATAGTGATACCATTGTCTCATTGTGTTTCCAAACCTCATATGAACTCATAACATTTTAGAAAATTCATGGCATTTAGGACTTTAAGTTCCTTCTGTGAACTGTTATCCTCACTGTGAAGTAGGAGCAATTGAAATTGCATTTGTTCTTGTGATATTACAACACATTATGACAACACAAATCCATTGTGACCTCATCACTACTATTACATCAAAAACCCAATATGACATTGCATTACCATTATGACATCATGAAATCCTTGTGATATCCCAAATCTATTATGATCTCCTAGAAACTTTGAAACAATAAATGGCCTTTGTGACTTCACAGTCCCCTTTTGTACACATATCCTCATTGTGACAATTGAGATCAGATCTGCCATTGTAACATAATATACCATTTGTGACATCATTTCCAGCTGGAATCACATCGTTATCATGACACCATCAGAGCATTGTGACATCACAAAACTAAAATGACACAATAGCATTATGATATCACATTATCACTATGACATTGTAGACAATTTGAAAGCCTATTCACTGTTTCATTCTATTTCACATGTGGTATGTCAGTTCCTATCATAATGACATGACATCACAATCCCTTGTGACATCATATTGCCATTGGAATATCACTAACCCACTAAGATATCACAAACCTGTCTTATCCTTCTAACTTTTGTGACAAATCCTGCCTTTGCAATATCTTAGTCCCTTTGTGAGCTCATATTCTGTTTCTGAGTTCATATTTCAGGTATGACATGTGATATAAGAAATCCACTAGGGGTCTGGGAAGGTGGCTCAGTGGTAGAGCACTTGCATTGCATGCCTGAGTCCGTGGGTTTGATTCCTCAGCACCACATAACCAAAAAGTAAGAAGCCAGAAATGGCGCTGTGGCTCACGGGGTATAGTGCTAGCCTTGAGCTAAAATGCTGAGGGACAGTGCCCAGGCCCAGAGTTCAGGCCCCATGACCGGACCCCGCCCCCAAAAAATAGAAATAAACTGTAACGTCATGACCATTGTGACATCACATTGCCTTAGTGACATAACAATCAAAAAATGACATCCAAAACCTACTATGGTCTCTCAGTCCTTCTGAAACCCACGTGGCCTATGTGACATAACAGTATCTTTCTGTACACATACCCTCATTGTGAGCTAATGACAACTGAGGTTGGATATTTGCATTGTAACATTACATTTTATGACATCATCACCAGTGTGACATCCCATTGTTCTTATGACACCATAAGCTCATTATGACATCACAAACTACAATGCCATCATAACATTATGAAATCACATTGCCATTGTGACATCATAGACACATTGTAAATGCCTATTATGTGATTTCAGTCTATTTCCATTGTAGCATTTTGGTTGATATCAGAAATCTATAACTGTTGTGACATCATAAAACCTTTGTGATATCACACTAACATTGTGATATAACAAACCCACTCTGTCATCAAAAAGCTCTCCTGTCCTGATAACTTTTGTGACATAAGGCTACTATGATATCTTTGACCAACTGTGAGCTCATAATCTGTTTTCTAGTTGTATTTGAGGTCTGCATGTAATAAGAGAAAATAATTTTGACTTCATGAACATTATGACATCACACTGCCTTTGGATACATCAGGGTTCCTTTTTGAATGCATACAGTCAGAGTTAATGATAATTGTTATTCACCATGCCATTGTTACATCAGCAAGCCATTGTGACATCACAAACCTCTTCTCATCTAATCACCAGTATGACATCACTAAGTAAATGTGACATCATAAGCATTTGTAACATCACATTGCAATTGTGACGTCACTGTCCCATTGGATTTTTACAAATTTAATATGACTTCATAACAATATATGGCCTTTGGGACATCAAGCTCCTTGTGAACTCGTAAACTGATGACCCATAAAACACAAGACACATTTCATTGAGACATATTTATGATAATATACAAATTTACACAAGGAAGGGGCTGTGTCTTCCTTTGCCAAGACTGGATACCGAGAGCCAACAGCAGTTTTGACACCAAATTTCAGACCACCAAAGAGCAGCCCCACACTGTTAACTGGCCTGCAAATCACCAACCCAAAAATTATGTTCTCGAAAGCTCCGAAGTTCAAAGGACAAGGCTTTTTCCTTTTTCCTTCTTCTCTCCTTCTCTACAAACTGTCCTTCCATCTAGGACTTTCTCTTTTTCCCTTACACCACTTCCTCCTCTTCAGGCCTCTTCATTCTCCACAGGCCTGCACTGCTCTGTCCCAGTGGCCAGTTGTTCTCCTTCCCCTCCTGCTCTCCCTCAAGTTCCTTTCTTCCCAGGTTTTCCCCTTCTGCTGTCTCACCACTTCCTTCCTCCCAGGTCATTCCTATTTATTTCCTCTTCCATGGTTCTGAACAGACAGCTTGTTTGTCCTCTGTACCACTGCCCCACTCCAAAGGGTCTATTGCCTCACAGATTGCAAACATCACTTCCAAAACTGTCCATTGCCCAGTCCTTTCTTGATAGCCCTCACCATGTTGGGCTTGACAACCCCCCTCCAGTATCATGCCACACCCCCATCAGTACCCTCCCCATCCACTCCAGCAGGCTGGGCCTGATGATTAACAGGCATTGCTGGTTATAATATTCCCCACTGGTTTACATGTCTAATCAAATCCTTGATTCCTTCTGGACCTTTCTTCCCCCATTGTACAAAATTAATACATAAATTCATCAGAAAATAAGGAGGAAACTATAGAAATGTACTACTTAACACAAATTAACACTTGGGAAGTCCTCAACAGATCATCTGAGTGTCTCTGAATATCTTTCAGCCTTCTCTGGAGATTGGTTCATTGCCTGTTTCACTTGAGAATGATGGATCTAATGTCACTTTCATGAAAATTTAATAGCTGATGGTGTAGTTACCACAACACAGTAAGGCCATTGCCACTTGGGTTACAATTCAGGAGTGTGATGGTTTTCACCCACACCATCTGTCCAGGCAAGAAAGACTGATGGAGTTTTGCTCCAGACACTCATGGGCCTTAGCTGCCAAAGTAGAGGCACATAAAAGAACACTTTGCAAAGCCTACAGATTGTGGTTAGATATTTCGGTTAATATAGCCTCTCCACGTGTAGGAACCAAATGGGGTAGTCTACCATAGATTATTTTGAGGGGATTGAATCCTTTCATATAAGGGGTACATCTTGTTCGAAGGAGAGAAAAGAGGAGAATGATTACCCAGTCATGGCCGGTCTGTATTTAATTTAATAAAAGTTTCCTTTAAGATCCTATTCATTCATTCTACTTGCTCTGAAATCTGAGTTCTATAAACACATTGTAACTTCCCATTAATTCCTACGGCCCCAGCTAATAATTGAGTAACGTAGGCCATGAAGGCTAGACCACTGTTGGACTCCAATTTTAAAGGTAAGCCAACTCGAGGAATTTTTTCATGGAGTAATTTTTTAGCTAATACCTGAGTGGTTTTGATTATTTTCAGGAATGCTTCTACAAAGCCTGAAAAAATGTGCACTATTACTAACAGACACCAATACCTATAATTTCCCCCGGTGATGTTCTTTTCCAAAAATTCACCAGGTGAGGTTCCTCACATAAGCACCTTCTTCATGTTTCAGCACTCCAACATTTATTTTTTGGAAACTTTCTACATATGTTACATAGGCTCCTAAGGCCAAGGCCTGAAGGGTTTTTCCTCTAGTAGTTTCTCTTTCTTGTTTTAACTTCATTGTATTTTTGTACAGATCTTTTAACTATTTGGTTAGGTCTTGTGGTTTTTTGCCTAATGTTCTTTGCCTTTCCCAGGAATAGCCCATGAAAGCAATTTCTTTCTTAGCCTGATATTTTTCTGTTTGCCTTTCTTGGTCTCCTCTTCTATGACATGGCACTTTGTTTGTGCTGCATTAATTGCTCTTTCAGTTCTTTTTCTGTTGCTTTGAATTTCAGCTCAAACTCTCTTCAAAACTCATAATCAGCATGTACTTCTGTTTAATACATCCTTATAACATGTCCAGTGCCTTTTTCTGGGTCTTAATTTCTGCATGCTGCACCAGAATCTCCTCTTTGTCAAGCTAGTAGTCAGCAAGGATGGCATCATTGGCATCCTGTCCCTCCACAAGTCAGCCTCTGACTTGTGGTCTTCATCTTTTCTCATGCTCACCCTGGATTTTATTTGATTTTGAGTGTTTTCTAGGTTCATTTTTGAGGTTTTATTCTCATTTTAACTCTCACAAGTTACAGATTTATGATGTCAAATCTTTTCTACGTACTCCAAAAATCTTAGTTTTCTCCCTTGTGCTGTTCAATGAAGTGTTAACCTATTGGTGGGTTTTAACTGTTACGCATTGGAGATTCAGAGTCTTTTTTAACGCTGTGTTTTAAGACACAACTGTGTGAATTTTTTCTTCACCATATTTCTTTTTTAAGTACAGAGTGCTGAATTTTAAGTTGAACATATTTGCATTTCAGAGTCCCACACTCCTTCATGATTCCCGAGATCTGAATGCAGTTTCCAGGTGGCTAATATTCTTATTTCATCTGTCATTTTCTATTTTTCCCCTCCTTAGGAATCCCTTTTCCCAATGTCTGTTTTGCTTCCAATAAGAACACTGATCTAGACCTACAGATTCCCTACTGCCATTTGCAAATGACTTATACTGTCTTTACTGATGGTTTCTGGATCCATGTCCTGGTGTTGCTACCAAAACTCCAATCCCTTTGTTATTTTTTTCTTCCAGGTTATCTCAGTTATCAAACTCCTGCTGGGCAAACTCTAACTAAGATAACACCTTTCCCTCAAAACTTTCTAGATTTTGAGGCTTTCTCCCAATATGCGGGTCCAGCTGTGAAAAGAAGTTAATATTTAGGGCTCTTTGATTCTCAAGGGGCTCAGGATTTATAAGGTCCTATAGGGCTCTAGGAACCATTCCACAAAACCAACTGGGGACTCATTGAGGAGCTGTACAGTCTCACTTACCTAAGTTAAATGAGAAATGAGGTGACTTCCTAGATGCTGCTGGAATTCCTGCTAACAGAGTGTGGTGATAATTGGTAAGCGCCTGCTTACCTCGATCATTGTTGTAGTCCCAGCCTGGGAAATTCTGGGGAAAGACTCCAAACAGACTGGGGCCTTTGTGGGGGAACCAACTTATTTCAGGACCCTCTTCAAGGCATTGCTCTGGATTTGCTTCTTTTCCTCCCACTTGTAAAGCACCTGTTAATGTTACTAACACAGGGGGAGATGATTTTTCATTTAAGAGAACTACAGGGTATTTTTCTCCCATCCTTGAATAAAGAAGCAAACACAGGTGTATACAGGACACAGATAGAACTCTCAGCAACCACACATAAACCAATAGCCACAGACACTTAACACAAATGTCCCATATCTATCAAAAATGCCTTCTCAAGGAAATCCCAGATAACCTCTGGAGGAGATCCCAGATGATCTCTTGAGAATTCCCCAGATGACCTCTCAAGGAGGTCCCAGATTACTTCCAAAGGAAGCCCCATATAACCTCCAGAGTAGGTCCCAAATGCCCTCTCGAGGATACCCCAGATGACCTCTCAAGGAGGTACCAATGACCTCTCAAAGAGGCCCCAGATGACCTCTGGAGGAAGGCCTAGAAGGACCTCTTAAGAAAGACCCAGATGATCAGCACAGGAGGTCCCAGATGGCTTGTTATGAAAGTCCTTGATGACCTCTAGATGAAACCCAGATTACCCCATAAGTAACTCTCCGATAGCCTCTCATGAAGGCCCTCCTAGAGAGGAGGTTTCCAATGGCCTCTTGAGAAAGTCCATATGACCTGCAGAGGAGGTCCCAGATAGCCTTTGGTTAAGACCCCAGATTACTTCTCAAGGAGTACCAGAAGGTTTCTAATTGAAGCCTCAGAAAGCCTCTGGAGGGGATTACAGATGGCTCATCAGAAAAGTAACCGATGACCTCCAGTGGAACTCCCAGATACGTTCTCAAGGAAGCCCCATATTACCTCCAAAGGAAGTCCCAGATGGTTTCTTGAGGAGGTCCCACATGATCTCCCCAAGAGGTCTCAGATGGCTTCTCATGGAAGTCTAGATGACCTCTTAAGGAGGACCCAAGTGGTCTCTCCAGAAGGCCCCAGATGACATCCAGTGTCATCCAAGATGGCTTTTGAAAGAAAACCTGAATGATGTCACAAGGATGTCCCAGATGAGACAGCCCCAGATGACCTCTTGAAGAGGTCCAGATGGCTTCCCAATGAAGTCCCAAATGACCTCCAAAGGGAATCCCAAAGCTTTTCCTGACTCCACCCTAGAGGGTTCTAAATGAGTCTTGTTCACGTTGGTCCTCAGCAAACAGACACTCGAGGGAGGCTGTAACTCTTGAGGGCTGAGACCTGCACCTATGAGGAGGTTTTTAAGGGCAAAGGTCTAATGCTGTACAGATGGATTATGTCACTGGAGCATCCAAAAATTATGAACTCTAAAGTGTGAGAACAACCACTGAGACACACTTAAGATAATAAATTTATTTACACTAGAAAAAGGCCTGCAGCTACCTTTCTTTGGGCTGAATACCCAGAGCCAAGAACAGCCTTCACCACTAAACCAAAGACCACTAATGGGCAGCCCCACACTTTGTTAATTGGTCTGCTAACCATGAACCCCAAAATTTATGATCTCCAAAGCTCCAAACTTCAAAAGGCAAGGCTTTTTTCCCCCATTTTCCTCCCTCCCTCCTCCTCCATAACCGTTACTTCATTCCAGATCTTCCCTTTATCCTTTCCCCTACGTTTTTCTTCTCTTCAGGGCTTTCCACTCCCCACTGACCTGGCCTGCTACAGCCTGGTGGCCAGTTGCCATCCTTGCCTTCCTGATCACCCTCAACTTGCTGTCCTCCAGTTCTTTCCTCCCTGCCATCCCATTACATCATTCTTTCAAGGTCATTCCCTTTTCTTTCCCCGTCTGTTGTTCTGAACATTCAGCCTATGTATTGGCTCTACTCCTGCCCCATTCCAATGGTCCCTACCTAGCAGATTTCAACTGTCATATCCCAAACTACCCACTGCCCAATCACTTTTGACATCTCAATATGTGGGGCTTGTCATCCTATTCCCAACAGGAGGATACACAACCAATTTCAATGCCCTGTGCCTCTGTTCCAGCTGGCCCATCATGGGGCAATAATGATTATTGAATCCCACCAACAAGAGGAGTCCTATTGGTTATAACTCCACCATCACTGTGAACTAGTAGTAACTGAAATTTGAGATGTCATTGTAATATTATAAACTCATTGTGACATCACTAACCCATTGCAACCTCATCACACTGATACATCACAAAACCACTGTAACGTCTCTTTACCATATGACACCACAATTACATTCTGACATCCCAAACCTATTATGAACTCTAAGAACCTTTGAAAAAAACACATGCCTTTGTGACATCACAATGACCTTGTGTTCCAATATCCTTATTGTGAACTGAGATCAGAAATACCATTGAACATCACAAACCCTTAGTGACCTCATCACTAATGTGAAATCACATTGTCATTATGACACCAGTAGCTCATAGTAACATTCCTAACTACAATGACATATAGCATTATGACATCACTTTTTCATGTGACATCATAAACATAATTAGAATGCCTATTCTGTGATTTCATTCTATTTAAACTGTGGCCTGTGTGTTGATAGCAGAAGCCCACTGTGACCTCATATCCATAGTGAAATCATATTGCCATTGTTATATCACTGTCCCATTGTGTTTTCACAAGCAATTATAACCTCATAATATTTTAGAAAATTCAAGGTCTTTGGGAATTCAAGCTCGTTCTGGGAACTTGTATCCTCATTGTGAACTAGTTGCAATTGAAATGGGAAAAATCATTACAAAGTCATTACAAAGTCGTGACAACACAAACATCATCACCAGTGACATCGCAGTCCAATTGTGAAATAAAATTTCCACTGTGACATCATGATCACATTGTGATATCCCACATTTATTATCAACTCTTAGCAACTTTGAAAAAGAAACATGGCATTTGTGACATTATATTACCCCTGTGTACCATCTCCTTATTGTGAACTAAGGAAAATTAAGAATAGACATGCCATTGTAACATCAAAAACCCTTTGTGACATCATCAACAGTGTGACATCACATTGTCATTATGAAATCATCAGCTCATAATGACATCCCCAACTACAATAACAGCATTATAAAATCACATTGTTATTGCAATATCATAGACACATTATGAATGTCAATTCTGAGATTACATTCTAATTCAAAGCCCATTATGACCTCATAACAATTGTGACATCACATTCCAATTGTAATGTCACTAGGCCCCTGTGACTTCTTAAATCACTGCTATACTAACATGTTTGTCACATAAGAGCATGTTTGTACGAATAGCATGTTTGTTACATACTACCATTGTCATATCATAGCCTCTTTTGGAGCTCATAATCTGTTTTCAATCATAATATTTCAGGTTTAATATTTCAGTTTAACATGTGATATCAGAAATCCACTGTGACATCATTACCATTGTGTCATTAAACTGACATATATCATGACCATTGTGTCATATTCTGACACTAAAAACTCGTTAGGAATCTATCATGTTTGTCATAATGCATGGTTTTGCAGATACCACAGTCCCTTTATAAACACATATACTCACTCATGAGTATATGAGTCATGAAAAATGAGATCCTGCCTGCCATTGTGATATCACCAACCAATTATGAAATCACAAACCTATTGTGACCCAATCACCAGTATCACATCACTAATAATTGTGAAATAAAACATTATTTACACATGATATTGGGACATCACATTGTGATTATGATATAACATCATAACGTTTTAGAAAATTCATGGCCTTTAAGACTTCAAGCTTCTTCTATGAACTGATATCCTAACTGTGAACTAGTACAAATTGGGTATGTGATTGTGATATTACAAACTTATTTTGAAATCACAAGCTCATTGTGATCCCATTACCACTGTGACATCACAAATCCATTGTGATATCACATTGCTGTTGGGACATCACAATCACATTGTGACTCCCAATCATATTATAACTTCTTGGCATCATTGAAAAAAACACATGGTCCTTGTGATATCACAGTCCCTTTATGTACTCATCTCCTCATTGAGAACTAATGATAATTGAGGTAAGTCATTCCACAAATCCTTTGTGACATCATCAACTCTGTGATATCACCTTGCCAATATGACATTATCAGCTCCTTGTGACATCACAAAACTATAATTACATGATAGAATTATGAAATTACATTATCATTGTGATGTCATAGACACAATGTGAATGTTTGTGGTATTCTATTTCAAGTGTGGCAGGTGGATTTTTATCAGAAATGAATTGAGACCACATAACCATTGTGACCTCAAGATCCCTTTGTGAGATCACATTGTCATTGTGATATCAGTTACCCATTCTGATATCACATATCTCTCATTCTCAGTTTTTTTTTTTTTAAACATGCTGCCATTGTGATATCTTGGGCCCATTATGAGTTCATGATCTGTTTTCCACCTCATATTAAGGTATAATATGTGATGTCAGAAATCACTATTAAATCATAATCATTGTGATATCAAACTCTAGAAGTCATGACCATTTTGTAGCATTGTGACATCACAAAGCTGTGTGGAGTTCATCACATTTATGACAACATGTGACTTTGGAGACTTCAAAGTCCCTTTGTGAACTCATATACTCATTATGAATTAATGATTCATGAGATCCAACATGCACTTGTGACATAACCAACACATTGTGATATCTCAACTCTATTGACCTCATCACCAGTTAACCAAATAATTGTGATATCAAAACATTATTATAACATGATATTCTGCATCTCATTGCCATTGTGATATCACTGTCCATTTTTGTTTTAACAAACCTATAATGACCTCATAATATTTTCCAGAATTCCTGGACTTTGAGTGTTCAAGATCTCACTGTGAGTTGTATCTTTGTTTTGACATAGTAACAATTGAAACTGACCATTCCATTATTACATTGCAATCTTGTTGTGACATCACAAACCCATTGTGACCACATCGTCACTGTGACATCACAAAATCATTGTGATATCAAATGGCTATTGTGCTATCACAATCCCCTTGTGACATCCCAAAACTTTTATGACCTCTTAGATTCTTTGAAAAACACATGGCCTTGGTGATATTACCATCCCTATATATACCCAGATACTCTTTATGGACTAATGACAATTGAAATGAGACAGGCCAATTTAACATCACAAACACTGTGTGACATAATTACCAGAATGTCATCACATTGTTATTATGAAACCATCAGTTCATTCTTACATCACAAACTACAATGGCATCATAGAATCATGACATCTCATTTCCATTGGGATATTATAGACACACTCTTAATGCCTATTCTATGATTTCATAGTATTTCATATGTGTTATGTGGATTATCAGAAACCCAGTGTGACCTTATAACTATTGGGACATCACAATGGCTTTGTGAGATCACATTATCATTGTGAAAACCCTAACCCACTGTGACAACAGAAAACTGTCCTCTACTTAGTTCACAATGAGGATATGTGTACACAAAGGGACTATAATGTCACAGAGGCCATTTGGATTTCAAAGATGGTGAGGTGATAATTGATTTGAGATGTCACTAGGTGATCCTGATGTCATGATGGCAATGTGATTTCACAATGGGTTGGTGATGAAACAGCACTGAAGAGTCACAATGATTTTCGGATTTCACAAGTTTGTAATATCACAACTAGTATGTCCAATTTCAATTGCTACTAGTTTAATGAGGTTACAATTTCAGCAAATGTGCATCAAGACTCAAAGTCCATGAATTGTTTGTGATGTCACAGTGTGACACAATGGTCATGATATCTGCTAGAGTTATGTCACAATTATAATGATGTCACAGTGGATTTCTGATATCACATGTCATACTTGAAATATTATATTCACATGTCATACTTAATATATTCAAAAACAGACTATCAGCTTAAAAGTACCTAAGATATCACAATGGCAGCATGTCACAAAAGTCATAAGCACAGGACAGGTTATGATGTCATTCTGGGTCAGTAATTTTACAAGGGCAAAGTGATGTCACAAAGGGATGATGATGTCACAATGAGTTTCTGATATCAAAACTCATGCCACATTTGAAATAGAATGAAATAAAAGAATAGCCATTTAGAATGTGTCTATGATGTCTCAATGACAATATGATGTAATAATGTTGTGATATCATGGTAGATTCTTGAATTATAATGAGCTAGTGTTATAATGACAATGTGATATCAAACTGGTGATGATTTCCCAAATGGTTTGCGATGTTACAATGGCATATCTGATCATCACTGTCATTAGTTCACAATGAGGATATGGGTAAAAAAAAAGCACCATGATGCCACAAAGGCCATGTGGTTTTTCAAAGAGCTAAGAGTTCATAATAGGTTTGAGAAATCACAATGTGGATGTGATGTCACAAGAGCAATGTGATTTTGCAATGGGTTTGTGATGTCACAGTGGTAATGAGTTCATAATGGGTTTATGACTTCACAATGAGCTTTTAATATCACAATCACAAAAAATTTCAATTCTTCCTAGTAAACAATGAAGACAGGGCTCACAGAAGGAGCTGATTGTCTCAAAGACCATGAATTTTCTAAAATTTTAGGAAATCATAATGTTTGTGAAAACAAAATGGGACAGTGATATCACAATGGAAATGTGATGGCAAAATATGTCATAATAAATGTTTGTTGGGCTGGGAACATGGCTCAGTGGTAGAGTGCTTGTCTCGCATGCATGAGGCCCTGGGTTTGATTCCTTAGCACTACATAAACAGTAAAAGTCAGAAGTGGAGCTGTGGCTCAAGTGATAAAGTGCTAGCCTTGAGCTGAATAGCTCAGGAAAAGTGCCCAGGCACAGAATTCAAGCCCCATGAATGACCAAAAAAATGAAAAACATATTTGTAATCACAATTAGCTGGTGATCCCATACTGGTGATGAGGTCACAATAGGTATAGAAATCAAAATGGGCTGGTGATCTTTGAATGACATGCCAGATCTCAATTGTCAATAAGTCACAATGAGTACATGAGTTCAAAAAGGGACTATGTCTCCAAATGCATGTGTTGTCACAAATGTCATGAAGTCCTAACAGGCTTTTGATATCAAAATGTGACAAAATGGTCAAGATGTCTGGCAGAGTGATGTCACTACGATCAAGAAGTCACAGTGTATTTCTAATATCATATGTCATATCTGCAATATTTTGAGGATGAAAACAGATAATGAACTCACAAAAGACCTAAGATTTCAAAATATCAACATGTCACAGATTTATTAGTAAAGGACAGGTTTGTGATGTCCCAGTGGGTTATGTTTATTACAACGGAAATGTGATATCACAAAAGGATTATGATATCATAATGGTTATGAGGTCACAATTGGTTTCTGATATCAACCCACATGCCACACTTGAATTAGGAGGAAATCACAGAGTAGGCATTCAAATGTTTCTATAATGTCACAATGATAATGTAATGTCAAAGTGCTTTAATGCCAATGTAGTTTAATGCCATCACAATGAGCTAATGATGTCATAATGAGTTATCACACGTGATGATATCACAAAGGTTTTGTGATGTTACAATGGCATATCTGATCTCAATTGTCATTAGTTCATAATGAGGATATGGGAACACAAAGGGACTGTGATGTCACAAAGGCCATCAGGGTTTTCAAAGGTGCTAAGAGGTCATAATAAGTTTGGGAGGTCGTAATGTGACCGTATAGTTACAATGGCAATGTGATATACCAAGGGTTTTGTGATATTACACTGGTGATGAGGTCACAGTGGGTTAGTGATGTCTCAACTGTTTTGTAATAACAAAATGGCATGTGAAATTTTAATTGCTACCATGTCACAATGACAATAAGATTTCATATAAAAAGCTTGAAGTCCCAATGTCCATGAATTTCCTAAAATGTTATGAGGTCATACTAGCTTTGTGAAAACAGAATGGGACAGTGATATCACATTGGGAATGTGATGTTACAATATCATGTCATAAGAAAGTTTTGATGTCACAATTGGTTAGGCTATATTGGTGATGATGTCACAATAGGATTTTAATGTCCCAATAGGTGAGTGATGTCACTATGGCATGCCAAATCTCAATTAGTAACTCTGATACATTATTTCAAAAAGGAACTCTGATTTCTCCAAAGCATGTGTTGTCAGAAATGTGATGAAATCCTTACAGCTTTGTAATGTCACAGTGTGACACGTTGGTCATGACCTCTGGCAATTTGATGTCACAATGGTTACAAAATAACAATAGATTACTTATATCACATGTCATACTTCAAATATTGAGTTTTAAAACAGACTATGAGTTCATAAATGGCCCAAGATCTCAAAATGGCAGCATGGCATAATAATTATGAGGGAAGAGAGGTATGTGGTGTCACAGTGGGCTAGTTATATGACAATGGCAATGTGATATCACAAAAACATTGAGATGTCACAATGCTTATGAGGTCACAAAGGTTGCTACTTGCCACATTTGAAATAGAATGAAATCAAAGAATAGGCATTCACAATGTGTCTATGATGTGATAATGATGTTATAATGCTATCATTGTAGTTTTGTGATGTCACAATTAGCTTATGGTGTCATAATGATAATGTGAAGTCACACTGGTGACAATGTCACAAATGATTGTGATGTTACAATGGCATGTCTGATCTCAATAGTCATTACTTCACAATGAAGTTATTGGTGAAAAAAGTAACTGTGATGTCAAAAAGACCACATGTTTTTACAAAGGTACTGAGGCCATCATAGGATTGGGATGTCATAATTAGGTCCTTATGTCACAGTGGCAAAGTGATGTTGCAATGGGTTTGTGATGTCAAAGTGGTAGCGAGGTCACAATGGGCTTGTGACTTCACAAGTTTGTAATATCACAATCTCATGTCCATTTTCAATTGCCACTAGTTCACAATGATGATACAAATTCACAGAAGAAGCTTGAAGTCCCAAAGACCATGAATGCTGCCATTGTGATACCTTACGCTCTTTTTGAGCTCAGTTTTCTCCCTCATAATATATGAGATAGAACATCTGATATCAGAAATCTATTGTTACATGATGACCACTGTGAAATACTCTTACAGACACCATGAGGATTGTCTCATATTTGACATCGCAAATCTGTTAAAACTGAATAACATTTGTGATCACACATACCTTTCGAGACATCAATGTCCTATTGTGAACTTATAAATTCATTGTGAGTTAATGACAATTGAGATCCGGCATGCAATTGTGACACCACCAATCCATTGTGTCATCATATACCTATTTAATCCTGATCATCAGTACTGCATCATCTACTCAATGTGACATCAAAATATGATTACAACATGATATAACATCATATTTGCACTATGATATCACTGTTCATTGTGTTTTCATAAACTTATTTTGACCTGATAACATTTTACAAAATGCATGGTCTTTGGGACTTTAAACTCCTGTGATCTCATATCTTCATTGTGAACTCGTAGCAATTGCAATGCGATTGCTATATTATAAACTTGTTATGACATCACACACCCATTGTCACTTTATGACCATTGTAACATGACAAACCAATTGTGATACCATATCACTGTTCCGACATCAATATCACATTGTGACATCCAAAACCTGCATGAACTCTTAGCACCTTTGTAAAAATACATGACCTTTCTGGCATCACAGTCCCTTTATGTACCCATATCCTCATTCTGAGCTAATGTCAAATGAGATCAGACATGCAATTATAACATCACACACACTTTGTCACATCATCTCTACTGTGTCATCACATTATTGTTATGACACCATCAGCTAATTGTGACCTCACCAAAATATAATAAGTCATAGCATTATGACATCGCATTGTGATTGAGACATCATTGCCAATGGGCCTTGCTGATTATTGGGCCCCATCAATTATTGGGTCCTCATGGTTATTACAATCTCCACTGGTTTTCATGTCCTATAAAATACTTGAATCATTCTGGAACAAATCCTAAACGTCCCTCTCTGCTGCATTAAACATGCTTGAAATGCAATTTTAACAGATAACATGGAGGTAATCATAGAAACACACTAGTTAACAATAATTAACACTTGGTTAGTCTTATACTTAACAGATCCTCTCTGTGTCTCTGAACTGTCCATCTTGCAGTCTTTTATATTGTTATTATGAAAATACCATACAGAAGGGTTGCAATTACACGGGCAAGATAATGAGTACATTTCTTATCAACCATTGTTTCTTCTTCCTTTGTTTCCCCTTCCTATTCCTTCCCATCTCTCCCCTACGCCGTCCATCTATGTCCCTCCCCCCCAGCCAAAATTGTATAGCTCGTTTCTTGACATAACAACTTGTACATCGCATTGTTGCAATGGGTCCACCTGTATCACTCTTTAAATGATTTGTTTATTCCTTTCCCATCCACAAATTATACCAACATCAAATACAGTGAAAGCAGGGGTTAGATCGTGGGGGGAGGGACATACAATGCAACAAAGAAATCATTTTATAAATAGGTTAGAAACAATTGCATGAAAGAGAAAAAAAAACATTTGAATAGAATCTTGGGGTCCATTTCACCTAACCAACCTATCTGATCTTTTCTGCTTGTCTCAGACATATACTATAGCCCAAAGATTGGGAGAAGATCTTCACTACCCATAAAACAGAGAAGGGTCTCATATCTAAAATATACCTGGAACTCAAAAAATTAAATCCTCAACAACAAATTCTCAAAGAAACAATGGCCCAATAAGTCAGTGCACTAAAGACATAGAGAAACTTCTCTGAAGTGGAAAGAAGTATGGCCAATAATAGACACATGAAGAAAGCTCAACTTCCCTAGCCAGAAAAGAAATGCAAATTAAAACATCATTGAGATACCACCTGAACCCAGTTAGAATGGCTATAATCAAAAACTCTAGTAACAACATCTTGCAGTCTTCTATGGATATTGGTCCATTGCCTGTTTCACTTGAGAGTGATGGATCCCATGCTGTTTTCATGAAAATTTAATAGCCAGTGGTTTAGTTACCTCCGACTAAGGTCCTTGCCACTTGGGTTCCAATTCAGGAGTGCAACATCCTTTTACCCATACCAGCGGTCCAGGCAAGAAAGAGTTGGTGGTTTTACTCAGGATGCCAGTGGGCCTTAGCAACCAAAGTCGAGGCACATAAAAGAATATGTTGGAAAGTCTGAAGGTACTGTACAGATTTTGGTTAGACATTTATGTTAATATAGCTTCCCAAAATTGAGGGGCCAAAGGCTGTGATCTACTCTAAATTATTTCAAAGGAGTGAATCCTTTAAAAATGGGGTGATTCTTGCTTGAAGGGGAGGCTTACCGGTCATGGAAGGCTCTGTAATTAATTTAAAGTTTCCTTCAAGGTCTCATTCATTCTTTCTACCTGCCATGAACTCTGAAGTGTATAAATACAATGTAATTTCCCATTTATCCCTAGGGCCTTAGCTAATTGAGCATCTTGGGCTGTGAATTACTACTGGATAGTGGTTTATATTCTGCTCTTTTTCAAGAAAGTGTAGATGTCTCATTAAATTTTTGGTTTCAGATCTCTCCAATTTGTTGATGTAGGAACTGAGAGCTAAAACCTTGCCTCTGAGTACTGTCTTAGCTGTATCCCAGAGGAGCTGGTAATTTGTGTGCACATTTTTGTTGAAGATCATCATTTGAATTTCTTTTCTAATCTCTTTCATGACCCACTGGTGATTCCCCAGTGTGTTGATCAGTCTCTATGTATTACAGAGCTGTCTTTGGTGGCTTTTCTTATTGAGTTCTAATTTTATTCCCTAGTGGCCAGAGAGAATACACGGTATAACTTCAATGTTTCTGAATTGGGACAAGTTTGTGACCTAAAACGTGGTCTATTTTGGAAAATGTTCCATGTGTTACTGAGAAAAATGTGTATTCTGATGATGCTCGGTGAAATATTCGGTAGATGTCTGTTACTTCTAGTTGATTGTTAGGACTGCGAGGTATTTGGGAGTTCCTGCCATTTTATCCACTTCTTGGGGTTGAGGCAACTGAGTTCTTCCTATGGTTCTTGTATTCTGTTTGGGTGTGGTTTCTTTGCCTTTATTGGGGTGTTATTGGTTTTCTATGTGTAGGGCATCTTTAAGTATCTTTTGTAGAGCTGATTTGATGAAGATATATTGTTACACTTTATCTTTTCTATGGAAAGTTTTTATTTGACCTTCAGTTATGTAGGAGAATTTAGCTGTGAACAGTATTCTTGGTTGATAGTTGTTTGTCTTTAGGTCATGGCATACATAATTCCAGGCTCGTTATGTTTTAATTGTCTCTGCTGAGTACCTGAGGTGATTCTAATTGGTTTCACTTTATAAGTGATTGATCTTTTCTCCTTGACAGTTTTAAGGATCCTTTCTTTGGTCTGAATTGATCCTGTGTGTATTATAATGTGTCCTATTTGGGGGTTCTAAAAGCTTCTTGTATTTGAATAGGCCTATCTTTTTGCATGTTTGGGAGTTCTCTGCTAGCATCCTGTTAAACAAGTTTCCTAGACCATTCACTTCTGTCTCTAGGTGCTCCTCTACACACATTATCCTCAGATTAGGCCTTCTGATAGTGTCTACCAAATGTTGACTAGATCTATCATATTTCTTGGATTTGTCTTGTATGTTCTTTCTCTATAATATCTAGCCTGTCTTCAATCCCCAAGATTCAATCTTCTACTTGGTCTAACCTACTGTCAAGACTTTCTACATTTTTTTTTAATTTATTTTCCTTTTAATTGGTCGCCTTTGATGTCTTCAAATTCTTTCTTGGAGCTTTGTTTTAGATCTTGTATGAACTTCTTTACATCCTTAATTTGGTGTTCAGTGCTTATTCTCAAGTCACTTTGTTCATTGGGCATGGTTTCCATGGACTCCCCTTCCTTCTGTCCGGTTCCATTCAACATTCCCTTTGTGGTCTCCCTGAATTCTTTCAGCTGTCTCTTTATGGACTCCTTGAATGCCTCTTTTGACCTTTGTCTATTCTCCTCCCACTCTCACAATTCCTGTATTACTCTTTGATTAGCTTCCTTATGTTCATGCAATTCCTATAGTGCTCTTTGAGTGTTCTCAGCCTGCTCAAGCAATTCCTTTATTTCTCTGACTCTTCTCAACCTGCTCATACAATTCCTATATCAATCTTTCAGTAGCTTCCTCATGCTCATGAGTTTCCTATGTTGATCTTTGGTTTGCCTCCTCTCATTCCCTATCACACTGAGTCCTTTGGAGGTTTTCAATCTGTTATCACCATGTTTACCAGAAGCTTCTGTAGAGCTCTTTGGGATCTCTCTTCTGGATTATTCGTTAACTGTTCTGTCACCTGATTATCATGAATGGGAGTTAAGTTACCCAGACTTGCCATTTTTCTCGTGTTTTTTCTGGCTTGTTCTGCCCTTTTGGTATGAAAGTAACAACAATTTTGTGCTAGAACACTATTTTAAGACAAGGATCAACCAAAGTTCTGCAGTTGCACTGTGAAAAGGAGGCACATACAATCTAATTCAACAGATATAGTCTACGCAACATCAAACAACTATGGATTAATCGGCTAAGAACAGCAAGGAAGAATGTGGAAAACTAGAAATTATTAGGTTTAGGGAGAAATGTGGGGAAAAATAGGATTAGAGGGATGTGGAGAGGTAAAAGGTGAGTGAATTTAAACAAGTCCTTATTTCAGAGAGGGAAATGAATTGGACAGAATGATAGGAGAGAGGTTAAAAAAGAGAAGAAAAAATAAAAAAAATAAAAAAGAAGAAAAAAATGGAAAAACCAAATTTCTTAAAAAATTATATAGGTATAAAAAGGTAATATTGCTATTAAAGAATTTAAGCCTAAGAGGTTATGAATTGAATAATAAATTTCTGTATTAAATGTGTGCCCAATAGGGTCAAGGGAGATTTTAAAAAAGCTCATATACACATATACCTAAAACATAAATGGTAAGAGGAAAAGAATTAATAGAAAACAATTTAAAAAAATTAAGTATTAAAAAAGGTACAAAAATATTTCTTTGATTTTTTTTAATGGGGGGGGATGGGAAGATCCTCTATCTCCCTTGTGTCAGTAACCACTCTCTTCATGGAGTCTCTGGTCTGCTTGTAGTGTTTAGTTTTCCTATGGCTTGATTAGTTTGTTTGAGCAGGCAGAAAAATGCTCTGCTCTACACAGATCCTCCTCCCAGGCTAGTTCAGTCGGAGGGAGATCTGCTTTGAGTATCACAAAAGAGGGAGATGGCTGTTTCCTCTAGTTTGGAGATGCTGTGATGAAGGCTAGATTCTGGTTAGAGTTGAGACCTTTCAGCAAACAGTAGCTTTTCCCTGAGGGGCCAGCTTCTGAGACACTCATAGAGCCGAGCCTGGAGCCGTTCTCAGGGTTTATGTTTACTGAATTTCAATTGATTGACTAGGCTGCTGTAGGGAAGAGCATTCTCTGGCTCTGTTTACTCAGTGAAGAAAGCCACTCCCCCGAGGTGGAGCTTTCTCTGCCTGAGATGGGTGACTTTCCCCTTGGTGGAGTTGAGCCTGGCAGGTCACATCAGGTTCCTGTGACCTGCTAAATGACTCTTTTTTTTCTTCCAGGGCCTGAGTTGGAGCTAGCTGCTCACCCAGGGATTTGTCTGTATCAAAGATGGAGATCTCTGGTAGTGGGGCAGGGAGGGGCGGCCGGCCTTCCTTCCTCTGCTCCATGAGAAGGAGTGAGGATGTCAGTGTTCTACTCACACTGGACTGTTGGTTTCTGTGTCATCTCTGTTATGCAGTCCACAGGATGAATTTTTCTGCTCTTGTCATTTCTTGCTGGTGTTGAGCATAATCCGCTCACTCACTTTGTCCCAGACTCTCTGTGTTGTAGGTCTTGTGGCTATGGCCACCACCCCAGCTGCTGCAGCCAACACAGCTGCTGCAGCTGTGTCTACCAGCATGTGCTCAGATCTGTCTCCTTGCCTGGATTTTCCCTCTCTGGGCAAACTCTCTGTGCTGTAATGGCACAATTGGTTTCTGGCCTAGAACTGTTCACTGAAACGCTAAAACTGGTTTTTATGCGAGAGCTTGTTTAGCTTCCAGCTTCTTCTCTGCCATCTTTATGGAAATCCCCCTTTTCAATTTTATGGGCCTCCTCTTCTATGACATGGCACTTATGTGTTGGCTCCACTAAAGACATTTTCAGTTCTTACTCTGTTGCTTTGAATTTCTGTTCACACATCGTATCATGTCCAGCTCCTTTATATGGGGCTTGATTTGCATATGTAGCATCCATTTATCCTCCTGGTCTCAACTGTATTGAGCAAGGACAGCAGTATCGGCATCCTGTTCCTCCTTCAGCCTCTGAACTGTGGTTTCCAGCTTTGCCCATGCTCACCAAGATTGATGTACTTGGAATTAATTTAAGTGTTTTCCTGGTTCATTTTGAGGATTCAATTTTTTCTTTTGACTCTTACAAGTTCCTGATTTATGTCTTCAAATCATTTCTTCATATCTGATAATTCTCTCTTGTTTTTCTCCAGTGTGCTGTTCAATGTGCTTTTAACCTCTTGATGGGTTTGGACTAGTAGATATTGAAGATTTAGTCTTTTCAATCCTGTGTTTTCATACAGAAATATGTGATTTTTTGTGGCGGGTGTCCGATTGTGGGGCCTGAATTCTGGGACTGGGTGCTGTCCCTCAGCTCTTCAGCTCAAAGCTACCACTCTACTACTTGAGTCACAGTGACACTTCTGGCTTTTTTTCTTTATTTGCTTATGTGGTGCTGAGGAATTGAACCCATAGCCTCAGGCATGCAAGACAAGCACCCTACCACTGAGTCACCTTGCCATCCCCGAAATGTGTAAATTTTTTCTTCACCTCTTAAGTTCTTATGAACATCAGAGAGCTAAATTTTAAGTTGAATACAGTTGAATTTCACAGCCCCAAGCTCTGTTCCATGTTTCTTTAGAGATATGAATACAGTTTCCAGGAAACGAACATGCTTAATTACCCTGTCATTTTCTATCTTTCTCCTACTTGGTTATTCCCTTTCCTAAAATCCATTCTGCTTGCACTAATTACACTGATCTAGTCCTAGAGTTTCCCTACTGCCATTTGCAAATGAAATATACTGTCTTTGCTGAGGATTTCTTGATCCCTGTCCTGGTCCTTCTGCCAAAACTTGAATCCACTTGTTAGATTATTTTTTTCCAGGCTATCTCTATTTTCAAATACTCACTGAACAACCACTAACAACTCATAACATCTTTCCCTCAAAACCTTCTAACTTCTACTAGCTGGGTAATGGAGACCATATTTAGGGCTTTTCCATTCTCTGAGGCATCAGAATCTATAGGAATATATGTCCTATAGGCCTCCAGGAGCCATTCTAGAAAAGCATTAGGGGATTAATTGGGGAGTTGTACAGCTTTGCTCATCTTAGGTCAAAGAGTTTGCTTCCTAGCCACTGCCTGAATTCCTGCAGAGTCTAGTGGTACTTGGTGGGCGCCTACTTCCTCAATCAATATTGTAGTCCCAGCTTGGTTGAGTCTGTGAAAAGACTTGCTTTAAATGGACCAGATCAACAGTGGGGGTACTATCTGGTCCAAGGACCAATTTCAAGGCACTGTGTCAGATTTCCTCCCGTTCCTTCCAAATGAAAAGCATCTGTAAAATTAGTTTACAAACATATCAGCTTAGCTGGTATGTGAAAAATACTGTCTCTAATAAGGAGATGAGTTCCTGGGATTTTTCAGAAAAGGGTGCATTTTGCTTTTTTCAAATATACAGATCACTAGGTGTATAGGAAACATACATTAGAAAGATGGCTTGTCCATTTTCTTCCTCATGCACCTGTCTCAAGGATAATAAGGGGACCATACCACCTTGTACTACCTGAGGATGTTGATACAACTTCTGCTATGGGGGGGGACTTAACATCAGAGGTGCTGATGGTACTAATAGGAGTACACCAGTGGTCTTTCTCTGGGGGATCCTATAACAGAGAGGGAGAAGATTTTTCAATTATGAGAATTTTAGGATATTATTCTCCCATCCTGCTATAAAGGAATAAATAGGATACAGATAGAAGTATCAGCAAACACATGCAGATCGACAGCCACAGACACTTAACACACATGTGCCACATCTCTCAAAGATGACCTCTCAAGGATGTCCCAGAAGACCTATGGAGGAGGCCCAAAATTACCTCTGCGGGAGGCCCCAGATGAACTCCAGAGATAAACTCACAAAGAGGTTCCAGATGGCTTGTCAAGGAAACCCCAGTTGACCTCCAGAGGAGGGTCAGAGATGGATTCTTGAGGAAGCCCCAGAGGACCTCCAGAGGAGGCCACAGATAGCTTACCAAAAAGAAGCCCAAGATGGCCTCAAGAGGAGTTCTCAGATGTCCTCTCAATGATGCACCAGATGACCCCATTATAGGTCACAGATGGCCTTTCCCAGAGGCCCTAGGTGACCTCTGGTTTAGGTTTCAATGGACTCTTGAAGAAGTCCCATATACTCTCTTGAGAAAGCACCAGATTATCTCCAGAGTATGTCCCAGTTGGCTTTTGAAGGATGCCCTAGATGATCTCCATAGGAGGACCCAGATGCTTTCACGAGGAAGCTCCTGATGACTTTCAGAGGAGGCCTCCGAGGACCTCTAGAGGATGTCCTAGATGTCCTCTAAAGGAGGCCCAAGATGACCTTTCAAAGAGTCCCAGATAGCTTCTCAGTGAAGTCTCCAAATGAGCTCTTGAAGTGGTCTCAGATATACCTCTTGAGGAGGCCCCAGATGACTCCGTAGGAGTCCTAAATGGACACTTAAGGAAGCCAATGATGACCTCCAGAGGCCAGTTGCTATTCTTCCCCTTCTATTGTCCCTCAAATTCCTCTCCTCCCAGGTGTTTTCCCTCCTGCTGTCTCACCACTACCTTCCAGGTCTTTCCCCTCTTTCTTTCCTCTTCTGTTGCTCTGAACATGCAGCCTATTTATTGGCTATACCCCTCCCCCAGCCCCAAGGGTCTTCTGCCTGACAATTTTCAACAATCGCTTAACAAACGACCCATGGCCCAGTCCCTTCTAGACAGCACACCATGTGGGGCTTGACACCCCACCCCATCCAGGAGCTGCCAATTGAAGGTCTGAGGTTTGGTGGTCCAGACTGCTCTTGGCTGTGGGTAACCAGCTCAGGAAAAGGTAGTCACAGGCCCCTTTCTAGTGTAAATAATTTTATTATATTAAACGTGACTCAATGGATTGTCTCATGCTTTAGGGGTCATAATTTTTGGATGTCCAAATGAAATAATCCTTCTGGATAGCATTGGGCCTTGGACCCCTGGAAACCCCCTCATAGGTGGGTGTCCTAGCCCTTAGGGGTGAGAATCTCCCTCAAGTGATTGCTGCCTCAGGACCAATGCAGAAAAGAGTAATTGAGGAATTCCATTGGGGTGAGTCTGGACGAATTTGACAGCATGCATTTGGGACCTCCTTGAAAGGGCACTTAAGGCTGGGTGGCCATCTGGGATTTCTTTCCAAGGTCATCTGGGGATTTTTTGAGAAGTCATCTTGGACATGCTCTGGAGATCATGTGGGGCTTCCATAAGAAGCCCTTTGGGACTTCTTCAAGAATCGTCTGGATCTACTGTGGAAGTCATCTGGGGCCTCCTACAGGGGTCATTTGGGGCTCCTCGGGAGGCCATCTTGGACATTCCCTAGGGGTCACCTTGGGCCTCTTCCAGAAGCCATTCCAGAAGCCATTCCTCTTCTGGAAGTCATCTGGGTCTCCATGAGAGGCCATCTTTTGAGAAGGTCATTTGAGATTTTATTTTGAAGCTGAGACCTACTCTAGAGGTCATCTGGGGCCTCCTCAAGAGGCAACCTAGGATACCTCCTCCAGAGATCATCTGGGACTCCCTTAAAAAGCCATCTGGGACCTCCTCCCTGAGTCAAATAAGGCCTCCTCAAGAGGCCATCTGGGGTCATCATGGGAGGTTATTTGGGGCCTCCTCAAGAGCCCATCTTGGATGTTCAGAGGTCAACTGAGGCCTCCTCGTGAGGGAATCTCACACTTTCTACTAAGGAAATCTGGGGACTCCAGAGGCCATCGGGGACCTTTCTCTGAGGTCATCTGGGGCTTCCTCAACCAGCCATATGGCAGCTAGTCGGGAGACAATCTGAGGCTTCTTGAAGCCATCTGGGACCTCCTGCTGAGGTCATCTGGAGTTTCCTCACGCGGCCATCTGGAACTCCTCAGGTGGCCATTTGGGGCTTCCTTAAAAAGCCCCAAATTGGGACCTCATTGAGAGGTCATCACAGGCCTCCTAAAGAAGTCATCTCATTCCTCTTCTAGAGGTTATCTGGGAACTCCTCCAGAGGTCATCTTTGAGAGATTGGAGACTTGTGTGGCTATTTTTCTGTGTGTGTTTGCTCATAGTTCTGTGTCTTATATGCACCCCTGTTTATTCCTTTTTTCCAGGATTGGAGAATAATATCCTAAATTTCTTATACTGAAAACTTTTCTTCCCCTGTACTACAGGAATCCCCAGAGTAAGACCAACAGGTGTACTTTCCCTCCAGTTCTGATCGATCCATTAGCACCTCCTATGTTAAGACTATCCCAAAAAATCAGTGATTCCTTGTACAATCCTTGGGTGCTACAAGGTGGTACAGTCCCTTTATTAACATTGAGACAGGTATATGGGGAGATGGTGGACAGATCCCTTTTCTAAGGTATATTCCCTTTGCAACTGGTGACCTATATAATGGAAACAACAAAAAGTGTCCTTTTCTGAAAAACCCCAGGGATAATCTTATTAGAGACAGTATTTTTCACACACCAGCCCACCTGGGATGATTGTCAGCAAATTTTACAGGTGATTTTTACCTGGGAGGAAAGGGAATGAATCTGGCACAGTACCTTAAAGGTGGTTCTTGGATCAGATGGTTCCCCTACTGATTACCCAGTCCATTTGAAACAAGTCTTTCCCTTGACTAACCCAAGCTGGGACTACAACAGCAATTGAGGTAAGAAGTGCTTTCCAATTAGCACCAGATTCTGTTATCAGGGATATGGGCAGCAGCTAGGAAGCCAACTCATTAATCTAAGATGAGTGAGACTGTACAGTTTTCCAGTGCATCTCTTAATGCTTTTCTGGAACAGCTGGTAGAGGCTTGAAGGACTTATATGCCTATAGATCCTGAGGCCCAGGAAATTGAAAGAGTTTGGCCTTTGTTACCCAGTCAGCCACAAAATGAGAAGAAAGATTCAAAAGTTCAAAGATTTGTAGGGAAAGGTGTTATCTGAATTGGTAGAGTTTACCCAGTGGGTTTTTGATGAAAGAGATCATCTTGAAGAACAGAATATGAAGGGGGTTTGAACTTTGGAAGCAGCAGCAGGACAGAATCAAGAAACCCTCAGTGAAGAAAATATAATTCAGGGCTGGGAAGGTAGGTCAGTGGTAGAGCGCTTGCCTTGCATGCCAGAGGCCCTGGGTTCGATCCTCAGCACCGCATAAGCAAAAAGCAAAAAGCTGGAAGTGGCGTTTGGCTCAAGTGGTAGAGCGCTAGCCTTGAGCTGAAGAGCTGAGGGACAGTACCCAGGCCCAGAGTTCAGGCCCCACAACCGGACCCAAAATAAAAGTAAATAACTAAATAAAAAGAAAAAAGAAAAAAAAGAAAATATAATTCATTAGTAAATGGAAGTAGGGAACCTCTAGGATTAGATCAGTGTATCCCTGCTAACAGAGTGTGGTGTTAATTGGTAAGTGTCTCTTTATCTCAATTGCTGTGGTAGTTGCAGCTTGAGCAAGACTGGGAAAATACTTGCTCCAAATGGACTGGGTTATCCTTGGAGGAACCAACTAGTCCAAGGACTTCCTTCAAGGCATTATGTTGGATTCCCTCCCATTCCTTCTAGGTGAAAAGCAGCTATAAAGGTTATTGACAATCGCAGGGCATTGATAGCTCATGAATGTAATGCTACCTACTCAGGAGGCTGAGATCTGAGGATCATGGTTCAAAGCCAGCCCAGGCAGGAAAGCCCCTGAGACTCTTATCTCCAATAATCCACTAGACAACCGGAAGTGGCATTGTAGCTCAAGCAATAGAGCATTCGCCTTGAGCTGAAGAGTGCAGGGACATTGTCCAAGCCAAGATTTCAAGCCCCACGACCGACATAAAAAGAAAAACAAAGTTACTGACAGATGGGTTGATGTATAAAAAATACTGTCTCTAATAAAGAGATGAGCCCCTGGGGTTTTACAGGAAAGGATAGATTTTGCTCTTTCTAGTTATACAGCTCACTACTTGTAAAGGGAACACACATTAGACAAGGGGCCTGCCCATCATGTCCCCCATGTGCCTGTCTGAAGGTTAATAAGGGGAATGTACCACCTTGTAGCAATAAAGTCTCATACAAGGAATGACTTCTGGTATGGGGCGGACTTAACATCAGAGGTGCTGATACAGAATAGTTAAGAGAATACAGCAGTGTGTCTTCCTCTGGGGCATCCAGTAACTGGAGGAAAGATTTGTTTTTTAGTTACTAGAACTTGAGGACATTGTTCTCCCATACTTGAAAAAAGGAGTAACAGAGGTATTGATAGTACATAGAACTATCAGTAAAAACACAGAGATGAATAGCCACACAATAACCAACATTTCCCACATCTCTCAAAGGTGTCATTCAAGGAGATCGCAGATGATCTGTGGAGGAGTTTTCAGATGACCTACCAAGGAGGTCCAAGATGACCTCTGAAGGAGGTCCCAGTGACCTCTGGAGGAAGCCCCAAATGACCTCTGTAAGAGATCCCACATGGCCTTATGAGGAGACCCCGATGAACTCCAGAAAAAGTCCCAAATGACCTCCAGAGGTGGTCTCAGATGACCTTTCAAAATGGTCCCTGAGGACTTCTCAAAAATCTAGATCATCTCGGAGGAGGTACCAGATGGCTTCTCCAGGAAGCCCCAGATTACCTCCCAAGGAGGTCCCAGATGGCTTCCTAAGGAATTTCCAGAAGACCAACAGAGGGGTTCCCCAAAACAATCTGTCCAGCTTGCCCTAGATACATCCCAAGAATCCCTACATGATTCTTGTCCACCACGTCCTCAGGAAACAAAGATATAAAGGAAGCTGTCAACACTGAAGGTTGAGACACCTACATGAGGTTTTTCCTGGGGCCAAGTCCCAATGACTTCATTTGGATTATCTTGTTGGGGCATCCAAAATTTATTACCTCTAAAGCACCAGACAATCCATTGAGGCATATTTAAGATAATAAAAATATTTATACTAAAAAGAAGCCTGCGACTACCTTGTCCTGAGCTGGATATCCAAAGCCAAGAGCAGCCTGGACCACCAAACCTCACACCTCTAGAGGGCAGCCCCTCCCTTTGTTAATTGGTCTGAAACCACTCACCCCCAAAATTATGGTATCTAACGCTCCAATCTTTTTCCTTCTTCCCTCCTTCTCTACAGACTTGTCCTTCTTTCCAGGTCTTTCCCTTTTTCCATTCCACCACTTCCTTAATTGCTTCAGGTCTCTCCATTCTCCACAGACCTAACCTGCTCTGCCCTTGTGCTAAGTTGCTGTATTTTCCCCTCTGGCTTTTCCTCAACTTCCTCTCCTCCCAGGGCTTTCCCCTCCTGATATGTCACCACTTTTTTCTAGGTCTTTCCTATCTTCCTTTGCCCTTCTGTTGCCCAGAACATGCAATCTGTATATAGGCTGTACCACTCCAATGGGTACCACATCCCATAATGCCCATTTTCCTATCACTTCTTGTCAGCTCCCCATATAGGGCTTCAAATCCCATTACCTCCTGTAGCATGGACCGCCGCCTTCAGTGACATCCAATGACCTCTCCAGCAGGCTGGTCATAGGACCAAGCTGATTATCAGAAACTGCAGAATATTGGGGCCCTATTGGTTATTGCTGTATGCTCATTGTGAACTAGAAAAAAAATGAAATTGTTTTTTTGCATACTGATTGGGACATTATTAACTCATTTTGACTTCCTCACTACTGTGACATCACAAACCATTGTGTCATTGCACAGTCACATTGTCGCATCCCAAACCTATGATGACTTCTAAGCACCATTTAAAAACCCACGGCCTTTGTGATATAAAAGTCCCTTTCTCTACCTATAGACTCATTGGGAAATATTGACAATTGAGATCAGACATGCTATTGTAATATCACAAACTTGTTGTGACATCATCACAATGTGATATCACATTGTCATTATGGCACCATCAAGTCATTGTGACATTACAAAACTATAATACCATGATAGCATTATGATACCACATTGTCATTGTGACATCATTCACAGATTGTGAATGCCTGTTCTGTGATTTCATTCTATTGCAGACATGATCCGATGCGTTCAGGGTGGTATGGCCGTAGACATTTAATTATATTTCAAATATGGTATGTGGGTTGATATCAGAAACCCATTTTGACATGGAAACATTGTGTCATAACAGTCTGTTTGTGATATCACATTGAAATTGTGATATCACTAGCCCACGGTGACTTCACAAAACTGTCCTTATAAGTTTAGGGTTATTCTGCCATTGTGATAAATTAGGCCCTTTGTGAGCCCACAAGATGCTTTTAACCTCACAATATGATAATTTCAGAAATCAAGTTTGACACCATGATCATTGTGATATTATATTGACTTAGTATAAACACTGTGAAATTGCAAACATGAACTGTCCTCATAATTTTTGTGACATGCCATGTTGGTATCTTAGTCCTTTTATGAGGTCATAATTTTTTTGCCTCATAATACTTCAGGTATGATATGTGATATCAAAAATCCACTGTGATTTCAGGAGCATGGTAACATCCACTGCCAGATATCATGACCATTGTGTCACATGGTGAGATAAAAAACTGTAAGGATTTCTGTATATTTGTGACAACACATGTTTTAGAGATGTCACATCCTTATGTAAATTAATATACTCATTGGGAATTAATGAAAATTGATATCTGACATGCCATTGTGAACTCAAACCCACTATGACATCACAAACCAATTGTGATCTCATAACCATAATAAAATCATCACATAATTGTAACCTCAAAACATGATATTGTGACATGACATTGCCATTGTAAATCACTGTCCCATTGTGTTCTCAAAAGCCTAATAACGTGTCAGAAAATTCATGGCCTTTGAGACTTCAAGTCACTCTAGGTGAGCTCATATCCTCATATGAGCTAGTATCAATTGAAATCGGAAATGTCATTGTGATATAACAAATTTGTTGTGACATCACAAACACATTGTGACCTCATCACCCCTGTCACAAATCCATTGTGCCATCACATTGCCATAGAGCTATCAAGATCACATTGTGACATAGCCTTTAAAAAAATGTTATGAAAATACTGTTCAGAGGAGTTATAGTAACATGAGTAATGTACATTAATTACCAAGCATTTTTTTCCTTTTTCTTTGTTTTTCTCCTACTGTTTCTTCCCTCAAACTTCCATAGTTACCCCTCTCCCCTTTTGCCAAAATTGTAAAGTTTGTTGTTCAACAGTGTCTTGGACATCTCATTGTTACAATGGGTCAATCTGTATCCCTATTTAAAGTTTTGTTTTTTCCCTTCCCCTCCCAAAATTATACTGACATCAAATACAGTGAGAACAGGGGTTATACAAGGAGGAAGGAACATACCAAAGAACAAAAAAATCACATGATACAATAGCAACAAAGGAAAAACCACTTGTGTCGCTATATTGGAGTACAATTCACTGAACATCATTTTATTTGGTCAAATGTACATAGCTTTTGAACTTTTCTGCTTGTCCCATATATATATACTAGTTATTGCAAATAACTAGTTATTGCAAATAAAAGAGACCATAGGATCTATGTTTCTTTGAGCCTGGCTTACCTCACTTAAAATAATTTTTCCAAGTCTTTTTATTTCCTAACAAATGGGGCAATGTCATTCTTTCTCATGGAGGCATAGAATTCATATATATATATATATAGATATAGATATATAGATAGATAGATAGATAGATATAGATATATAGATATAGATATAGAGATAGATCTATCTATCTCTATCTATATCTACATATAGATATAGATAGAGATAGATAGATATATAGATATATAGATCTAGATATAGATATAAATAGATATATATAGTATCTATATCTATCTATAGCTATATCTAGATATATAGCTATAGATAGATATCTATATATCTATCTATATCTATCTAAAGATCTATCCATATATCTATATATCTATATATCTATATTTACCTATAGATAGATAGATAGATAGATCTATATCTATAGACATAGATATATCTATCTCTATAGATATAGATAGATAGATCTCTATATCTATATCTAGATATAGATATAGAGATCTATCTATATATCTATCTATAGATATATAGATGTATATATAGATGTATAGATATATTGATAGATATATAGATATATGTATAGATAGATAGATAGATAGATAGATAGATAGATAGATAGATAGACGGACAGACAGACAGAGATACAGACAGAGATACAGACAGACAGACAGACAGACAGACAGATAGATAGATAGATAGATAGATAGAGAGAGAGAGAGAGAGAGAGAAGAAAGAAAGAAAGAAAGAAAGAAAGAAAGAAAGAAAGAAAGAAAGAAAGAAAGAAAGAAAGAAAGAAGAAAGAAAGAAAGAAAGAAAGAAAGAAAGAAAGAAAGAAAGAAAGAAAGAAAGAAAGAAAGAAAGAAAGAAAGAAAGAAAGGAAGATAGATCACATTTTCTTGATCTATTCATCTATTCAGGGGCATCTGGGTTGAGAGATCACATTCCCTTGGTGTACCTATATGCTCATTGTAAAATAAGGACAATTTAGATAAGACATGCCATGATAAAAATCAACAACCCTTTGTGAAATCATTTCTACTGTGTCATCACATTTTCAATATGACACCCTCAGTTCATTGTGACATAAACAATGACATCAGAGCATTAGGTCACTGTATTGTCATAGATATTATAAATGCCTATTCTAGGATTTCATTCTACTTGAAATGTGGCTTGTGGATTTATAGCTGAAACACATTGTGACCTCAAGCCATTATGAAATAACAATCCTTTTGTAACATCACATTGACTTTGTGATATAACTAACCTTCTATGACATCACCAGCCTCTCCTCTCCTCATATATTTTGTGACATGCTGCCATTGTGATATGCACCTTCCTAGCCTATTATGATTTGACCTCATAATATTTCAGGTATGACATGTGATATAAGTTATCTACCTTGATTTCAAGATCCCTGTGGTAACACACTGCTAGACTTCATGACTATTGTGTCACATTGTGAAATCACAAATCTGTTAGGATTTCATCACATTTGTGACAATATGTGTGTTTGGAGACATCACAGTCTTTTGTGAGCTCATATACTCATTGTGATGTAAAGAGAACTGAAATCTGGAATGCCATTGTGACATCATCAACACATTGTTATATCACAAAACTGTAATGTCCTTATCATCAGTATGACATAACCAAAATGAGATGATATTGTGATATCATATTGACATTGTGATTTCACTATCCTATTGGGTTTACACAAACCTATTATACATTACATTTTAAAAAATTCATGGCCTTTGGTATTTACGCTCTTTCTCTGTACTCCTACCCTCATTGTGAACTAGAAGCCCTTGCAATTGTGATATTACAAAATTGTTGTGACATCACAAACACAATGTGACATCATTACCATTGTGTCATCAAAAACCCATTGTGATATCACATTGCTGTTGTGATATCATGATCACATTGAGACATCACCAAAATCTTATGACCTTTTAGCTTCTTTCAAAAAACAAATGGCCTTCTGACATCACAGTCCTTTTGTTTACCCATATCTTTATTGGGACCTAATGTCAATTGAGTTCAGATATGCCATTGTAACTTCACAAACGCTTTTTGACATCATCACCAGTACGATACCAAATTGTTGTTATGACAACATCAACTCATTTGTGACTTCAAAAACCTATAATTGCATCAGAGGATTGTGATATTTCATTGACATTTTGTGTTAAAGTCCCCAACAATTAATTTCTTTGGATCTATGTGAGATTTGAGGGAAAGTATTGTTTCTTGGATAAATTTGGATGCTCCACTATTTGGCGAATAGATATTTAGGAAGAGTTCCCTTAATTACTATGTAGTGACCTTCTTTATCTCTTCTCACTAATTTTAATTTGAAGTTTATTTTATCTGATATTAGAATTGCAACTCCTGCCATTTATCCGGGCCATTTGCTTGGTAGATTTTGTTCCAGCATTTCACTTTCAAAAATGTTTTTTTTTTTTTTTTTATGAGCAAGGTGTGACTCCTGAAGGCAGCAGATAGCTCTTTCTTCCAACTAGATAGTCTAGGTCGCTTAATTGGAGAGTTAAGTCCTTTAATGTTGAGAGATAGGACTGAGAGGTATTTGGGAGTTTCAGGCATTTTATCCACCTTCTTGAGGGTTAAAGCAACTGGGTTCTTCCTAGCGTTCTTGGATACTCAGTTTGGATGCGGTTTCTTGGTCTTTATTGTTGTCTTCTTGGTTTTCTATGTGTAGGACATCTTTAAATATCTTTTGTAGTGCAGGTTTGGTGGATACACATTGCATCAGTTTCTCTTTGCTATGGAACGTTTTTATTTTACCTTCGGTTATGAATCAGAGTTTAGTCTGGTACAGTATTCTTGGTTTATAGTTGTTTGTCTTTAGGGCACGGCATACATCATTCCAGGCTCTTCCTTCTTTAATGTCTCTGTTGAGAAATCTGAGGTGATTTCCCATTATAGGTGATTGACCTTTTCTCCTTGACAGCTTTAAGGGTCTTTTCCTTGGTCTGAATTGATTCTGTACGGATTATAATGTGACAGTGCGATGTTCTGTTCTGGCCTGGTCTATTTGGAGTTCTAAAAGCTTCTTGTATCTGTATCTTTGGGGAAGAAAATATGTTAACTGAAGTAAGCCAAGCCCAAAGAAACATAGGTCCCATGGTTTTCCTTATTTGCAATTACTAACATATGTATGAAACAAGCAGAAATGGTCAGGAAAGTTGATGTTAGGTGAAATGAACCCCAAGATAAGGACTCAAATATTTTCTCTTTCTTGAGATTATTTCTAACATATATATATATATATATATATATATATCTCCTACAGTATAATCCCTGTTTTCACTGTATTTGATGTTAGTATAATTTGAGGAGGGGAAGGGAAAAACAACATGTTTAAATAGGGAAACAGGTGGACTCATTGCAACAATGAGATGTACAAGACGTTATGTTGAAAAACGAACCTTACATATTTTGACGGGGGAGGGAGAAGAGGGAAGGGGCAAATGTGAGGAGATGGGAAAGAGAAACGAAGGGGGCAACAATGCTTGACAAGAAATGTACTAATTAGGGCTGGGAAGCTGTCTCAGTGGTAGAGCACTTGCCTTGTATGCATGAGGCCCTGGGTTCAACTCCTCAGCACCACATAAACAGGAAAAAAAGCCAGAAGTGGTGCTGTGGCTCAAGTGGTAGAGCCCTAGCCTTGAGCAGAAGAACTGAGGGACAAAACCCAAGCCCAGAGTTCAGGCCCACGACTGGAACCCCCCCCCCCAACAAAAGAAGTGTACTCATTACCTTGTTCATGTAATTGTCACCCCGCTGTATGATATTTTACCAGTTTACAAAAATAACTATGACAGCTTAAGTCCTATTTATAAAATATAGTATTTGCCTATAGTCTAAATATATCTTTGCTGGATATTATAAACCATCTCTAGATTACTAGATTACTAATTTAGTAAATACTTCATAAATTGTCCAACTACTTCATAAATAACAGGAAGAGGAAGTGCACCCATGTTTAAATTAGATCAATTTTTAGCAAAACGTCACTTTATATTTTTATTGTAGTGAACAACAAGAGCAAATCTGCTATTTAATTTGACAGGGTACATTAGGAGAACTCAAATATTTTCTGCCATTGAAGTAAGAACATTAACTACCACTATATGTAAATCTCTGAACTTGCAGCAACTTGTAAGGCTATTTTAGAACAATTTGTCAGGAGAGTAAAATGCATATAAATGCATGAAGCACATAACATAATGCATGCTATCTAATCAGCCTCAGCATTTGGAGAGTTGATTATGTAAAAGATACTGTCTTAGTTATAAAGGGAATCAAGCTAGCTCTCATGAAGAGCAAGGCAGACTTGTATTTTATTGAAATGACATTCTATCTATTGGTGCCAGGAAAACAAAAATAAAAAAACTATATAAATTAATATATAAATTAATATGGTAAGCACCTTTTATAGAGAAGATTATACATATAAAATAAGGGACATTTGTTGCAAGAAAATAGAAATTCTTGTAGATCAATTCTGGAAGGAAGGGAGAAGGAACAAAGTGGAAAGAAGGAAGGAATTAAAGAAGGAAGGAAGAAGAGAAGCAACGAGAGCCAGTTCCTGATGCTGATAGTTCAAACATATACATTATGTGAACGTAAAAACAAGAACAACTACAACAACAACAACAAAAACAACAACAAAATTTTTAAAAAGCCAGGCATAGTGGTGCATGCCTATAATCCCAGAACTTGGGAAATAGGCAGGAGAATGTTGAGTTTAAGGCAATATGAGCTACTTGAAAAGTTCAAGATGAACCTGGCTTTTATGAAATGAAGACCTGGTTAATCCTAAATTATACCAGAATACCACTGACTGGTACCTATAATCCAAATTTCTTCGAAGAAATAGAATAGAAAAATCACAGGTCAATGTCAGCCCAGACAGAAAGCCCATGAAACACTATCATGACCAATGGAAACTGGAAGTGATGACCTGGGACTCTCATCCCAGCAACAACAGGAAGCATATAAAATATTAAATTTTGGTCTCCAGGCATGTGCCCAGAAAGCAAGCCGATTCTTCTAAAAAGTGAATATAAAAGCATAGAGTGAGATCTACCTCAAAACCAGTGGAAAAAGAGGCTGAAGGTGTGGCTGAATACATATCTAGGAAGGGAGAATGGTAGAATAATTGCCAAGTAAGTCTGAGGCTCTAATTTCAGATCTAAGCCGGGGGCCGGTGGCTCACGCCTGTAATCCTACCTACGCAGGAGGCTGAGATCTGAGGATCACAGTTCAAAGCCAGCGCGGGAGAAAAGTCCATGAAACTCTTATCTCCAATAAACCAGCAGAAAACTGGAAATAGTGCTGTATTTCAAATGGTAGTGCACTAGCCTTGTGCTGAAGAGCTGAGTGACAGTGCCCAAGCCCAGACTTCAAGCCCCACATCTGACCAAAAAATAATAATAATAATTTCAGATCCAGAAGCAACAAAAATAAACAAAAGAAAGCTTAAAGAGGCTGCGTGATATTTTATGAAATTGATGAATTTCACCATTTTACAATGTAGTATAATTGTATTGCCAATTCTAATAGAGTTTTAAACAATCATGTTCTTTAAATGTTCAGCATGAGTTCTGTCTTTATGTAGGTCTTTTAATATGAGTAACTACTGGAATATAAACCCTTCATATTACTTCATTCACTGTACTTAATGATCACATCTTATAGAATGACTATGTCAAACTTTGGACAGTAGTGTATATAAGTCTAAAGTTTTTCTTGAAATGCTAATTCAATTGGACGTGTGCATCTTGTGTGTGGAATATATATATATATATACATATATATATGCGTATATATATATATATATATATATATAATTTGTGTGAAAATTCTATATGATATCAAATTAGGTAATAATTTATTTGGTATTTCAAAATCATACATAAATTGAAGCTTCCTAATCACTGGTAAAAGCTAATCTAGTGACAACAGTACATACATACAGCAAAGCATACATTTATTGCAGTAATTTTATTGAAGATGCGTTACCCTTACATTATAATTCCTATGAACAATGAATTAACTTATTGTGAGAAAAACAAAAGAAACTTGATTTTTGCTTTAAAGAAATTATGAAGAATCATTGTGTGGCTCTCTGCAATTGAGAAGCATGCCCTTTCTAAAAATTGTTCAGATTGAACGTGTGGAAAAAATTAAACTATTCTGATTTGTAATCACGTACTTATTTATTAATATTCAGTTTTGATAATGAGAACTGTTACAACATTATCTGTACCTTTTGGACTAGCGTAGTTTTTGCAAAGTAATACAATAAAATCATATTTATATAATTTCTGTGCAAGAGACCTTAACATACATTCTGTAATCAGGAAATAACTAACAAAGAAACTTATAGGATTGATCTAGATATCAGAATTTTAATGATAGCACTTAGCTAATTTGCCTGAAATTTTTTTGTTCTCTCTTTGTCTTGTATATTCAAGAAGGAGCTAATTGCAAAAGTAGTATTCAAATAATTACTAATAAGTATTATCGTTCTCATCCATTGAGTTGAATATGGGATATGTAACACTAGTCATTCCATCATTTCTATGATTTAGATCTAGCTTTTCTTTTTTATTTAAATTTTATTGTCACTGTGAGTTAGAGAGGACTATAGTTACATAAAAATAATGAGTATAATTCTTAGTGAACATGTTACCCCCTTCCCAATTTGTCTTTCTCTTTCCCATCCATAATCCCCTCCCAAAATTTTATATGTTATATTCAATATATTGTCTTGTTATTCATACTGATACAAATGTTCCCCTGTTGTTATTTGTTTTACCATTTTCTCGTCCAAATCATTGTGTATGTAGTATTGTTTCAGTCTACTTTTTTCTATTGACTGTAATGGTGAACGCAAAATTTCTGCAAATTTTTATAATACTTTTGGAAATACATCTCATTTATTAATCCGAGTGTAATTTCAGGAATTACAGACATTCAAAAACTATGACAGGATGTCATATAAAAATACAATAAAATTTAATAACTCTGGAAGTAGCTTATTCATGATTTTATATGAATTCATTAAATATTCTGTTTTGCGTTGTTTCTTTCTTAAACCCTTGTATATCAAGGTGTGAAGAGACATGCACTATTCTGATGAGAAGATTAATATGAATTGACTCAAGAATTATATCCACACATTCAAAATATTGAAGTGATGTAATCAATAATCTTCAATAAAATTACAAAGAATTGTCATATGATGCACTGCTCCTTTGTTCTCACAGAGAATAGTTTTGATTCCATTTGGAAGTGTGAAAAATGCACAGGTTTGCAAAGTAGTAACAGTCACAGTATATAGTGTTCTTAGAGAAGGATTCAGAATGATGTCGAATAGTTAGGTATATTTTCATAAATATATGAATGTCACACGTTTGTGTTAATAGTTTAATTCTACAGATCAATCTTAGGAGTGTCTAAAGACTGTCTTGTCTTACAAATTGTAAGACAATCTGTATCTTGAGAAATCTAGTGAAGGGGGACATCAATATTTGTCAAATGTGGAAATGATAGAGCACTTAGTGATTACCCAAATTATGTGATAGGAAGGCAATAGTGTATAAAGGAATCAGGTAAAGAGCAATTCATTTTAAATATTATTGCAAGGTTCCATATTGCACTTATCTCTGTTTGGATTAATCTAATTAATATAATAGGACCATCGAAGATTCCTTAATTAATATAAGAAAATTTTTGCTTTTGCAAATGGGAGGTATAAGTTGAAACAAATATTCCAGACACCTGCATAAAAGACTCTTACACAAATAAATTGGCATGAACATAGAAAGGTGTAAACATAAACACATTAATACAGATTGTCACTAAGAAGCAAAACAATAACATAAACAGTATTTGGAGACAAAACTGAAAGTATTGATTTGACCTCTGTGTTTTCAAATGTTCTGTCATGACAAATTCCTAGAATATTGTAATTCTTCCCTCACAGAAGAATTTTAATTGAAACAGAAAATGATATTCAGTATGAGGTTTAAAGCTTTGAGTTATCATGGAGTAATTCAACAAGTAATTAAATGATGTTGCTTGTTTAAAACTTGGAAATATCCTATGTTGACATGAAGAAAATTGCAATATTATCTCCAGATATAGTACATGAGTATTATTACTTAATTTATTTGAAGTCGGATTTTAGATATGAAGAATTCCCAGCATTTCCTCAATTCAAATTTTGACCTTAAAAGTGAGTACTGTGGGGCTGGGAAGGTGGTTCAGTGGTAGAGCGCTTGCCTTGCATGCTCGAGGCCCTGGGTTCGATTCCTCAGCACCACATAAGCAAAAAGAAAAAAGCCGGAAGTGGCACTGTGGCTCAAGTGGTAGAGCGCTAGCCTGAGCTGAAGAGCTGAGGGACAGCGCCCAGGCCCAGAGTTCAGGCCCCATGACCGGACCCAAAAAAAAAAAAAAAAAAAGTGAGTACTGTTTCCGGAATTACTCCAGTGCTAATAATTGGATACATGAAGGATAAGCAGACAAATCTACAGAAATATTCAAATGGGTTTTACAACCCACTTTTTAATAAAAATGTATCTATGTATCTACCTATATACATATATATATATATTGTTTACTGAATATCATAGAGCTATTTTTATTGTGAAAATACTGTACAGATGGGTTACAATACATGGACAAGATAATGAATACATTTCTTATCAAGCATTGCAGCCTCCTCCTTTGTTTCCACTTCCCAATCCTTCCCATCTTCCCCCATAACCCCCTGCCCCACCGTCCCCACTCCCCCCACCCCCCCACCCCACCCCCGCAAAAAAGTTGTAAAGTTCGTTTTCGACATAAAGACTTGTACTTCTCATTGTTGCTATGGGTCCACCTGTATCCCTATTTAAATGATTTGTTTTTCCCCTTATTCTCCACAAATTATAATAACGTCATCAAATAAAGTGAAAGCAGGTGTTATACTGTGGGGAAGGGACATACAAAGCAACCAAGAAATAATTTTTAAATGTGTTAGAAACAATCACATGAAAGTAAAAAAAAAAAAAAAAACATTTAAATACATATCTTAGGTTTCATTTCCCTAACATCACATTATCTGAGCATTTCTGCTTGACTCAGACATATATTAGATATTGTAAATAAGGGAAACCATTGGACCTATGTTTCTTTGGGCCTGGCTTATTTCACTTAATATATTTTTTTTCCAAGCCTTTCTATTTCCTAATGAATGGGGCAATGTCATTCTTTCTGATGGAGGCATAGAATTCCATTGTGTATATATACCACATTTTCTTGATCCATTCATCTAATGAGGGGCATCTGGGTTGGTTCCATATTTTAGCTATAGTAAATAATGCTGCAATAAATATAGTCATTCTGGTCACTTTAGTGTGGTCTTGTTTGTAATCATTTGGCTAAATTCGCAAAAGTGGGATTGGTGAGTCATAGGGAGTTCAATGTCGAGTCTTTTAAGGAAAATCTGTACTACTTTCCAAAGTGGTTGAACAAGTTTACACTCACAACAACAATGCAGTAAGGTTCCCTTCTGTCCACATCCCCTCCAGCATCTGTTGTTATTAGAGTTCTTGATTTTTGCCATTCTAACTGGAGTGAGGTGGTATCTCAATGTTGTTTAGATTTGCCTTTCTTTCATGTTAAAGGAGGTTGAGTATTTCTTCATGTGTCTATTGATCATCTTTCTTTCCTATTCAGAGAAGTTTTCTTTTAGGTCCTTATTCCACTTATTTTTTGTGCAGTTGTTTCTTTGAGGATTTGTTGTTGGGGGATTTAATTTTTTGAGTTCCAAGTATATTTTATGTATGAGACCCTGATCCCTTGTATGGCTAGTGAAGATCTTCTCCCAATCTGTGGGCTTTCTATTTATCTTGCTAACTATGTCCTTTGCCATGCAGAAGCTTGGCTATTTCATGCAATCCCATTTGTCCAACCTTTCTTTGATTTGTTGTGTTTCTGGGTCTCTATTAAAAAACTTTTGGCCTGCGCCAAGGAGACTTGGGGTTTCTCCTATTCCATCCTTTAATGTTTTCAGAATGTCTGCTTTGACTCTGAGGTCTTTGATCCATTTGGAGTTGATTCTGGTACAGGGTGATATATGAGGATCTAGCTTTGTTTTCTACAAGTAGTTAACCAATTTTGCCAGAAGCATTTAATGAAGAGGCTGTCTTTCTTCCATTCATTTTTTTTTTAGCTCCCTTATCGAAGATTAGATAGCTAGAGGTCTGTAGGTTCTTTTCTGGGTTTTAATTCTATTCCATTGGCCTGAGGTCTGTTCTTGTGCCAGTACCAAGCTATTTTGATTACCATGGCTTTAAAGAAGAGTTTGAAATTTGGTTTTGATATTCCTCAAGCAGTGTTCTTTTTTGTTGAGAATCGTTTTTGCTATTCGGGTTCTTTTACTGTTCCATATGAATTTTTGGTATAGCTCTTCTATTTCCTTGAAGAATGAGGTTAGAATTTTGATAAGCATCGCATTGAATTTGTTGAGAGCCTTGGGAAGTATTGCCATTTTCACCATCTTGATCTTTCCAATCTAGGAACATGGGAGTTTTTGCTACTTTCTAAGTTCTGTTTGATTTCCTTTTTCAAGTTTTTAAAGTTTTAATCATAGAGGTCCTTCACTTCTTTGGTTAAGTTAATCCCTAGGTATTTTATTTTTTATGGGGCTATTGGAATGGAGTTGCCTTCCTAATTTCAGCCACAATTTTCTCATTGTTGGAATACAGAAAAGCCATTGATTTGGGGGCTTACTTTTATACCCTGCTACTTTTCCATACTTTTGAATCAGCTTGAGTAATTTGGGAGTGGAGTCTATGAGATTCTTTAAATACAAGATCATGTCATGTGCAAAGAGGGAGAGTTTTACTTCTTCTTTCGCTGTTTGGATCTCCTTTATGTTTGCATCTTGTCTTATTTTTGTAGCTAGGCATTCTAATACTAGATTGAAGAGAAGTGGAGAGAGTGGACATGCATGTCTCATTCCTGACTTAAGAGGAAATGGTTTTAGTTTTTCACCATTAAGTATAAGGCTGGCTCTAAGTTTGTCAAATACAGCCTTTATTGTATTGAGGAATGTTCCATGGATTCCTAGTTTTTCCAAAACCTTTATCATAAAGGGGTGTTGGATCTTGTCAAATGCTTTTTCTGTATCTATTGAGATAATCTTGTGGTTCTTATCCTTGCTCCTGTTAATATGATGAATTATATTAATTGATTTGCATATATTGAACTAGTTTGTATCCCTGAAATGAATCCTGTTTGATCGTGGTGTATGATTATTTGGATGAATTGTTGAAGTTGATTGGCCAAAATTTTGTTAAGAAGTTTTGCATCAATGTTCATCAAAGAAATGGGTGTATCGTTCTCTTTCTTTGATGAGTCCCTGCCTGCTTTTGGGATGATGGTTATGATGGTTTCATAGAATGTGTTCGGTGGTCAACTTTCTCTTTCAATTTCATTGAGGATTTGGACGAGTATTGGTGTGAGCTCTGCTTTGAAGGCCTTGTCGATTTCTGCTGTAAAACCATCTGGTCCTGGACTTTCTTAGATGGGAGTTCTCTAAATAGTGTTTCTATTTCAATGCTTGATATGGGCCTGTTAAGATGGTTTAACTCCTCATGGTTTAGATTTCCTAGGAAAAGTCCATTTCTGCCAAGTTCTCCAAATTATTAGCATAAAGATTTGAGAAGTATTCCATTCTAATATTCTGAATCTTGGTCTTTTCTGTGGTGATATTTCAATTCTCATCTCTGAGTTTATTTATTTGGGTGTGTTATCTTCTTTTTCGGATAAGATTTGTTTAGGGTTTGTCAATTTTGTTAATTTTTTCAAAGAGCCAACTCTTTGTTTTGTTGATTCTTTCTATAGTTTTTTTGGATTCTAATTCGTTTAATTCCGATTTAAGTTTAATTACTTCTTTCCATCTACTGGATTGGGGTTTATCTTGATGCTCTTTTGCAAGGAGGTTCAGATATCTCATTAAATTTTGGTTTCAGATTTCTAAAATTTGTTGATGTAGGAAGTCAAAGCTCTAAACTTGCCCCTATGTACTACCTTTGCTGTGTCCCAGAGGAGCTGGTAATTTCTGTGCTCAGTGTTGAATATTGTGAATATTCCAATTTCCTTTCTAATCTCTTGAATGTCCCACTAGTGATTCAGCAGTGTGTTGTTCAGCCTACATCGGTAAACTGTAATTTCTTTGGTGGCTTTTGGTGTTGAGTTCTAATTTTGTTTGCTTGTGGTCTGGGAGAATGCAAGATATAACTTCAATGTTTTTGAATTTGGACGTTTGCTTTGTGACCTAAAATGTGGTCTATTTTAGAAATGTTCCATGTGCTGTTGAGAAAAACGTGTATTCTGCTGCTGCTGGGTGAAATATTTTGTAGATGTCTGTTAAATCTAGTTGATCTGGGGCTGGGAAGGTGGCTCAGTGGTAAGGGCTTGCCTTGCATGCATGAGGCCCTGGGTTCGATTCCTCAGCACCACATAAGCAAAGAAAAAAAAGCCTGAAGTGGCACTGTGGCTCAAGTGGTAGAGCACTAGCCTTGAGCTGAAGAGCTGAGGGACAGTGCCCAGGCCCAGAGTTCAGGCCCCACAACCAGACCCCCCCTCAAAAAAAAATCTAGTTGATCTATGCAGTTGTTTATATCTGCGGTTTCTCTGTTGAGTTTTTGCCGAGTTGATCTATTTAGTGGGGAGAATGGGGTGTTAAAATCGCTAACAAATAATGTCTTTGGATCTATGTGAGATTTGAGGGAAAGTATTGTTTCTTGGATAAATTTGGGTGCTGCGTTGTTTGGCGAATAGATATTTAGAATTGTAGTATCCTCCTGAAGGAGAGATCCCTTCATTAGTATATAGCGACTTTCTTTATCTCTTCTCACGAATTTTAATTTGAAGTCTATTTTATCTGATATTAAGATTGCAACTCCCTCCTCTTTATGGGGGCCGTTTCCTTGGTAAATTTTGTTCCAACCTTTAACATTGAAGATGTGTTTGTTTTTATAGGCAAGATTTGACTCCTGAAGGCAGCAGATAGAAGGATCTTACTTTATAATCCAACTAGATAATCTATGTCCCTTAAAATGGAGAGTTAAGTCCATTAATGTTGAGAGATAGGACTGAGAGGTATTTGGGAGTTCCTGCCATTTAATCCACGTTCTTGGGTCTACAGCTGCTGGGTTCTTCCTATGGTTATTGGATTCTCAGTTTGGGTGCAGTTTCTTGGCCTTTATTGTGGTCTTGTTGGTATTCTATGTGTAGTACATCTTTAAGGATCTTTTGTAGGGCTGGTTGGTAGAGATTTATTGTATCAAATTTTCTTTGATATGCATGGTTTTTATTTGGCCTTCAATTATGAAGGAGAGTTTAGCTGGGTACAGAATTCTTGATTTATAATTGTTTGTCTTTAGGGCATGGCATACATCATTCCAGGCTCTTCTGGGTTTGATTGTCTCTGGCTGAGAAATATGAGATGATTATAATTGCTTTCCCTTTATAGGGGATTAATCTTTTCTCCTTGACAGCTTTAAGGATCTTTTCCTTGGTCTGAATTGATCCTGTGTGGATTATTATGTGATGGTTGGGTGTCCTATTCTGGTCTAGTCTATTTGGAGTTCTAAAAGCTTCTGGTATCTGAATAGGCCTATCTTTTTGCATGTTTGGGAAGTTCTCTGCTAGGATCCTGTTAAACAAATTTCCTAGACCATTAACTTCTGTTTTTAGGTGCTCTTCTACACCCATTATCCTCAGATTAGGCCTTCTGATGATGTATTCCCAGTGTTGAATAGATCTATCATATTTCTTAGACTTGACTTGGATGGTTGTATGTTCTTTCTCTATATATCTAGGCTGTCTTCAACTACTGAGATTTGATCTTCTGTATGGTCTAACCTGCTGTCAAGACTTTCTACTTTGGTTTTTATTTCTTTTCCTTCTAATTGGTCAGCTTTGACTGCTTCATATTCTTTGTTGAAGCTTAGTTTTAGAAGATCTTGTATGAAATTCTTTACTTCCTTAGTTTGGTGTTCAGTGTTTATTCTCAAATCACTTAGTTGATTGGTTTTGGTTTCCTTAGACTCCCATTCGTACTGTTGGGTTCAATTCAGCATTCCTTTGTGGTCTCCCTGACTTCATTCAGCTCTTTGTTAATGTATTCCATGAATGACTTTAATGATCTTTGTGTATCCTCATCCTGCTCTCTCAATTCCTGTATTACTCTTTGCTTAGCTTCCTCACGTTCACGCCATTCCTTTAGTTCTCTTTGAGTGTTCTCTGCCTGCTCACGACATTCCTGCCTTTCTCTTTGAGTGTTCTCAAGCTGCTCATGCAATTCCTGTATCAGTTTTTGAGTAGCTTCCTCACGTTCATGATATTCCTATAACAACCTTTTGTTTGTTTCCTCTCTTTCCCTATCACACTCATAAAGAGACCCTTGTAGGTTTTCAATCTTTTCCTCTATTAAACTTTTGTTTGCCTCCTCTCTCTCCATATCACGCTCATACAGAGTCCTTTGTATGTTTTCAATCTTTTCATTTACCATGTATTTCAGCAGTATTTGTAGAGCTATTTGGGAACTCTCCTCTGGATTATTCATTATATGGGAGTTGAGGTACCGGACTTCCCATTTTCTTGTATTTTTCTGGCTTCTCTGCCCATTTGGGATGAAAGTAACACGTTTTGTGCCAGAACACTATCTTGAGGCAAGCATCAACCAAAGTCTGTATTTGCACAGTCAATGGTCTGCAGATACAATCTAGTTCAACAGATACATCTATTCAACATCAATCAACTATATATTAATGGGATACAAACTGCAAAGAAGAATTTGGCAAACCAGTAATTATTAGGTTTAGGGAGAGATGTGGGTAAAAATAGGAATAGAGAGATGTGGGAAGGCACAGGGAGAGTTAACTAAGTCCCAATCTCAAAGGGGATAATAGGTTGGGTAGGATGAAAGTAGAGAGAATCAAAGAAGAAAGAGAAAGAGAACTAAGAGACAAGAAAATATAGAAAAGCAAAAATCAAAAATTAAAAAATGCAATGCTTAAACATTAGGCAATTTTGAAAATGAAATATTCAGAGAAGAACTTGGAGATAATGAAAGAAGGGGAGGGATATAAAGGAGATGTGAAAAACTTAAAAATAAAAATAGTTAAAATATTATATACGTATAAAGAGGAAGTACTGCTATTAAGGAATTTAAGTCTAAGAGGTTTTGAATTGAGTAATAAATTTGTGGATTAAGTGTGTACATAATGGGGGGTAAGGTCTAATAAGCAACTAGGAGTTTATCTGAGGATGTGTCCAACAGTATTTAAGTCATACAAAGAAGAATGAAAGAGAAGAAAAGTTAAAAAGAATGATTAAGAAAGAAAAAAATTCAGAAGTTCATTAGAGCTAAACAGGAAACAAAAAAAAATTAAATAGAAATGAAAAAAAGAAAGAAAAACGCACACACATATATACCCCTAAAATAAAAATTATGAGTGAGAAAAAAAAGTTACTAGAAATCATTTTTTTTTGGGGGAGTCTGGTTATGGGGCCTGAACTCTGGGCCTGGGCGCTGTCCCTCAGCTCTTCAGCTTAAGGCTAGTGCTCTACCACTTGAGCCACAGCGCCACTTCCAGCTTTTTTCTTTTTGCAAATATGGTGTTGAGGAAGTGAACCCAGGGCCTCAGGCATGCAAGGCAAGCGCTCGACCACTGAGCCACCTTCCCAGCCCCATAGAAAACAATTTTTAAAGGTAAAAAATTAAAAAAATTAGAAAAAGTTTTAAAACATTTGTTCATAAAAGGTACAAAAAAAAAAGAGAAATAAAACAAGTTCTTTGATTTTTGGGAGGGGTGGGAAGATCCTGTATCTCCCTTGTGTCCATAACCAGCCTCTTGTTGAAGTCTCTGGTCTGCTTTTGGTGTTTGATTTTCCTGTGTCTTGGTTGGTTTCTTAAGTCAGTTTGTTTGAGCACGCAGAAAAATGCTCTACTTTACCCAGGATTTTGTGATCCTGATTCCAGTGTAGTTCAATGGGAGGGAGATCTCCTTTGAGTATCACAAAACAGGTTTCCTCAAGTTTGGAGATGCTGTGATGAGGCTAGGTTCTGGGTTGAGTTGAGGCCTTTAAGCAAAAAATAGCTTTTCCCTGAGGGGCTAGATTGTAAGAGACTCACAGAGCCCAGCCTGAAGCCATTCTCAGGGATTATGTTTACTGAATTTCAATTGATTGTCAAGGTTGCTAAATGGAGGGGAAGTCTCTGGCTCTGTTTACCCAGTGAAGAAAGCCACTCCTGAGGCTGTTTGAATTTTCCCTGGGTGGAGCTGAGTCTGGCAGTTCAGGTTAGGTTCTTGTGATCTGCTGAATGACTCTAGTTTTCTTCCAGGCATGAGTTGGGGCTAGCAGTTCAGCCAGGCCTTTGTCAATATCAAAGATGTAGAACTCCAGTAGTGGGGGGTAGAGGTGGCCTTCCCTCCTCTGATCCCTGAGAAGGAGTGAGGATGTCAGGCTTTTACTCATGTTGAGTCCTGGTTCTTGGGTTGTCTCTGGTGTGCGAACTGCAGGATGAAGATGTCTGCTCATTGTCGGTTCTTGCTGGTGTTGAGTAGAATCCGCTTGCCCGCCGCGTCTGGCTCCATTGTCCCAGCCTCTCTGTGTTGCAGGTATGGTGGCAGGTATGGCGGCAATGGCCACCGCCACCACTGCTGCCACCTCAGTGGTGGCTGCTAGCAAGTACTCAGATCTGTCTCCTTCCCAGGATTTTCCCTTTCTGGCCTAATTCTCTGTACTGTGATGGCACACTTGGTGTGATTCTCTGGCTTAGGATTGTTCACTGGAACACTAAAACTGCTTTATATACAAGAGCTTGTTTAGCCTACAGCTTCTCCTCCACCATTTTCCCATTTGTCTCATAGAGCTTTTATACAGTGTGGATCATAGTTCAATATTATGTTTCAAAATTCTCTGGAAGCTACTGAAAATATATTGTCAGGAAAGTTCACCTGACAGGATATCGTTTTTCCAAAGCATAGTATAATACTTACCTGCTTTCTATTAATAACTGCTCGGAAATATTGCTAAAGAGCTTCCTAACAAACTTTACAGCATAAATTTGGGGATTTGATGTAATATTAGGACAGAAATTTATGATTGGTGCTATCATCCCATGACAGAAACAATGTTTCAGAGTGTACTGCTCTGGCACTTCAAATAAACCTAGAAAACTAGAAATAACAACGAACTTATAGACAGAGATTAGCTAATATTCAGCAAAGCTCTGAATATGAATAATGTTTAGATCTAAGAATAAAAGAAATAACATGAAAAGTAATGTGTGCACATTAAGGTATTTGCTAAAGATAAATAGAACCACCAAAACCAACAGGGAGCCCTTCCATCTAAGAGACATTTCATTGCAGTGGTCACTTCCAATGTCTCCACTGTTTGAGACAGTACTTAATTTAACAATGGTCTAATCATTTCTCATTCAGGATCTCGGGTGCTTCATCACCATGCCAGAACTGTGTTCTGAAACAACACTAACCGCTTTGGGATTTTCTCAAAGCTACTACTGAATAAGCATATTTAAAAACAGCAAGAAAGAGAGATGTACTCAATATAGGTTTTTAATAGTAAAGTAAATCAAGCAAAAATAGACGAGATGTGATAGTTACTTTTTATATTTTTTTCAGGCCTAATATATGTTACCAATATTTTGTAGTGGTTCTCTTAATAACATATGACAGACAGAATCAATTCACAATCATATTTCAAATTGTTGGAAACGCTTTGTGAAATATTTATTAATGTGTAATAGCTGTTTGAAGTTAGTGTCATCTTTTATGATTCCCACTTTTGCAATTGGTATCTTCTAATGAATACCAGAAAGACTTTTGGATAGGTCAGTTTTCTTAAAATTAGAGTCCTTCCAATGTCTAAGGATTGTTTCTTCAAGGCCTGCACTCTACTAGTTTGAACTACTCTAATGCTTCTGGTGTACTGATGGTTAATTGGAGAGAAGTTTCTAAAATACTTGACTTCCCTGGTTGGATTTGACTAACCACTCAGAAGTCTCATCCACCCAAGTAGCTAGGATTGGAGGTTTGAGCCACCAGCACTTAGCTACAAAATATTTCAAAATTATATCTTGGTGAAAATTGCTAAAGGAACATAAAGGAAAGTTTGGAGAAAAAAAACCCTGAAAACTATTCTTCAAATTGTGTTTTAAATGGAAGTAAATTCCTAATACACATCTGCAGTGATTCTGAACCAAAAAAGAGAAGAAATATTTTCTTGTGTTCAAAACTATAACATGAATGTCAGTGACTTTTGCATTTATACTTTCTTGATAATGTATTTTTGTGAATTGATAGGCATAGATGAATTGTGCTGCTATGCATACGAGGAAACTTGAATTTTTGAGAAAATACGATGAAAACAGACATGGGAAAACGGAGATAGAATGTTCATTATTGCACAATCTAAAAACCCAATATTTTAGAGCATCTCCCTTGAGACATATCTTTGTTATGGTGATAGGGAAAAGAATGATCAATTCTCAGGACTCTCAGTTCAACTTGTACTTGTCAACAGAAACATTTAATAATGGTACAGACTACACAACAGGGTTCAACATCCTTCTATAATACTTTTTTTTTATTGTGAAAATACCGTACAGAGAGGTTACAATTACATGGTCAAGGTAATGAGTACACTTCTTATCAAGCATTGTAGCCTCCTCCTTTGTTTCTCCTTCCCATCCCTTCCCATCTTCCCCTGTCCACGCTACATACCCTCCACCCCCACCCCGTCTCCCATTGATTCAAATGATTTTCCTTTCCTGTGATTGTTTCTTTTATATAATAAATTCCATGACAATTAGCTAGTATTAGAAGATATGTGCCTTGGTTTAATTTTCTATATTCTGCAAAATTACAAATGGATATTATATCCTTCTTCTCATTATTAATTGTTTATGCACATATAACACTTTTATTCTCTTCCATTTTAGGTTTAGTAATAAAAGAGGAAATTATTCAATGTCTGAGTAGCATTTCTCATAGCAAGAAATGTAAAATAGGTTTGAATGTATAGTTAGGAGTCCAAAGAAGTGTATGGAAATAGACAATTAATAGGTTTTTTAATGAAAATTGCCAAATGACAGCATGAAAGAATAATAGGGCCAAAAGTTTTAATTATTTTGGATGCTCCTTGAAGTTGTGAAATTCTCTAATGTGGGTTCAGATGTGTTTGGTTCAAAACTGATTGACTAAAGGGACACAAACGTTATTTGATTGATTATAATATGAATTAATGAATTCGACAATGTTATAATAGGCACGAATTTGAATCTAAGCATCTATATTAATATTTGAAATTCTCCTTTCTGATATTCTTCTCTATAGATAATATGAGGTGATAGTCATCAGTGGCAATACTCAGAGATTTTTACTACCATAGAATAAAATCATAAATAACAAAAGGAAATTCCTTATTGAATATTAAAAAAATATGCCAACACAAAGAAATGGCATGACATGAAGGAGAACGGGAGTCAAGGAAGGCTGTTTATCATATTATGTCTTTCAGAGTGTAATGGGAAATATGAATATAGGATATTATTTTCTTCCAATAAATGCAATAATGAATTTTCAAAAATGCTTCTTCATGAGAATTTGTTTTGTCAGTTATGAAGACTGAACCACTGTGAAGGCGATCTCTCTACTGCTTGAGCCACAGTGCAACTTCTGGTTTTCTAGTAAGAAATTGGATTTAAGAGTCATATGGGTTGTCCTACATTGGATTGCTTTCCACTGTTCTATAATCAAATCTCAACTTCAAGTCTACAGGTGTGAGCCACTGGCACCTGGATTTCATGAGAAGTTTAGAACAATAGTTTTCATCATTTTTCTTGTTTGAGTTAAATATAAATTACAACCTTCTAATGAAATATTGGAATTAATGCTAAGATATCTATTATCTGCACATTTTGTATATACTGATGGCCATGAGCACATGATAGATAAGGCCATACCAATTTTACCAATCAGTTTGACATAGTAGTGCAATCATCAATAAATATTTGTTTTTCCCAGGGAGTCTTTCATTGTTGATACAAACGTATTGTCTATAACTTTCGTTATGAATATACAATTTATTTGCATAGGGTATTGCACATGAATGAATAATACACGTAAAACTTTCCTGTTGCATGTTGGGCTTGTTGTTCAAACACATTTTAGGAGGATTAACTTTGGAAAGAAAGAACAATGTAGTTAGGATATCAGTTAGATACGTGAATTCAGAAGATGATCACCAGATATGGTGGTTTTGAAAACAGGTTGTTTCTGGTGATGTGTTTATTTAGACCATGGGACTTTTCATATTGAATGACAAAATATTGTGTACAATATTTGCAGAGACATTTGAATCTAAGTAAAATTATTGGGATAGATTCAACACGAATATTTATGTAAAATCATGGAAAAGAGAGGCTACTTGTGAATCTAGTCATTTTCTTTTCATATTGGATTTTGTAGAGATTGTAGAGGTCTCAAGGAATCCACATAGGAAGGAGCAACCTATCACTGGACATATTATAATGGAAGTATCTGGCAATATCAAGAGATTGAGTTTTCTGACCTTTCAAAATGACCAACACAAATAAAGAAACATATCCTTGCTTTTAAATTTCTAAATTTTTCCAATAGGAAAATGTGAGGCTACATATCATGAATAGAGGAATTAATGACTACATATTGTGACCATGTGCTACACTCTTGTCTAGTCACAAAACTACTTTACAAAAACTGAATGTCAATATAGTCATTGAGAACTATTTCCATGCCTTTATTTTACAGGGACCATAATTTCTTTAACATCAATCAATTCATGGATGTTTACCTCGGATTTGTGAGAATCCAGTTTGGGACAGTGGTTCAGATCATTCCTTGTCATTCTGAATCTAGTATTGCTTTGAAGAAAAAGGTCATTTATTCATTTTACCTGTTAGCGAGCTTGTGTGCACTTTTGGTTCAAATGTTCTTAGTTCAAATTGAAAATGTTCATAAATGCTTAAATGTCACCTACTAGAATACACATCAATGACTTTTTCGTGTTTCTTGAAGAGTCATACTACCATATCATCATATTTACAAATGCATGAAATGTGTACTATTTGTAATTGATACTATCATTTGGCAAATTTTATGAAGAAAACCAAAGTCTACTCCATCTGTACAATGTGCTTAACTCCTTCAAACCTTCTTTCTAAATTTATTTCTATTACTTGTACTTGAACATGTTGTTAGTAAAAGTATTTTGTATATAGTTGCCTACTGGAACACAATGAAAGGTAGAGAAAACACTGTTGGCATAAAAGAAGGAATACCAAGGAGGATCAGGTTGCATGCTGATCAATAACAGTAATAATTCCATGTAGAAATCAAATATTCTGAATTTTAATACATTGAAATGAATTGTAATTCATTTAATCATAAGAACTTGGATAATGTCCTACAGGGTGATTCAATTGACAAAAGCCCAAGTTTGTTTAAGAGTCCTAAGATTCTTAGTTGAGCACTATTTGTCATATCACAAGCCTGATGAACACACACATGATAGACTTTACAAAACCTGATCATTACTTTTGAGGTGCCTTTTAATGGGAATGTTTCTATCCATGTCAGAGAGTCTCTACTTTGGTATGTCTGATTAACTTCATGAGATATCAAGCACTGCTTATATCATCACTTCTTTTATCAATAAATACGTGTCCATATTTTTTGTTGCACTTAGGAATGTGTTTAGATTCTCCATTTAAAGACAACTCATGGCCATCTATTTCTTCTCTCCCATGTCAGTTTATTTCAATTGTCTCAAATCATGTTCGATTATTCTACCCATAGAAGTACAGAAATGCTTCAGTTTCTCGGAGTTCATAAAACAGCAATACCAAACAGACAAATGTGTAAACACAAAATATCCTGTCTCATTATTGTCATCAAATACGTTAAATTCCAGTTTGGTGTTCATATACACTAGTTATTTAATGAAGAATACATAATTCCTGTATTAATATTTAATTTTCAATACTCTTAAATTTTCCTGAGAATATAGCCAAAAATCTCTGGTAAATTACTTGGTACTTATGAAAAGTAATACTATGCAACCTACATAATACTAAAAATCTGACATACACTACATATTATCTTTTAGATATCAGTACAAACTTCAATCTAGCTTTTCAAAAATTTGCATAATAACTTCATATAATATTAAAACAATTGAATTTCATGAGTTCTACAAGAACCTGTCAATAGATTTACTTTGAAAATTCTATAATCAAAAATTTTATTTCAGAAAATTTGCCTATAGTTTATATTATTATTGATTGAATAATGCAAAAGCCTATATATATACATAAACCCATACATTCATAGATATTCTCTATATCTTTGATGATATATGGTAACATTGATATTTGTAAAATAAAAATATGTGATATATAAATAAAAAATTATCCTGGGAATTTATCTCTCTTGCTGTTTTTATTTAATCAAAATTGAAATATAAAAAATATACAAAAATCAAGCATATCTACTAGGAAGCAAAGGAATGTTTTTGGCAGGACAATAAGTTCTAGAAATATCTTTCTGTGAAACTGTCTCCTAATAAAAATATTGATGAGTAAAGAAACTAAACAAGGAAAAATAATACATAAAAATTGATTTTTTGTGGCCTTATAGACCATACAATATGTACTGATGTCTAGGCAGAACAACTAACAAAGAATTAGTAGTACATGTCCAAATGAAAAGTGTGAGACATCCATTCACATTCTCTATTGAATACTCACACATTTCTATTATACTAAATTGGAGTCCAGCAATGCATACTAAAAGGAAGTGGGAATTTGTCTTCCGGGTTCACTCTGGAAGTGAGCACTCCCATTGTCATATTGTGCTGTTTACTCAGTTCACAAAATAGATGTGAGGTTTATGGGCTACATCACAATAATGGTGGCCCCAGCAAGAGATGTTACAATACAGAACTAGCTGTTGCTGTGAAAAACTTACTAGTGAGATACCGCCTGTTCTGGGGAGGAAGAGATCCTGAATTGTTTGGTGAATCCAGTTAACTGAAGGAGACAGGTAACAGTCCCTTGCCTTCTTTTCCTTCTTCTATGTCTTATACATGTAAATTATTTCTTTGTATCTTGTATATGACTGGAACATTTGTCGCTGTCTACGCAATATCCCAAGATATAGTTTTTAAAATTTTCTGCAACTAGGCTGCTTTGTTCCATGGGTAAAAGAATGCAAATTTTTTATGTCCTCAGACTTCAAGTAATAGCTATTTTCATTTTAGCGAACTTGAAATTTACTTCTATTCCCATCAATTTAAGTTGGTCAAAGCAATCATAGGTTTAATGTCTTCTGGATCTGCGTGATGGCCACTAGATCCCAGACTACTGAAATTTACTACCAAACACAGTCCCAATTAAAAACTTTGAGTCTCACAAATCTCAATGATTCCTTTCCACTGAGATCCATATCTTCTCTAAGAAGCAGTTTCCTTAATAATAATCCGTATTCCCTTTATAATCTGAGGACAAAACAAGACATATATGTAAGAGTAGCAAATACTTCTTAAGATGAATACATATTTTCAATAGATATTGCATATTTGTAAAAGGGATTCAGATTTTGTTAATTCAGACAGCCATAATTAAAAAAAATACTTTTCCAAATTTGCTTAAAAATTGTCATGATGCATCGTCCTCTAATTGTTTGGTATAATAAAGAAACCAATGCCTGAAAAATATGCAATTTCTTGAGTTCAAAAGTTCTACATTTCTGGGCTGGGAAGAAGCCTCAGTGGTAGAGCACTTGCCTTGTATGCATGAGGCCCTGCGTTCGATTCCTCACACCACATAAGCAAAAAGAAAAAAAAACCCGGAAGTGATGCTGTGGCTCAAGTGGTAGAGTGCTAGCCTTGAGCTGAAGAACTGAGGGACAGGGCCCAGGCTGAGAGTTCAGGCCCCAAAACAGGACCCCCCCCAAAAAAAATGTTATACATTTCTATTGCTTGTTATAAGTGACCCTAATCTGTGAAGTAGACAGAGATATCAATGTTTTCCATTTCAGGTGTGTCTAGCATCAAAAAGTACTAGAGATAAATAGGTTCTATTAGATCGTCATATAACTGAGGAAATCACAATATTGAAGACATGTGATTTTGAAATATTTAGTCATGTTTTCCCTCAGAGAATTTTCTATCTGCAGAACTTGCTGATATTTACCTGTCAGTCACAATGGAAGAAGGTATCCATTATTTTTGGTACATCATTTTAAATGGTCTAATTCACGTTATTTTTGAGAATCACAGAAGGTATATTCACAGGAACAGTGAAAATGGATAGTAAGAGTTCCCTGGTTGTGTCTAAAATTTTTTACATGCTGATAATTGTAACTTTAACTTTTCATATGGTAGATTGAAAGGTAAAAAAGAATGTAAATTATCGGTACTTTCTACATTGAAATGTAAGAATGCAAATAAATCAGAGGCCCTAAATGGATATGTGCTCTCAGTACATAATACAAGCTAACAGTAGCATTTGTCTCAAAGCCATAATTATTTAACTAGAATGAATATTTTTCACAATAATAAAAAGTAAGAACTACCTAATAGTAACTGAGAGTACATCAGAAGTTAAACCCCAGAGTAATACTATATGTCATATTTTGAATATACACTCTCTGAATGGGGATTTCTGAGTTATGGTATAATTCATAAGAGATCTAAGAGTGAAGATTTGTATTTTCCCCAAGATATTGATTTTTTCCTGAGGTATTTTTGATCTACAGAGGAATCTGTGGATCCTGAGAGGATTTTGCAGTGTCCTATGTAGTGGAATGTAGAAAGGTAATGTTTCATTGGAACATGTAAATATTACATAACTTCTTTAGTTCATGGATAAATTAGATTATTTTTAGGATAAGTTGTTGAAAATGTATGTGAGTGTGTGTGGTAGAAAGATCATAGAGAGAATTTGTATTCCTTCTGAAATCTCTGTAGTATGTAATTGAAAGTGAGACAATAGAAGACCAACTTCTGTAATTCTCAAGTTGTATTTCTAGATTGCTATTCAAAGCAGAACATAGGCAAAATGTTTTGAATGGGCAATTATGTCAAACGGTGTATGGCATGTTTCACAAACATTAAAGGTGATTTCCTTTTTCTTCCCATTGCCTAATGACCAAAATGTAAATTAATGCCATTCATTTTTTGGGGGGGTGGGGGGTGCTGGGTGCTGTCCTTCACCTCTTCAGCTCCAGGCTAGTGCTATACCATTTGATCCACAGCACCACTTCCGGTTTTCTGGTGGTTAATTGGAGATGAGTCCCGCAGATTTTCTTGTCTGGCCTGGCTTTGAACCGTGATCCTCAGAACTCAGCCTCCTGAGTAGGTAGGATTACAGGTGTCAATCACCAGTGCCTGGCCCCAGGGGCTTTTACTTGTCATCTTAGCTCTATGAGAGCTTAGATGCACCATTGGGAAACAGCCAGAACAGGAAAGTTCGTGAGACACTTACCTCCCATGAACTACCAAAAGGCCTGAAGTAAAGCTGTGGCTCAGTGGTAGAGCACCGGCCTTCAGTAGAAAGGGAAAAGACAGTGCTCTGAGTTCAAGCTTCTGCAGTGACACAAAGAAAAACAAAATAGAAAGCAAATTAAAGAAGTAAATAGTAGAAAATGTGTGCTTGTGCACACCTCTGACATAAGGGCTGGACAGACCAATGACAAATCTTGGCAAAGTCACCTACGCCAGTACAATGGCAGGGCTGATCATGGCCAATGCATGGTAACTGAACTAAAGGCAGAGCTCCAGAAGCAGAGGTCCCTCTCCTGAGTAGCTAGGATTAAGTGTACCAAACTATGAAATAGACTAGGATTTGAGCCAGAATTAAGTACAGCAAAGGGGTTAAGTACAGCACATCCATCTGCCCAGCCTGTTAACCTCTAGGATAATAACCTTCTGTCCTTCAGGGTTCTGAAGGATCAAACTTTCAGAAATTTACTTCCTAAACCTTATGGTGTAGTAGTAAGACCCCTACCCAGGCAGGCAAGCCCACCTAGTCATCCGGACTGACGGAGCCCACCGCAACAAAGTTGTTAATAAAGAAGCAACTTCATTGAGAAGGTTCCTATACTGACCAGCCAGGGCCGCAGCACAGGCGTGGGAGCTGATACTGCCATTAATGTCATTCTTAAACACTAAATTATTTTGTTAAGACACCCACTGTATTAACATATGGGCTAGAATTCAGTATTGAAACTCGAGTTTTCAGGCCATGGTCATCAGCTATTAAGAAATGAAAGTATTGTGTCTCTTTTCTATATTTGGGTTATTGAGTACAAAATTGCACTTTTATTTTGATCAAAAATTTCACAATCTTGAATTATGTTTTTTCTTAATGTAACACTGCTATGGTAAGTTCCAGAGCTAGAGGGGAAACACAGCTTCTGCTGTTGTGTTTGTAAAGAAGACACATGTGATGACCCTCCATTTTGTATACTTTCAAACATCTTTCTAATCACCCTTTCTATGAGCTTATATATTGCGTATAAGTAATCCATATTTGTGGAAATATAAGCCAAAATTAAATATTTATGTACGTTTCTAAAGTTCATAATAAAATTTTATAGAACCTGGCAGTGGTTCCTCCTATTGAAATCATATCAATCCGAGAGTTTGAGATCATTGTATTATTTTTGATGCCAGCCCAGGCAGGGGAATCATAGAGAATCTTGTCTCTACTACCAAATAACAACAAAGAGAAGCGGTGCTATGCCTAAAATTGCAGAAATCTAGCTCTCTGCAAAAGGAAGCACTAGCATAGCACCCAAACCATGGTGTCAATCCCCTGATAAGCATTGTGCCCAAAGAAATCTAAAAAGAGGAAATTTGACATTTTTTTTTCAAATTTGAACTTTTGTTACAAAGAAGCATCCTGATATTGCTGTCAAATTTGCTACTTGTCCCTTCAATGCTCTCCACCTAATTCTGCGAGATCAAATCATTAAATACATTGCAACTTGTATGAACAAAAATTCCCTTGAAGATGATTAGGTAAGCCTCATATCTAAAACACAATCCAAATCAATGTAAGCTAATTGCAACAGAATCATACTCTGATGGTAGATTTCTGTTTGCTTGTAGTCAACATTACTTGGAACCAGAAACAATACAAGAGTTCTGAAAATATATGGCATGTATCCTCTGAGGAAGTCTGGGATAAATGTAAAAAAGTGTGATTTTTTTCCTGAATTTTCCATGATTGAATCTCAACTTACCTCGTGCTGATGTATGATATGTTCCTTTACACAGGAAATTAAAATTCTGTTCAACTTGGTTTGTCTTGTATGCTAATATCAATAACATGTATGAAAATATGCAGTTGTAAATGATCAAAATCTATGTCAAACTTCTAAATGATTTGTTCTTTCGATGGCTAAGAACTTTTTATTTCATTGTTTATTATCCACTTAAATGTTTCCTGTGAAGCATATAGCTTGCACTTTGCAAATATATATACATATATATATACATATATATATGGAATATACTTATGTCTATTTTCATCAGCAATACATACATGAATTTCACATTTCACATTCCTGAATAAAGTATGAAAGCACATTGGATATGGTATAGTTAGATTAATCAAAATAAGATGTGAAAATTCAAAAGTTATTGTATCTTATTGTGTATTTATGAGATTGTGTAAAGATTATTAATTGCTAGAATTAACTTCTTACAGGGTCACAAGATAAATTGTAGTTTTGATTTTATGCATTGTCAGAACAAGTTTCTCTTCCTAACATGGTAAGTGGAAAATAAAGGAACAAATGAATTGTAATTGGGTCTGCATGTTATTGTTTGTAAGCATTTATTCCATGTGGAATCATGTAATCTGTGTTGCTTCCCAATAGGAGACACCCTTTTTATAAGTGAGACAATGGTTTCCAGATGTACTGATACTGTCAAAAAGTTTCTTCTCTGATCAAGCTTATTTCACTTAAGACCAAGTTGTATTTACAGGATCTGTAATCATGGTCTGGCCTCTTAAGTTCTTGAGGGAGGCCAGGTTATAATGTTGTTACTTCTTGCATCTCTCGTGTTTGACAAATGAGGCTCTTATTACAAATTAATAAAGTCAAGGAGTATTCTCAGATTCATTTCTGGAATTAATCTACTCAAAATGGAATACTATAGAGCATTTTCCTTAAGGAAAATCATGGTTACTCGAGGACCTGCATGTGTATGAATGTCAGGAACAAACAAGCAGAAAAATCATCAACACTCTCTGGATAACAGAGAAAAGAAGACTGGTACAAGTCACTTAGTAACACGTAGGAGGCTGAGATCTGAGGAATAGGTTTCAAGGCAGCCCTACAGGAACCTTTGTCACACTCTCATCATCAATTAACCACCTAATAACAGGAAGTGGCACTGTCAATCAACTATTAGAGCATTAGAGCTCTGAAGAGTTCCGGGGCTGTGCCCAAGCCCTGAGTTCAAGATCAACGACCAACACCAACAACAAAAGACAGGACTGTAGTACAATATTCATCACTGGTATTTCCGGTTTACTCACTGGTATTTCCAAAATCTCGGAATTACTTTCATCAGATAAGAGCCAGTTAGATTTTATTCATTCCCGACTATCTTGTACTATTTTGCATTTTCTTTTGAAATTCAGGATAGTATTTGATGTAGCCATATTTCCTTAACTTGTTTTGTTATTAGAACTTAATATGACTAATTCTGTTCCCTTATGCTAATAGGTATTACCTATGGAATCATAATTTTTCTGGCTTCTAAAAAGTGGACAATACTAGAGAACCAGTAAATTGCTGTGAGAATGTGTGAAAATGTAGGAGACCATGTTACTTCCTGATTTGTCTCTTAAAGTTTATCCAACCATATTTCTCTCTCTCTCTCTCTCTCTCTCTCTCTCTACCTATATATATATATATAAAATGCGTAATCTGATACTTGTTACCTGTCAATTTTTAGATGCAAATCTTTGTTTGTGTGTTTCTGCAAATTGAAATGGTGTTAAAATTTTTTGCTACTTTGTTTCAACAACCATAATGTGAAGCAGAGCACATTACTGTGATTTTTGGAATTGAAGACTGAGGATTTTTTTTGCCTGTCTTCAATTCTTTATTTTTCTCAATTATGATATGCATTAATCTCTGGTTGTCCAGTCCTTTTTTCCTTATATGTTTTCTTTGGTAATGAGGATTGAATCCATAATTGGACCATTGAGAGTCAAGCATCTGACCCCCAGCTCAAACCCAGCCATGAATTCCAAATGTTGATGTGCTTCTGGCATGGAATTCTCATAACCAAAGATATTTGAGAAAGTAATTTTGATGAAGAAATATTCACCTACTTAATGGTAATTTTCAATATTATTTTCAAAGTCCAGTGTTTCACTGTTCACTCTGACAGGTGTATGTTCCTTAAAGGTTAGTTATTTTTCCGGACTGCTGAATATATTTACCTGATACCACTTCATAATGTCCACACATAAGAATGGAAAAGCAGTTTATTTGTTTGATCCATGGAACATTCCTTGAAATTGTAACTGAAGGTATTTGCATGGTATCCCTTGATATTTTACTTGCCCACCATACAGCATGTATCCTTTCCTAGGATACATCTCATGAAATAATCACTCTTTGTGCTTTGTTTTTATGCATCTCTTCAAAAATTTTGAAATGGAGATTAAAATATCATGTTAATTTAAATTCATTGCAATAACATTAAGTAGAAAATCCACTATGGTTTTCTATTCTATACAACCATGTGAACTCTTTCTTCTTATTTTCCTGTATGCATGGTACATCTATGAATATTTTATGAGAGACACGTTTCAGAACCTCTGTGCCTCTGCCAGGGCATAGTTGAGCCTGAATGGGCGACCATAATAGTTATTGTAATAGATTGACTAAGGTCACACTTCAAATGTTCAACTAACTTTGAATGTGTTGAGACAGAGTGTCCAAGTATAATTTATGAAAAGGTTTGTACCCAATGAACAAGTTTGAATAGAGATGGAAGTGGAAGAAAGCATGGTTTATTTTGAAAATAACTAATAATGTGCTCTTAGTTTTTGAATATCTCTCAAAGTACTAATAAAGTTCTTGTTCATATACATGTTCATATATATTCTGGTCTTTTCCACAGCAAGTAATATAATATTCTTTTTTCTTATTTCTTAGAAGGAATCATTGTTAACAAACCATGAATTCAAACCATTTTTCATTGTTTTAGCTACATTTTACATATATATATATATATATAGAGAGAGAGAGAGAGAGAGAGAGAGAGAGAGAGAGAGAGAGAGAGATGCTCACTTAACCAAATGAATTCATTTTTATGTCTTCTACCTACTCACCCTTACCTTGAATCCAGAAGTAAACCCAAGTGTTTATGGAATTCATTGTGTCTCTTTCCACATAGACATGGTAAGGTCGGTGTATGGAAACATCAATCATCAAATCATAATCTACATTTGTATCCCAACAGAGAGCAAATCATAATTAATTTTTCACTCTTCTTAACTTTCCTTATGAGTATCATCTTCCATTACATATATAGTTGTAATTGTAGAGCCTACACAAAAATCTGTATGGATATTAGACCTCTTATACAAACTTACAACTATTATCTATTTCATACTGAAAGGCCATGAAAATTTCTTACTATTCAGGTTTTCTATCCATCTAAATAATATCCATGTGTAATTTCATCTGAACAAGGATTCTGTTAATTCTTTCCTAAACCTGTGGCAAAGTAAAAGCAAGTTCTTGTGTGTACACAAAATATCATTCAAAACATATTCTTCAAAGGAGGGAAAATGCAATTTGTGAAGAAGCATCGTTTCATAATTTCTCAATATATTTCTAAAATGAATCAAAAAGAGTGAAATGTAACTGTCGACTATAACAAAAAAATACTTTCATGGAACCATATTGATGACTATCTTCATTTTCAACTGTGTAATTTGCCCCATATATTTATGCCCCCACATATTCATAGTTGATTTTGCTTTGTGGTCTACAACATATCTCATGAAAATGGAATAGTCTTCAGCATATTTTAGAAAGATCCACCTTATTAATTATTGTTGATTGGATTCCTATGCAATCAATACAGTTCAAATACTTGGATATAGATGAGGAAGTTAAAGATTTTTATTATTGGTGTTGAAATGGGATAGTTTTTTATATGGACATATTGATATACCTACTGTGTAATTTCAAATGTCTCTTGGTTTTCCTGAAGAAATAGTGAGCAGGAATAAATTTAATATTAACTTGTAAGGGATAGTTTGGAACCTGTAGACTCAGAGAAACATGTGTCTTTTCTATTTTGGTTGGGATATGAAGAGAATAGATCTATCAAAACATAAACTGCAAACCAATCTACATATGTATCCATATGTAAACATGAAAATTAAAATAAGTGTATCAATACTGTTCAATTCAACTTGTCAAGTTGAAGTACACAGTGATTATAATTTCATATGTAAGGCAGTAAATCACTTTCTTGTCATATATTACTCTATCTCTCATATTTTTACACATTTTTCTGCTTCAAATCTCCTCAGACCCAATTTTAAATGGCATTTCCAATATGCTTTATGTGAGGAATGTAGTGGCATTTGTCCTCCATCTCAAATTGTAGTTGTCCCCCTTCTTTGTCCTATTCATAGTAAAGTTTATACAATCCACAGGCTACCAAAAATCAAATATAGTGACAAGGGAGAAACCCTATAAAAATAAAGGATAAAGAAACAAGAAAAAGAAATAGTTTTGTAGTATATTAAAAATAACATCAATGATAATAAACCTCTTGTTTTGTTATTTTTTTTGTCTTTTCTTTTTTTTTAAATTTTTATTTTTTGTGAACACACTGTACAGAGGTGTTACAATTACACTGGCAGGTTAATGCGTACATTTCTTATCAAGCATTGCAGCCTCCTCCTTTGTTTAGACTTCACATCCCTTCCCAGCCTCTCTCCCCACCCCCAACCCAATCCTCCCCGCTTTCCCCCACCCAACATTGTAAAGCTCGTTTTCGACATGACAACTTGTACTTCTGTTCATTTTCCTCCCCCAATCCTCTTGTTCATATGTACAATATGTTTTTGCAGTTCTCTTCTAGGATGAAACAGGACATATACCAATTAGTACAAAGAGAGAAACCAGGGCACCTATATTTTAAATGTCACTTCTAAAGAAAACACATATTACCCTTCACTAGGTAAGTTTACGTTAAAGCAGGATAAACACAGAAAAATGAAAAAGAAATATTCAAAAAATTGTTTTTGTAAAACTGGTTAAATGCCTATAAAAATTAAACGTTATATTATACATCTTCAGAAGCCAAAAGAAAAGGGTCTTAGAGCTGAAATATAATGAAAATTCAACCAGCCAAATCTTCCCCCCTACACACTCTCCACGAAAAAAAAAGAAATCCGAATGATAATGACACTCTATGGTAAGAATTCTTAATAATTAAAGAGACACTTCAGTGATTAGGAATTGAGAATGGCCAAAGGACCTATGAAGAAATACTCAACATCTTTGACAATAAAATCAATACAATTCAATCGCCATTGAGATTGCACCCCATTCCTTTAGAATGGCAAAGTCACATTCATTGCCACATTATTTACCATAGAAAAAATAAGGATCCACCCCAGAAGCCTGAGAGTAGATAAGTTGATCAAGAAAATGTAGCATATATACACAATGGATTTACTTTTTCCATTAGAAAGAATGGCTCTCTAATAACAACAGATGCTGAAGGAGATGTGGACAGAAGGGAACTCTTCTGCATTGTTTGTGGGAGTGTAAACTTGTTCAACCATTTTGGAAAGTACTATGGAAATTCCTTTAAAGACCCCACATGTAGCTCCCCTATGACCCAGCAATCGCATTTTTGTGCATTTACACGAATGATCACAAAAAGGTCATACTAAATCTACCAGTACAACTATGTTTATTGTTTCATTATTACCATAGTTAAGATATGGAACCAACCCAGAAGCCCCTCAGTAGATGAATAGATCAAGAAAATGTGGTATATATACATAATGGAATTCGATGCCTCCATCAGAAAGAATGGCATTGCCCTATTTGTTAGGAAGTGGAAAGAGTTGGAAAAATTTATATTAAGTGAAGTAAGCCAGGCCCAAAGAAATGTAGGTCCCATGGTTTTTCTTACTTGCAATTACTAGCAAATGTTTGAGACAAGCAGACATGGCCAAATAAGTTGATGTCAGGCAAAATGAACCCCAAGATCAGGAATCAATTTTTTTTTCTTGTGATGGTTTATAATATATTTATAAAATGATTTCTTTGTTGTTTTATATGTCCCTCCCCCATGGTATAACCACTGTTTTCACTGTATTTGATGTTGATAAAATTTCTGGAGGAGAAGGGAAAAAAACAAGTTGTTTAAATAGGGATACAGGTGGACCCATTGCAACAATGAAATATACAAGATGTTATATCGAAAAGCAAACTTTACAACTTTTACACTGGGGGGGGCGGGAGGGTGGGTGGTAAGGGATGGTAAGGGGAAACAAAGGAGGAGGCCACAATACTTGATAAGAAATGTACTCTTTACATTTCTCATGTACATGTAACCCCTCTGATAAAAGAAAAGCTAAAAATGGAAAAAAATATTAGATATCATTTCCTTGAGATCAATGCAATCTTGGTTTTTCAAAAAGTTTCTTCGTGAGAATTTTACAAAAAATTTTATTGATCATTTTTTCTTGCTTGAGTTACCAAAAAATTAGTCTTCTAATATACAATTAGGATAAATGCTAATCTCTATTACCTGCACACTTTGAAAGTGCCAGAAGCACATGCTACCCAAGGTCATACCACTTATAGCAATTTTGCACATGAGTTGAAGCACTAATTTCTACTTGTTTTCCACATAATGTATTTCATTGCTCATACAAATTGGTGTTATGCTTATCTTTTTCTCTGAAATTATAATTTGTTTTCAAAGAGTGTTAACCATGAATAAATAATACTGTGGAACTATTCCTGTTATTAATTAGACTGATTCTTCAAAGCATAATTTATGAAGTTCTACCTTGTGATAAAAATAGGAACAGTGTAGTTAGGGTATAGGTTAGACAATGATCACCAGATATAGTGGTTTTGAAAACAGGTTGTTTCTGGTGATGTGTATATTTAGAGAACAATATTTTCCCTCTTGAAAAATATGAAATATTGGGTGTTATCTTGGCAGAAATTTTTAGCATGATACAATTCTTGAGATTGTTTCAAAACTAATACTTACTATAAATCCTGGAAAATAGAGTCTATGGGTTATCCTAAGCGATTTCTATTCCTATTGAATTGTATAGAGATTGCAGAAAGACCAAAGAAATATATCACACTGCATATTAAAATGTAAAATGTGAGACTATATAAACAGATTGCATATGTCTGTCCTTCCAGACAGTGGACAACATAAATCAAGAAACATGTCAATTTTTATAAATATCTACACATTCTCAAAAGTGTTCATGTCAGGAAATGGTTGCCTGTTTGTGGAGAGCAAAGCATTTAGCAATATTCACATTTTCTGATTCTGTGTTAGGCTGTCATGCAGGTACAAAACACCTGGATAAGGTAATTAAAGCCAATATAGTCATTGAAACATACGAACTCAACAATTTCATAGGTACCATAATTTCTCTATCATCAATCACTTCATAGATGTTTACCTCAGAACAATGATTTGTGAGAAACCATTTTAGTCCTTGACATTCCAAGTCTAATATTGCCATGAAGGAAAAGGTTCATTGAATGATTTTCTTTATTACTTATCCTGTGTGCACCTTTTGATCAATTATTGTTATAGAACAAATTCCAAATATTCATGAATTCTTGAGTGCCATTAACTAGAATACAACTTCAGTGATTTTTTTCTCTTTCTTCATGAGTCACACTATCCTATCAAATTATATTTTTGAAACAGAGACAATGTGCACTAATTATTAGTAGTTGTATCTATAAGTAGGCTACTTTTATGAAGAAAACTAGTTGTAGCTTACTCCATCTGGACAATGTGCTTAGTGATTTCAAATGAAGTGTTTAAATTTATCTCTGTTAAATCCATTGAAAATTGTGTTAATAAAAGTATGTTATATGCAATAGCTTAAAAATCAGTAGCCTACACAACGAAATAGTGAAAACAGGCCTGACTAGTAGAAGGAATTAGAATGAGGATCAAATGCAGGCTGGTCAATAACAGGGAGAAATTCATCTACTGATATATTATGGAATTTTAATACATTTAAAATGAATTCTACTTCATTGAAGAATATGAGAAGTTCGATGTTTTCATAGACTTTGACTCAACTGACAGAAAAAATGTTTGGCTGGAAGTCCAGAGATCCTGATTGTTTGTTTGTTTGTTTGTTTGTTTATTTCTTTGTTTCTTTCTTTCTTTCTTTTTCGTGTGAAAATAACGTACAGAGGGGTTATAATTACACAGCCAAGGTAATGAGTAAACTTCTTATCATGCATTGTTGCCTCCTCCTTTGTTTCCCCTTCCCATTCCTTCCAATCTCCCTCGCCGCCCACCCATACCCCGCCCCCTCCCGGCCAAAGTTGGAAAGTTTTTCAAAATAACGACTTGTACATCTCGTTGTTAGAATGGGTCCACCTGTATCCCTGTTAAAACGGTTTGTTTTTTCCCTTCCCCTCCACAAATTATACCAACATCAAATACAATGTAAGCAGGCATTATACCGTGGAGGAAGGACCTACAAAGCAACAAAGAAACCATTTTATAAATATGTTAGAAACAATCGCAAGAAAGAAAAAAAAAATCATTTGAATCCTTATCTTGGGGTTCATTTCCCCTAACATCAACTTATGTGACTTTTTCTGCTTCTCTCAGATATATACTAGTTATTGTAAATCAGTGAAACCATGGAACCCAAAGGACAAAGCCAGCAAGATCAATAGAAAGCCCAGAGATTGGGAGAAGACCTTCACTTGTTATATAATGGACAAGGGTCTCGTATCTAAAATATACCTCAAACTCAAAAAATTGAATCCCCCAACAACAAACCCCCAAAGAAACACTGCCCAATAAATAAGTGGGCTAAAGACTTAAAGAGAAACTTCTCTGAAGAAGAAAGAAGCATGGCCAATAGCCATATGAAGAAATGCTCAACCTCCCTAGCCATAAAAGAGATGAAAATCAAAACAACTTTGAGATAACACCTCACCCCAGTTAGAATGTCAAAAATCAAGAACTCTAATAACAACAGATGCTGGAGGGATGTGGACAGAAGGGAACCTTACTTCATTGTTGGTGGGAGTGTAAACATGTTCAACCAATTTGGAAAGTAGTATGGAGGTTCCTCAAAAGACTTCACGTAGAGCTCCCCTATGACCCAGTAATCCCACTATTGGGCATTTACCAATAAGTTTACAAACAAGACCACACTAAAGCTACCAGCACAACTATGTTTATTGCAGCATTATTTACCATAGCTAAGATCTGGACCCAACCCAGATGTCCCTCAGTAGAGGAATGGATCAAGAAAATGTGGTATATACACACAATGGAATTCTATGCCTCCATCAGAAAGAATGACATTGCCCCATTTGTTAGGAAATGCAAAGGCTTGGAAAAAAATATATTAAGTGAAGTAAGCCAAGCCCAAAGAAACATAGGTCCCATGGTTTCCCTTATTTGCAATATCTAGTATATGTATGAAGCAAGCAGAAAAGGACAGATAATGTGATGTTAGGAAAATGAACACTTAGATACGTATTTAAATGTTTTTCTTCTTTCATGCATTTGTTTCTAATGCATTTATAAGATTATTTCTTTGTTGCTTTGTATGTCCCTCCCCCACAGTATAACCCCTTCTTTCACTGTATTGGATGTTGGTACAATTTGTGGAAGAGAAGGGGAAAAACAAGTCGTTTAAGGATAACTGTGGACCCGTTACAACAATGAGAAGTACAAGTTGTCATGTCGAAAACGAACTTTACAACTTTGGTTGGGGGGGGTAAGGATTGAGTGGGGTGGAAGGGGGAGGCTGGGAAGAGATGTGAAGGGTAAACAAAGGAGGAGGCTGCAATGCTTGATAAGAAATGTACTAATTATGTTGCCCATCTAATTGCAACCCCTCTGTACAGTATGTTCACAATAAAAAATAAAAATTTAAAAAAAGAAATGCAAATCAAAACAACATTGAGATACCATCTCACCCCATTTAGAATGACTATAATCAAGAACTCTAATAAGAACAGATGCTGGAGGGGATGTGGACAGAAGGGAACCCTACTGCATTGTTGGTGTGTATGTAAACTTGTTCAATCAATTTGGACAGTAGTATGGAGGTTTCTCAAAAAAATCCATAAGAGCTCCCCTATGACCAAGCAATCTCTCTTTTGTCAATTTACCCAAAGGATCACAAACAAGAGCATACTGAAGCTACCACCACAAATATGTTTATTGCAGCATTATTTTCTCATAGTTAAGATATGGAACCAACCCAGATGCCCCTCAGTAGATGAATGGAGCAAGAATATGTGGTATATATACACAATGGAATTCTATGCCTCATCTGAGAGACCCCGATTCTTACATGGGCTCGATTTGTCCTATCTCAAGAATGATGAACACATCCATAATATACACAAAACCTTATCTTTACTCCTGAGAAGTCTTCTGATGGGAATCGTTTCTATCTACCTTAGAGAGGACTCTTGGCCTGCTTCATGCGATATTAAGCACACCCATACCATCCTTTATCAGTTCCAAAGTGTCCATGTTGTTGTTTTTGCTCAGGGATTTTGTCAGATTCTCCATTTAAAGACAAATCATGGCTGTTTAATAGTTTTCTCCCTTGGTGATTTTGTGAGAATTGTCTCAAAGCATTTTCTATTATTTATCCAGAGCTATTGAAATACTTCAGTTCCTCAGGCTCACAAAAGAGCAATTCCTAACAGGGAGATTTGAAAATACACATTACCCGATCCTTATTACTTTAATAACAACTACTTATATTTCCAGTATTATACACTAGATATTTAATGAAGGAACTCGCCAATCAGTAATTCATACTACCAATAACCTTAAGTCTCCCTACTCCCACAGGCCCATGAATATGACTCCCAAATATTGGGTGGGAGATTTTTAAATAAAATTACTTGGTATTTATGAAAAGCTGGCTAGCAAATCTATCTAATACTAGAAGACAAATAAAATGGACCACCTTCTGTATGTTATTACACATGTTAATTCCACATTTTAGAATTTTGAGTATAACTATTTTTAATAATAGATAATTTATTTTCATGTTTCTGGATAAATCTGTCAACGAAGGCTTTAACAGAAAATTCTACAAACAAATTACATTCCAGGATATTTGCAAATTTTTCCTATCTAATAAATGGAACAAAAATGCATAACCCTATTCATATATACATAAACCCACAATTCACTAATATTTCTACAAGGAAATATTAGTGAATATATAAATATTTCTTGTTTTGTGTTATATACTAAAGTTAATATATATGTATATACACACATGTACATATATAAATGTATTTATATATACATATTTATACATATTCATATGCACATACACATATATACATATACATATATACATACATACAAATATACATATATACATATGTACATACATATATATACACATTTATATGCACATATGCATATATACATATGAATGTATACATATATATTTGTACACATATCGATATATATGATACAAACTTTTTGGGAAGTAGTCTTTTTCTTGTTATGTTCATTTTATATTTGAAAGTAGTTGATTTGAGAAATCTTAGCCCATTTTACTCGTACTTTACATGAATACGTATCTAAGATATGAATTAAAATCCTATATAGAAAGATGAATCACATCAAATGAGACAGAGGAATGTTTTTGGCATAAGTTGTATATGTTCTGAAAATGTCTTGTTTTGAAATTACTTTCCAATAAACATATTGCTAATTGGCATTCCTGTTTATCAAAATAAAAGTTGGCATTCTGAGACAAACTCTACCCTTACAACAATATGGCCAACTTTGTGTCAGAATGAAGTCAGAGAATGAATATGAAAGTTTTATGTATTAACCTCATTCGTACTTAAACTGAATCAATTTGCTTTAGTAAATTTGCACCAGAAAGATCTATTTTTGTGATGTGTTACTATCATTTTTTTCAGCATGCACCATTTATGAACATGAGAATTTTCCTAATGTTCAAATAATTCAGCCTGTTTACCGAAGATAGCATTTTCAACTTTTTCCTAGCTATCAGTAAGAAAATAAAGAAATGAAGAAGGGAAGAAAACAATGAAAATTAAAGATTAATTTATTATAACTGTTTGAACCATTGAAAATACACTGAGGGCTAGGCAGAACTAACCAACAGGTCTTGAATATGAGACCTGGGCATTTAACTTGGGGACTGGTCCTTGAATTGCAGTCTTAGGACTTGAACTCATGGCTTGGGACTGGTACACAGAACCTGGGAGTAGAACTTGCTGCCTGTGTCTTGAACCAATGGCCTTGCCCTTGAACTCAGGATGGGTCATGAAAGTAGGGTCTGGGCCTTGAATTTACCTCCTGGAAGTTGAAATGACTGCAGCAGACTTTTCTTGGATTGGGCCTTAATATCAGGGTCTGGGAGTTGAACTGGAGCACTGAACCTTGAAAACTGTGCCTTGGACTTGAACTGGGGTCCTGGGACTTCAATTAATATTTGGGCTTGAAACTCTTGGCCTAAGCCTTGAACTTACATCTTTGGACTTGAACACATGCTCTGGTATTTGAAATGAGCACTTGGATCTTGAACTCATGGGCAGGGAATTCAAATTGGGAAATTGGCCTTGAACTTTGAGCCTCAAATTTTAATTTGGGACCAGGGATGTTCACTTATGGCGTGGGACTTGAACTCTTGGCCTGGGCCTAAATTCAAAGCCTGGCCTCTATCATTCAAAGCACAGCATCTGAACTGGGATCCTGTGCCTTTAACTGGTGTCTGGGATTTGAAATCATAGTGTGGGCCTGAAACTATAGGCCAGGGCATTGGATTCACATACTGAACCTTGAGCTCACAGCTTGGGCCTATGTCTCAAAATGTGTTATTTGAATTGGGTCCTGCACCTTGAACTTCTACTGGAAGTGAGAACCTGGGATTTAAATTCACAATCTGGGACATGAACTCCTGCTAGGGCTTGAAATCAGGACCTGAGACTTGGATGGTGGCCAGAACTTTAAACTCAGGGGCTGGGACTTAGAGATGGGACCTGGAATTTGAACTTGGAGCTTGGGAATTGAACTCAGGATTGGGACTGTAACTTGCATGTTGGGCCTTGAGCTCACAACCTAGTACTTGAACTGGGACCCTGGACCTTGTACTCAGTGTAGGGGACTTGAACTTGCATTGCAGTATGTAATTTGAACATGGGGCCATGGATGTTAATACAGCCTAGGAAGTGAATTGGCCCTAGAACTTGAACTTGGAGTTTGGTAGTTGAATTCAGGCTTGGGACTGGAACTTGCATGCTTGGCCTTGAACTCACAACCTGGGACTTGAACTGGGCCCTGCCTAGTCCTTGTATTCAGTGTTCAGGACTTGGACTCACAGTGTGCAATCTGAAAATGAGGAAGGGATGTTAACAAAACCTAGGACATGAACTTAATGTTTGCTGTTAAATCAGGATCTGGTACTTGATCTCATGGCCTACCCTTAATCTCAGTGCCTGGATCTTGAACTTACAGCCTGGGGCTAGACCTCATGTGGTGGTACTTGAAATGTTGTTCTGGACCTTGAACTTGCAACCTGGGATTTGAAATCCTGTCTGGGCTTTGAACTTACAACCCAGGCCTGGGTGCCAGAACCATGAACTGGGAGCCTGGGAATAAAATTCATATTTGGGGATGAATCTCTGAGCCTGGGCCTTGACTCACAATTTGGGTCTTGAAGTGACAGTTGGGCCTTGACCTCACTATCTATACCTTAAACTCTAGGCCTGGGCCTTGCAAACCAACCTGGGCCATGAATTCACAGCTTTGGCCTCTAACTGACATTCTGTGATTTGATCGTATGTCATGATTATTGAAATGGGGTCTTGGACCTTGAACTTAGCAAGAAGTGGATACTGGTACTTCAGTTTGGGGCCTGGTCCTTCAACACATGTTCTGGGTTTTAGTCTCCTCAACTGCTCCTTGAACTGAAAACCTGGAATTTGATCTCTAGGCCTGGGCCTTGGATTCAATGCCTTGGCATTTAATTTATAACCTGGGTCTTGAACTGGGTGCCTCCACCTTGAACTGGGACCTGGAACTCATAGACTGGGCTTGAAACTCTAGGTTTGGGTCTTGAACTCTCAGACTTGGCCTTGAACTCATAGCTTGGGCCCTGATCACACAATGTTGAATTATAGGAGGAAGAAGGGACTTGGGACTTCAACATGGGGCCTGGCACTTAAATTGACAGCCTGGGCCTTAAACTCTGACCCAGACTTTGAAATAAAGGCCTGGGAATTGCATTACAGCCTGAGGCTTGAACTTGGGTCCTGAGCCTTAAACATTCGTCTTCACTCCTGAACTGGGGCAAGGGCCTTGAATGCAGGGCCTAGGACTTGATTTGCAACCTCAGTCTTGAAGTCTTGGCCTGGGCCTTGAACTTTAGGACTGAGAATTGAATTTGCGATCTGGGGCTAGACTTCAGAGCATAGGACTTCAATTCAGGGCAGGGCCCTGAATTCAATGCCTCATAGTTTAACTGCTAGCCTGAGCCTTGAACTATCAATCTGAGAAGTGAATTTGTAGCTTAGGACTTGAATTTATGTCCTGGGAATTAGACAATGAACTCATGACCTGGGATTTAAACAGTGGCCATGGACATTCAACTTAAGAGCTGGGCCTTGTTCATAGCACCTGTGACTTGAATTCTCAGTGTGGGATTTTTACTCATGGCCTGGTACGTGAACTCATGGCCTGCACCTACCCTGCACCTTGAATCCTTGGTTTGGGATTTTAACTCCTGGCTTGGACCATGAACTCATAGCTGGGGTAATTATCACAAAGCTTAGGACTTGAACTCATAGAGTGAACTTGGGGCCTGGAAGTTGAACTCGAAGCCTGAACCAGGAACTCTCAGTGTGCATTTGAATTGAGAACCTGGACCTTGAAGTTTGGAGCTGTGACTGGAATTCAAGGGTTGGACTTTGAACTCAAAACCCAGGCTTTCAAATGGATGTCTGGATCTTGAACTGTTTGCCTTGGATTTGAACCCAAAGCTGGGCCTGAAACGGCCTGGGAACTGAATTCACAGCATATGTCTTGAACTCAAAGCCTGAGGCATTAACTCATGGGCTGGTAGTTTAAATTTGAGTCTGAGGATTGAAGTCAGGGACTGCGCTTTGAACTTTGGGCCTGCAACTTGAAGTACATACCTGGGAATTTTACTCTGGAGCCCTCAGTCTGTCACCTTGGGCTGGCCTGTTCAGGCATATGTGTCATCTGTACTCAGTGCACCTGGCACTCTGAATGTGTATCCTCGGGTCCTTGTGTCTGTCAGTGCTGAAGATCCAGCTACTGCACATGCAGCATTGGTACCGAGGGCTCCTAGTACTGTTGATGTGTACCCTGGAATCCTTGGGTCTGATAGTACCAGTGAACATGCTGAGGCACAAGGTGCTCTGGATTCACATGTGTGCTGTATAATCATGGGCTGTTGTGCTATGACACACTATCATCTGTCAAAATTGAAACTACAATGTAAGTTTTGAATTGCTCTCTGTCCTGGTGACCCTGTGATTCATGATTCAAAGTTAAGTATGACTTCAATGGATCAATAAAAAATATCCTCACCCAAATTACTTCAAATCAGAATTAACTTATTTGTATGTTCTTCTCATTCTAGTTTTGTGTTAATATATTTTTTCTTTTTATTTCCTTTTTCTCATTCTCATAATCAATTTCAATCTGGGAAAGAGTAGATGACAGTGATATGTAGATAAATCTTTTTGTTCCCATTTTCTTGGTTCAGTGTTCACTAATTTCAAAAATTTTGAAATTTTGAATGGGAGTATGTTAAACTGGTAATTGCTCGATGTATTCACATGTGGGTGGGTATTATACATTCATTCTGAAACTGATTGATGAAATATTGTAGAAATAACTTCCTCTCTGCATTTGTATAAAAATATTGGAGGAGATTCTTGAGGTGACAGAATTTGTACTTTAAGATCTATCTTAAATAAATGTATTTAGAGTGAATGTTAAACTATCTATACATATATGGATTTCATATTTCACATTCCTGTAGAAATATGAAAACGTATTTAATATTGTGAAGATAGGGAAATCAAAATAAATGTGTAACTTTAAAAGTTATTATATCTTTTAGTGAGAATATTTATGATTGTTTAAAGAATTGTAAATGCTAGTATGTACTTGTCCTTCTTTAGTCCCAAAATAGATTGTATTTTTGAATTTATGGAATGTCAAAATAAGATGTCTCTCTTATTGACATGGTAAGGTGGCATATATAAGAATAAATGAACAGTATTTGGACTTGCCAGGTATTTATTAAAGTATTCATTCCATTTGGAATCCAGTGATTTGTGTTACTTGCCAATACTGGCCCTCATACTTTTATAAGTGAGATAATGGATTCTAGATACATTGAGGTTTTCAAGTGTGTAATTTGAAATATTTATTCTTTTTTCCTGTAGAAATAGTGAGCAGGAATGAATTCCTCATTAATTTGTGAAGGATAGTGTGAAACCTAAAGACTCAGGGAGACCTTTGCCTTTTCTATTTCGGGAGGGATGTAAAGAGTACCAAACTATCAACACATGTCTGTTTATGGAATACAAAATAATATATACATATCCATGCATAAACCTAAGAAAATTTAGAGAAGTATATGTAACACCAACTTTTTTTTAGTTAAATCTTATTGTCAATGTGATGTACAGAGTAATTATTATGTATGTAAGGTATTGAATCATTTTCTTGTCATGTATTACCATATCCCACATTTTAATCACACTTATCTTCCCTCAATCTCCCCCTTCCCAGTTGTAACTGCCATTTCCAACATGTTGCCGTGAGGAATATTGTGGCATTGGTTAATCCTATGCCCTCTCTCTCCAGATTTTGTTGTTCCTCTTCCATGACCTATTTAAATTAATGTTCATACAACCACAGGCTACCAAAATCAAATAGAGTTGCAACAAGGAAGAAACTCTGGGAAAATAAAGTTAAAAATACAAGAAAAAAGAAATAGTTCTTCTTAGTATTTTAAGAAAAATATGAACAATGATAGACCACTTGTATCCATATTTTGGAGTTTATTTTGCTAATCCAAATCTTTTATGTTTATATGTACATAGCTATTAAGGTATTGCAATCTCCTATAAGATTGAAACTGGATATATACCAGTTGTTAAAATAAGGGAAACCATGGTACCCACAATTTAAGTGTCAATAGAAAAAAAAAGTTCCTTCACTTGATAAGTTCAAACTTAAGCATGAAAAATGCTGAAAAATGAACAAGCAATGTTCAATAACCAGTGCTGGCAAAATTGTTTAGATACCTATAGAAATAATGTTACATCCTTGTATATCACTCTTTCAGCCTCAATTCCAAATGAATCAAAGATCTGAATGTAAATGAAAATATGAAAGGAATATGAGAAATACTAAGCCTCCTTAGAAAAGTTTGAAACTGTCTTAATATAGAGCATAAATGCATCAAGTAAAAAAAAGGTTAGATAAATGGCAATGGTTGAACATGCAGGGCTTCTTCATGACAAACTACATAGTTAAATCGGTAAATAAAAAGCTAAAAGACTGGGAGTAGTTCCTTACTAGTAAAGTTCTTAATTGAAATATAATGAAAATTCAAAAAGGTAATCCCCCTCCCCAAAGTTCCAAACAATAAAGCCATCCTATGATAAGACGGGTAAATATTTACAGAAAAATTTCATTGATAAGTAATTGAGAGCGCACAAAGGACATGTGATGAAAGGTTCAACATGTCTGACAATCAAAACAATGAAAATACCACCATTGAGATTTCACCACATCCCTTTAGAATGGCAACGTCATGTTCATTGAAACATTATTTACCACAGGAAAAACAAGGAACCACCCTAGATGCCTGATAGTAAATTAATGGATCAAGAAAATGTGGTGTATATACAGAATGGATTACTAGGTTTTTATAATAAAGAATGACATAGTCCCGATGTAAAGGAAATGGAAAAACTTGGAAGCAATCATATGAATTGAAGGTGGCCACTCGAAAACCAACATAGGCTCCATGGTTTCTCTTCCTTGTAAAAGTTGATATATGTCCATTTTAGTTGCAGAAGAGCATCAAAATAGCTAAATAGCAATATGCATATGACTATAGAAGATTAACCTAAGCAAAATGAACTCCAAGATACAGAAACCATAGGTCTATCATTGCTGTTGTTGATTTTCTTAAATGCATTTTGTGAAGCTATTTACTTTTACTTGTTTTTTTCATGGAGTTTCCCATTTTATTAGTTTTTTTAACTGTGAAAATACTGTACAGAGGGGTTACAGTTACATGAGCAAGGTAAGTACATTTGTTATCATGTAGCCACTGTATTTGATTTTGGTACACTGTGTTCTGCATGAAAGTTAATCAGAATTAGAAACAGGAAGGGGAACAGCAAAATCTTAGACAAAGCCCAAAGGGCAAACCTAGCAAGAAAATCTCAATGAAACAACACGTTGGAAATAAAATTTACAACTGGTGGGAGGGATTGGAGATTTGAGGCAGAAGAAAATCATGGGAGAAGGAAGGAGACAAGGATGTCCACTATCCACTTCTCTTCAATCTAGTATTAGAATGCCTAATTACAGCAATAAGACAAGATGCAAACATAAAAGGGATCCAAATAGGGAAAGATGAAGTAAAATTCTTTGCAGATGACATGATCTTATAGTTAAAGAATCCCACGGACTCCACTCCCAAATTATTTGAGCTGATTCAAAACTTTGCCAAAGTAGCAGGGTATAAAATTAACCCTCAAAATTCAATGGCTTTTCTGTATGTCAGCAATGAGAAAAGCGTGGCTGAAATTATGAAAGCAACTCTATTTGTAATAGCCCCACATACAAAAAAAAACCCTAGGAATTAACGTAACCAAAGAAATGAAGGACATTTATAATGAAAACTTTAAAAACCTGAGAAAGAAAATCAAAACATAACTTAGAGAGTGGAAAAAACTCCCGTGCTCCTGGATTGAAAGGATCAATATCATGTAAATGGCAATGTTTTCCAAGGCTATCTACAAATTCAATGGGAAACCTATCGATATTCCAACCTCATTCTTCAAGGAAATAGAAGAAGCAATCCCAAAATTCATATGGAGCAATAAAAGACCCTGAATAGCAAAAATGATCCTTAACAGAAAGAACAGTGCTGGAGGAATATCAATACCAAATTTCAATCTCTACTACAAAGCCATAGTAACCAAAACAGCTTGGTACTTGCACAAGAACAGACGTCAGGACCAATGGAATAGAACTGAAATCCCAGAAACTAACCTACAGACCCATAGCCATCTTTGATAAGGGAGGCAAAAAAATAGAATGGACAAAAGACAGCCTCTTCAGTAAATGATGCTGGCAGAATTGGTTAACTACTTGTAGAAAACTATAGCTAGATCCTTCTATATCACCCTGCAACAGGATCAACCCCAAATAGATCAAAGACCTCGGAGTCAAAGCATACATTCTGAAAACTTTACAGAATGGAATAGGAGAATCCCTAGGTCTTGGCGCCGGCCGAAATTTTCTTAATAGAGAACCAGAAACACAACAAACCAAAGAAAGGTTGGACAAATGAGATTGCATGAAATTGCAGAGCTTTTGCATGGCCATGTCAGAGCTAGCAAGAACCATAGAAAGCCCACAAATTGGAAGGTCTTCACTAGCCATACAATGGACAAGTGTCTTATATCATAAATATACCTGATACTCAAAAAATTATATGCCCACAAAAAATCCTCAAAGAAACAACTGCCCAATAAAGAAGTAGGCTAAAGACTTAAAGAGAAACTTCTCTGAAGGGGAAAGAAGAAGGCCAATAGACACATGAAGAAATGCTAAACCTTCTAGCCATAAAAGAAATGCAAATCAAAACAACATTGAGATATCACCTCACTCTGGTTAGAATGGTCCAAGTAGAATGGCTATTCAATAACTCTAATAAGGACAGATGCTAGAGGGGAATGTCGACAGAAGGTAACCTTACTGCATTGCTGGTGGGAGTGTAAAATTGTTTAACCACTTTGGAAAGTAGTATGGAGGTTCCTCAAAAGACTCCACCTAGAGCTCCCCTATAACCCAGAACTCCCACTTTTGGCAATTTACCCAAATGATCACAAACAAGACCACACTAAAGCTCCCAGCACAACTATCTTTGTTGCAGCATTATTTACCATAGCTAAGATATGGAACCAACCCAGATGCCCATCAGTAGATGTATGGATCAAGAAAATGTGGTATATATACACAACAGAATGCCTCCATCAGAAAGAACGACATTGCCCCATTTGTTAGGAAATGGAAAGGCTTGGAAAAAATTATATTAAGGGAAGTAAACCAGGCCCAAAGAAGCATAGGTCCCATGGTTTCCCTTATTTGCAATAATTAGTGTATGTTCGAGACAAGCAGAAAAGATCAGATAAGTTGATGTTAGGTGAAATGAACCCCAAAATAAATATTGAATTTTTTTTCTTTCATGCGATTGTTTCTTACATATTTATAATAAGATGATTTCTTTGTTGTTTTGTATGTCCCTCCCCCACAATATAACCCCTATTTTCACTGCAAGTATGCTAAAATTTAAAAGAGACTTCTCTAAAGACGAAGAATGCCCAATAGATACAGGAAGAAATGCTGAACTTTGCTGCCATAAACAACAAAACCTGTAAATCAAAACAATATTGAGATTCCACCTCATCCCAGTAGGATGCCTATGACCTAGAAAATTAATAACAACAGTTGTGGGAGAGCATGTAGCCAAAGGGGAACCCTACTGCATTATTGGTGACAGTGTGAATGGATTCAACCCCTCTGGAAAGCAATATGCACGTTCTTCAAAAGACTACATATAGAGATCCCCTATGACGTAGCAATCCCATTTTGGCACATTTATCCAATTGAAAAAAAAAGAAGGCCATACTACCGCTACCACTCATCTATATTTGTCATAGAAATATTCACCCTACCTAAGATATAATAGCAAACATGATGCCATCAGTAGACAAGTAGAACAAGAAAATGTGATATATATATATATATATATATATATATATATACATATATATATATATGTAGAGAGAGAGAGAAAGAGAGAGACACAGAGATTGACAGAGAAATACACACAGAGAGGCATTCTATGCTTCTAACAGAAAGAACGACAAGAAAGACTTGGAAAACATCATATTAAGTGAAATAAGGGAGTCCAAAATAAATTTAACTGTCATGGTTTCCCTTATTTGCAGTAATTAATATCCATATAGGATAATCATATCAGATGAGCTGAAAAGATCAAAGACTATGAACGTATGTATATATAAGATGTTGATAAGTGAAATGTATTCCAAGATATGGACTCAACACTTCTGTGTTGTTAATGTTTTTAACTTAGTTTGTGATTTTTTTCTTTTCTGTGTTGGTTTTTCACCCTATGATATATCCCCTTTGTCACCTTAATTGATTTTGATAACCTGCATCTTGCATATACATTTGTCTAAAGTAGGAAGTGGAAAGGTGTGAAGACTTAGGGTCTATGTTGAGGGGGCAGAATGATGACGGCTCCATCCTCAGGATTATCTGAGGACTTTATTTGGGATTAGGAAAGTTCTTGGAACGCCAGGCTAGAGAGGGAAAATGTTCTCCCTATCTCAAAACACATGTCACAGACTCCTGGGAGCTGAGGAAGTAGCTCTTCTGCTTGCTTAAGCATAGATGAACAGCTGGTCAAGCATTTTCCTGAGATTGGAGAAGTGGTTTGAGCTTGCTCCAACTAGACATTGTCTCATAGGTCAAGTAAAAATGTATCTGTTGAAATTTTTGTGTGAATGTCTTCTGACCAAATCTTAGCAAAGATTCTGCATGCTTGTCTTTAAATACCCACTAACAATAAAGCACAGTATGCAGTGGCAATTGCTGTTTGCACTCTGCATTCCCTGTGTCCTGGTGATTTCGTGACCCTTACCCAGGGACACCAATGCAGTAGAAGGTGAATAATAATGTACTGAAAACACTGAAACAAGGACATAGGTGGATCCATTATAACAATGATACCCACAGAAGAGTATATTGTAGAAGAACTTTACCACTTCAGATGGAGGAAAGGGTGGGTTGGAAGAGTGGGGGAGGTGGGTAAGGGAGGGGGTGTGAGACAACCATAAAGGAAGAGGTAACAATGATCACCTAATAATGTACTCATTGCCTTACTCATGTATCTCTAATCCCTGTGTGCAGGATCTTTACATAAAATAAAATTTAGAACAAGATAATATCCCTAAAGAACCAGTCCAATTAACAAAAGGAAGGTTTTCTGTGTATTATTTATTCATGTGCAATACAGTTTTGAAAAAGTATAATTTTCTGAAAGAAAGATGTACATGACAGCAGTCTTATGAACAATGAAAGACTTTGTGGGAAAAGCAAGTAGTAATTATTTATTGCACCCATTTGTAAAACTGATTCCTAAAGATTTTATGGAAGCATATGCTACCATAAAATTTGGGTAGCATGAGTTTAAGGCACATCAATCACACCAATATTTTTAAAATATGCAGGTAATACATTTCTTAGTATTTCTTCAAATTGTATATTAGAAGATTGTAATTTATCTTTGACTCAAGGTAGAAAAGATAATCAAAACACTTATTCCAACGTGCTCATGAAGTATAATTTGAAAAAAAATATTACATTGATTTCAAACAAAATGATATTATATATTTATGTCTTGCATCTCTCTCTGAAAGAGGTAGAAAGATAGAGAGCCTTCCTTGACTCCTTCCTTCTTCATAGTTATGCATTTTATTAGTTGGCATATTAAATTAATATTACACAAGCAATGTACTTCCCTTCTTCAAGGAAATATTTGTGGAAATCACGAAGTATTGGCCCTGATGACTATCACTGGAAATTAAACATAGCAAAGTACATTGGAAAGGACTATTTGAACTTTTAATATAGACATTAATGTTTGAATTCATGCCTGTTATTACATTGTCATATTCATCAGCTCATACTGAAATCCGAGTCAAACAATATTTGTGTTTTGTTAGTCAATTAATTTTGCTCCAAACACATTTAAACAAAAATTCAGGTCTTATGAAAATATGTTAGATGAATGATCTTTCCATCTTCAACCAAATTATATGATGGCTGTATTTGGGAAGGTAATAATTTTACCTTAGCAGTATCTCCTGAATGTATTTCTCTAGGCAAGTTTTAACTGTTGTTAGTTTGATTAGTGTAGTAAATTTCAGAATCGTCTTCACATCTTCTGTGTTCAGACTTACTTGTTTTGTCCCTTCCAAATGATCATGGTGGAGGGGGGTGGGAAGGGGAGTGTATGGGAAGGGATGGGAAGGGTAAACAAACAGGAGGCAACAATGTTTAATGGTAATAATTATAAAAGGATATGGTTTACTGAGTTGTGTTTCTCCATTAGTGCACTTATAGTGAGAAAAGACACCAAAAACATGGTCATATAAACAATAAAATATATGGTTCAAGAATGTCAACAGAAAATTTAGAAAAAGAAGCAACTAACAGTTATTTTCTCTTATGTCATGGGGTTTCAGTTCTAGTCCTGGCTGCTGTCCTTGAGCTGTTCAGCTCAAGACAAGCACTCTTCCACTTGTGCCACAGCACCACTTTAATGTTTTTTGTTTTGTTTTGTTTTGTTTTGTTTTGGTGGCTAATTGGAGATAAGAGTTTTATGGACTTTCCTTCCCAGGCTGGCTTTGAACTGCAGTCCTCAGATCTCAGCCTCCTGAGTAGCTAAGATTACAAGTAAATTTTTGTCTTGGTAAATTTTGGTTTTATTAATTACTTTCTATATGGCAGCCACTCGTTTGGACCCATGTGTTAGCCAGCTGATGCTGTTATTTTGTAATTCATTTCTGTACTTTTTCTTCCACCTGCCCTAAATTGGGCATATAAAAGTGAGGGCAAGAGCTATGTTCGCATACATATTTTATAATTTGTTGCCATTAATCTCCTCAGGATGTTTCAATGTACTTTTTATACAATCTTTAGCTAAATTAGTATGTATAAATAACTTTGAAGGGTGACAATATTTTTCATTATTCTAATTGGAGTGTAGGGAACTGATGAAGAGCAAAGGAAAAATGTTCCTCCATATTTAAAGGGAGAACCAGTGGTCTCTGTATGTGCAGCTCATACTAGGAATGAGAAAATATAAAATAATGTCTTTTATATACATGGTTTGGAAAAAACAGGGCAGAAAGTGAAATTATGCAACCAAAATTATAAAAGCAAAATAAATTTAGATAATTATGGAAAAATCATATTATCTCTCAGAACTCTGGAAGAGCGAGAGAGAAAACGAGATGTGCAATGACCTAGATAGTCTCAAAATTTATGCCTCTGATCAATTTATAGGACAAGCAGATTTTAAAAAATGGAAATAGAGTTTATGAATTTACTTGAAATTGCTAAATCTATTTTAGTGGCCTACATAATGAGACCAAATTACAGAAAAGAATGTAAATCCTTGGTAATTCTAGTAACTGATCGGATTGAAATCAGTTGAGTCACACTTTTCCTGTACAATAATGGAATAGTTCCAGGCGAGGAAAGCAGCTACAGAAGACAGGCCAATTGTATTTGTGACAAGACTGTGGAAAATGGTATCAAGGAGTATTTAATAGTGATCCACCCACACTGGAATCATGATTCTGAACTATTGCTTGCTCACATTTCTCTCTTTGATCATTATATTCTCCAAAAAGAAAAAGTGAGATTTAATTGATAGCAAAGTACTACTAATACATTTTAACTTTGTACTAAGCACCCTTCAATCAGCAAAATCAAAAGAAGAAAATAGAAAGGACTACCTGTTTTTAGGTGAAAGCCATCATTTAAAAAAAAAACAGTTTAAATAGTTATACAAAGGAATTCTAGTACTGCATTATACCTTTTTCTAATGGTGGATAATAGTAAGTAATGGATCTATTAGAACGTTCATATTTTCAATAGTGATTTCTCTTGTAGTATATCGTGGTATTTTTGTAGTATATCGTGGTATTTTTATGTGTTTAGTCTTATGAAGAAATTTAAATTAGTAACTTGAATTTCTTTTTTTAAATTTTTTAAATTTTTTTATTGTGAAAATACTGTCCAGAGGGGTTACAATTACATGGGTAAGAATGAGTACATTTCTTATTAAGCATTGTAGCCTCCTCCTTTGTTTACCCTTCCCATCCCTTCCCAGCCTCCCCCCGTCCTGCCACCCAATCCCCCCCCCCCCCACCAAAGTTGTATAATTCGTTTTCGACATGACAACTTGTACTTCTCATTGTTGCAACGGGTCCACCTGTATCCTTATTTAAACGACTGGTTTTTCCCCTTCCTCTCCACAAATTATACCGACATCAAATACAGTGAAAGCAGGGGTTATACTGTGGGGGAGGAACATACAAAGCAACAAAGAAATAATCTTATAAATGCGTTAGAAACAAATGCATGAAAAAAAAAACATTTAAATACATATCTTAGAGTCCATTTTCCTAAACATCACCTTATCTGACCTTTTCTGCTTGACTCGTACATATACTAGATATTGCAAATAAGGGAAACCATAGGACCTATGTTTCTTTGGGCTTGGCTTACTTCATTTAATATAATTTTTTCCAAGTCTTTCCATTTCTAACAGGACAATATTATCATTGTTCATTGTGCTTCTGTACTCTATTTTAAATTGCTATCTAAGTACGTGCATTAGATAAGTTCAGAGGAATAAGTACAAGCCACAGTGATGGTTCATGCCTTAGTCCTAGCTAATCAGAAAGATGAAATCTAAGGATTGTGGTTTGAAACCAGACCAGGCAAAAATTCCATTAGATTCTGATTTGAAATAATCCAGCAAAACCTAAAAACGGAGCTCTGGTACAAGTGGAAAAATGCTAGTCTTGAGAAAAAAAAAAACAGGCACAAAATAAACTCAGGGACAGAGCCAGGCCCTGAGTTCAAGCCTTAGTATTAGCATCAAATAAATGAATGAATGAATGCATTAAATAAATAACAATAAATTAATTGGTCACATATGGAGAGACAGGAAAAATGTAACACCCATGGTAACTGGATGGTATATTGTTGTGTAATAAAGCAAATTAACATTTGTATTAACCCCTAATATTTTATTTGAACTTTTTTTGTACACCGGACCCTAAATTTCACATGCAAGCATATGTGTGTGCACGTGCATAGAGGTTTGTTTATATATGGATATGTGTCTGTGTGTAATGTTGCAACGTTGCTTGGAAATGTGATGAGGGTGAAAAGCATTAACTGTGTTGAAAACTTTGTATTTTCAGTGTCTGTCATGTCATTTCAAAGGAATCACCCTTTTATACATTTTATTTGTCAAATGAAAACATCATTTTAATCAAAGAGAACTCTTTCAGCTCTTATGTGTTAGGCAAGAGAAACAGACATAATTTTTGCTGTGATGACTGTAAGTACAAAATATTTATTTGACCTCTTATTTGACTTTTGAGATATTCTCATTGAGTGAGTGTGACAGACTTGACCAACCAGGTGTTACTATCTGATTATTCCTAGGAAGCACAAGGTAGATAAACTCTTTCCAGTTTCTTTTTAAGATCATATGCATTTTCAGTAAGAGATAATCAACCCTGTATTTATGACGTTTGAATATCCCATCATATGGATTCAAAAGCAGTATTGTGGATATGCTTGTTAGATATTCCTTTGAAAAACAAACAAAAAATCCAGTGTCATGATCAGATTGTGGATGTACTTGAAATTATTTCATACATTCAAAGATATCTTCACTAATGGCTCTTATGTGGGAGTAACTATTTCAAATTTAACAAATAAGACTCTTCAAATATCGTTTTCAATATACATAACATCTCAAATTGAGTCTGGCAATTTTTGATGTTTTTGAATATTTTCAGAATTATTTCAGTTTATTTTATGTCGTATAAGACACAAATATTGACTCTGGAGCTAAAGACATTTTTGAAATAAATATTAAAATCTGAAAATGTAAGTCGGTAGATAGGCTTTTTCATGCATAATTTATGAAAATCTCCTTTTTATGAAGCTAAATGGAATAGAATGAAAGAATACAAGTAAACTTTGAAGGCTAATTATTATTATACCATTGTTTTCTATTAACAAAGTCCTTTGAATATTGGCAGTTAATATGTTTCCTTTGTGTCTCTGTACTTCAATAATTTTTAGAAATCTTGAAGTTATAAGAGTTAATTGGTAGTATAAAGGTCTTTTAAAATGATTAGGATTAATCTTGTATTTTGTGTCCTATTCCCAAGGAAACGAATCATTTTCACATGCTTATCATTTATAATTGAATCCTCAGCATCATAGGAAATTTTAAAAATGCTGTAATATTGATGTCTTTTAAACCAACTGTGTTCACAAGTTGGAGAACCTTTAATTCTTGCTTTGGTCTTGGTGTCTATGATTTTTAAGCTCTCATTCCTAAAATTAATGATAGGTCAGACTGCCTTTTTGGGTATATGAAAAATAAAATATTTATCTGGGATCAAAGGTGATTTTTATCTCATTCTTGCGTTAATAGCATTTTAAAGTAATATATTTTTCTCAAAATATTGGGTATTAAAAGCATTCAATATACTTCTAATGTTAAACAACTTAGCTACAATGTGGAAAAGATTGGTCCATATGACCTGCAGTCCGTTTCCATTAGGAATTGGGGAGGTCATTCTTTCAGTAAGACTGTGTTAAACAGATATGGGGCCCCCAGGCAGTACAGTTTTGAGTCATGGAGTAGAATATGATTTGCATTATTTTGAGCTAGAAATAAATAATGTTATAGTTTAGCAGTTCCTTTCATCATAAATTGATTTTGAACTTGGAGTTCTCATATTACAGTTACCTATTTTCTAACAAATATAAAGTGAAATATTATGAGTCTACATAATAATTCTGGGAAAATTTTCCTAGAATTAGTAGAATAAGTACTGATATTTTGGACATAAAATAGAATGAAGTTATCTGATACAGTGGGAGATGGGCCCCAGGCTACTAATTACCATGTGTGCAAGGTTGTGCTAGTAATTCCCACTGTGAAGACGTCAAATATGATCATCTGAGAATTAAAAATGGAAGTAGTTCCACTTTATGGGAATATTGTGAGGATTAAATTATATAACATAGGTAAATTACTTGGAAAAACAATCAGCATTTGATACATTCTACCTTTTATTTTATCATATAATGAATTCTAACATTTTTACTCTGATTTTTATATTGTGTCTCTTCATGATGTGCACTGTGATGTATTGATATCCATTGGGTTGGCCCCTTTTTTTGTCACTGTGAGAAAAAAATACCTGAAAAGACACGTTTTGAAAAGGAAATTATTTTATTGGTTCATGGTTTAAGAGAACTCAATTTAAGGTCAGATGTTTCCAGTGTTTTTAATTATATTTTTATTGTCATTAACAATTGTGAAAAGGAACATCCATTCAGATCTTTACATCACTTTCCCACACCTTTTCAAACCTTACACCCCTTTCATTTTTTCTAGTATCATGCTATCTGCATTGAATATTATGACTTCCCCTTCTTATTCCGTCTTTATGTCTTCCTTTTACTTCCCCTCACATCTTCCAAATGATAGTTTCCTGGTATTTATTTGGTTGGATTTTGAGTTCAATTTCATAAGAAATTGCAGCTTTTAAATACTTCTATGCAAATAGCATAATTGGCTAATAACTTTTTGTAAATTTGCATAAAGTTCTAGCTTCCCCATAAGCGACAGAACATTTGTCCTTTGTATCTCTGGGCCTGACTTACTTTTCTTAACATATTTTTTGATCTATCCATAACTTTGCAAATAATGTTACAGTCTTCATAATAGAGGGATTTGATCCCATTGTTATATATGCCACACTTTCTCCAACCATCCCTCCACCAAAGGGTATCTGGACTCTTTCAATAACTTGGCTACAATGCAGTAGTGAACATGGTTGTGAAAGTGATTTTCCTGCCATCTTTTGGAGGAACCATCTAGCCTGTTTTTCAGAATCAACGCATCCCTCACTTCATCTCCATTACAACTTTTCCCAATTCCTCTAAAACACACTACCCGCTACAGGTCACAATGAGCTAAAACCACACTGTTCCCATATTTTTTAAATACATTTTTTCATAATTGTACACATATTTTAGGAAGAACTTTCTATGTACTATCATAGTGTGGGAATGAGGGACATGACAATATAGTTAAAGTAAGAAAAATGAAATTTACTTGTCTATTATCATATTAAAAGCATTTGCAGCTCTTAATAATAGCCCCACTTATTATTATTTAAACCTTCATTTGATTACTTCATCTATCACCTAAATTATAACAGGTGAGTTAAATACAAAACCAAAAGTGTGGTTTGATTTTGACACTCATGTGTAAGCATGCATAATATGGGCAAATAGATGAATTAAAATTAATAATCATTATTCATTTTGTTAAAGTAAGGATGGTTTCCCCAAACTGATTCTAGTAATTCATATTCCATTCAACAACAACAAACATGTGCCACTTCCCTTTGCTTTGTTCTTTATTAACTTCCGTGTCCATATTATTTTTTAATGAAGGATGATTTTATAAACCTACTGTAGATCCAAAGATATGTTAAAATACTTCTGTCTGTATGCATTGATATATATGTATATATACACACATATATATTTCTCAGGTTATAACAATAATTTATAACTTCTGTAACTGTACAATTTACTAAAGTATTAAAACCATCGACTGGTTCATGCTTAGAATCCTGGTTACTGAGGAGGCTAAGATCATTATTTGAAGCCAGCCTACGGAGGAAAGTTAATGACCCTCTCATCTCCAAACAACAAACAGAAAATCAGCATTGAAACTGTGGCTCAAAGTATTAAAGTGCTAGCTGTGAGAGAAAAAAGCTCAGGGACATCACCCAGGCTCTAAATTCAAGAACCACATTCTATCAAAAAATGTACTTAATTTACACCTATGTAAATAGAGTATTTCCATCACCCAAATCCATATCCATGCCATTTGTAAGGTAACTGTTATGTCTGAATTACCATATAACAATATCACTTAAGTAGAAAGCTTTGCAAGACGGGTTCATTCTCTTTCTCATGGATTTTTCTTCACTCAAATCTTAAAATTATTACAATTATTTTAAGGCATAGGTATTTTCTTTACTACCCTTAGTATTAAAGATTGAATTGAGTGTCATGTGTTTCCTATATAGGAGTTCCTACAACTCTGTCATGTCCCCAGCCCTAAATTGTATGATTATTTTTCAGATAGAATCCAGCTTCCTACTTGTGTATAATCTTGGGAACAATTCACTTTATGTTAGTCTTCCTGGAAGTTAGAATAACAGAAGTTTTTTGTCCAGGTTGGCCTTTAACCACTATCCTAACTACAATAGCCTATCAGGATTTTCATAAGCTAGTCTTACCTGATTTTTTTCTTAATCTTTGTATTTCCTGCAGGTTCTTGAATACTGAATTAATTTGTGCTTTCTTGGGTTGTTTTGTTTCATTTGAATATATGTGTTGAGTTGTTTCTCACTTTTCCTTTTGTTTCTTTCACTCAATTTCTGACCTAAAGTGATGAGAAACCAATTCTTTCTATAGATGGTCAAAATGAAAATTTATTCTGAAGCAATTCCAACAATATTTAAGCACCATCACATCTATGAATTGTGTAAGGATCCCAAGTGCTGAATAGGGTCTTTTTAGTTTAACAGCGCTCTTTGACATACACAGACAGGTCAGGAATTAAATGAAGGTACTAAAATACAGATGCTTGCCATGAGGGACAAAAAATATCAATTCTTTGATAGGGGTTTTCCTTCTAGCTAAAGAAATATGATGCTTGATGCATGATTTCACACCATCATATTGCTTGGAAGAACCTAAAGAATCACTTAATCCTACAGAGTTTAGGGAAGGTGAACTGACCTCCTGAATAATTTACTTTTCGGTCAAATAAAACAGGCTTCCAAAAAGAGAATAGATGTTGGAGAAACATGATGAGGTGCATGTAAATAGATGCTTAGCTGATTTTGTTAATTTGTGAAATAATACCTGGAAATAAAAAAGGACAACAAATTAAAAAATAAAGACCTTTGCATTGAAATACTCATGTTGTGTGCGTGTGTGTTTGTGTGTGTGCGTGCGTGCGTGTGTGCACTCACACCCATGCATATGCGCATGTGCACGTGCTCATGCTTGCATTCACCATTCCTGAGGCTCAAATAAAAAGCCTGGGTACTGTCCATTAGCTTCTATGCCCATGCCTACTGGTCTCCCACTTTGTGCCCACTTCTGGCTTTTTTGGTGATTAACAGGAGATAATCTCATGCATTTTCATGAATGTTCCGGCATTGAGCAGTGGTCCTCAGACATTAGCTTCTGGAGTAGCTAGCTAAGGTTACTCAGCCTTTGAGTAGCTAGTTAAAATTCTTTGTATTCTCTATGCTTCACTATTTTTTATTCTTTTCCTGAGGTAATCACTATTCTAAGTCATATATATGTCTAATTGCTTCAAAAATACTGTTACTGCTTGGCATCAAGGGCTCACACCTGTACTCTTAACTACTTAGGAAGCCTGAGAACAGTTCCCAGGCCAAAAGTTTATTGAACTGCATTCTCAATCTATAGCTGGGTGCATTGGATCATTTCCAACATCCTACACTTTCTGAGAGGCTACCGTTGGAAGAACTGCCGAATCCAGGCCAGCCAGGATAGGAAGCTAGACAAGTTGGTTTGCAACTGTGATGCCAGTGGTGATGGGAAAGCTAAAAGGACAAATAAGATGCACATTCTGGTGGACAGGGACTCCCTCTACCAAATTTTATCACTGGCATGGCGCCAGACTAGCAAGACCAATACCTCAATTTGAAATCCCCACAATTTCCCACTACTAAAATAACTATATCTATTGATATGCTAAAGCTTAGAACAATTTGTTCTTTGTCCTGATATGTTTCTCTGATTATCATATGATGTCCTTGTATAGTTTCTTCATTAAACCTAAGTTGTATTTAATAAGGTATCGAAAATGCTTTCTCACTTATTAAATGCAAACAAATGACAAATTGTTGCTTTTCTACATATTTGACCACCACTATGCATTTATCTTATGATTATTTCTAATATTAACATATTCTGATTTATTACTTTACTCTGTAACAGTTTTTTTTAAACTTTTGCTTTTCTGCTGAAGTTTAAGTATTTAATATTAATCCTCAATGTATTGTCCTTGGGTAGCTAGGGTAGATATTTTACAAAGGTTTTAACCAATGCCTTCTAAGAATTCTTAATTGTTATATTATTTGGTTTATTTTAAAATTTAATTTAATTTTATTGTAAAGGTAATATACAGAAAGGTTACAGTTATATAAGTAAGGTAATAAGTATAGTTCTTATGGAAGGTTATTATTCCCTGCCTCAAATTGTTTCTATATTAAAAAAATACTCATGCTTTTGCTGTTGCTATTGATCAATGGATACTTTTGCTTTCTTTTTTCATGCATTTTTAATTTATTACAACGTTGATGAGGGTTTACAGTTACTTAAATCATATAACGAATACACTTCATCTTGTTTTCTAAATTTCAAATTTTGTATTGAATTACTTATTTTCTTTTGTTTCTTAAGGGTAATACTTTTTGCAGAGTTGTAGCAATAATTTAATTTTGCATGGTTTTACATATGAAATTTTCCTGACACATATATTTTGCTTTCAAAATATTTGAAATGTGAATACTTAAAAATTGTTTTCTTAATTTTTATATGTTTGGTGATTAAAATAAATTTATTTTCTTTTAGTTTTAAACATATTTGTCTGGAAAACAAGTACTGTATTTACTTTATTTTCAAGAAGTGCCTACTTTAATAAGATAGATTTTATGATCTGGTAATTTTTTGTAAATATTTGTACGTGGATTAAAAAAATTTTGAGCTGGGAATGGTAATGTGTGGCTTACATTTTCTACCTATGTTGGGATGTGCAAATAGCGATAGTGATTCATGAAAGCCTGAAAAACTATGAGAGCTTATTTGAAAAATATCCAGAGTGAACTGATTAGAGAGATAGCCCTAGTGATACATAGAGGACCTCCATATTATATTCTAAATCTTGAGTTCAAGCACCATTAACATCAATATTTTGTCAAAATTGGACTGGGAAGGTGGCTCAGTGGTAAAGTGCTTGCCTTGCATGCAGGAGGCCCTGTGTTCAATTCCTCAGCACCACATAAGCAAAAAGAAAAAAGCTGGAAATGGTGCTGTGGCTCAAGTGGGTGAGTGCTAGCCTTGAGCTGAAGAGCTGAGGGATAGCACCCAAGCCCAGTGTTCGGGCCCAATGACCGGAACCCCCCAAAAAAATTTTGTCAAAATTAAAGGATACATTTTTCAAAATATTTATTAAAAACTCGTTTGAAAAGGTTCTCATGTCTTCTGATTCTTAATTTCTAATCTACTTAATGAATAAGCATCTAAGTATATTGTGACTTTTTTATTTCTATTAAACTTTTAAATAATACAAGCAATATTATTTCATATATTAGCATACTTTTTCTATTTGTGATACTTTTCTCTGTTCAAATATAATAATACCAGTATTTCAAATGTGTGTGTGTTGTGTGTGTGTGTGAGCACACGTGCACTTTATGTGTACTTTGTAATGTTGGGGAGATTAAATTATTGCTTCCCATATTCTAGGCCAATGCTTTACCACTGATCTACACTGTCTAGTTTTTATCTAATTAATGTTTAATTTATGACTTTAAAAATTTTCTTTCATAGTACATTTTTTTCAAAATTATGTATGATAAAATGTGATCCAAATGCTATCCACATTAGAAATTTTTATTATTGTTTAGAATATTTCCATTGCCTTACTCTTTGGTTTGTTATTGATAAAGGTTTTACATTGCTTCTTTTCTTTCTTCATTCTTTTTCTTTGTCGAATTTACCTATTCTTTATCTTATTTCTTTGGAAATTATCATATTTCTATCACACTTACTTTACATTGTAACAGGACTATACAATTCTTCATTTTCAGTTTTATTTTTCCTATATTTTGTGACTCTCAATCCAAACTATTATGTGAATTAAAAAGAAACTTGGTTCAGGTCACTTGGATTATTTTCCTCCTTCACTTCTCTGAAGTCTTTCTGTTTGTTGACACAATTCTGGTGACATAGAGCTCCTAAGTGGTCCATCAATGTGGACCCTTTCACTTTCCTGTGTTGTACAGCTCAAGTCTGTTATCATTCAGCTTTGTTGTGCTATACATTATCGAAATAATCACTCATTCTTAAATTAACGTTATAGTGTCCTTTGACTTATGAAAGGTTTTCAGTTGATATTATACAGTTTACTTTTGTTTTTCTTTAGCCACTAATGCTGTAAGTGTCAAATTTATAGAAACCTTTTCTGATCCAATCTCATGAATGTTGACATTTACATTTTATAGGTTTATACATCTCACATTTTGGTGATGTATCTACATCAGTTTGGGATTTTATTGAGATATGGTTGGATATCTTATCAGCCTATCCATTATAAATGTAGGACAAGTAACACCAAGTATTAGGTTGAATGTACAGCTATACTGATGATAAAGACTCCTAGAATTGATTCTTCTTTAGAACAGCAAATGCCTCATTAGTCATTAATACACATAATTGCATTATATTCTATTTAAATCTAGTTCCTTTTAGGAATATCCCCATGCTGTAATAATCATGTCAATCAACCTGCCACAAATTCTTATATAAAGGAAGTGCTCTTATAAACTTCAAGCTTTTATTGAATGGAAAAGTTCAGACATTAGCCTCTTAACTAGGATTAAATACCTAAAAAGATGACACTTTGCCTTGATGCCTTTCTTTCATTTATTCATACACATTTACAAGTAGGGAAGGATAATGAGGTAACAATAATACTGTAGTGACATGGAATAACACAACATCTAGAATCCAGTGTTAATTCTGTTACTTACTAATTAGCTCCAAAATTTGTGGATATTTATATTTATCCTGGGTAAACTAATGAGCTCCAAGAAAAAGTCCCTAAGAAATCTTTCAATCCTAATATTACAGTTTGTCTCAAAATGCTTTAAATTCTACATCCTCTAATTTGGGCCTAGGGATATATTGTGAAACTTTCCTCCTCAGATAGTGAGGGCTACCCTATTGCTTAACATTGACAAAGTACCTTAATACATAGATAGGGCATGTGCAAACAAGAAGTGGTAGTTGAGCAATGTTCTTAGCAGGTTGTACAAATGAAATGGAAATAAAATAACTGTGAACTCAAAAAGAACGTGCAAAAGAGACAACGGCACAAAGTAGAATGTGCCAAGGAAATGCTGAAGTATAATTTCAAAAAAATGTACTCAGGTATAAGGATGCATTCAAAGTACAGCTTCAGACAACGTAGTTGAATGCTTTGGGGGGAAACTGCTTTAAAATATTCTGGGATATCACCTTATCTGACCTTTTCTGCTTGACTCACACATATACTAGATATTGCAAGTAAGTGAAATCATGGGACCTATGTTTCTTTGGGCTTGGCTTACTTCACTTAATATATTTTTTTCGAATGATGTTAGGAAAATGAACCCTAGATATATTATTTAAATGTTTTTTTTCTTTCATGCATTTGTTTCTAATGCAATTATAAGATTATTTCTTTGTTGCTTTGTATGTCCCTCCCCTACAGTATAACCCCTGCTTTCACTGTATTTGATGTCGGTATAATTTGTGGATGGGAAGGGGAAAAACAGGTCATTTAAATAAGGATACAGGTGGACCTGTTGCAACAATGAGAAGTACAAGTTGTCATGTCAAAAACGAACTTCACAATTTGGGGGGGGAGGATTGGGTGGGGGAGGAGGGAGACTGGGAAGGGATGGGAAGTATAAACAAAGGAGGAGGCTACAATGCTTGATAAGAAATGTTCTCACTATCTTGCCCATGTAATTGTAACCCATCTGTACAGTATTTTCACAGTAAAAATATTCTGGGATAAACATTCAAGTAGAAGCACCCTAAGTCTGACTTAGTAAGCAGCCACAACATCATCAAGTCAGGCCCTATTTTCCAATAGCAAAGTGAGAAAAAGAAGGCTTTTCACAGTTAATCTTCAGACTGAAGTAATGACAAACACATACATTTTCTTAGAAGTCTTCATTTTTTTGGAGCAGTAAAGTGGGAAAACCAAGTACATTTTTGTATGTACCTAAATAAAACGGGACATATTATATTGGTCTCTTTTTATCCTGGAAGTTATAGATTATGTTTTTCTATATCAAACTTGGGACAATGATCTGCTGTCACTTATTTTCTTCTCCTTCCCTTCTTTGCCTTTCCATGTATATAATGTTTATTTAAAGAGGCCTACTTGAGCTTAAATTTGTAAATTCTTCAAAATTATCTGAACTTCATACATCTGGCAGTCTCCTACATCTTTCCGAAGTGAATATTTTGTCACTACCATTTTTATCCTATATTAGATATCTTCCTGTCTAATTCAGTGCAAGATATACCTTAGACTCATCTAGCTATTTCAGTGCTTCTACCACCACATAATCCTATCTTACTTAGAAGTCATGATTTTAGAATTTCTGTGGAAGTGGCAGCTGACATTTTTGAATGTTCCTAATTGATACTTACATGCAATTATCTTTAAAACTCATGTATCTCTCAGTAGATGAAATAATTAAGAAAATGTGTTATATATGCACAGCAGAATTCTATTCTTCCATCAGAAAGAATGACATCGCCCCAGTAAGGTAATGGAAAGATTCGGAAAGCTCTTATGGAATAAAATAAGCACAAAGAAACAGATTCCATAGTTTCCCTCATTTGTATTAATTAGGAATTGTCAAGGACAGTCTTAGCAGATGAGCAGAATGGCTCAATAGCTATATATTTATATATCTATGATATAAGATGCTGCTGAGCATCCAAGATATGTTAACAGAGCTTTTTCTTTGTGGTGGTTGTTTTTAATTGTACTATATGATTTCTTTTTTTCTGACTTTTCCCGTATGGTTTATCCCCTGCTGTATTTGATTTTGGTACCCTGTGTATTGTATATATATATATCTGAATAAGGGAGAGGAAGAAGAACAACAAAGACAAAAGACAAAGGGCAACCAATGCAATAGCAATATACACAAGACAATACGTTGAAGATTTACTATTTAACTTTTGAGGTAGGTATTGAGTTGAAAGAAAAGTGTGAGCAAAAAGATGGTGGGGTTAACAAATTCAACAAATTATATATGTCACTCTAATCCCATTGTACATCACCTTGACAATAAAATAAAATTTAAAAACTAAGCTAGATAAAATATAATTTCACTGTATTGGTATAGTAAATATTATTCTATGTATGTTATCCTTTAAAATTTAATAGTATTTGACATCTAATTTGAATTAATCACCCCTTCTTTATCAGAGGAAATTCAACTTGAATGGTATCAAATTATACAATATTTTCACAATATCCTTGATATTATTTTGAAAAAAGATAATTTTAGAGTTATCTCATAGTAAACCAGAAAACATTTTATTCTATGGAAATTCATGTTTTAAAAGTAAATAAGTTGTTAAGAAGACAGCATATGTGTGTTCTTCAAAATTCCTATAAGTACTAACTACTCATTTTCAAATTCTAAACATTCCATAACAGATAGATTCAGTACAGTACCTGTTTGCATCTCATGTAATTCTTCAATAGATGCAGTTTTCCAAGGGGTGTTACATATTGAGAATTCAACAGAAAAATAGACACATTCTGGTAGAAGATAAAACTCTGAAGCATCTGTAATAATTCCTCAAGAGTAAGCATTTGTTCATCAGAGTAAGCTATTACTTCTATGACCATCAATCCCAGGCTTTTATGCTATAACACCATCCTAACTCAACAGTTTCCAAATTGTAAACTACACCTTAAAATTTCTTAATTCACATCATGACTAGCTAATCAGTACTATTAAAAAATACTACACCTGTGCTAACATGATGCCCTTCTTATTTAGGAAGGAAAACTACACTCAACTTTGGTGCATATTTTCCACCGCTGGTATTCTTGACATCAGAACACTTGTAAAATATTATTTATATTTATATTTTTAACTACCATAGATATTCAGAAGGCTAAAATCTAAAGACTATGGCTCAAAGCCCACCCTGGCAGGAAGGTTCCTAAGACTCCTATCTCCAATAAACTGCTCAGAAAAAGCCAGACCGAAGTGGCACTGCCATCCAAGTGGTAGAGCACTAGGCTTTAGCACAAACAGGTTCAGGGACAGTGTTCAGGACCAGTTAAAACCCCAGGACCAACCAAAAAACAAAAACAAAAATAAAAACAATCCCCATACCTACCATTTTTCTCATTGTATAAAGAACCATGCAATTAAGGAAGTTTCTTCCTGTGTTTTATATAGGTAGAATAAACAAGATTTCACACAATTACTCTCTTCATACCATATTACACCAAACCCTCCAATTATGCTTTTTCTACATTTATAAATTAATATCATCCATTTGTTGGCAACTCTGTCTAGATTAGTCACATTATCATTTTATATGTGAGCTGTTTATCTATTAACTAAGTTCTAATTTTCCTTCTCTTGAAAGTGTATTCTAGGCAAAGAGAATGCTAGAATCATTTGAGAATTTGTAAAGTAAATCATCTACTTAAAAAGAATTTTGTAGTATCCTATAGAATATGCAATTACAAACAAAACCAAAACATTTATTTTAAATCGAAATTCTAATTTAGTAAGGCCTACAAAGTCCTACATTACAAGGAGCTTTGCTATTTCTCCAGGCTTAAGCTTTTGTAATCCTTCATTTCTTTGGCATCCAATGGAATGATGTTTAGGTTCTCCAATTTTTGGCTGGAAATCATGAGCCATTTTGCATCTAGAAATATTTGTTAATAGAGCATTTAAAACACAAATGAGGATTATATATGAATTGCATTTCAATAGGAAACGACTTCTCAAAACATAATGAAAAAATTAGCTCAAACTTCCTATTCTGTATCCTTTTCTTGCTATATGGTTTGCTTTACTGAGACAAAATTATACTACCTGTTCCAGGGAAAGTATCACTATGTAATTGCAATTTCTAATCTCCTGTCTTAGTCTGATTGCTAGAAGTCCAGGATTGTATCATATTGCCCTCCCATACTTTGTTTATTCAATCTAGATACAGACTACCAATTCTGAATTTCTCTGATCATCTTATCCACTAGACTGACTGCTGAGTGTTTATGTACTATTTTTAAAAAATGTTCTAAAATTTGGCATAGGATATGAATATTTTGAGATGCACCTGCAGAAGTCTCTGATTCATTCCTCCATGGATCCGATATCATTAATGATCATTACTTGAATTTCTTACTTTCTCTGGCCCCTACATATATAATATTCTCATATTTGGGGCAGGGCAGAAGTTCACTAGAGGACTTTATAATATTAAAAATTATCACTTGATTCTACTCTTGCTCCTGACATATTTTCTATTATTTTCTAACTTTTCTACATATTCTGAGATTTGTTTCATTTGTGTATGTGTGTTTGCATATATAAGTGCCTCTGTGTGTTTGTGTATGCTTGTATAGTATGTAAGTAAAAGCCTCAGCAATCTTGCTCTAGTATTCCATCACATGAGCCATTATTCTAATCCAGCTTTTGGCTGGTTAATTATAGATAGATACTGTCTCAGACTGTTCTGTGCAGGCTGGCAGCAAACTGCACTTCCCATCCTTTACATTCTTAGGTTTATTTTTCCAGGTGTATCAACTTTTAAACTGGAAACATTTTTTGTAAGTTTGAAGTCTAAGCTGCAGCTCCATATTATTAACTCAAGAATTCATATAAGTATAGTTGAACATACACATTTCCTATCCACATTTCCTAGCCTGAGTATACACTGTTAGAAATCTGATCTTAAGCCAGATGCCGGTGGCTCATACCTGTAATACTAGTTACTCAAGAGGCTGATATTTGAGGATTGCAGTTCCAAGTCAGCCTGGATAGGAAAGTCTGTGAGACATTTATCTCCAATTAACCACCAGAAAATTGGAAGTGGAGGTGTGGCTCAAGCAATGGGCAGGAGCCTTGAGCTGAAGAGCTGAGGGACAACTTCTAAGCACAAAGTTCAAGCCCCAGAACCGAAGGTGGCTCAGTGGTAGAGTGCTTGCCTTGCATGACGGAGGCCCTGGGTTTGATTCCTTAGCACAACATAACCAAAAAGAAAAAAACAGGAAGTGGCACTGTGGCTCAATGGTAGAGCGGTAGCCTTAAGCTGAAGAGCTGAGGGACAGTCCCCATGCCCAGAGTTCAGGCCCCACGACTGGACCCAAAAAAATAAAAAGAAAAAAGAAAAAAAAGAAAATTAAACATGATCTTAGCCATCCACTCATTGCTCATATAATCCCTGCTATCTCAACATGGACTTTTATTCCAGTTAAGTCCATGCTCTCATATCTAATTTGCTTTGGAACCATAATTATTTTTCCTTTCTACTTTTTTATCAATTTGTGTGATCAGTAACCATGAATTAGAGCAAGTAGATGAAAAAGAGTGGTCTCATCATGTTCCACTTAGTAATGTTTTCTGTATATCACTCTCATAGATGTACATACTCGCCTTGGCTTCATTCTTTGAATATTGCCTTATTTGTAGAGTCTTCTATAGTGTATTGAACCCTTATATTTAAACACAGAACTTCTTTTTGTCCTATTATTGCTATTGTTTCCCCTACTGTAAATTCATGTACGCTTGGGAAATAATGCACATCTCTCTCTCTCTCTCTCTCTCTCTCTCTCTCTCTCCACACACACACAAAGTTTCTGAGAACCTTCTTCCCACTTAAAAAATTGGCCTTTATTTGCAGAACACCTATGAGGTTTGAACTCAATATACTCCTGGATAAAGTTTTATCAGCCATTTAAATTTCATATTTTCTCTTTACTCAGTTGTCTCTGAAAATAAGTGCCCAAATATATCTTTATCCTATTTCAATGAAGCCAGAAAACATTCAGTATACCTCATCACCTTTGTTAGAACAGCACCACAGATTGTTACTGGAAAGAACTGGAATGCACTGTTACTTGAAGTTGAAATAATCGAGGAGAGGAATTGAACATAGAACACGACAAAATTCAAGGTAAGTTGTGCTTTCCACTTTATTGTAAAAGAAAAGAATCGAAGGCTTGAAAGAAACGCTGTTGCTGACTTGTTCAAGTGTGTTTTTAACTATATAAAACATTTGTAAATTTCTACTTGAGAGGATTACAAAAGGAAACTGTGCAATTTGAAGGCCAGAATAGAATAAAAGGAAAAAACTTTGTTTTCCAAGTGTTCTACTGCAGAGAAAGTAAAACATAGATGTTTAAATTGCCTTTTGGACGGATATTTCACTCTTGATATGATTCTCTTGTTGCTGGAGTCAGTTATTAATTATTTTATTCTGGTCCTGAATTCTCCATAGCAAAAAGGATTAAAAAGAAGCAGGATATAGTGAGTATGATTAGGAAAAGGAGACTCTTCTAAGATCAGTGTTGCTTTAAGAAGGGTCCCAGCGATATATATGGTGGGGATTTTTGTTGTTGTTTGTTTTTTTTTTTTAGTTTGTGCTGGTTCTGGGACTTTAACTCAGCTGCTGGACCCTGTCCCTGAACAGTTGACTTCTCTGCCCAAATCCCCCCAAATCTAGTACTCTACTGCCTAACCCAAAACTCCATTTCTTTCTTTTTTGGCTTTAATTATAGGTAAGAGTTTGACAGACTCTCCTTCCTGGGTTCGCTTTGAAGTGAGATAAGAAAACCAAGTGACATCAACTGTATGAAGACTTCTGTTTTGAACCGAGAAATATTAAATGAAATTTATTTATTTATTTTTATTTTGAAAATACTGTACAGAGGGGTCACAATACATTGGCAAGATAATGAGTACATTTCTAATCAAGCATTGTAGCATGCTCCTTTGTTTCCCCTTCCATCCCTTCCCATCCTCCCCCTGCCTCTCCCACCCAGCCCTCCCCACTCCCCCTAGATGAAATTTATTATAAATATAATATTGACAATTTTTAAAAGAGAACATGTCCAGCAAAGAAGTCATAACATAAGTAACAAAAAAAGTAGGTGCACTGAGTTATTTTGGAATTCTTTTTTTCTGCTTGAAAGATTAGTATTGACTTCATAGTTCTTCTTGGGAAACCCAAAGTCATATTTGCATATTTTATGTTTTGGTCATGGGACTTGAACTCTAGTCCTGGGCAGTCTCCCTCAGCTCTTCAGCTCAAGGTGAGTGCTCTACCATTTGAGGTACATCACCACTTCCAATTTTCTGGTGATTAATTTAGGATAAGAGTCTCATAGACTCTCCTGCTCTGGTTGGATTTGAACTTCAATCCTCTGGTCTCAACCTCCTGAGTAGCTAGGATTACATGTGTGAGCCACCTACACCTGGCTCATATTTGCATTTATGTGCACCCAATGTCACTATGTAAACAAAGAATGGAAATTTGAATCAAATAATGACATTGTAGCTCTTAATAATAATTGAGGTAGCAATGAATATGTCCTCCTTTTCCATGTTGTTAGATTAATGATACATGAGTTGGGAACCTTACATTATTATTCTCTGCCTACTAGGTAGCTGGATTTAGTTTCAAAAACTGTTCATAGGGAAATAAAGACTGAGATTTTTAGAAAGCCAAGGAGATCAAGTATGAAAGAACAGCATAAAAGGAGATATAACATCACACAAATATAATGTTACAGAAGTGGGCCTTTATGTGTATGTGCACAGTAATTAAGTCATAGAGGCTCATGAATGGGATTTGAATAAACAAAACTAGAAATTTCACTCCTGAAATAATACAGTGTATCTCTCAGACAAAAAAAATCCTGACTATGCAAGTATCGCTATCTTAGACCTCCAGACTCCAGAATGTAGAAATAAATTAGTTGTTTTAAACAGTTCAGTGTCTGGTAATTTGTCATCATAAGTCCAAAGGACTAACAGTAAGCCTACTGAAAAGAACTGTTATGGATTCTCTGTATTTTATTCTTCCATCTTTTCAGAGACCTGTTATACTGAAAAATGCTAAGGATCTACAGAGAAAAAATGTAAAACTGTCCTCTTATCCAACTCTGAATTCACAAATTTTGGAGTCTAAGTAATGACATCAAGTTCCTGAGATACCTTAGACAGGATACTTCATCCACTTCTGCTTTGCTCTTCAGCACCTGGTGCAAATTTACACTATATAGACAAGTCAACTAAAGGTAATATAATAAATTTAAAAATGCCTAGCCAGAAAATACTTTATGAACACTCACTCACTGTAGTCTCATTGGCTCACATGTCTAAAATAGGAAACTGAGGCTTAAAGAGAGGTAGGTAATTTACCCAAGGCTGCAACACGGTATATTTTTACATTAAAACTTAGATTAAATGATATACATACTTAGGCTGACATACCATGTGCACTCATTTTTCTACAGAAATAAAAGTCTCAGTCTTTTTTTCAAGTTCTAGTCTCATGGGCTACCATGATATCTCTATCCTGAGTGCTTTACTTGTGCCACCAAGGCATATCACCTTAAGTTGATACATCTGTACCCACTCAAATTCAAATGGATGAGACTTGGGCACCTGTACTTTTAAAATCTTTCATGCAATAATAATGTATAATTGCTAGTATGAAATCCTGGGTTAGTGAATAAAAGTTCTATGATGGTGCTAGACCCACCATGCAAATCTTCCTTATTCTCTTTCCTTCCTTCCGTTTTAGTGCTGGGGATTGAATCCAGGGCTCTATATATATTAAGCAAGTGACATAAAACCAAGATATATGGCCATTTCCATCCCTCCAATTTAATTCTCTGCTGCCATGTTCTTGATACTTTGCATTCTTTGATCATAATATTTAGAGATTACTGAACTTCATAAGCTTTTCATCTTTTTACAGAATACATTTTTCTCCCTTCCCATGTATCAAGACACTGTGCAACAAGATTTTTCTAACCTCCCCAGGCGAAGTTCATGGCTCATCATCAGGTTCTATTTTACCATACATATTCTATTATTACATTTATAATAACTACTCACATAAGTAACTGTTTCTCTTCCTCAGGCTTTGGTAGACACATGCCCAATATTATTGTTTATATAACCAGGAATATAATTTTTCTTGTCTTATTTTCCTCTTTTTGACTTGGTAAATTTGTTTTTCCTGATTATGTAGAACTGTGTTTTCTCCATGAATATTATTTCAGGACATTTCTGCATATTGTCTACAATAAAATTAAGAGATTTCCAGCCAAATAAAACGACTAAGCATTCTAGAGGTTAATGACAATAATCTGGTATCCTGTCACTTTGCAGTGCCTTTGAAATCTCGGTGTTACAACAATAGACAATCTATATTTCCCCCATTTTGTGCCGTATGAAGCAATTAAGCTCTATAGCAAGTTTACTGTGGGAGTAGGAGTTGGTAATCTCTTTTAAAAATATTTTTGTTTGTAAAGATACTGATTAGAGTGGTCACAGTTATATGAGCAAGGTAATGAGTACATATCCTATTAAGCATTGTTACCCCCTCCTTTGTTTTCCCCCTATATTCCCTTCTGTCCCTACTTCCCCAACTCCTCCTTCTCCCTACCCCTGAAGTTGTGAAGTTAGTTTCCACATAGCGTCTTTTACATCTCAGTGTTACAATAGGACAACCTGTATTCTTGTTTCAGCATTTGGTTATTTCCTTCCCCTCCCCAAATTAGAAAAGTCTATGTAAAAGATGCAGGGCACAGGAATCAAATACAGTGAGAACAGGGGTTATATGGGTTGTTAATATTTAGCCTTCGAATCCTAAAACAAATATAAGCAATGCATGATAAAATTTGTTCATATGGGTACTCTAGGCCTTCTAATTGATGCTCTGATTCTTCCATTAAAATATAATCTTGTTAGAATGAAGTTCTTATCCAGACTAAAATGACTAAAATGCCTGTGGAAATGATGACATTAAGTTAGTATTGGTTAGCCGGGCGCTGGTGGCTCACGCCTGTAATCCTAGCTACTCAGGAGGCTGAGATCTGAGGATCGTAGTTCAAAGCCAGCCCGGGCAGGAAAGATCGTGAGACTCCTATCTCCAATAAACCACCAGAAAACCGGAAGTGGCGCTGTAGCTCAAGTGGTAGAGTGCTTGCCTTGAGCTGAAGAGCTGAGGGACAGCGCCCAGGCCCAGAGTTCAAGCTCCATGACCGACAAAAAAAAAAAAGTTAGTATTAGATAATTATGTGCTCCTATTAATGAAATACCTTGGAAAAGGGTTTTACAAAAACTGGAGGGATTTTAGAAAAAAGGCATTATAGTGGGTAAGATGAGTAAAAGTGTACAAAACTGGAACTGCATGCTGGAAAAAAGAACTACTGCACAGGGAGGAGTAACTTGCTGCTTTATATGAGTCAAGTTAAGATGGATTATTATGTAAGAAAAAAGTTTGGGGAGGATTTCCAGGAAAATGGTGGAGGAGAAGCTGGAGACTAAACAAGCTCTCGCATAGAAAGCAGTTTTAGTGTTCCTGTGAACAGTCCTAAGACAGAGAATCACACCAGGTGTGCCATCACAGTACAGAGAGTTAGGCCAGAGAGGGAAAATCCAGGAAAGGAGACAGATCTGAGCACTTGCCAGCAGATGTGGCTGCTACTGCAGCTGCAGTGGCAGCAGCCATAGCCAGCACACCTGCAACACAGAGAGGCCAGGACGAAGGATCCAGACGCAGCAGGCAAGCGGATTCTACTCAACACCAGCAAGAACCAACAAGGAGCAGACATCTTCATCCTGCAATTCCCAGACTAGTGATGACACAGGAACCAAGACTCCGTGTGAGTAGAAGCCTGACATCCTCATTCCTTCTTATGGAGCATAGGAGGGAAGGCCACCCCCCCCCCACTACCAAAGATCTAAATCTTTGATACTGACAAGGGCCAGGTTGAAGCAGCTAGCTCCAACTCAGGCCTTGGAAGAAAACTAGAGTCATTTAGCAGATCACAAGAACCTAACCTGAACTGCCAGACTCAGCTCCACCCAGGGAAAAGTCACCCAACCCGGGCTGCTAGCCCCAGGAGTGGCTTTCTTCACTCGGTAAACGGAGCCAGAGGCAACCCCTCCCTTTAGTAGCCTTGAAAAATCAATTGAAATTCAGTAAACATAAACTCTGAGAATGACTCCAGGCTGGGCTCTGTGAGTTTCTCACATGCTAGTCCTTCAGGGAAAAGCTATGGTTTGCTGAGAGGCCTCAAATCTACCCAGAGCCTAGTCTCATCACACGATCTCCAAACTAGAGGAAACAGTCATCTCCCTCTTTTGTGATACTTAAAGCAAATCTCCTTCCTATTGAAATAGCCTGGGAGGAGGATCACAAAATCCTGGGTAAAGCCGAGCATTTTTCTGTATGCTCAAACAAACTGACCTAAGAAAACAACCAATCCACAGGAAAATCAAACACCACAAGGAGAACAGAGACCCCAACAAGAGACTGGTTATGGACACAGGGGAGATACAGGATCTACCCATCCCCCCAAAAAAACAATCAAAGAACTTTTTTTGTACCTTTATAAAAGTTTTTCTAACACTTTTTAAAATTTTTAATATTTAACTTTAAAATTGTTTTCTAGTAACGTTTTTACTTTTATAATTTTTATTTTATGGGTATATGTGTGTGCATTATTCTTTTATTTTTCTTTTTAAAAATTGTATTTTTTTGTTTAGCTCTACTGAACTTTTGATCTTTTTTTCTTTCTTTCTCATTCTTTTCACCATTTCTTCTCTTTCTTTCTTCTTTATGTGACTTACTTGCTGTTCTGTACATCGTCAGATATACCTGTAGTCGATTATTAGACCTTATCCCCCATTGTGTACACAATTAATCCAGAAATTTATTACTCAATTCAAAACCTCTTAGACTTAAATTCCTAAATAGCAGTACTACCTCTTATATCTATATTATATTTTAACCATTTTTATTTTTAAGTTTTTCACATCTCGTTTATATCCCTCCCCTTCACTCATTATATCCACGTTCTTCTCTGAACATTTCGTTTTCCAATTTGCATAATTTTTAAACATTGCACTTTTTATTTTTTAATTTTTTTCTTTCTATTATTTCTTCTCTTTTTCTTTCTCTTTCTATTTCTTCTTTTTCTCTCTCTCTCTAATTTCATTCTACCAAACCTATTTCCCGCTTTGAGATTAGAACTTAGTTAACATACCCTGTGCCTACCCACATACCAGTATTCCTATTTTTATCCACATCTCTCCATAAACCAATAATTTCTGATTTGCCAAATTCTTCTTTGCGGTTCGTAGCCCATTAACATATAGTTGTTTGATGTTGAATAGATGTATCTGTTGAACTAGATTGTACCTACAGACTTTTGACTGTGCAACTGCAGACTTTGGTTGATGCTTGCCTTAAGATAGTGTTCTAGAACAAAACTGCTGTTACTTTCATCCCAAATGGGCAGAGTAAGCCGGAAAAACACAAGAAAAATGGCAAGTCCGGGTATCTCAACTCCCACATATGATAATTAGGAGACAGAAGAGATAAAGAATAATCCAGAGGAGAGTTCCTAAATAGCTCTACAAACACTGGTGGCAAACATGATAAATGAAAAGATTTAAAACCTACAAAGGACTCTGTATGAGTGTGATAGGTAGAGAGAGGAGGCAAACCAAAGGTTAATACAGGGATATCATGAGCATGAGGAAGCTATTCAAAAACGGATACAGAAATTGTGTGAGCAGCTTGAGAACACTCAACGAGAAAGGCAGGAATGGCATGAGTAGGCAGAGAACACTCAAAAAGAACTACAGGAATGGCGTGAACATAAGGAAGCTAAGCAAAGAGTAATACAGGAATTGAGAGTGCAGGAGGAGAATACTCAAAAATCACTAAAGGCATTCATGCAATACATTAACAAAAAGCTGAATCAAGTCAGGGAGATCACAAAAGGAATGCTGAATGGAACCCAACAGAAGGAATGGGATTCCAAGGAAACCATAACCAATCAACTAAGTGACTTGAGAATAACCACTGAACACCAAACTAAGGAAGTAAAGAAGTTCATACAAGTTCTTCTAAAACTAAACTTCAATAAAGAATATGAAGCAGTCAAAGTTGACCAATTAGAAGGAAAAGAAATAAAAACCAAAGTAGAAAGTCTTGACAGCAGGTTAGACCATGCAGAAGATCATGCTGAAGACAGCCTAGATATTATAGAAAAAGAACATACAACCATCCAAGTCAAGTCCAAGAAATATGATAGACCTATTCAACACTTGGAAGGCACCATCAGAAGGCCTAATCTGAGGATAATGGGTGTATGAGAGCACCTAGAAACAGAAGTTAATTGTCTAGGAAATTTGTTTAACAGAATCCTAGCAGAGAACTTCCCAAACATGCTTCTTCTATCTATTCAGATAGAAGAAGAGTTCAGAACTCCAAATAGACCAGACTAGGATAGGACATCCCATCATTACATTATAATCCACACAGGATCAATTCAGAACAAGGAAAAAGATCCTTAGAGCTGTCAAGAAGAAAGGAACAATCACCTATAAAGGGAAACCAATTAGAATCACCTCAGATTTCTCAGCAGAGACAATCAAAGCAAGAAGAGCCTGGAATGACATAGGCCATGCCCTAAAGACAAACAAATATCAACTAAGAATACTGTAACCTGCAAAGATCTCCTTCATAACTGAAAGCCAAATAATAACCTTCCATAGCAAAGAAAAATGGAAAAAAATATATCTCCACCAAACCAGCCCTACAAAAGATTCTCAAAGATGTACTACACATAGAAAACCAACAAGACCACAATAAAGGCCAAGAAACCACAATAAAACTGAGAATCCAAGAACCATAGGAAGAATTAAGATGCCACAATTCGCAAGAAGGTGGATTAAATGGCAGGAACTCCCAAATACCTCTCAGTCCTCTCTCAACATTAACGGATTTAACTCTCCAATTAAGCAACATAGACTGTCTAGTTGGATTAACAAGCAAGATCCTTCTATCTGCTGCATTCAGGAGTCACATTTTGCCCACAAGAACAAACATCTTTTCAATGTGAAAGGCTGGAACAAAATCTACCAAGCAAAGTGCCCCCGTAAACAGGCGGTGGTTGCAATCCTAATATCAGATAAAATAGTCTTCAAATTAAAATTCATGAGTAGAGATAAAGAAGGTCACAAAATATTAATGAAGGGATCACTCCTTCAGAGGATATTACAATTCTAAATATCTATTTGCCAAAGAATTGAGCACCCAAATTTATTCAAGAAACACTAGTTTCCTTCAAATCCCACATAGATCCAAAGACATTAATTATTGAGGATTTTAACACACCATTTTCCCCATTAGATAGATCAACTCAGCAAAAACTCAACAGAGAAACCTCAGATCTAAACAACTGCATAGATCAACTGGATTTATCAGACATCTACCGAATATTTCATCTAGCAACATCAGATTACCTGTTTTTCTCAGCAGCACAAGGAACATTTTGTAATATAGACTACATTTTAGGTCACAAAGCAAACGTCCAAATTCAGAAACATTGAAGTTATACCTTGCATTCTCTCAGACCACAAGGGAAAAATATTAGAACTCAACACCTAAAACCACCAAAGAAATTCCTGTAACACATGGAGGCTGAACAACAAATTGATGAATCATGAGTGGGTCATTGAAGAGATTAGAAAGGAAATTCCTATGTACATGATATTCAACAAAAATGAGCACACAAATTACCAGCTCCTCTAGGACACAACAAAGGCAGTACTCAGGCGCAAGTTTATAGCTCTGAGTTCCAACATCAACTAATTGGAGAGATCTGAAACCAACAATTGTATGAGACATCTGAGCCTCCTTGAAGAAGAGCAAAAAGATAAACCCCAATCCAGTAGACAGAAAGAAATAATTAAAATTAAATCAGAATTAAATGAATTAGGATCGAAAAAAACATACTAAAGCCATTTCCTCTTGACTCAGGAAGAAGACAAGGATGCCCACTCCCTCAACTTCTCTTCTATCTAGTATTAGAATGCCTAGCTACAGCAATAAGACAAGATGCAAACATAAAGGGGATCCAAATATCAAAGAAGAAGAAAAAGTCTCCCTCTTTGCAGATGATATGATCCTGCATTTAAAGAATCGCCGAGACTCCACTCCCAAATTACTCAAGCTGAATCAAAACTTTGGCAAAGTAGCAGGGTATAATATTAACCCTCAAAAATCAATGGCTTTTCTGTATGCCAACAATGAGAAAAGTGTGGCTGAAATTAGCAAAGCAACTCCATTCCTAATAGCCCCACAAAAAATGAAATACCTAGGAATTAACTTAACCATAGAAGCAAAGGACCTCTACGATGAAAACTTCAAACACTTGAAAAAGGAAATCAAAACAGAACTTAGAAAATGGCAAAACCTCCCATGCTCCTGGATTGGAAAGATCAACATCATGAAAATGGCAAAACTTCCCAAGGCTATCGACAAATTCAATGCTATACCTTTCAATATTGCAAAATCATTCTTCAAGGAAACAAAAGAGGCAATCCAAAAATTCATATGGAATAATAAAAGACCCCGAAAAGCAAAAATGTTCCTCAACAGAATGAACACTGCTGGAGGAATATCAAAACCAAATTTCAAACTTTACTACAAAGACATGGTAATCAAAACAGCTTCGTACTGTCACAAGAACAGACCTCAGGGCCAATGGAATAGAATTGAAAACCCAGAAACAAACCTACAGACCTATAGCCATCTAATCATCGATAAGGGAGCTAAAAAAATTGAATGGACGAAAGGCAGCCTCTTTAGTAAATGGTGCTGGCAAAATTGGTTAACTACTTACAGAAAACTAAAGGTAGATCATTATATATCACCTTGCACCATGATCAACTCCAAATGGATAAAAAACCTTGGAGTCAAAGCGGACAGTCTGAAAACATTACAGGATGGAATAGGAGAATCCCTAGGTCTCCTTGGTACCGGCCAAAATTTTGTTAATAGAGACCCAGAACCACAACAAATCAAAGAAAGGTTGGACAAATGGGATTGTATGAAATTGCCGAGCTTCTGCGTGGCAAAGGACATAACTAGCAAGATCAATAGAAAGCTCACTGATTGGGAGAACGTCTTCAATAGCCATATAACGGACAAGGGTCTCATATCTAAAATATACTTGGAACTCAAAAAATTAAATCCCCCAACAACATATCTTCAAAGAAACAACTTCCCAATAAATAAGTGGGCTAAAGACTTAAAGAGAAACGTCTCTGAAGAGGAAAGATGGATGGCCAATAGACAAAAGAAGAAATGCTCAAACTCCCAAGCCATAAAAGGATGCAAATCTAAACAACATTGAGATACCACCTGACTTCAGTTAGAATGGCTAATGCAAATCTAAACAACATTAAGATACCACCTGACTTCAGTTAGAATGGCTAAAATCAAAATCTCTAATAACAACAGATGCTGGAAGGGATATAGACAGAAGGGAACCTTACTGCATTTTTGGTGGGAATGTAAACATGTTCAATCACTTTGGAAAGCAGTATGGTGGTTTCTCAAAAGACTCCACATAGAGCTCCCCTATGCCCCAACAATCTCACTTTTGGGTATTTACCCAAATATTTACAAACAAGATTACACTATAGCTACCAGCACGACTATGTTTATTGTAACCTTATTTACCAAAGCTAAGATATGGAACCAACCCAGATGCCCCTCAGTAGATGATTAGATCAAGAAAATGGAATTCTATACCACCGTTAGAAAGAATGACATTGCCCCATTTGATAGGAAATGGAAAGACTTGAGAAAAATTATATTAAGTGAAGTAAGCCAGGCTCAAAGAAACATAGGTCCCATGGTTTCCCTTATTTGCAATATCTACTAAATGTTTGAGTCAAGCAGAAAAGGTCAGATAAACTGATGTTAGGGAAATGAACCCTAAGATATATATTCAATGTTTTTTCTTTCATGTGATTATTTCTAACACATTTATAAGATTATTTCTTTGTTGCTTTGTATGTCACTCCCTCATGGTATAACCCTTGCTTTCACTGTATTTGATGTTGGTATAATTTGTGGAGGGAAAGGGGAAAAACAAATCGTTTAAATAGGGATACAGGTAGACTCATTGCAACAATGAGACCTACAAGTCGTTATGTCGAAAACGAACGTTACAACTTTGGTGGTTGGGGGGAGTGGAGGATTGGTTGGTAGGCGGGGGAAGTATGGGAAGGGATGAGAAGAAAAACAAAGGAGGAGGCTACAATGGAGGATAAGAAATGTACTCATTATCTTGCCCATGCAACTTTAACTCTTCTGTACAGTATTTTCACAATAATAAAAAAAAGTTTGGGGCTAGGAAGGTGGCTCAGTGGTAGAGTATTTGCCTTGAATGCTTGACACCTGGGTTCTATTCCTCAGCACCAACTAAGCTGAAAAAAAGCCAGAAGTGGCATTGTGGCTCATGTCGAAGAGTGCTAGCCTTGAGCTGAAGAGCTGAGAGACAGTGCCCACTCCTGGAGTTTAGGCCCATGACCGGATCCCCCTGCAAAAAAAAGAAAAGCATAAGAAAAAAGTTTATATTTGGTTCTAACAACTAGCAAATCCTTATCTAATTATAAAATATAAATACTAGGATAAAAAATCCTAAAAAACTTTAATGATGCATTTAATATTTGGGAGATAACAAAGATTTTCCATGATAGAGGCACTTCAATAAATTATGGTATTCATAAGCACTGGATTCCCAAATAATCATTATAAGTGATGGTATTAGAAGAGTTTGCAATTTCCTAGGGTGTTATTGGATAGGAAATATATACATGATATAATCAGATGAAAAGTCAAATTATAAAGTAGGTGCACACCTGTAATCCTATCTACTCACAAGGGTGGGATTTGAGGATCATACTTCAATGACAGCCCCGCAGGAAAATCCATTTAACCACACAAATACCAGAAGTGAAGCTGAGGCTAGCTTGAGGACAAAAATGCAGAGAATAACGTGCAAGCCCTGATTTCAAGCTCCAGTTTTGGCAATAAACAAATGAATAATTAAATATATTACCTTAATTTTGTAGGAAAATATGTATATACATATATGCATGGCAGAATGGTCTAACTGTGGTATTCCATTGTTCATTTTGTGGAGGTCCAGAATGGGAACAGCATAAACATTCATTGAAAGAAAATCCAAAGTGACAATATGTAGGAAATGATCTGTACAAATTGGGGGAGATTGAGAGAGGGAGGGAAAGAAGAAGAAGAATGATGGAGAGGGTAACAATTAGACAAGAAATATAATCATTACCTTACTTAAGTAACTATAACATCTTTGTACATCACCTTGACAATAAAAATAAAAACTAAAATAAAAAACCAAAGCTTTTATTTATGTTATCGTATTTAAAACTATATTTTAAAAGAATTATAAGCATGTTTTAAAGTACTAATGCATTTCCCCACTCTACTGGATTATACTGGAATATCTCGAGAATTATTTACATATGAGTCCATGATTAAGGACTAATCCACTAATTCCACTAATGAATTGCTTCTACAGAAAATCACACAATCCACATAATCCACATAATAATTTAATCATTTAAATGTAAATGAACTAATTTCTCCATTTATATAGACATAAATACCTATGACAAGGTAAATGAACTAACTTCTCCATTTATGTAGACATAAATACCTGTGACAAGGATGGAAAAGACACTGAGAGCAAAAATGAATGATACACAATTTTGAAGAAGATTCCATATGTAAAGTAATGTGTCCCAAACATTTCCAACTCTAAATCTGGGAAAGTCAGTCATCCTTGTCATACTAAAAAAAACCACAAAAAAACTAACAGTGGGATTCAAAAAAGATTACATGAAAACATGTGTTCATTGTGACAGCAGAGCAACTTCAGTGCAAATTAATGTCTCCCTTTGCTTGTCGTATTCTCACCTCATTCTTGAATTTTGAATAGGATATTCTTGGGAGCCAGTTTTCTTTGCTCCAGTAATTAATGAAAGGGAACAGTTGATTGGAGATAAAATTTCTTCACATAGTTCTTGGATTCTCATTCCTTTTAAGCTTACTCAGTACAAATATGATTATAAAACACAAGAAAGTCTTAACTTTTCGACTAATTGTTTAAATGCCTGCTGTAAGAAGAATCAAATTGAATGAAAGAAACAACTCAGAAATATATAAATATTTGTGCTGTATTGATACCAGGAGAAAGTGAAATGTCTCATGTAAATATCATATGGCATTACAAAGCACAAACTTTAATTCTTCTGTGAGCTATTGTGGTATTTAAAGATTTTACTTTCCAACAATATCACCTTTGCGAATTTCAATCAAGAAGCAAAGCTGCAAAGAATTGCTGAAATTTTCTCCTATTCAGTCCTAAAGTTGAGAGAGTTGATTCTGCTGTCATTGACTGCTTGATCATCTTCCTCTTCAGAAATGAATGTGCCTATGTGGAACAATTTATATCTATATCTTAACTTCAGGGGTGTCTAGTCTTTCTGGTCTGATCCAGTTTGAATACCAACCTTGGAGCATATGTAGCTCATAAACATGAACCATCTCTTAACAAGCAGAAACATGCTCTAAAACTGTTCTCACAGAAAAATACATTATAATGGAAATTATATATATATATATATATATATATATATATATATCTAACAGACTAGAAACTGGCTACATACAGCTACTGAATCTCAAAAGTGAATAGTGTCTGAGAAATTAATTCTTCCAATTTTAGTGAAGCTAAATGAAATTTTAAATAATGAGATTCATCTACTCACTCTTAACTGGACAGCTCAGTTTCCAAATAAGAAACCTGAAGTTCTCAGAAAGATAGGAATAAAATATAATCCAAGTGAAGAAGGTTCTATTGTATACTAAGTGCATGCTCGTGAATTATCTGAGCTTTTCTGTCTTATAGAATTCAGTCATCACTCATGTAAATTGACAGTTGGGAGGAAAGGTGTGGGAGATAAATACAAGCTACTTGAGATACTGAGAATTTCCCCTTGAAGGTGAGGGTTGTGCATGAACTTTTCTATATCTAGTAGACAGCAAAATGTGTAGAGGCCTATAGGTAGAAAATGAATGTTTGCATTTCAATATGTCAAACAGATGCTCTGTTTCTCAAAATGGAAGATAAGTAAGACAGGTGAAGTCTATAAATATATAGAACATTTTCTACATTCTATTCCATAGAATAAACTTTGGTTTTCTGTAAATACTCTGTAAATATTCACATACTGAAAATAGAAATGTAAACCTTTGTTACTCTTAAAATACATAGAATATCTTCATAAAATATATGTGTGAACCGATTTTTTCCCTTAATTTCTTCCACACATGCATTAAAAAAAAATGACTGTATGAGAAAAGTTTCTAGAAGTGTAAAGTATGAACTCCAACTATTTCTTTTGTTGATTTTTTACTCTAGCTAGGATTTAAGTCCCAATTTCCTATTAAGGCTTAGGGTTAGAAAAAGAATAAGTAACCTCAACAAATTTTCATGCCTCATTTTTACGGAGAGCTATGCATTTATTAGAAGAAATATATATTAGTCTTGGTAGCTAGGAACCTTCAAGAAACAAAAGAAAAAAGAATAATTCCACGGAAGTCTCAACTTATTATTTTTGCTAATACATAATTTGCTTAATCTTGTGTAGTATAAATAAATGAAAAAAATTTCACAATTTGACTTCTAATGCACAGAACTTACAGTTTAGAAAATCATAAATCATACACACAGTAAAATGTATTATAGAAGAGTTCTTATAAATATGTTAGAAACAATAGCAACAAAGAAAAACCATTTGAGTCCTTAACTTGGGGTGCATTTTGCCTAACATCAACTATTATGACATTTTCTGCTTGTCTCAGACATACACTAGTTATAGCAAATAAGGAAAACCATGGAATCTAGGTTTGTTTGGGCCTGGCTTACCTCACTTAATATATTTTTGGCTTTTAAAAATTCCTCTACCAAGTAAGTCTATTCTTAATTTCTTAAATGTAATTGCTTCTGTTGTGTTGATATGATGAATGTTTTTTATGAGAGCCTTTTCACAGAAAATTTTTGGCATTTGAGACATGAGAAAATTTCACAATATATCTGTTCACATATTTTTTCAAGAAATCAATGAAATTATGGTTATGATTGGTAAGTATTTTAAAAATCTATTTTAAATAAAAACATAAATCCTCAACAAACAGCAATATGTTTCTCATATGCATCTTAGTTATTGTGGATACATTTAGTTATGAGTAAGTGAAATTTCTAATATTGGAGACTGAACAAAATTAGGATTTCTTTTCCTGACATGATAAGAATTCCTGAGATAGGCAGTAATTATCATGGGCATAGATACAGAACATTCAGAGGGACTGAGGATTCTGTCTTGACTTTACTATGTATTGTTTTTGCATTCCTATTTGAAACTGAAAGGGAAAATATCAGAACAAATATACATTTTTAAGTCAACAATTCAATGATGTAGCCTATATTGCCATTTTTATGTTAAATAGTATGCAAAAAAAACTGCTTTGGAAAATTCACATTCTTTCATATGACTTCTTACTGAGAGTAGCTTTTTTTTTCAGGCTGACTTGAAGAATCTTACCTCACGTTGTAACAAAACAACTGGAATATCCTACTTCTCATCACATCTGTGCCTTACAAGGCCCAATTGAATAAGAACCAATTTAGGCCCTAAGTCCCCAAGCAATTCTGCTCTAACATCCCCCTTATGAGGCATTACTAAGAATTTGCACTGGATCTTTCTCCCCATGACAATGGAACCAAGTGTTCTGTAAGCCTTTCTGTTGATCCAGCACAGAAGAACACAATGAAGTAAATCAGACACATTTCCTCAATTTATCCAGAAATCAAATGTTGTCATAAATCATCAAAGTACAAATTCCCTTTACTTCTAGCATCCGTGCAGGGAAAGCAAGGTAAATGAAGAATCAATGAACATGGCCCGTGGATTTATGCATACTTCCCTCCAAAAACCAGTCAACTTTTACTTAAAGAAAAGTACAAATCGATACTAAATGGGCATCTAAACGGTGGATATCTTTTCCAGTATAATCAAAAGAGCTTCTCCAGGAGGAAGTCAGATTCATTTTTCAGAATAAAGTGCCAAAAATTAACACTGTATTTGAGCAAAATATTCAAAGTTAAATTTTGATAGATATGTAACAGAAGCAAATATTTGAACCCTTCCTCCATGAAGTATAGTTTAACAAGAAAGCAAAAGGTCAAAGAAAATAAGTAAGATGAATATGTACTCAAGGAAAAAGCAATTGCTTCTTCATAAAAAAATTCACAGAAAAATTATAGAAAATCTTTTCATTTTCTTTGCTCGTTAGGCCATATTGTTTTCAGATCAGTATTTTTCCTTTGGCAAGTGTGTATATATATATATCTGTGTGCACAAGCTCTTACTAGTTTCAAGGGCTCTCTTTTGAATAGTACTCCTCCCTGAAAGACTAGAACTAATAGCAGATTTGTGTGTGTGTGTGTATGTGTGTGTGTGTGTGTGTGTGTGTGCATGTGCACACCAGTCCTGAGACATGAACTCAGGTTCATGTTAAGTTCTGTCCTTGAGCTTCTTTGGTTTATAGCTAGTGTTCTAGAGATGGAGCCATAGTTGTACATATCATTTTATTTTTGCATGTGTGTGTTGTTAAATGGAGAGAAGAGTCTCATGGACTTTCTGCCATCGCTGGCTTTGAGTCATGATACTCAGATCTCTTCATCCTGTGTAGTTATGATTATAGGCCTGAGCAATTGGCACCTCACTAGATTTTTTAAATAGAAGTGAATGATGATCCCATTAAGGAAGTTTAATTATTACTATCTCTCCTTCTGCATCAAATATGCATATAATATTAAGATTTTTCTTTTGTGAAGAATATTTTTTTCTATAAAGTACTACGTGCTCATGGATCACATCTCTTTATCCTATCTAGTCAGTAGGCTGAGATCTGAAGATCACCATTTGAAGCCAGATGGGAAAGGAAATTTTGTGAGACACATCCCCATTAGTCACCAAAAAGTTGAAAGGTGCACTATGGGTAGAACACTAGCAGTGAGCAAAAACTGCTCAGGAACAGTGTCCAAACCCTGAGTTCAAGCCCCAAGATTGGCACCAAAAATGTCTATTTAAATGTTTCTACTAATATATCACTTTATTTTGGTACAATTGGCATGTGATAAATTGAGGATACTGAGGTGTACAACTTACTATGTTTGACACAGTTACTGGTGCCATATAATTTAAGCATCTCTGTCAAGACTTAAACAACAACAATATATACAGGTTGCTCAATTCCCCTTATTTCTTGACGATCACAATTCCTAAAGGTTTATTAATTTGACAGAGTTAGGTGCCATAGTTAATATTATTTGGAGGACAAAGAAACTCAATGTTCTATTTTCTTTTCCTGTCATTTTCCTTCCACTTATTTTCCTTCCCATTTTGTCCTCCTCTTCCCTCCTCCCTGTCCTCCTCCTTCTCATCCAGATCCTCCACTTCCTCCTCCAATTCTTCTCTTCCTTCTTTTCCTCCTCTTTTTCCACTTTTTTTTTCTGCCAGTACCCAGGATTGAACTTCAGGAATCTTGAATTTATTTGTCTTTCTTGGTCATTGTTGCCATTTTAGTATTTGAGATATAGCTCCACCCAAGATTTTGAAAATAGAGCCTCAAGGAATTTCTGTTCAGGATGGCTTCGAACTAAAATTTTCCAGGTTTCATCCTACTGAAAAACTACCATATTGCAGGTATCAGCAAGCTTCAAATTGTAAATTTCATCTTGTAGTATACCTAGGAATTTTGCCTTCCTGCAACTACTTTAGGAATTTCTGTTTCTGTGTGATTTAGGCAGCAGAAAAAAAATGTTATTTTGGTTTGTTTTATTGTGAAAATACTGTATAGAGGGGCTACAATTACATGGGCAAGATAATGAGTACATTTCTTATCAAGCATTATAGCCTCCTCCTTTGTTTCCCCTTCTCATTCTTTTCCCCTCCTCGCCCTATCCAGTCATCCCCCACCTCCCCATCCAATTCTCCCCCCCAACCTTGTAAAGTTCATTTTCGACATAAGGACTTGTACACCTCTTTTTTGCAATGGGTCCACCTGTATCCCTTTGTAGATGATTCGTTTTTTTTTTTTTCACTGTATTTGATATCGACATAATTTGTGGAGGGAAGGGAAAAACAATATTATTTTGAATACAGCAGATACAATATAATTTTGGCCATATGAGTCAATTTGATTTGTATTGAACTTGACTGTTATTTGTTTTCTATCAAACTCCAACAGCCAACATGTCATCTCATAGTTTTGTAAATCAGCCTGACTTAGACCCTTTATCCAAATATGACTATTAATTCTATTGGCTTGCTACAGCCCCCATTTCTAGACATATTTCAGGTCCTATATTCTTCATAGTCCATTGTAGTTAAGAAGCATTAAGTAATTAAGTCATCCTATTCTAACCTCCAACATATAATAAAGTGAGAAGTTCAAATAAAATTTCTTATGGTTTTAAAATGCCTTGCTTATGGCTTTAATTCAAATACCACAACCTAGTTTTCCTCTTAAACCTCTATACCTTGAATAAATAAGATTTTCTAATATATATCATAGGTCTAATCTTTACTACATTTCATATGCATGCAAATGATACTGACCAGAGGAGTCTCCATCATGGAGTCTCCATGATGAAGATGTTACTATTTAATCCTAATGAAATTTGAAGAACTTTGCAGTGCAAACTATGAAGAAGGAGGATGTATAATGAATATGTGTGTTTATGTGTGTGTGAGAGAGAGAGACAGAGAGAGAGATCAATCATTAAAAATAGAATAATTAGGAAGCCTATGCACTTTAGGTAAATTTGCTTTCCTGTAGCACCTTCAGACTTTAAGCAAAACCTTGGTGTAGCTGTAGGGAAAGGGTTATGTCAAGGAAAGCCACAGGAGTTCAAGATTATCAGTATAAAAGGAACCAAGGTATTCTCTAGCCGGGCACCGGGGCTCACACCTGTAATCCTATCTACTAGGAGGCTGAGATCTGAGGATCATAATTCAAAGCCAGCCCGGGCAGACAAGTCCATCAGACTCTGATCTGCAATAAACCACTAGAAGACTGGAACTGACACTGTGGCTTAAGAGGTAGAGCACTCATCGTGAGCTGAAGAGCTCAGGACAGCACCCATGCCCAGAGTTCAAGCCCCATGACTGACAAAAATAAATAAATAAATAAATGAAAATACATAAAATGAAACCAAAGTAGTTTCTATTTATTGTCTTATGCAAGACAGTGAGCACTCATATAGTGCAATGGAGAAAATAAAATACCTCACTCACTGGAGATGTAGATTATAGAAGGGAAGCAATATTCAATGAGCTCCACAAAAACCAATTTCTGTAAGTTGGAATGATATAGTATAAGATAAGGGATGTGCAGTGCACACAGCAAGCAGGAACTTGTACAAGGATTTCCTTCACTTCCAGGTTTAATTACTGCTGTTACGACAGAAAATCATTTTAGGAGTTGTCCTACCATTTTTCTTACTCTTGAAACAAGAAAGGAGATCAAAATTTCCTAAAAAAGTATACCTCCAAATTCCAAGGTTTTCTCTTCACTGACTCAATTGGCAACTACTCTAGAGCATCTATGGTCCCAGAAAACTTAATTATGACTTTCACACAATTTAACAGACACAAATCTATTTGATTGGTAGAGAAATGAGATGAAACTTCTTCCATTGAAAAACAAAGGCTGCTGGGCACCAGTGCCCTATATCTGTAATCCTAGCTCCTGAAGAGGCTGAGATTTGAGGATTGTGGTTTGATGCAAGCATGGGCAGGAAAGTCTGTGAGACTATTATCTCCAATTAACCACCAAAAAGTGAGAAATGGAGCTATGCTTTAAGTGATGGTGTTCTTGCCTTCTGCAAGAAAAGCTCAGGGATAATACCTTGGCCCTGAGTTTAAGACCCAAGAGAACTACAAAGAAAAACATTGAATCTGTCCTCTAAAATCAAAAGCCTAACAGCTAAGTGTGGATTTTTTTGAAGACTTGGTTAGAGATTAATGATAGGGACCAAAGAGAAAAAGTGCAGAGTTCGTGTTCTGCTCCTAAGAGATATTACTTTGTTGTAATAACCCTCTTTCTGCTTATTAACTCCCACATATTTTCAGACATGCTTCTATGGAATGAACCTTTCCTGTGCCCATGGGTACATTCAAAAAGCACCTCAAGTAAGGTTGGACAGAGTAAGGTAGTGAGGCAGAGAATCATGCAGGAGACTACTGCCAAGGATGTCGTTTGGGTCAGCACTCAGAGTTCAGTGGTCTGTGCATATATAGGCTTGAAGTTGCTCTTGTCTTAGATGAAGCCAGAAAGCCAGGTACTACAGAACTCACCTCTATACCACCTGGTCTGCACCTAAGAAGAAACAAGATATACTGCCTAATCAGTACCTGTTAAACTGTAAACTCACAGTGTTGGGAAAGTGTGTCTCTATACCTTAATGCATGACTTTGAACATTTCTTTACATTTTTTGGTTAGGATTTGTTGGGATTTTTTTTTTTTTGAGTTTTTCCTATCATGTATTAGTTCTACAAGGTGGTTTCATGGTGATATTTCCAGATTGTCATATAAGATACCCTGATCTCATTCAGTCTCCCCCTTCCCTCCTGTATCTTTCCACCTTCTTCAATTTCAACAGATTTTATTGTTCTGTTTTTGTATATAATTTAGAAAGTACTGTTCTTTTACTCACCCCATCTTCAGTCACATCATTGTGCATGATGACGATATTCACTAGTTACCACCCATCAGGACCAAAAGCTGTTTTTTTGTCAGTTTTGGGGCTTCAATTCAGGGCCTGCGCACTGGTGGTTACTTGGAGATAATACATTGACAGACTTTGTGTCTCACCGGGCCTTAAACCATAATTCTCAGCTGTCAGCCTCCTGAGTAGCAAGGATGAGCAAGTTGTGCCCAGTGCATAAATGGCACTTTAATTGTATTTAATAGTCTGTATTTTCTCTTTCCTCATTCCACATACTCCATTAGTTTAACAAGAATCACTGAATTTCCTTATGCATTTTCATTAGAACATATGAGGAAGATGCAAGAAAATGAACATGGTAAAATAGCTGCTTTACAACTATAAAAACGGAATAATGAAATCCATTGAAATGATTTGGGGAAGGATGATAGGGATGAAAACAGTTATAGAGAGGCTGAGATTCATTGAAACACACTATAAATGTATCTGAGAATGTACCAATGAAATCCTATCCCCCGATATAATTAATGAAAGCTAATAGAGAATGAAGGAGCAAGGATATTTGTAAAATAGAAATTTAAAAATTAAGAGAAGAAGCTTGGTGCATGCTCTAATCCTAGCTTCTTAGGAGGCTAAGATCTGAGGATCATGATTTGAAGCCAGCCAAGACAAAAAAAAAAGTCCCTTTGAGATTTGTATTTCCAATTAACCACTCAAAATCTGGTGCTGTGGCTCAAGTGCTGGAGCGCTAGCCTTGGGCACAGAAACGCTCAGGGATTACACTAAGGGACAGTGTTCAGATCTTGAGTTCAAGCTCCAGGACTGGCAAAAAGGAAGATGTAAATTGTTATTAAGTAATGAGGAAAGAAAAATAGAGGAAATTAAAGATATACACAATGGATGAGGGTATGAAACAATCAATGTGGAAAACACAATAAAACAAATACAAGACAAACAAAAACAATTTTAAATACCAATCAGTATTACTTTGTTTGCTTCAAACAAAGGATAGGGTACTGTAATTTTTCTCAGCCTCGTGATTTTGTAGTTGATGTGGCAGGGGTTAGGAAAGCCTTGAGGCTTTTGCTTACTAAAGACCAAAGTACTTAGAAAGGAAAGAATTCTATTATGAATATTTTTAAACTGAATTCCTGCTAGTGTTCTACATATTCAGTTTTGGGAATGGCTATATAAAATTCCATTGTGTATAGGTACCACATTTTGGATGCATTCATCTATTGCATGGCATATGGGCTATTTCTACAACCTGGCTGTTTTGAAAACACTGGATTTTTGTTTCTTTATCTGGTCATCAATTCTGGTCAGGCAAGATGAACATTTCCTAGTGTTTCTTTGCCATTTTTACCTCTTCTTCTGAGAAGTCTCTCCCTGACCCATTTACTGATTGGTTTATTGGCTTTGGAAAGGGGTAGTTCTTTGATCTCTTGAATGTTTTGTATACTAGACCTCTGTCGGATGTATTGCTGCTAAAGATTTTCTTCCACTCTTTTGGCTGTCTTTCTAGCTTAGTAACTATGTCCTTATGTAACTATGTAAAGTAACATTTTATTTTGATATAATCTCATCTGTCAAGTCTCTCTGCTATCTGCTGTGGGTGCCTGGGATGTTTTTCAAAAAGTTTCTACCAATTCCTGTGAATTCTAGTGTTTCTCTTAGTCCTTGCAGTAATTTTAATTTCAAGAGCAATGTTGAAGGCATTGATGTACTTTAGTTGATATTTGTTCATGATGACAATGATACACCTTTAGTTCTTTGCAAATGGATGCCCAAATTTTCCATCTCCAGTTATTGAAAAGGCTATCTTTTTCCACTGTGTATTTATGGGTGGTTTATCAAATGTCATATAACTATAAGCATATCATTTTAATTTGGGGGTCAGTTCAATTGATGTTTGAGTCTATTTTTGTGCCAATACCTAATTGTTCTTGTTTTAATAGCTCTGAATTAAAGCTTGTGATCTGAGATTGTGATACCACCAGAATTAATTTTTTGGCCTAGAATTGCTTTGATATTCTATGTCTTTTGTTGTTTCATATGAACTTTTTGATAGTTTTCTCTCTCTTGGTAAAAAAAAAAAAAAACTTTATAGGTGGGGAATCACATTAAATTTGTAGATCATTTTTGGCAATATGGTTATTTTAATAATATTTTACCTATTATTAAACTTGTAAGGTCTTTCCATTTCTTGATATCATCTTTGGCTTCTTTGTTTCTTGATAGCTGCAATTCCTACTGGAGTGAAAAGAATCTTAATGTGTTACAGTTACAGGACAAAGGAAATGAGATCATTTCTCGCCTTTGTTTTTCCCTATCAGCCCTACCTACCCACTTGCCCAACTTCTCATTCCCAGCCATAAACTGTATTGTTGTTTCAACATGGTGTCCTGTACATCTCATTGTTACAATGGGTTAATCTTTATCCTTCTTTCAGCATTTTGTTACTCCCTTTCCCCACTCTAAATTGGAAAACTGTATATATAAGATCTTCATGTAGTTTTGATTGGCATCTTCATTGTAACTTAGGATGTTACACATTTCTTCATGCATCTCTGTAATTTATATTACTCCTAGAAAGAACTGTCTGTTCACTTTGCTTTCCCTTTATTAATGAAATTATTTGTTCCCTTGTAGTTAGTTTTAATTCTTCTTATATTCTGTATATTCTATTTCTAGTAAAAAATTCAGAACTTCTCCCATTTTGTTACTTCTTGTGATTGCTTCCTTGCATGCAGAAAATCATTTCTTAATTCAACTGAAGCTGTTTTATGTACAGGATAGGAAATTCTACTATAGTCTCAATATCTTGTGGATTCATACTCAATTTTTCCATCACCATTTGTTAAAGAAGCTCTTTTATTTCCTCATGGTCAGTTCTGACTCTTTGTGAATTATTTCTGCTGTATTTGTAAATTCTTGGATCTTGGCAAACTCTACATTAGTTTGTAGTTTCCATTTCCTTTCACGCTTCTCCCTTCGAAATCTGGTCAATTTTATACCAATAGATATTCTCATTCATAGAGAAAAATGGGGGTTTCCTTCAATCCATCACCTTGATACTGTCTGATGTACAAATTCTGATAGAAAAATAAATGTATATATGCTAGAATACTCACAGCTGAGAAAATGTGTAATTTTCTCTAATTTTAAATGGTTAGATTGTGTTTTCAAACAAGTAAAATTATACTAAAAATCCCAGTAACCTCAGCAGTTTTAAATCAAAAAGCAGGCCATAATTCTGCTCCTTTTTCCACTTGATCTAAATGTTTTCTCTTCCCCCCACAAATCTGAGATATTATAGCTACAATGACAGAAAATACATTAGCAATATTAGCAATTAATGCTTTATTACAGTGAGCCCTTTTGATTTTCGTGTGTGTGTGTGTGTGTGTGTGTGTGTGTGTATTCTGTACAAAATGATGGGTTCCATTGTGACATGGTTTTGGCTGTCAAGAGGCCTGAACTCGGCCTGGGTGATGTCCTTGAGCTCTTCAGCTCAAGGTTAGTTCTCTACCATTTGAGCCATAGAGCCATTTCTGGCTTTTTCTGCTTTGTGGTGCTGAGGAATCTAACCCATGGCCTCATGAATGCAAGACAAGCACTCTATTCCCTGGCTACTTCCCAGGCCCCATTGTAACATTTCTATAGATGATTATGCATTGATACAAAATATCATCTTTATTCCTAACCTCTGCTCCCACCTGAAGAAATGACTATTTCAAAATAGTTTGTTTTCTATGTTCCTATTTTTCCATCTTTGTAAATGAGAGAAAGCTATGATTTCTTCACGGTTCAAAATCATACTTTTCTCAGTATTGGGGGAAAATCTGTAGTAACTTACACAATAATTGACTATTTTAATATGTAAAATGAGAAACATGAGAGCAGAAATAAATTTTTGAAAGTGTAGTCTTAAGTTATTTTATAATCATGCATATGCATTTTATGAGCATATTTATAATTTACAGAGAATATTTTTCAAGAAAACTAAAATACTCAAATACCCAAAAATGTTTAGTAGCTTATATAAACCTCTTTCTACACATATATATATTCACCAGTATTGTGATTGATGAAATTAGGCATTATGGCAATTTGTATTTATTGTAAAAAAATAAATATAATCTGTTTTCATGCTTCCTAACAGCTGCATAAACTCTATGTCATTGTTATCTACTTTGAAAAAATACCCTTTGTTTCTAAACTACCAATCTGAGAATCTTATCACAACTAAATAACTGGGAGATTTATGACACCTATTAGTGGATATATGATACATAGTATCCAATTGTCTTTGGTGAATCCAAAGCAGAAAATAAAACACTGAATGAAGAAATTTGAGCTGTATCATTATTTCATTTCTGAAATCCATATAACTCTACCTATTTCTACATATAAAAAAAATTTATATTCAAAGTATTATGTGTTTCCAAAAGAAATAAAGTGCCAAAGTCAGAAGTAGGGAGATAGCTGAGGAGCAAAATTAATGTGAAATGAATTAAAATTATTATGATAAAATATTTTTATGAACTCTTACTTGCAATAACTAGTACATGTCTGAGACAAGCAGAAAAAGTCAGATAAGTTGATGGAAGGTGAAATGAACCCCAAGATAAGTATTCAAATGTTTTTTTTTCTTTCTTACGATTGTTTCTAACATATTTATAAAATGATTTCTTTGTTGCTTTATATGTCCCTCTCCCACGGAATAACCCCAACTTTCACTGTATTGCTTGTTGGTATAATTTGTGGATGGGAAGCAAAAAAACAAATTGTTTAAATAGGTTATTTTGTAAATGGTTATTTCGTAGTTCTGAGAATAATTAATTAGAATTTGGTAGGGATTTTACTAAATCTGTGCATAATTTTGTGTAGTATAGATATTTTAACAATAGTAATGCTTCCAATATGTGAATGAGTGTCACTTTCCATTTTCATGTTCTCAATTGTTTATTTTTTAGTTTTTCATTGTAGATATGTAGTATAATTAATATTTCAATCGTTAATACAATTAGATGTATTATCGTTAATTTTTTTACACATGAAACAGTGACACTCACTCGATAGTATAACATGGAGGAGGGGATGGGGGGAAAAACGGAGAAAATGAAGGAAAACGTGACACTATTCAAAAAGAAATATATCTGACCCATTTAATGAAACATTTCTGTACTTTACTTTTATTATAATAATAACTACATATATGTTTTTCATTGTACAGATATTTCAAAATACAATACAATGTATCATTCCTGTACTACATCCATTATGAAGCAAGTATATAATCTTTGATTTGCAATCATATTTATTGAAATTGAAGACATGTTCAGACACAAACAGCAAGAATAGAAAGGTGAAGGCACAATTGTTTATTTCATGTGGATGTCATAAAATCTTTTGGATTAAGGATTTTCCAGGTATTATGGTACAATGAGGTAGAAAAATATTGTTGTACTATTGTAAAGATGGGTAACTACAGAAAATACTAATATACAAGTTGTTTCTAAAAGATGAAAGAGGATTGTAAGCGTTTGATCTAGACATCTTACACTTTTTTGAGTATTATGGAGGTGCAGGGAAGGTGATGGAAGGAGAACAGGGATCAACCTAAGCTCTCTCCAAAAAGCAGAGTGTTAGGGTCCCATCAGTCACTCCACTTCTAGAGAGTCACACCAAGTATGTTATATTCTTACAGAGATATACAACAAAAAGAATATGAACTGCTTACAGAAAGCAGCAAAGGCTGGTGAGGTGGTGTCACATGGTGGTGGTGACAGCAGCTGAGCCTGCAGGTCCATACGAGGTATAGGTATGGGTATTTGCTTTGTACATATCATTAATGAAGAATTTAAAGAGGAACAGGAGCCCACAGCTCTTGGCCCCAGTGAGATGCAGAGACAATTCAGCATGTTGCAGACAGTCTGAAGCTACATCAGGAATTATAATTACTCTACAAAAGACATTTCATGCCTCCACAAACAGCATCTGAATATGAACCATTTCTCCCACAAATGAACACTGACACTTTTGAAAGTTGCAATGAGGATCTCATAGAACCTGGCCTGAAACACTTGCTGGAGAAGTGGCTCCAGTTTTGAAAAGGGGAAATGAATCTGATAACCTTGCACCCCCATTTCTGAGGGAAAACAAAGTACGGAGAGAGCCAGGCTCCAACAGCAGTAAGCAAGGTGAAGGGTGGTGGCATTCCAGCCGAATTCCAGCCCACTTCAAATTTGTAAAATTTAATCAGGAAAAACAAAAAACAGAAACAACAACAACAAAAAATCAGACAACTGTAAAAAAACAAAACAAAACAAAACAAAAGTATGTTTCTAGACTGTGCTGACAATGGAATCTCCCGTGCTACCCACAACTCCGTATAGGGAAATGCTACAGATTCCATATATTCCACAGCCTTGCGCATCCCAAGTTCTCTGCAGACTCGAGACTACAGATTAAAACTACGTTCTCTACCAGTAAATTTATTTGCCCCACCATATAATGCTGCCTAATCTAGACTGGGAAGCAAGCTGCAGAGACTCCAATTTTGTAAGACAGAACATTTTTCTGGCTACGGAAACAAACTGACTACACAATTCATCTTTTCTTTCTGATTTATGGGTTAAATACCTTAAATTCCTACTATTTCCTAATTGTACTGAGAATGAGAATCTGAGTATCAGTCACTCGCATTTAAAGGAGGCTTCAGAAACCAGTTTTGCCCCAGCCCCTGTAATATCCACACAAAAGAATTTCCTACCTATGGAGATATCCACCCCATGGTGTGGCCAGATTTTGACCCCAAGGACAGGTGAAGATCCCAGCAATCTAAACAGAGACTCCTCTAAGATATTGCATATTGGACTCAGTAGTCACAAGATCCCACAAACAAATTGGAGAACTTAATTTACCTATTTTATATATAAAAAATTGTTGTTGTTTCTTTCAGTCTTACATACATAGTTTTGGTGATTACTATACCTGCTTCTTAGCTTTGCAAATGCTAAGGCTGGCTATATTTTGTTTTATCATTTTTCATTTTTTTCTTTTTCTTTTTTAGTTGCTACTTTTATTCTAGGTTCTCAAACTTATTAGCATAAAAGTTTGAGAATTATTCCCTTATAAAGTTCTGAATCTTGGTTCTTTCTGTGGTTATGTTTCCCTTCTCCTATCCGAGTTTGTTTATTTGGGTGTATTCTCTTCTTTTTCTGATAGAACTTGCCAAGTGTCTGTCAATTTTGTTAATTTTTTGAAAGAACCAACTCTTTGTTTTGTTGATTCCTTTTTTTTATTCTAATTAATTTAATTCTGATTTAATTTTAATACTTTATTTCCATCTACTGGATTGCCGTGCATTTTCAAGGAGGTTCAGATGTCCCATTAAATTGTTGGTTTCAGAGTTTTCCAATTTGTTGATGTAGGAACTCAGAGCTATAAACTTGCCTCTGAGTACTGCCTTTGCTGTGTTCCAGAGGAGCTGGTAATTTGTGTGTTCATTTTTGTTGACTATCATGAACATTTGAATTTCCTTTATAATCTCTTCCATGACCCACTCATGATTCACTTGTGTGTTGGACAATCTCCACGTGTTACAGGGCTTTCTTTGGTGGCTTTAGTATTGAGTTTTAATTTTATTCCCTTGTGGTCCCAGACAATGCAGTTCATAACTTCAATGTTTCTTAATTTGGACAAGTTTGATTTGTGACCTAAAATGTGGTCTATTTGGGAAATGTTATGTGTGCTGATGAAAAGAACGTGCAATCTTATACTCCTGGGTGAAATATTTTTTAGATGTCTGTTAAATCTAGTTGATCTATGCAGTTGTTTAGTTCTGGGGTTTCTATGTTGAGTTTTTGCTGAGTTGATCTATCTACTGGGGATAGGGGTGTGTTAATGTCCCCAACAATTAGTGTCTTTGGATCTATGTTAGATTTGAGGGAAAGTAGTGGTTCTTGGATGAATTTGGTTCCATTATTTGGTGAATAGATATTTAGAATTGTAATATCTTCCTGAAGGACAGATCCCTTAATTACTATGGAGCAACCTTCTTTATCTCTTCTAACTAATTGTATTTGAAATCTATTTTATCTAATATTAGGATCTCAACTCCCTCCAGTTTATGGGGGCCATTTGTTTGGAAGATTTTATTCCAGCCTTTCACTTTATGTTTGTTTTCATGGGCAAGGTTTTACTCCCAAAGGCACCAGATAGAAGGATCTTGCTTATAATCCAACTAGACATTCTATGTAGCTTAATTGGGAGTTTAGTCCGTTAATGTTAGATTTAGGTAGTTCCTGGCATATTATCCACCTTCTTGGGGGCAATGAAGGCTGACTTCTTCATATGGTTCTTGGATTCTCAGATTGGGTGTGGTTTCTTGGTCTTTTATTGTGGTGTTGCTGGTTTTCTATGTGTAGAACATTTTTAAGTATATTTTGTAGGGCTGGTTTGGTGGAGATATATCGTTTTGGTTTTTCTTTGCTATGGAAGATTTTTATTTGACCTTTAGTTATGAAGGAGAGTTTAGCTGGGTACAGTATTCTTGGTTGATAGTTGTTTGTCTTTAGAGCATGATGTACATCATTCCGTGCTCTTCTTGCTTTGATTGTCTTTGCTGAGAAATCTGAGGATATTCTAATTGGTTTGCCTTTGTAGGTGGTTAATCTTTTCTCCTTGACAGATTTAATGATCCTTTACTTGATCTGAATTGATCCTGTGCAGATTATAATGTGTTGGTGTGATGTCCTGTTCTGGTCTGGTCAATTTGGTGTTTCAAAAGCTTCTTATATCTAAATAGTAGTATCTTTTTGCATGCTGTGGAAGTTCTCTGCTAGGATCCTGTAAATAAATATCCTATACCATTAATTTCAGTCTTTAGGTGCTCCTCTATTCCCATTATCCTATTAGGCCTTCTGATGGTGTCTTCCAGATGTTGAATAGATCAATCATATTTTTTTGGATTTGTCTTGTATCATTGTGTGTTCTTTTTCTATAATGTCTAGGCTGTCTTCAACCCCAGAGATTCCATCTACTGCATGGTGTAACCTAATGTCAAGACTTTCCACTTTGATTTTATTGTTTTTCTTCTAATTGTTTGGCTTTGATGTGTTCAAATTCTTTGTTGGAGCTTTGTTTTAGATCTTTTATGACCTTCTTTACTTCCTTAATTTGGTATTCAATGTTAACTCTCAAATCACTTAGTTGATTGGTTATGGTTACCCTGGACTACGTTTCCTTCTGTAGGGATTCATTTAGAATTCCCTTTTTGGTCTCCCTGGATTCATTTAGCTGTCAGTTTATGGATTCCATGAATACCTCTATTGATCTTTTTCTATTCTCATCCCATTCATGCAATTCCTGTATTAATCTTTGATTAGTTTCCTCATGATCACACAATTCCTATATATCTCTTTGACTGTTCTCAGCCTTCTCACGCAATTCCTGTGTTTCTCTTTGAATGTTCTCAGTCTGCTCACACAATTCTTCTTTCTCTTTGACTCTTTTTAGCCTGTTCACACAATTCCTGTCTTTTTCTTTGACTTCTCAGCCTGCTCACACAATTCCTCTTTCGCTTTGACTGTTCTTAGCCTGTTCACAAAATTCCTGTCTTTCTCTTTGACTTCTCAGCCTGCTCTTGAAATTCCTATATTATCTTTCAGTACCTTCCTCATGTTCACAAGGTTCCTATAGTAATTTTTTGTTAGCTTCAACATGCTCATGAAGTTACTGTATTAATGTTTGATTTGCCTAGTCTCACTTCCTATCACGCTCACACTGAGTCGTTTGCAGGTTTTTAATTTTTTCATTTACCAAGTTTACCAGTAATGTTTGTAGAGCTTTTGGGGAACTCTCCTCTGGATTATTCATTAACTGTTCTGTCACCTGTTTATACTGAGTGGGAGCTGAGAAACCCAGACTTGTAATTTTTCTTGGCTTTCTCCAGTGTGTTCTGTCCATTTGGTATACAAGTAACACCATCTTGAGCTACTACACTATATTAAGGCAAGGATCAACCAGATTCCTGTAACTTCACAGTCAGATACAATTAAGTTCAACAGATACAATCTATTCTACATCAAACAACTATGAATTAATGGGCTAAGAACATCCAAGAGTGATTCTGCAAACCAGAAATTGTTTGTTTTAGGGAAAAGTGAAGGAAAAAATAGGATTAGAGGATGGGGAGAGGTAAAGGAGAGTGAATTTAGTCAAGTCCTAATCTCAGAGAAGGAAATAGGACAGAAAGAAAAGAAAAGATGGTAAACCAAAAATTTGTATTTAAAAAATGAAACACAAAAATTATGTCAATATAAAGAAATGATATTGATAGAAGAAAAGGATTGTATGAGAGGAGGGGAAAAATAAAAAGGAAAAAATAAAAAATAAATATTTTTAGTATTGCATACTTGAAAGTTACATAGGTTTAAAGAATTATACTACTATTAAAGAAGTTAAGCCTAAGAAGTTGTAAATTGAGTAATAAGTTTCTGGTTTAAGTATGTAAATAATGAGAGATAAGGTCTAATAATCAATGATGGGAATACATCTAGGGATGAGCAGAAAAGCAATTACGTTTCACAAAAAAGAAAGAGAAAAAAAGAAGAAAAAAAGGACAAAATATTCAAAAGAGTAAAACACCCCCCCCACACACATACGTGTACAGTCCTAAAATAAAAATTTTGAAAGAAAAAATAGAAAACAATTAAAAATAATTATAAAAATATGTATAAAATACAGTTCTTTGTTGTTGTTGTTGTTTCTGGGGGGGAGGATCTTGTATCTCCCCTGTGTCTGTAACCAATCTTTTGGTGGAGTCTCTGGTCTGCTTGTGGTGTTCGATTTTCCTGTGGTTTCTTTGATTTTTTAACTTAGTTTATTTGAGCAGGCAGTCAGATCTGCCTTACCCAGGAGTTTGTGATCCTCCTCCCAGGCCAATTTAGTAGGAGGGGGATCTGTTTTGAATATCACAGAAGAGGGAGATGGCTGTTTTCTCTAGTTTGAAGATGCTGTGATGAGACTAGGTTCTGGGAAGTGTTGAGGCCATGGCACCATGGGATGGAGTGAGGATGACAGGGTTCTACTCAGGCCAGATTCTTGGTTCCCAGGCCATCCCTGGTGGGCAATCAGCAGGATGAACATTTCTGCTCTTGTCAGTTCTTTCTGATATTGAGTAGAATGCACTCACATGCTGTGTCTGTCGCCTTTGTCCCGGGTTTTGTCTGTGGACATGTTGTCCACAGCTGATGTCGCAGCTGCCTCAGACGAGGGTACAGCTAGTGCTCAGATCTGTCTCCTTGACCAAACTGCCTGATTTTTCCTCTCTAGCCAAACTGTCTGTACTGGGATGGCACACTTGGTATGATTCCCTAGCCAAGCTGGGACTGTTCACTGGAACACTAAAACTGGTTTCTATTTGAGAGCTTGTGTAGCCTAGCTTCTCATCAGCCATCTTACTCCATCTTCCTTTCAGTATTTTTGTACATTCTCAAACCGTGTTCTCACACTGGCAAGAATACAATAATCTGTTTGATGGGTAATTGTTCTTTTAATTGTATTTGACATATTTTTGTTTCTATTGATTTATCCTTCCTAATTATTGGAAACAGTGATAAAAATATTTAATATATAGTCTTCAACGAGACTATATATTGCTTTAACGAGAGAGTAGAAGTTATGTTCAAAAGATTGTTTTAAAAATTTCTTATAGAGACAGTATTGTAAACTTTATACATAAAAAAGACAAAAAAAGTTTAGTTGTTTTTTGCTCCTATGACAAAATTTTAAAAATAGGATTTAAATTATATGGTAATACATTTTTAAATGCCAACTGAACAAAAACTAAAATTTGTTAACCAGCAAAGTTTTCTCTAGATGATTATCTCATTTATTCAGCCCCCTACTTTTACATGTTTTGGAGTCCTGAAAGGAAAAGGAAAATTTGTGTTGATTATTAAATATTGTGAAATTGTCAAACTAGCTTTTTAGAGACTCTAAAGGGTTGGGATATAGAACTGTGGTAGAGATCAAGCATAGCATGTTCAAAGCACTGTGTTGGATATTCATCACTGTGAGTTAAAAAATAAATAAATAAAAAGGAAGAAGAATAAAGTACAGAATCAAATTTATCCACACTTTATTTATTGAATAATTACAGTAAATAAGAGGGTCAAGTTTCTGTGTTTTTGATCTTTACAGTAGTTTCTACTTAGTCTCTGGAGATATATTCCAAGTGGATACCTAAAATCAATGAATTCCTTTATACAGTTAACCCTCATTATCCATAATTTCCAAATCTAGGATGTCAACCAACCAAAAATTTAAATTAATCAGAAATTTTTTTTTATTCCCCAATTCATATAGCCACTATTCACAGACTGTTACATGTATGTTGATAATAGACATAACCTTGAGGTCATTTAAAGTGTAACTTACTTTGTATGAATTATTATTCTATTTTCTATATAGGACTGGAGCCTGTCCTGATTTTAGTATAATCAATCAGTTCTGGAAGCAACCTATGAATACCAACATGCCCATTTTGTGCTTTTACCCAGACAATGTAGCTACAATAAAGGGTAAGTTATAAACTAGGTACAGTAAGACAATAATAACAGTAAGCAATAAAATAGAATTTTAACAATATACTATAAAAATATAAAGTGAAATGGGTATGGAAGTGTTCACCTGTAACCCCAGGAAACAAAGGATGAGGCAGGAAGATAATGAAAGAAATAGACACTGAGACCTTACATACACAAAAAACAAAAAATGTATTATGTGAATATGGTCTCATTCAAAATGTTAGATTTTTCCATTTAATCTTTTCATAGCACAGTTGAGCACAGGTAACTGTAGAAGGGAAAACTGCAGTGAAGAGGACTATTGTATAATTGTTTTGTGAATAGAAAAAACGTACCCTATTTTCTGAGAAGAAAAGTCATGCATCTTGCTTTTGCCTTTTCTGAAACTCTATGACATTTCTTCCTTGACACCTAACCATCTTCTCACCTTGGTTGTGGAAAGGACAAGCCCTTCAAAACTTAGTTGTGTCATCAAGGCTTTCCATGAAAACAGTACAAACATTTTCTATTCCTGAACAATCAAGCACCTTGTAGCTTGTTTCACTCCTCCTATTTTGCTCCCAGATGCATAGAGGACCCTCCTTTGAGGACTATTCTGTATTTTCAGGTGAGTGAGATAAAAGACAATGTGAATTTGAAGATTGAAATTTAGAAGGGAAATCAAACTCCTCCGTTTTCTTTACTATGGACCAGAAAAAATATATGTGCTTGCCTGCTGAGAGGGAGCAATTTTGCATCCTGTGCTAATGAATTTAATCTTGATGCTAATGTGAAATGTGTCTGAAATGTTTCCTGAAACCTAATTCCTTATTTTCTGAGAGGACCACCCATTCAGAAATTCTGACTTGTGCTCTGAATATTTACTTCCTGCACAAGGTAGTTGCTTGGATATTTTGATTTTGTGAAGGCTTAGTGAATTAAGTATTGTTTTCTCAGTTAAATTATAAGCATGTAAAAATGAATTGAACCTGATTAAATGAAGTTCTTTCTGCCTATTTTCTCTGGTACACATTTCTCTGATTTAGATAATCCATATTTTAAGTTATTTTGGACGTCTTAATAGGTCTGTGAAAGTAGATGAGTCAATAGAATTGCTGAATTGTTCACATTGACATTGGAACAAAGACTTATAGTTGGTAAGAAACCAGCTGAGGCTGAAGCTATGAGCCTCCTGCCTGTTTTCAGCTCCCAATCTCTTCTAAAACACCCCTCACTTCTGATGCGGTGGTTTCTTTTTCTAATATCTTATTCTGGTTTCCTAATATGCCAACATGCTAGGAGTGAAAGCAAGCAAGGCAGATGTGGCAGAGTGATTTTATATGAAGATCTCTCACACTTCGAGCTTCTGGCTGAAAACTCCAGAAAGACAAATGTGAAGTAATAGCTAAGAGAAAATGTAAGCTAGAAAGCAGCAATGCTTAAGCATAAAAACACTTTCTAAGATAAGAAGACTCAGGAATTTGTCACATGAAGAAAATCTGGTAAAAAAGAGAATATTCAGGAATAATGAGAAGGGGGCGGGAGAGAGTGGAGAGAAAGAGGTCTAAATTACCTGGAGCTGGGACCTTAATGTGAGCTTAATTTTACCGTGGAAACCAACCCCAGTGACGCTATAGCTTACAACATTGATTACTCTCTCATGCGACAAACCTATTTCAGGTCTACTGCCACTCAGCATGGTGTCCATTCTGGGATTCAGACTGACTGCTGGAGGTTCCCAGAGGAAGAGAATAGTTTGAAAACCATATGACCAAAACTCAGAGGAGACACATGTCATCATTTCTCACATGTTATTTGTCAAATTAAGTTATACAACAAAGTCTGGTAGCAATGGGGATAGGAATACATATTTTGAGCATTATAGTAATGTCTATTATTATTGTCATAAAATAATCAAACATCTATTATTTTCACAAAAGGGAAAGAGATGACATTTCTTCATTTTTAATATTGGACAGGACATTCTGTAAAATGTTCCTGAACTGGGGACTCTCTCAATCTTCTCTCCTAAGATTGTTGCTATGAAGTTTTAGGGAGGAAAATTACAGAACAAAAGTGTGTTATCAAGCTGGGCACTGGTGGCTCACACCTGTAATCCAATGCTGACATCTGAGGATTATGATTCAAAGCCAGTCTTTGCAGGAAAATCTATGAAATTCATCTCATTTTAACCAAAAAGGGCCAGAATTGGAACTGTGACTAAAGTGTTAGAACAGTAGCTTTGAGGGTTGGAGTGGGGGAGGAAGCTCTGGAACAGAATCTAGGCCTTGAGTTCAAACCCAGGACTGAGGATTAGGGGGGAATGTGTTCCCAGTGCATGAAATCAAGGGTGTATGTCAACATCATTATTCACGTTAACTTTGTGGTTTATTCTTTGAATGAAGTATGGGTCTGGGAAAGTGATTCAGTGATAGAGCGCTTGCCTTGCATGCCTGAGGCCCTGGGTTCGATTCCTCAGTACCACATAAGCAAAAAGAAAAAAAGCTGGAAGTGGTGCTGTGGTTCAAGTGGTAGAGCAGTATCCTTGAGCTGAATAGCTGAGGGACAGTTCTGAGGCCCAGAGTTCAGGCCCCATGACCGGACCCCTCCACAATAATAAAATAAATAAATAAATAAATAAATGAAGCAGCTATGCACAATATAAGAGATGTGGATTGCACGGAGGCACTATTTTCATTTTTTTTTTCACAGAAAGAGCTTGAAGTCCCAAATTCCATGAATTCTCTAAAATGTTATAAGGTCATAATAGATTTGTGGAACCCCAATGGGAATATTACCACATGGCAACGTGATGTCACAAAGTGATGTCATAATAATGTTTTCATGCCACAATTAGTTGGAATGCCAACTGGTGATGTGGCCTCAATAGGTTGTGATATCACAATGGGTAGGTGATGTCAAAATGACTTGCTGGATCACAATTGTCAATAAGTCCACAAAGGAACTGTGATGTCTCCAAAGGCATGTGTTGTTACAAATGTGAAGTCCTTACAAATTTATGATGTCCCAATATGTCACAATGATCATGACATCTCGCAGTATGATGCCATAATGTTCACAATGCCAGAATGGATTTCTATCACATACCTGAAAGATTATGAAGTTGATAACAGGTTATGAGTTCACAAAAGGCCTAATATATCATTATGGCAGCACGCCTCAAATTTTATGAGGACAGTACAGGTTTGTGATGTCACAGTGTTTTACTGATATCACAATGGTAATGTGATGGCTCAATGATTATTAGGTCACATTGGGTTTTTGATCTCAATATACATGCCACATTTGAAGTAGAACCAAAATGAAGAGGCATTCACAATGTGATAATGATGTTACAATGACAATATGATGTGATAATGCAATGAGTCTTTGCATTGTGATGTCACAATGAGTTTATAGTGTCATAAAGGCAAAGTAATGTCACATGAGTGAGGATATTACAACGTCTTTGTGAGGTTTTAGCAGGGGGTCACAATGGATTTCTGGTATCTATATATGCTACATTATCACAGAATGTGCCTATGATATCACAGAGAAAATGAGATGTCATAATGCCATGAAATCATGATGTAACAGTGAGCTGTCTCATAGCAACAATAGGCTTCACACTGGTGATGATGTCACAAAGGATTTGTGATGTTACAATGACATATCTGATCTCAATTTTCAGGTTCCAAGGAGGATATGGGTACATAAAAAGATTGTGATGTCACAAAACATGGCTTTACAAAAGTGCTAAGTCTTGAAAATATATTTGGAATGTCACAATGTGATTGTGATGTCAAAACTGCAATATTATTTCATGAAATGTATGTAAACTCACAGTGGTGATGAGGGCAGAGTGAGTTCATGATGTCACAATAAGTTTGTAATATCACAATATGTCATATCCTAGTTGCTACTAGTTCACAATAAGGATACGAGTTCACAAAAGAGGTTAAATCCCAAACTACATGATTTCTTAAATATTCTACGTTCATAATTAGTTTGTGAAAACACAATGGGTATATGATATCACAATAGCAATGTGACACAATATCATGTCATAACAATGCTTTTATGTCACAATTATTTGGTGAGGTGATAATTGTGATGAGGTCAAAATAAGTTAATGTGATGTCAGTTCATGTCATAATAATGTTTTGATGTCATAATTAGTTGGTATTGCCATAATGGTGATGATATGACAAGGGAATTGTGATATCACAATGGCTAGTGATATAACAAGGGCATGTAGATCTCAATTTTTCATTAACTTACAATGAGTACATGATTCACAAATGGTGTGTGGTGTCTTTAAAGGCATGTGTTCCCCAAATCTGATGAAGTCCAAATAGGATTGTGATAACACAATGTGAAACAATGTTTATAACATCAGGCACTGTTATATCACAGTGGCTGTGATGTCAGATTGAATTTCTGCAATCACATATCATACCTGAAATATTATGAGGTTTAAAACAGATTATGAGCTAACAAAGGGCCAAATTTATCAGAATGGCAGCATGTCACAAAAGTTATGAGGACAGGACAGGTTTATGATATAACAGTGTTTTAGTGATATCAGAATGGCAATGTGATGTCACACAGGGTCTGTGATGTCATAATGGTTAGAAGATCACTATTGTCTATTGAAATCAACCCACATTCCACATGTGAAATAACACATAGAGAATAAGTATTCAGTATATGAATTAACAATAAAAATGTGATGTCATTATGCAATGATCTCATTGTAGGTTTTTGATATCACAATGAGCTGATATCATAAGGACAATGGATGTCACACTGCTAATGATGTCACTAAGAATTTGTGATGTTACAATGGCATGTCTGTTCTCAATTGTCATTAGTTCACAATATGGGAACACAAGGAACTGTCATATCACAAAGGCATGTACCTTTCAACTGCACTGAGAGGTCAGAGTTTGTAGTATCAAAATCACATGTCCAATTTCAAATGCTGCTAGCTCACAATGAGGATAAAATTTCATAGAGGAACTTGAAGCACAAAGGCTAATTTCTAAAATGTTATGAGGTCCTAATAGTTTTGTGAAAACACACTGGGATAGTGATAACAAAATGACTACATGATGTCACAAGATCTTGTCTTACTAATCATTTATGCCACAATTATTTGGTGATGCCATACTAGAGATGAGTTCACAATTTATTTGTGATTTAATAATGGTTTGATGATGTCAAAATGGCATGCCAGACCTCAATTGTCATTCTCAGTATGTATATGAGTTCACAATGGTAGAGATATCTCCAATAGCATGTGTTTTCAAACAGAACTGTGTTGAAGTCCTAACAGGATTGTGATGTCACAATATATCACAATTATCATGATGTCTGGCAGTGTGATGTCACAGTGGTCATGATGAAACAGCGGATTTCTGATATCATTTGTCAGACGTGAAATATAAGATCAAAAACAGATTATGAGTGCACAAAGCACCTCAAATATCACAATGTCAATATGTCACAAAGTTTATGAGGACAGTACAAGTTTTGATGTCACAATGGGTTTCTGATGTCACAATTGCAATGACATCAAAATGGTTTGAAATGTGTCACATTTGAAATGGAAGGAAATTACAGAATAAGCTTTCACAAGGTCACTATTTGGTCACGTTGTGTGATGTCATGAGCTGGTGATGTCACAGTTGTGATGTTATAATAGTTATGCCATTACAATGGGTTTCTGATATCAACATATATGCCACATTTGAAGTAGATGGAAATTATAGAATAGACATTCACAATGGGTCTATAATGACAATGTGATGCCATAATGGTATGGTCATTGAAGTTTTGTGATTTCACAATAAGCTGGTGGTATCATAAAACAATGTGGTGTCACACGTGATTTGTTCTCAATTATTATTATTATTTCAAAATGAGGTTATGGGTACATAACACTGTAATATCAGAAAGGGCATGTTTTTTTCAAAGGTGCTAAGAGGCCGTAATATATTATGCATGTCACAATGTAATCATAATGTCACAATAGAAATGTGTTATCACAATGGTGTTTGATGTTACAATGTAAAGAGGTCAAAATATATTTGTGGCATCACAATAAGTCTGTAATGTCACAGTGACATACTACTAGTTCAGAATGTGGATATAAATTCACAGAAGGAGCTTGGATTCCCAAGGCCAAGATTTTTTTTAAATGTTATGACATCATAACTGGTTTATAAAAACGCAATTAGACAGTGATATCACAATATCAAAGGAATGTTACAATATCATGTCATAAGGTTTAGATATAATAATTACTTGGTGATATCACAATGGTGATGAGGTCTCAATAGGTTTGTGATGTCACAATCGGTTTGTGATATTACAATGGTGTGGCCGATCTCAAATTTTGTTAATTCATAAAGAATATATGAGTTCACAAAGGGACTGTGATGTCTCAAAAGGCTATAAGTTGTCACAAAGGCTATGAAGTTATAACAGTTTTTTTATGTCAAAATGTGAAAAAGTGGTCATGACTTAAGACAGTTGATATCACAATGCTCATATCACAGTGTATTTATATCACACATCATACATGAAATATGAGGTTGAAAACACATTATGAGCTCATCAAGGGTTAAGATAATACAATGGCAGCATATCACAAAAGTTATGAGCACCAGACAGCAATTGATTTTTGTGGGTAAATTTTTTTTTAATTTAATTTAATTTTATTTGTGAACACACTGTACAGAGGAGTTACAGTTACATGGGCAGGATAATGTGTACATTTCTTACCAAGCATTGCAGCCTCCTCCTTTGTTTACCCTTCACATCCCTTCCCAGCCTCCCCCCTCCCCCCCTAATCCCAATCCTTCTCCTTCCTCCCCCCCCAGCCGCCCCCCCCACCAACGTTGTAAAGTTCGTTTTGGACATGACAACTTGTACTTCTCATTGTTGCAACAGGTCCACCTGTATCCTTAAACAACTGGTTTTTCCCCATCTCCTCCACAAGTTATACTGACATCAAATATAGTGAAAGCAAGAGTTATACTGTGGGGGAGGGACATACAAAGCAACAAAGAGATAATCTTATAAATGTGTTAGAAACACATGCATGAAAGAAAAAAACATTAAAATACACATCTAAGGGTTCATTTTCCTGACATCACATTATCTGACCTTTTCCGCTTGACTCATACATATACTAGATATTACAAATAAGGGAAACCATGGGACCTACGTTTCTTTGGGCCTGGCTTATTTCACTTAATATAATTTTTTCCAAGTTTTTCCATTTCCTAACAAATGGGGCAATGTCATTCTTTCTGATGGAGGCATAGAATTCCATTGTGTATATATACCACATTTTCTTGATCCATTCATCTACTGAGGGGCATCTGGGTTGGTTCCATATCTTAGCTATGGTAAATAATGCTGCAATAAACATAGTTGTGCTGGTAGCTTTAGTGTGGTCTTGTTTGTAAACATTTGGGTAAATGCCCAAAAGTGGGATTGCTGGGTCATAGGGGAGCTCTATGTGGAGTCTTTTGAGGAACCTCCATGCTTTTCAAAGTGGTTGAACAAGTTTACATTCCCACCAACAATGAAGTAAGGTTCCTTTCTGTCCACATCCCCTCCAGCATCTGTTGTTGTTAGAGTTCTTGATTTTTGCCGTTCTAACTGGAGTGAGGTGATATCTCAATGTTGTTTTGATTTGCATTTCTTTTATGGAGGGCAAATGACATAGCTAGCAAGATCAATAGAAAGCCCACGGATTGGGAGAAGATCTTTACTAGCCATACAACGGACAAGGGTCTCATATCTAAAATACACTTGGAACTCAAAAAATTAAACCCCCCAACAACAAATCCTCAAAGAAACAACTGCCCAATAAATAAGTGGGCGAAAGACTTAAAGAGAAACTTCTCTGAAGAAGAAAGAAGGATGGCCAATAGACACATGGGTAAATTTTTTTATCCTACTATTTGCCAAAGAGGTTTTTAAGTTCTAAGAGATTGGGGATAGAGTTTTGGGATAATTGAGGTATAATATCATGTCATCTGCAAAAAAGGGATAGTTTAACTTCTTTCTTCCCTATGTGAATGGATTTAGTGTCTTTTTCTTGCCTTACTGCTCTGGCTAAGGTTTCCAGAACTTTATTGAAAAGGGGTGACAGTGGGAATACTAGCTTGTTCCTAGTCTTAGGAGAATTAGTTGTAGTTTTTCCCCATTAAGTATAATATTAGCTATTGGTCTGTCATATATGGCTTTTATTGTTTTAAGCAATGTTACTTTTATTCTTATTTTATCCAGAGCTTTTAATATGAATTAATGTTGTATTTTTTCAAAAGCCTTTTCCATGTCAATGGAGATAATCATGTGTTTCTTGACCTTGAATCTGTTGATGTGATAGATTACATTTATTAATTTATGTATGTTAAACCATACTTACATCTCTGGGTTGAAACTTACTTCATAATATATGATTTGTTTGATAAATTTCTGGATTCTACTGGATAAAATTTTATTGAGGAGCCATACATCTTTGTTCACAAATAGATTGGTCTGTAGTTCTCTATTTTTGTTGGATATTTGCTGGTTTGGTGATGAGTGTGATATTGGCATCATAGAATGAGTTTGGGACAGCTTCCTCTGTTTCATTTTCTCTTAAATTTGGGGAGTATAAATATTAATTCCTCTTTCAAGTTCATGTAAAATTCTGTAGTGGATCTGTCTGGTCCTGGGCTTTTCTTTCTTGGAAGATTTCTGTTTCCTCTACCTCATTTTAAGATATTCTCTCATTTATTTTATTTCTTTTGGGTTCAGTTTGGGCAATTTGTATTTCTCTAAAAATGCATCCATTTCTTCTAGGTTTTACTTCCTTAGTGAGTATGGTTCTGGAAATAATTCTCTATAATTGTTTGGATGTCTTGGGTATTTATTGTTATTTTTCCTGTTGCATCCCTGATCTTATTTATTTGGGGTCCAGCTATATATTTTTTTTAGTTTTCTGATGTCAATAAACTGGCAATAGTACAATGTTATGTATGAATTGGTTTGTGATGTCACACTGGCAATGTGCTGTCACAACGAGGATGCCATCACAATGGGTCTGTGATGTCATAATGTTATATCACATCTAAATCACTATTGGGATATAAGATTACAAAAGGAGCTTGAGGTCCCAAATACAATGAATTTTCTAAAATTTTATGAGGTTTCACAATGGTCATGACAATGGATATCTGACATTACATGTCATATCTGAAATATGAGGACAAAGTTTATGAACATACTAAGAGCCTAAATTATTTCAAGAGCAATATGTCACAAGACTTATGAGGAGTGACAGGTTTTGATGTCACAGTTGGTTAATGATATCACAATGGCAGTGTGAACTCACAAAGTGGTTATGATGTCATAATGGGTATGAGGTAACAGTTGGTTTCTGATATCAAATGGAAAACCTGAATAGGCATTCCAAATTTGTTTATATTATTATTAAGAACACACTATATCATAATGCTATGATTTCATTGTAGTTTTGTGATATAACAATGTGATATCATACTTGTGATGTCTCTATGTGATTTTGATGTTAAAATGGCCTGTCTGATCTCAAATGTCATTAGCTCAAAATGAGAATAGACAAACACAAAGGAACAAGGATGTCATAAAGGCCATGTGTTTTCCAAGGTCCCAAGTGGTCATAATAGGTAAGGGATATCCCAATGTGATCATGGTATCACAAAGGCAATGAGATGTCACACTGAATTTGTGATGTCACAGTGGTGATCAAATTACAATGGGTGTGTGATTTCAAAACAGTTTTGCAATATTACAATCAGATGTTGAATTTCAATTGCTACTAGTTCACAGTAAGAAAAATGTGTACACAGAAGGAGTATGAAGTCTCAAAGGACATGAACTTTTTAAAAGTTTTTTTTTTTTTTTTTTGGCTCCGGTCGTGGGGCCTGAACTCTGAGCCTGGGCACTGTCCCTCAGCTCTTCAGTTCAAAGCTAGCGCTCTACCACTTGAGCCACAGCACCACTTCTGCCTTTTTTGTTTGTTTGTTTACGTGGTGCTGAGGAATTGAACCCAGGGCCTCAGGCATGCAAGGCAAGTGCTCTACCACTGAGCCATCTTCCCAGCCCCAAAAGTTTTGAGGTCATACGAGGTTTGTGAAAACACATGGACAGAGATATCACAATGACAATAAAATGTCACAATATCCTGTCATGATAATGGTTTGATGTCAAAATTAGTTGGTGATACCATAATGGTGATGAGGTCAGCATAGGATTGTGATGTTACAATGAATTGGTGATGTCACAATTGTATGAATGATCTCGAAAATATGAGCTCATAAAGGGACTGTGATGTCTCCAAAGGCATGTTTCCACAAAAGAGATGAAGTCCTAATAGGTTTGTGATGTCACCATTTGTCACAATTTTTATTACATCTGGCAGTGTTTTGTCACAGTGGTCATGATGTGACAGTGAATTTCTGATATCACGTATCAGAAATATGCTTTGAGAACAGATTATGAGCTTAAGAATGGCTAAGATATCACAATGGCAGCATGACAAATATTATGAGGACAGGCAAGTTTGTGATGTCACAGTGGGTTACTAATACGACTATAGAAATGTTATTTCCAAAGGTTTTGTGATGTCATAATGGTTATGAAGTCATAATGGGTTTCTGATATCGACCAATTTACCATATTTGAAATAGAATGAAATCACAGAATAGGCATGACAATGTGTCTATGATATCAAATGATAATGATGTCATAATGCTATGATGTCATTGTAGTTTTGTGATGTCACAATGAGGGGGTAATGCCATAATGACAATAAGATGTCACTCCAGTGATGATATCATAAAAAGATTTATGACGTTATAATGACATCTGATTTCAATTTTCATTAGTTCATGATGAGGATAAAGGTGCATATAGGACTATGATGTCACACCGGTTGTTTTTTCAAAGGTGCTAACAGGTTTTAATACTTTTTTAATGGCACAGTGGTTATGAGGTCACAATCAGTTTTCATGTCATAATGAGTTTGCAATATCTCATTGACATTTCCATTTTGTGTTACTACTAGTTCACAATGAAGATATGAGTTTACAAAATGTGCTTGAAGAAACAAAGTCCATGAATTTTCTAAAACATTATGAGGTCATAGCAGGTTTACGAAAACACATGTGACAATGATATTGCAATGGAAATATGATTGTTATATCACAAGGAAATGTGGTGTCAGAATTTGTTTGTGATGTCACAATTGTTATAAAGGCACACTGGTTGATGGGATGATAATGGTTATGAGATGTAACAACAAGTTTGTACTTCCAATTTCATTTGCTCCAAACTGACAATGAGGATACAAGTTGATAAAACAAGCGTGAAGTCCTAAAGCTGAATTTTTCTTAAAGGTTATGAGTTCATAATGGCTGTGGAAACACAATGGGACACTTATATCACAATGGCAATGAGTTCCCAAAATACCAGGAAATAATGTTTAGATATCACAATTAGTTGGCGTAGGGTCTGGAATCTTGTCTTCATGATGGGGAAAGAAACCCCCCTGCCCATCACCTGCCTCACAGATAAGGCCATATCCAATTACCTGGAACAAGGGCAGGAAATTGGAGGATAGGGACTGGGAATTTCCTGATTATCTGCCCACTGAGCCAACCTATTTAGGCCTGGACCCGTCTAGACATCATTTTACCATGCCATATGTGTCTCCCTGATCATGTTCTGTGTCCTATCTCTTGGCTCATCTCTGGTCATCATGGCATCCCAATACAACTCTCCACTGGAGGTAAATTGGATTGTTGGTAGGGTTTTTATTTTTTTCCACTTTAGCATATTTCCTAGCAGTATTACGTGTATTTGTGTGCTACAGGATTTTGTAAAAATTGGCAGCATGCAGCATAGAAACTGAATTATAAAGACTACAATATTCTATATTTCAAAATGTGGTTTCTGAGATGATTGCCATTACATCCATTGCAGGTTTATAAAAACACCATTGGACGGTGATTTTGCAATGAATATGTTATGTCAAAATATGTCATAATAATATTTTGATGTCACAATTGGTGATGCCAAACTGGTGATGAGGTCACAATAGTTTTGAGATGACACAAAGGGTTAGTTCGTGTCATAATTGCATGCCAGATCACAATTGTTATTAATAAGGAGTATATGAGTTCACACAGACATCATGATTTCCCCAAAGGCATGTATTGTAACAAATGTGATAAAGTCCTAACAGGTTTGTGTCACATAGTGACACAAACTGTCAAAATTGCCATGAGGTATGGCAGTATGTTGACACAGTGGTCATGATGTCACAGTAGATTTCTGATGTTATATGTCATATTTGAAATATTCTGAAGTTGAAAATGGGTTATGAGCTCACCAAGGGTCTTACATATCACAATAGCAGCATATCACAAATGTTAGGAGGACAGTTCAGAATTGTGATGTTACAGTAGGTTAATGATATCACAATCTTTTGTGATACACAAAGTGACTGTAATTTCATGATGATTATGAGGTCACAAGTTTCTGATATCAAACCATATGCCACATTTGAAATAGGATGAAATCACAGCGTAGGCATTCACAATGTGTCTATGATACCACAATGACAATGTGTTAACATAAGACTATGTTGTAATTGTAGATTTGAGATATCACGATGAGCTTAAGGTAGCATAATGATAATGTGATGAAACAGTGGTGATGTCACAAAGGATTTGTGATGTTACAATGCCATGTCTGATCTCAATTTTTATTAGTTTACAATGAGGGTTTGGGTACATAAAGTGATTGTGATGTCACAAAGCCCAGGTGTTTTTTTCCAAGGTGGTAAGAGATCATAATAGGTTTGCAAAGTAACAGTGTTAAGATGTCACAATGGGTTTGTGATGTCATAATTAATTTGTAATAGCAAAATAACATGTCCAAGTTCAATTGCTATTAGTTTCCAATGAGATTTCAAGTTCAAGTTAGGAGCTAGATGTCCTAAAAAACATGAATTTTCTAAAATGATTTGAGGTCATAATGGGTTTGTGAAAAAAATTATGTGTCCTTTATGACATCACAGTCCCTTTGTGTCCCAATATTGTGAACTAATCACAATTGAGATCAAATATGCCATTGTAACATCACAAACCCTTTATGACATCATCACCAGTGTGACATTACATTGTTGTTATGACACCACCAGCTGATTTTGACATCACCAAACTACAATCATAGCATTATGACAACACATTGCTATTTTGATGTTGTAGATGCACTTATGCTTTTTCTGTGATTTTATTCTGTATCAAATATGACATTTGGGCTAATAGCAGAAACCCATTTTGACTTCACAACCATTCTGTCATCACAATCCCTTGGTGACATCACATTTCCACTGTGACAGCCCTAATCCACTATCACATCACAAACCTATCCTCTCCTCATACATTTTTGGACATGCTGCCTCTGTGATGTCGTAAGCCTTTTGTTAGCTCATAATCTGTTCTGGACCTCGTAATAATTCAGGTATGACATGTAATATCAAAAATCCAATGTGACATCTTGACCTTGTGGCATTAAACTGCCAGATGTCATTATCATTGTGTCACCATGTGACACAGCAAATATGGTAGTATTTCATAATATTTGTGAATACACATACCTTTGGAGAATTCATTGTCCCTTAATGAACTTATATACATATTGTAATGACAATTGAGATCCAGCATGCCATTGTGACATTACTAATCTTGTGACAATCAAACCTATTGTGACCTCAACAACATCATGCAATCGCAATTGTCACAATAAAAACAGAATGACATCATACTCTAACATGACTTTGTCATTGCATCAGTGACCTCATATAATATTTTGGAAAATTCACTGCCTTTGGCATTTCAAAGTCCTTGTGCAAACTCTTATCCTCATTGTGAAATAGTATCAATCGAAATTGTCATATCATTGTGATATTACAAACTCATTTTAACATCAATAACCCATTGTGCCATCAACACTGTGACATCGCAAACATTTTGCGATAACATTGCCATTGTGATATTATAATCACATTGAGACATCATAAAATTAGGATATCCTAGCTCCTTTGAAAAAACACATGGCCTTTGTGACCACACATTCCTTTTTGTACACATATCCTCATTTTGAACTGAGGACAATTAAGATCAGACATGCCATTGTAACATCACAAACCCTTGGTGACCTCATAACCAGTTTTATAATACATTGTTGTTATGACTCCATCTGCTCATTGTGACATCAGAAAATAGCAATGATATAACTTTATGACATCATATCATATTGTTGTGATGATAGACAAATTGTGAATATCTATTCTGTGATTTCATTCTACTTCAAATTTTCCATGTGGGTTGATATCAGAAACCACTTATGACGCCATAACCACTGAGACATCACAGTTCCATTGTGTTTTTACTAACACACTATGACATCACAAACCTGTCCTGTCCTAACTTTTGTGACAGGATTTTATTGTGATATCATAGGCTGTATATGAGCTCATAACAATGCTCACTATGAAATGTGCTTATTACCATACTCATTTAACTATAACACTTCTGTACAACATTTTCACAATAAAAAAGAATTGGTAGGTGGGCAGTTTGGGAAATGATGGTTGGAAAGTTTTACGCAGGAGAACCTTTGGAGTTGGGGAGGGATAGAGCCTATATATAGGCTGTTTGTTCAGAGGAAAATAGGATTGAAAGTGAGAAAAGGCCAGGAATGAAGGAAGTGTTGACACAGCAAAAGGGAAAAGCCTGGGAGGAGAGGAAATTGAGCAGTATCAGGAGACGAAGTATGGAAACTGGCTACTGGTGCAGAACAGGGCAGGCCTGTGCAGAGTGGAGAGAACTGAAGAGAAAAAGAAAGTGGTAGAAGGGAAAAAGTGAATGACTGGCAGTAAGGACAGGTCTGTAGAGAAGGAAGGGGGAATAGAAAAGTAGAAATCCTTGCCGTTTAAAGTTTGGAGTTTTGGAGATCATAATTTTGGGGGTTACTAGTTTGCAGACTAATTAATGGAACTGCCCATTGGAGGTTTGAGTTTTTGTGGTCTAGGCTGCTTTTGGCTGTAGTTGCAAGCCCTTTGTAGTGTAAATAAATTTGTTTATTATTTTAACCATGCCCTGATGTATTGTCTAGTGCTTTAGAGGTTATAATTTTGGAGGCCCCCCAGCAAGATAATGTATTTGGACAGCATCGCGCCTTGGCCCCCAGTAAAAACCCTTTGTAGCTGATTGTCTCTGTCATCAGGGGTGATAACCTCCCTTGAGTGTTCGTTTGCTGAAGAAAAATTTCACACATATACATTTTTCTAATTTGGGGAGAGGAAGAGAAAATAACAAAATGCTTAAATAAGAATACAGGTTGACCCATTGTAACAATGAAATGTACAAGACACTATATTAAAATGAACTTTACAACTCAATGGTGGGGTGTTAGAGGAATTTAGTTGGGGAGGAAAGGGTGGTAGGGGAAAAACAAAGGAGGAGGCAACAATTCTCAACAGGAAATATACTCATTGCCTTATTCCTGTAACTGTAACCCTTCTCTACAGTATTTTTACAATAAAAATCTACACAAAATTAATTTCCGCAGGGCTCTGATGGCTAATGCCTGTAATCCTAGCTATTCAGGAAGCTGAGGTCTAAGGATCATGGTTCAAACCCAGCCAGGACAGGAGAGTCCATGAAAATCTTATCTGCAATAAAGCATCATAAAACTGGAAGTGGAGTTGTAGCTCAAGTGGTAAAGTGCTAGATTTGATCTGAAGAGCTGAAGGACAGTGCTCAGACCCAAAGTTCAAGCCCCATGACTAACAAAAAAAATTGCCTTGCATTCTGTGAGACCACAATGGCATAAAACAAGAATTCAATAACTAAAGCCACTAAAGAAAATTCTGTAATACATGCAGGCTGAACAACACACTGTTGATCCATTAGTAGGATATGGAAGAGATTAGAAAGGTAATGCAATTGTTCATAATAATTAACATAAATGAACATACAAAAATTACCAGCTTCTCCGGGACACAGCAAAGGCAGGATTCCAGAGGCAAATTTATAGCTCTGGCCTCTTGCACCAACAGAGTGGAGAGATCTGAAATCAACAATGTATTGATATATCTGAAGCTCCTTGAAAGCGAGGAACAAGATAAATCCCAATCCAATTAGTGGAAACATGTAAAACATACAAAAATTAAATCAGAATTAAATGATTTCAAGTGTAACTAAACCATAGGAAAAAGTCAACAAAGACGTTGGTTCTTTGAAAAATTAAGAAAATGGAGGGTCTCATAGCAAATCTTATTGAAAAAAGAAGAGAACACATCCAAATAAACAAACTCAGAAATGAGAATGAAAACATCATCACAGAAACAACTCAGATTCAGAACTTTGTAAGGAAATATTTCTCAAACCTATATGCTAATAAGTTTGAGAATCTGGAAGAAATGGATGAATTTCTAACAAATATTGACATGCCCAAATTAATTGAAGATGATTTAAATCAAATAAGCAGATCTATAGGAAGCATCACAATAGAAACAGCAATGAAACCACCCACACAAGAAAAGCCCAAGAATGGATGGATTTAGAGCTGAATCCTGAAATCACAGAGTAAGCGTTCTCAGTGCATCTATAACATAACAATGACAATGTGCTATTATAATTCTATGATGCAATTGTAGTTTGGTGATGTCACAATGAGTGATATCATCACAACTAAGTGATATAACAGTGGTGATGATGTCAAAAAGTGTTTATGATACGACAATGGCATATCAACCTCAATTGTTATTTGTGCACAATATTGGCACACAAAGAGACTATGATGTCAAAAAGGACACATGCATAATAGGTTTTTTCTCAAACCTATTAAGACCTCATAACCTTTAGGAAATTCATGGCCTTTGGGATATCTGGCTCCTATTTTGCACTCAAATTCTCATTGGAAACTAATAGCAACTGAAATTGGACACGTTTTTTTAATTACAAACTAGTTAGGATATCACAAACCCATTGTGACATCCTCAACACTATGACATTGCAAACCAATTATGAACTATTAGCAACTTTGAAAAAAAATCTGGCGTTTGTGACATGTCCTCATTGTGCATTAATGACAGTTAAGATCAGTCACACTATTTCAACAACACAAAGCCTTTTTGACATCATCAGGAGTGGGACATCGCAGTGTCATTATAAATCTAACAGCTTATTTTGACATCATAAAATAAAATAATATCATACCATTGTCACAGTGATATCATATAAACATTGTGATTATCTGTTCTGTCATTACATTTTATTTCAAATGAGGCATGTTGTTTGATTGCAGAAACCCATTTTGACCTTATAACCCGTGACACCAAAAACGTTTTGACATTACATTCAATTGTAATATCACTGACTTTGACTTTACCAATGTGTTCTATTCTTATAACTTTTGTGACATGCTGCTATTGTGAGCTGTTTTGGGGCTCACAAATGGTTTTCCATCTCAATATTTCCGGTAAGACATGTTATATTAAAATCCACTGTGACATCATGAGCAGTGTGACACCAAAAAGCCAGAATTCATCACTATTGTGTCACATTGTGACATCATAAACGTGTTTTGTCCTCATAAATTTTGTAACATGCTGAGAGCATAATCTCATAATCTCTTTTTGATGTCATAATATTTCAGGTATGATATATGATACTAGAAATTCAGTGACATCATGACCATTGTGACATCAAACTAGTAGATGTTATTACACTTGTCTCACATTATGACATCACAAAATTCTTATTATCTCATCAAATTTTGACAACACATGCCTTTGGAGATATTATAGTGCCTTTGTGAACATATATAGTCATAGAGTTAATGACAATTGAGATCTGACATGCCATTGTGATAATCAGCAACCCATTGTGACATGAGAAACTTAGGTGTCTTCATCACCAATATGGCATCACTAACTGAGACATCCAAATTTTATTATGACATATTTGGATATCACATTGCTATTGTGATAACTCTGTCCCATGTGTTTTCACAAGCCTAATATGACTTCATAATATTTTAGGAAAATTCATTGCTTTTAGAACTACAACTACTTCTGTGAACATATGTAGAAATTGAAATTGGACATATCACCTTGATGTAACAAACTAATTGTGACATCACTAATGTGTTGTGACCTCATCACCACTGAAACATAAAAAAACAGTTGTAACATCACATTGCCGTAGTGATGTCAGGATCACATTTTGAAGTTCCAAACCAACTGTAACATTCTCAAACCTTTGAAAAAAAACATAGGGACTTTGTGATATGACAGTTCCTTTTTGTAACCATACCCTCATTGTGAACTAATGAAAATAGAGATAAGACATGCCATTGTAACATCATAAACACTTCGTGATATCCTAACCAGTGGGCTATAATATTGTCATATGACAAAATCAGCTCTTTGTGACATTTCAAAAATAAAATGACATCATAGTATTAAGACATCACATTGCAATTTTGATGTCGTAGACAAATTGTGAATGCCTGTTCTATAATTTCATTCTATTTCAAATGTGGCATATGTGTTGATATCAGAAACTTAATGTACCCTCATAACTATTCTAACATCATAAACACTTTGTGACTTAAATACCAATGTGATACGACTTTGTCGTTATGATATCATCTCATCATGACATCACCAAATGATGAGATCATATATATGACATCACATTGTCAATGTGACATCATAGACACATTTAAATGCCTGTTCTGTGATTTCATTCTATGTCAACTCTGCCATGTGTGTTGGACTCAGAAACCCATTGTGACCACATAACCATTGTGATGTCACAGTCTCTTTGTGAGATCACAATTCCATCGGGATGTCACTAAACTGCTATGACATCACACAACTATCCTGTTCTAATAACTTTAGTAACATCCTGCCATTGTGATATCATGAGTATATTGTGAACTCAAAATCAGTTTTGAACAAACACATATTGAATGTTAAACGCTGGAATAAAATCTACCAAGCAAACAGCCCTCATAAACAGGCAGGAGTTGTAATCCTTATATCAGATAAAATAGACTTCAAATTAAAATTCGTGAGAAGTGACAAAGAAGGTCATTACATACTAATTAAGGGACCTCTCCTTCAGGAAGATATTACAATTCTAAATATCTATTTGCCAAACAACGGAGCACCCAAATTTATCCAAGAAACACTACTTTCCCTCAAATCCTACATGTATACAAAGACATTAATGGTTGGGGATTTTAACACACCACTCTCCCCACTAGATAGATTAACTCTGCAAAAACTCAACAGAGAAACCGCAGATCTAAACAGCTGCATAGATCAACTAGATTTAAGACACATCTACAAAATATTTCACCCAGCTGCATCAGAATACACGTTTTTCTCAGCAGCACATGGAACATTTTCTAAAATAGACCACATTATAGGCCACAAAGCAAATTGTCCAAATTCAGAAACATTGACGTTATACCTTGCATTCTCTCTGACCATAAGGGAATAAAATTAGAACTCAACACCAAAAGCCACCAAAGAAAGTCCGATAACACATGGAGGCTGAACAACACACTGCTGAATCATGAGTGGATCATGGAAGAGATTATAAAGGAAATTCAAATGTTCATGCTATTCAACAAAAATGAGCACACAAATTACCAACTCCTCTGGGACACTGCAAAGGCAGTAGTCAGAGGCAATTTTATAGCTCTGAGTTCCTATATCAACAAATTGAAGGGATCTGAAACCAACAACTTGAGACATCTGAACCTCCTTGAAAAAGAACAGCAAGATAAACCCCATCCAGTAGACAGAAAGAAATAATTAAAATTAAATCAGAATTACATGAATTAGAATCCCAAAAAAAACTTATAGAAAGAATCAACAAAACAAAGTGTTGGTTCTTTGAAAACATTAACAAAATTGACAGACCCTTACCAAATCTTATCAGAAAAAGAAGAGAACACACCCAAATAAATAAACTCAGAGCTGAGAATGGAAATATCACCAAAGAAACAACCAAGATTCAGAACATTATAAGGGAATACTACTCCAAACTTTATGCTAATAAGTTTGAGAACTTGGCAGAAATGGTCCTTTTCCTAGCAAATATTGACATGCCAAAACTAAACCAAGATGAGTTAAACCAGCTTAACAGACCCATATCAAGCATTGAAATAGAAACAGCAATAAGAGACCTACCATCCAAGAAAAGTCCAGGACCAGATGGTTTTACAGTGGAAATCTACAAGGCCTTCAAAGCAGAGCTCACACCAATACTCCTCCAACTCTTCAATGAAATTGAAAGAGAATGTTCACTACCGAACATATTCTATGAAGCCATCATAACCATCATCCCAAAACCAGGCAGGGACTCATCAAAGAAAGAGAACTATAGACCCATTTTTTTTTGATGAACTTGATGCAAAACTTCTCAACAAAATTATGGCCAATCAACTTCAACAATTCATCCAAATAATCATACACCTCGATCAAAAAGGATTCATTTCAGGGATGCAAAGCTGGTTCAATATTCTCAAATCAATTAATATTATTCATCACATCAACAGGAGCAAGGATAAGAACCACATGGTTATCTGAATAGATGCAGAAAAAGCATTCGACAAGATCCAACACCCCTTCATGATGAAGGTTTTGGAAAAATTAGGAATCCATGGAACATTCCTCAATACAATAAAGGCTGTATATGACAAACCTATGGCCAGCATTATACTTAATGGTGAAAATCTAAAGCCATTTCCTCTTAACTCAGGAACAAGACACAGATGTCCACTCTCTCCACTTCTCTTCAATCTAGTATTAGAATGCCTAGCTACAAAAATAAGACAAGATGCAAATATAAAGGGGATCCAAATAGGGAAAGAAAACTCTCCCTCTTTGCAGATGACATTGTCTTGTATTTAAAGAATCCCATAGACTCCAATCCCAAATTATTCAAGCTCATTCAAATCTTTGGAAAAGTAGCAGGGTATAAAATTAATCCCCCAAAATCAATGGCTTTTCTATATGCCAACAATGAGAAAAGTGTGGCTGAAATTAGGAAAGCAACTCCATTTGTAATAGCCCCACAAAAAATAAAAGACCTAGGAATTAACTTAACCAAAGAAGTGAAGGACCTCTATGGTGAAACCTTAAAAACTTGGAAAAGGAAATCAGAACATAGAAAATGGCAAAACCTCCTATACTCCTGGATTGGAAAGATTAACATCGTGAAAATGGCAATACCTCCCAAGGCTACCTACAAATTCAATGCGATACCTATCAAAATTCCAACCTCATTCTTCAAGGAAATAGAAGAGGCAATCCAAAAATTCATACGGAACAATAAAAGACACCGAATAGGAAAAACGTTTCTTAACAGAAAGACTGCTGCTGGAGGAATAACAATACCAAATTTCAAACTCTACTATAAAGCCATAGTAATCAATCACAAAAACAGACCTCAGGACCAATGGAATAGAATTGAAAACCCCGAAATGAACCTACACACCTCTAGCCATCAAATCTTCGATAATGGAGCTAAAAAAATAGAATGGAAGAAAGACAGCCTCTTCAGTAAATGGTGCTCCAAAATTGGTTAACTACTTGTAGGAAACTAAAGCTAGAACTTTATATATCACCCTGGACAAGGATCAACTCCAAATGGATCAAAAACCTCGGAGTCAAAGCTGACATTCTGAAAACATTACAGGATATAATAGGAGAAACCCTAGGTCTCCTTGACGCAGGGCGAAATTTTCTTAATAGAGACCCGGGAACACAACAAATCAAAGAAAGGTTGGACAAATGGGATTGCATGAAGTTGCAGAGCTTCTGCATTGCAAAGGACAGAGCTAGCGAGATCATTAGAAAGCCTACGGTTTGGGAGAAGAACTTCACTAGCCATACAATGGACAAGGGTCTCATGTCTAAAATATATTTGGAACTCAAAAGATTAAATCCCCCAACAACAAATCCTCAAAGAAACAACTGCCCAATAAGCAAGTGGGCTAAAGACTTAAAGAGAAACTTCTCTGAAGAAGAAAGAAAGATGGCCAATAGACACATGAAGAAATGCTCAACCTCCCTCGCCATAAAAGAAATGAAAATCAAAACAACATTAAGATACCACCTCACCCCAGTTACAGTGGTAAAAGCCAAGAACTTTAATAACAGATGCTGCAGGGGATGTGGACAGAAGGGAACCTTACTGCATTGTTGGTGGGAGTGTAAACTTATTCAACCACTTTTGAAAGTAGTATGGAGGTTCCTCAAGACTCCACATAGAGCTTCCCTATGACCCAGCAATCCCACTTTTGGGCATTTATCCAAATGTTTACAAACAAATCCAAACTAAAGCTACCAACACAACTATGTTTATTGCAGCATTATTTACTATATTTAAAATATGGAACCAACCCAAATGCCCTTCCGTTAGAGGAATGGATGAAGAAAATGTGGTATATATACACAATGGAATTCTATGCTTCCATCAGAAAAAAATGACATTGCCCATTTGTTAGGAAATGGAAAGACTTGGAAAAAATTATATTAAGTGAAGTAAGTCAAGCCCAAAGAAACATAGGTCCCATGGTTTCCCTTATTTGCAATATCTAGTATATGTACGAGTCAAGCAGTAAAGGTCAGATAAGGTGATGATAGGAAAATGAACCCTAAGATATGTATTTCAATGTTTTTTTTTCTTTCATGCATTTGTTTCTAACGCATTTATAAGATTATTTCCTTGTTGCTTTGTATATCCCTTCCCCACAGTATAACCCCTGCTTTCACTGTATTTGATGTCGGTATAATTTGTGGAGGGGAAGGGGAAAAACAAGTCGTTTAAATAAGGATAAACGTGGACCCTTTGCAACAATGAGAAGTACAAGTTGTCATGTAGAAAACGAACTTTAAAACTTTGGTGGGGGGGCGGAGTATTAGGTGGAGGGTGGGGGAGGCTGGTAAGGGATGGGAAGAGGAAACAAAGGAGGAGGATACAATGCTTGATAAAAAATGTACTCATTGTCTTGCCCATGAAATTGTAACTCCTCTGTACAGTATTTTCACAAGAAAAAATAAATTAAGGAAAAAAAAGAAAATTACTGATGGTGCAAAAAAAGGTAAGTATATTATTTTTTCATATTTCACTTTTTTGATTATTTTATTATTTATAAGTGCTTACAAAGATATATTCTGTATAACTAGATATACTTACATTGAGTATGTATGTGTGTATATCTACAATATATTTCAGCAAAATACAAAGGAGTTTCTTTTATTTCATTCCTTATTTTTGGTACTGAGGATTAAACCAAGGGTCTCATGATTTCCAGACGAAGCACTCTAAATTTTAAAGTATATAAAGATGGTACTTTCAAAGATTAACCTGAAAAACTATTATAGATATTTTGCATAAAATGCTTTGCCTTATGAATTTGGCTTCCATTAATAATTCAGTAAATCTTATTCTACTCATGAATTTTCTTGAATTTTGACCTTATCTACTTACTACCCAATCTGAAACTAAACAAAATTAAACTCAAGATTTAAAAAAATTAAATGACACAAAAATATCAAGTGTGTAAAAAGACAAACAACACTGCATATATTTATGTATATCTTGGTTGATATACTACTTTTCAGCAAAAATGAAACCTGACAATCCAAAGGTTAATTGAACATTGGATATTGTAGATTCGTGGGTAAAATTAATTGACATGGAATACCAGAACCTTAAATGTTATGATTACAATAAAAATTAATTTTAAGGTTGCAACAGCAGGACTTTAAACTATGTAGAAGAAAGCATCCCACCATTTATTTTGGAAGGAGTTATAATTAAGAAAGTTATCAGTACTCTGGAGTGTCAAGAGTACTTTGTCACCTGAAGTACATTCTTTGTAATTACTTTTAAGGCTTGAAGCTAAATCAGCATTAACACCTGAAAAGGGTTACAATGCTTTCTGGTTTAAGAAATTAAATCAAGATGTAAATTAAACCCCATTTGAGAGTCAAATGAGACTTTTAAAGAGATTAAATATTGAAACTATTAGTGTATATTTTCAAATGACAAAGTATGATTGTAAGAACACATGAGATACCTAATGTGCATAGAATATGAATTAAAAAATACATTAGAAGCCAGGCACCGGTGTCTTACGCCTGCAATCATAGCTACTCAGGAGGCTGAAATCTGAGGATCACAGTTAAAAGCCAGCCCAAGCAGGAAAGTCTAAGAGACTCTGATCTCCAATAAACCACTAGAAAACCAGGAGTAGCACTGTGGCTCAAGTGGCACAGCACTAGTTTTTTGCTGAAGAGCTCTGGGACAGCGCCCAGAACCAGAGTTCAAGCCCCATGACTGACAAAAAAAATCAAAGAGAGAAAATTGAAGCAATAAAAAGAAAACTCAAAGATATTTTTAGCCTTTCACCAAAGATTTATTTTTAGCTATCAGACAGTACATAATAACTCAACACTTAAGTAAGCCTGAAATACTATAACGAGTCTGCATAATTGTAGCTACCGAGAGCTCAGATCTTCAATCAAGTAATTGCTGAAAGCTCACTAGAAGGAGGAACAAATATGTTCTCAGTTGAAATCTCACAATAATTTTTACCCTAGTCTCAAAGGAAAGGATTCATAATCAACATAGTACCATGCATGAGGCAGACAGCAGCACTAATGCACCTTTCTGATGATTAATTTTATTCCTGAGGTTCTCTCTTTATTTGTGGATCAAGGTATCCTTATGTCTCGGTGGAAGCTTGTGCCTGATGTACACACAATCATCAACTGCCATTCCTGGGTAATGTTCAATTAATTAAAGGTTGTTGAAACCACCTTACTTGAAATAAGTAATTCTCATCTGTGGGCAGAATAAAGCCTCCAACCATATGTACTTTGTCATACTAGACTGTGGATAAACAGGGACCTAGGGACCCAGGGACTTATGTTTTAGAGTGGCTATTCTTTGTAAAGGACACTTAAGTCATGGTTTCTCAATCACCACATGATTAACATTTAGACCCATACATTTTTTTAAGTTTTTGCTGCAAATTGTAGTATGTTGGATAGTATACTTAGTGTTAACTGAGTAACCCCTCTCCTCGATAAACTTATCTTCTGTCATTGCCAAAATGTCCATTAGAAGGCAAAATTACTGCCATTAGAAAACCGCTGGTAGAAGAGCCTTTGGAAATATTTTTACATGATTCGATATATAGCTACATCTAAGTTTATGGAGAGACATGAACAAACAAGTACAAATACATACACAGATATGTATTTAGTCTTTTCTACATCTACTAATATAGATCTACTTTTCTGTATCTATATTCCTTATTGTATAATATACACTTATACATAGTATGCATAGATTTAAATATGAATATATGAAAGTGTACAAATACATATATGAATCAGTTATATTTATATTTGATTTATAGTATGTTTTCCATTCTAATATGTGCAAAATGAATTATACTTGTAAATGAACAACATATATACTAATATATCTGTACACACATGATATGTTTGTATAGTGATTGCATATTTGGTGGAACTGGTTCCCAATCCAAACGGATAAAAATACCCATGACTGCTAAGATCTATATATAAAATATGATAGTATTTGCTTATAGTATATAACTATCTTTGCTGGATATTTTAAGTCATCTCTAGATTATTAGATTACTTATGCTGTAAATACAACATAAATTGTTCAACTATTGTACTTAGTAAATAACAAAACTAAGTCCACCCATATTTAGTTTAGATGTATTTTTAGCACAATATCAACTTTTATTTTATTGAAGTGAGTAACAAAAACTGCTATTTAAATTGACAGGGTACATTAGGAGAACTCATTGTTTGTCAAGGACCAGTGGAGTAAGAAGATTCACTGCCACTACATGCAAAACTGAACTTGCAGCAACTTGTAAGGCTGTTATAGAACAATTTGTCAGGAGAATATGATGCATATAAAGCCATGATGCACACCACCTAAACCATGCTATCTAATCACCTCAGCAATAGGAGAGCTGATTATTTAAAAGATATTCTTAGTTATAAATGGAAACAAGCCAGCTATCATGAAGGAAGGAAGGAAGGAAGGAAGGAAGGAAGGAAGGAAGGAAGGAAGGAAGGAAGGAAGGAAGGAAGGAAGGAAGAAGGAAGGAAGGAAGGAAGGAAGGAAGGAGGAAGGAAGGAAGGAAGGAAGAATCGAAGCAAGAAGAGCCAAATCCAGAAGCTGATGGTTCACACATATACATTATGTGAAATTAATAACAACAAAAAAAAAAAACATTAAAAAGCCAGGCACAGTTATGCATGCTTATAATCCCAGACCTTGGGAAATAGGCAGGAGAATATTGACTTTAAGGGAATCTTCGATATTTGAAATGTTCAAAATGAATCTGGCTTATGAGATGAAGACTTTATTACTCCAAAATTATACCTGAGTACTACTGACTGGTACCTATAATCCAAGTTTCTTCGAAGGCACAATATGGAAGAATCAAAGTTCAATGTCAGTCCAGACAAAAAAGCCATGAAACACTATGATGATCTATGCAACACTATCTTGAGCAATGGAAACTGGAACTGATGACTTGGGAGTGTCATCCCAGCAACAATAGGAAGCATATAAAATATGAAATTGTGGTCTCTAGGGGTGTGACCAGATAGGAAACAGATTCTTCTCAAAAATGAACAGGAAAGCTTAAAGAGATCTACCTCAAAAATAACCAGTGGAAAAAGAGGCTGAAGGCGTGACTGAGCACATACCTAGAAAGGGAGAATGGTAATTGCCAAGTAAGTGTGAAGCTCTAATTTCAGATCTAGAAGCACCAAAACAAAGCAAAAAAAAAAAAAAAGCTGTAACAAGCTGTGGAATATTTTATAAAATTGAGGAATTTCACCATTTTCCAATATTCCAATAGAATTTTGTACAATCACGTTATTAAAATGTTTATTCCCTCTATATGTAGCTCCTTCAGTATGAGTAACTACTGGAAAATAAACCCTTTACACTACTCCATTCACTTTGCTCAATGATCACATCTTATCGAATGTTTCTGTCACAACGCTGGACAGTATGTATTCATGTCTAAAATTTTTCTTGAAATGCTAATTCAATTGTCCATGTGCTTCTTGTGTGTGGAGCATGCATATATATATATATATATATATATATGTATATATGTATATATGTATATATATGTATATGTATATAAATTGTGTGAAAATTCTATATTATATAAAATTATGTAATGATTTGTTTGGTATTTAAAAATCATACATGAAGCATACTAAACACTGGTAAAAGCTAATCTAGTTACAACACAATGATCTTTACCATAGAGCACATCATACATATATTGCAGTGATTTTATTGAAGATTCATTACCCTTACATTACAATTCCTATGAAAAATGAATTAACTTATTGTGAGAAAAATGAAATAAACTTGACTTTTGCTTTGAAGAAATTATGAAGAATAATCATTGCCTGGCTCTCTGCAAATGAGAATTATGGCCTTTCAAAAAATTTTTCAACTTGAACGTGTGGGAAAAATTAAACTATTCTGATTGAAGTCATCTCCTATTTATTTGTGAATATTCGGTTTTGATAATGAGAAATGTTTCAAACTTATGTCTACCTTTCGGACTGGAGTGGTTTTTGCAAAGGAATATGATAAATTCGTATTTATATATTTTCTGTGCAAAGGACCTTAACATATTTTCTGTAATTGGGAAATAACTAACAAGGATACTCATAGGATTGTTATAGATATCAGAATTTTAATGATAGCACTAATTTGCGTAAAATTCTTTTGTTCTCTCTTTGTCTTGTATATTCGAGAAGGTGCTAATTGCAAATGTAGTATTCAAAGAATTACTAATGTTATAATTCTCATCCATTTCAAAGAGAGTTGAATATAGGATATATAACACTGTCATTCTATCATTTCTATGATTTAAGTCTACCTTGTCTTTTTTATTTCAATTTTATTGTCATGGTTAGGTAGAGAGAGGGTCAGTATAATTCTTGGAGAACATGTTACCTGCTTCCCAATTTGTCTCTCTCTTTCCCATCCCTAAGCCCCTCTCCAAGTTTTATATATCATATCCAATACATTGTCTTGTTAGTCTTGCTGATACATATGTTCCCCTGTTGTTATTTGTCCTACCATTTTTTGTGTGAATCATTGCATATGTAGTAGTATTTCATTCTAATTTTTCCAAATTAGTATAATGGTGAATGCACAGTCTCTGCAAATGTTTATAATACTTTTGGAAATACATCTCATTTATTAACCCAAGTGTACTTTCAGGAATCAAAGACATTCAAACTATGACAAGATATGATATAAAAATACAACAAAATTTACTTATTTTGGAAGTAGTTTATTTATGATTTTATATTAATTCATAAAGCGTTCTATTCTCCATTGCTTCTTTCCTAATCTCTTGTATTTCAGAGTGTGAAGAAATATACATTATCCTAAGAAGACTAATATGAATTGACTCAAGAATTATAGCCACACAATCAAAATATTGAAGTGAGGTAATCAAAAATCTTCAATATAATTACAAAGAATTGTCATACATAGTCTTGTGCTATGTTCAAACAGAATAGTTTTGATTGTATTTGGAAGTGTGAAAAATGCTAATATTTGAAACGAAATAACAGTCACAGTATGTAATTTTTTAGGGAAAGAGGTTCAGAATGATGTTGAATAGTTAGCTATGTTTTCATAAATACATGAACGTCACATGTTTGTGAGAATAGCTCAATTCTACAGGTCAATCTTAGGAGTTTCTGAAGACTGACTCCTGTCATAAATTGTGTTATCATATTTGTATCTTGAGAAATTGAGTTAAGGGACATCAATATTTGTCAAACGTGCAAATATAGAACACTTAATGGTTATCCAAAGTAGGTGATAGGAAGGCAATAGTTTAGGAGGGAATCAGGTAAAGAATAATTTACTTTAAATATTATTGCAAGGTTCCATATTGTACTTATCTTTGTTTGGGTTAATCCTGTTAAAATAATAGGACCATTGATGATTCCCCAATTAATAAAATAATTTTTTTTGCAAGTGAGGAGGTATAAGTTGAAGCAAATATTTCAGACACGTGCATAAGAGAGACTTACACAAATAAATTGGCATGAACATAGAAAGGCTTAAACATATACACATGCACACAGTTTATCATTAAGAAGCAAAAATTAATTGAAACAATATTAGGAGACAAAACAGAAAGTATTGATTTGACCTCTATGTTTTCAAATGTTCTCTCAAGACAAATCTTTAGAATATTGTAATTCTTCCATCCCAGAAGAATTATAATTTAAAGAGCAGATCATAGTCAGTATGAGGTTTAAAGCTTTGAGTTATCATGGCTTAAATAAACGTTGTTGCCTAAGTTTATAACTTGGAAATATCCTACGTTGATGTGAAGAAAATTGTAATATTATCTCAGTATTAATACTCAATTTATTTGAAGTCAGATTATTGATATGAAGAATTCCCAGAATTTCCTCAATATAAAATTAGGCCTTAAAAGTGAGTACTGTTTCCAGAATTACTCCAGTGCTAATTATTGGGTATATGAAGTATAAGCAGACAAATCTACAGAAATATTCAAATGGGTTTTACAACCAACTTTTTTATAGCAATTTTTTTCTCCCTCTCTCTGTCTCTGTCTCTGTCTCCATCTGTCTCTCTCTCTCACTCTCTCTCTCTTTCAATGTATTTATATGTATATAGTTTACTGATTACCATAGAGCTTTTATACAATTTGGATCACAGTTCAATATGACTCCTGAAATTTCTCTGGAAGATCTGAAAATATATTGTCATCTGAACAGAAAGTTCATCTGACCGGATGTCATTTTTCCAAAACATAGTATAAAATTTACCTGCTTTTTATTAATAACTGCTGGGAAATATTGCTAAAGAGCTTCCTAGAAAAAATTACAGCATAAATTTGGAGAGTTGATGTAATGTTAGGACAGAAATTTAGTGATTGGTGCTATCATTCCATGAGAGAAACAATGCTTCAGAGTGTAGTGTCCCGGTATGTAGTGTCCTCAACATAGCAAAGAACTTGTAGGAAGACAACAGCTGATATTCAGAAAAGCTCTGAATTTGAATAATGTTTAGATCTAAGAATAAAGGGAATAACATAAACGAAATGAGTCGGGAAGAATGAAAAGTAATGTCTGCACATGAAGGTATTTCCTAAAGATATGTAAACACACCAAAACCAACAGGAAGCCCTTCCATTTAATAGACATTTCACTTGCAGTCGTCACTTCCAATGTCCCCTCTGTTTGAGACCATAGTTAATGTAACAATGACATAATCATTTCGTGTTCAGGATCTCGGGTCTTTCACCATGACGCCATTTTTTGTCAATTAAAATCTTCCCTTTTCGCCCAAATTCTGAAGGGAAGATTCCATTTCTGATTTTTGTCATAGAATTCACTGGAATTGTGCTAGCTTTTGGTAGACGTGTGCTGCTGGTGTCTTCTTTGCATCTAACTCCGCACAACTAGGATTCTACTGTTTAAAACTACATAGAATTTGCTTTATATCTCTCTTGTTTATGGTCTGTATGTTTGATCTAGGGAAGTGTATATACTGCGCTAAAAATATTTTCTGAAAAAAATAGTACTTGGATTATATTTCAGTCACTGAAAAGGGGTAAATGGCGCACAGTGTACTTTTCTACTCAATGAAATTTATCACAAAAGCAATGAAGTAACGTCTTGCAAATATTAATATCTTTTTTTTTTTTGTCGGTTGTGAGGCTTGAACTCTGGGCCTAGGCGCTGTTCCTCAGCTCTTCAGCTCAAGGCGAGCGCTCTACCACTTGAGCTACAGCGCCACTTCTGGTTTTCTAGTGGTTTATTGGAGATAGGAGTCTCATGGTCTCTCCTGCCCAGGCTGGCTTTGAACCGCGATTCTCAGATCTTAGCCTCCTAAGTAGCTAGGATTACAGGTGTGAGCCACCAGCGCCCGGCTAATATTAATACCTTTAAGTTAAGTTTACCTAGGAAATATTTTACACCGTGTGATGTATTAAATAATGTTTGTGAAACCTGTTTATTAGAATATGACACATGGAAAATAATATCAGAGTTGTGGATGTAAACTGTGTTCTGAAACAATGCTAACCCTTCTGGATTTTACTCAAAGCTACTAATGTATAGGCATATTTAAAAACATCAAGAAAGAGGGATATACTCAAAAAGTTTTTTATAATATAGTAAATCAAGCAAAAATAGATATGATGTGGCAGTTAATTTTTATATATTTCCAGACCTAGTATGTTTTACCTGTTTGTAGTGCTTCTCTTGATAACATATGACAGAAGGAAAAAATTCACAATCATATTCCAAATTGTTGGAAAGACTTTGTGAAATATTTACTAATGTGTAATAGCTGTTATAAGTTAATGTCATCTTTTATTATTCCCAATTTACAACTGGCATCTTCTAATAAAAACCAGAAAGTCTTTTGAATAGGTCAGTTTGCTTGAACTCAGGGCCCTTTCTATATGTCTAAGGAATTTTTCTTCAAGAACAGCACTCTACTAGTTTGAACCTCTCTGATGCTTCTGGTGTATTGGTGTTTAATTGCAGAGAAGATGCTAAAATATTGGCTTCCCTGGTGCTGTAGCTCAAGTGCTAGAGTGCTCACCTTGAGATGAAGAGCTGAGGGGCAGCGCCCAGGCCCAGAGTTCAAGGTCCATGACCGACCAAAAAAAAAAAAAAAAAGAATAAAAAATAAAAATATTGATGTAAAGAAACTAAACAAGGAAATAGCAATACATAAAAATTGATTTATTGTGGCTATATAGACCATAGAAAGTGTACTGATGTCTAGGCAGAACAACTTACAAAGAATTAGTAGTTCATGCCCAAATGAAAAATGTGAGACATCCATTCACATTATTGCTCTACAGAATACTCACACATTTCTATTCTACTGAATTGGAGTCCATCAATGCATACTTAAAGGAAGTAGGACTTTGTCTTCCGGGTTCAGTCCAGAAGTTAGCACTGGCATTGTCCTATTGTGGTTGTTTCCTTAGTTTGCATAACAGAAGTGAGGTTAATGGGCTAGATCATAATAAAGGTTGCCACACCCAGAGAAGTCACAATACAGAAGTCAATGTTGCTGAAAACAAGTTGGACATAGTCTGTTGTGGGAGGAAGAGATCCTGAATTGTTTGTGGAATCCAGTTAACTGAAGGAGACAGGTAACAGTCCCTTACAATCTTTCCCTTCTTCTACGTCTTATGTGACTGGAACACTTCTCACTTCCTTCTCGACATCCCAAGATGTAGTTCTTACAATGTTCTCCAACTAGACTGTGTTGTTCCATGGGTAAAAGAATGTAAATTATTTATTTCCTCAGACTTCAAAAAATAGTTATTTTCATTTTGGCGAACTTGAAATTTAATTCTGTTCACATCACTTTTAATTCGATCAAAGCAGTCATATGGTTCATGTCTTCTGGCTCTGCTTCATGGCCACTAGACAGCAGATTACTTAAATTTAGTACTTATTGAACCACAGCCCCAAACTTTGACTCTCACAAACCTCAAGGATTCCTTTCCTCTGTGATGCATATCTTTTCTAAGAAGCAATTACCTGAATATAATCCCCACTCACCTTATAATCTGAGGAGAAATCAAGACATATATGTAAGAGTGGCAAATTCTCCTTAAGATGAATATTATTTTCAATAGGTCTTGGATATTTGCACAAGAGATTCAGAATTTGTTAGTTCAGACATTCATCATTTTAAAAACCTCTTTCCAAATTCGCTGTTTCCTTATAATGCACTACTTTATGTCGAAATTGAAGTTGTATAAATAGGATAAATGAATAAGAAACTTTCTGTTCTACATAAACATATATTTTGCTCACTACAAACAAAGTTTTGGATTGCTCTATGACCTGATGACCCTGTGATTGGTTGCAAAACTCAAGCATAGTTTTACTAAGACCCATAAGAAATGCAATCACCCAAACTATTGCAGTTCAGAATTACCTCATCTGAAAAATCTTCTCATTCTCTTATGATCAATTTAAATCAGAGAATGCATAAATAGCAGTGTTATGTTTGACTAATACTTTTTCCCCTTTTTATGGTTTCAGGATTCACTCATCTTAACAATTATGCAAGTGTAAATGGGAGTATCTTCAACTGGTAATTGATCGATGCATACAATCATATGAAGGTATCATGCCTTCGATCAGAAATTAAGTATTATTGCAAGAATAACTACCTGGTTTGAATAGTCTTCCTACATTATTTGAGGAGATTCTTGTGATGATTTACAATTTGCACCTTGCAAACATGTATATTAATGAAATGTATATAGAGCTATTTTTAATCAGCAAAACATACATGGATTACACATTTCACATTTCTGAATAAAGTATGAAAACACACTGGATATGGTATAGATAGGATAATCAAAATAAGATGTATAAGTACAAAAGTTATTGTATCATTATTTATGAGATTGTTTAAAGAATTGTAATTGCTAGAATGAACTTGTCCTTCCAGTGTCACAAAATAAATTGTATTTTTGATTTTCTACATTGTCAGAACAACAAGTCTCTTTTCCTGACATAGGAAGTAGACAAATAAAGAAACAAATGAACAGTAATTGGGATTGCATGGAATTATTCATAAGCTTTTATTTCATGAAGAATAATGTAATTTGTGTTGCTTGCCAATAGAAGACATCATCCTTTTATAAGTGAGATGTACTGAGATTGTCAAAAATTTTCTTCTCTGATCAAGCTTATTTTATGTAAGACCAAGTTGCATTTCCAGGAGCCTGTAATCAAGGTCAGGCCTTATATATTCTTCTTCTGAGAAGATAGTAAGCCTACTAGGAATTTGTATTCAATTGTCTGCTGTATGTCAAACATATTAAATTTTATGTGAAGGATGAGTTGCAGTTTAAATAGTGAAGAAAATGCTAACTGAGGCAGACTAATGGGAATAGACCAGTTCACCTTGCATCAGATGACAATTTACTAATTCATGAAGATTATAGAGAGGACTAAAACTCATACTACTTTCACAATGAACAAATCAATTCAGTATTTTATCAACAGAATACGTTTGTTCTTGTGTTAAGGGAGTTTCTCATCCTCTGTCATGCAGAGGAAAAGAATACGCCATGGGAAATGATTTTGGGGGTTCTAAACCACATTTGAACCAGGCCAGGTGATAATGTTGTTAATTCTGGCATCTCTTGTTTTTGACACATGAGGCACTTATTACAGATTAATAATGACAAGATGTATTGTCAGATTCATTTCTGTAATTAATCCACTCAAAATCGAATATTATAGACATTATCCTAAAGTAAAATCATAGTTACTCATTGACCTGCAGTGTGCATGAATGTCGGGAACAAACAAGCAGAAAAATCATCAACACTCTCTGGATAACAGAGAAAAGAAGCCCGGTACAAGTAGCTCAGGAACATGTAGGAGGCTGATATCTGAGGAATAGGTTTCAAGTCAGCCCAACAGGAAACATTGTCACAACAGAAACTCTTGTCACATTCTCATTACCAATTAAGCACTTTAAAACTGGAAGTATCACTGTCGATCAACTGATAGAGCATAAGAGCTCTGAAGAGTTCAGGGACCGTGCCCAAGCCCAGAGTTAAAGCCCAGCGACCACCAACAACAACCAATGACTGTAAAGCAATATTCATCACTAATATTTCTGGATTATTCACTGGTATTTCCAAAATATGGGAATTACTTTCATCCACATAAGAGCCAGTTTGCTTTTATTCACTCCCTACTTGTACTATTTTGCATTTTCTCTTGAAATTCAGAGTAATGCTTGATGCAGTGATATATCCTTAACTTCTTTTGTTATTAAAACTTAACATGACTATATAGTATTACTAATTCTGTTCCCTTATGCCAATATGTCTTCCTTATGGAATCATAATTTTTCTGCTTCAAAAAATGGATGATACTAGAGCACCTGTGAACTGATATGAGAATGAGTAAAAATGTAGGAGACCATGTTACTTCCTGATTTGTTTTTTAAAGTTTATCCAACCCTATTTTGTCATTATATATACGTGAGGAGAATTGTGTGTGTGATCTGAGATTTCTGTTACCTGTCCACATGTATGTGCCAATCTTTGTGTGTGGGTATGTGTTTGTGTGTGTGTACAAACTGAAATAGTGTTATAATTTTTTGCTGCTCTCAACACCCATAAGGTGAAGCAGAGCACATAACTATGATTTTTTTTTTGGTAGGTCGTGGGGCTTGAACTCTGTGCCTGGGCGCTGTCCCTCAGCTCTTCAGCTCAAGCCAAGCGCTCTACCACTTGAGCTACAGCGCCACTTGCGGTTTTCTGGTGGTTTTATTGGAGATAGGAGTCTCACGGTCTCTCCTGTCCGGGCTGGCTTTGAACCGCAATCCTCAGATCTCAGCCTCCTGAGTAGCTAGGATTACAGGCGTGAGCCACCAGCGCCCGGCATCACATAACTATGATTTTTAAAATTAAAAACTGAGGATATTTTTGCCTGCCTTCAATTCTTGATTTTTATCAATCATGATAAACATTAAATACAGGTTGTCCAGGATTTTTTCCCTTATATGCCTTCTTTGGGAATGAGGATTGAATCCATAATTGGGCCGTTGATAGTCGAGCATCTCACCCTGGGCTCGAACCCAGCCATGCATTCCACATGTTGGTATGCTTTTGGCATGAAATTCTCATAACCACATATATTTGAGAAAGTAATTTTAATGAAGAAATATTAACCTAGTTAATGGAAATTTTCAATATTGATTTCTAAGTCAAATATTTCACTGTCCACGCTCAAAAGTGACATGTGACATTAAAGGTTGGTTATTTTTCGGGACTGCTGAATATATTTACCTGCCACTATTTCACAATGTGATTCTCATTTCAAAAGGGCATTTGTTTTTTCCACACATAAGAATTGAAAAGAAGTTTATGTGTTTGATCTATGGAACATTTATTTTAATTGTAACTGAAAGTATTTGCATGATATCACTTCATATTTTACTTACCTATAATGCAGCATGTATCCTTTTATAGGATACATTTCATGAAATAATCACTATTTGTGTTTTGTTTTTGCAATAACATTATATAGAAAATCCACTATGGTTTTTCTTTTCTATACAACTATGTTAACTCTTCCTTCTTATTTTCGTAGATGCATGATACATCCATGAATATTTTATAAGACACACATTTCAGAACCTCCGCCAAGGCATAGCTGGGCTTTAATGGGGGGGCGGGGCATTAGGGAAGGATTTAAAGAACTGGAACATAATAATTACAGTAATAGATTGAATAGGGCCACACCTCATATGTTCAACTAACTTTGAATGTGTTGAGACAGAGAGTGTCCAAGAACAATTTGTGAAAAGGTTTGTATATAATGAATAAGTTTGAATGGAAATGGAAGTGGAAGCAAGCATGAAATTTTTTGAAAATTACTCATGATGTGCTCTTATTACTTTCTTTTTTATTGTGGAAATACTGTACAGAGGGCTTACAATTACATGGGCAAGATAATGAGTACATTTCTTATCAAGCATTGTAGCCTCTTCCTTTGTTTCCCCTTCCCATCCCTTCCCATCCTCCCCCTGTGCCCCACAATCCGCCCCCCTCACCAAAGTTGTAAAGTTCGTTTTCAACATAAAGACTTGTATATCTCATGGTTGCAATGGATCCACCTGTATCCCTATTTAAACGATTTGTTTCTTCCCTTCCCCTCCACAAATTATAACTACATCAGTAACAGTGAAAGCAGGGGTTATACTGTGGGGGAGGGACATAAAAAGCAACAAAGAAATAATCTCATAAATGTGTTAGACAATGGCATTACAGGAAAAAAAAACTTTCGAATACATATCTTAGGGTTCATTTCCCTAACATCACCTTATCTGACATTTTCTGTTTGACACAGACATATACTAGCTATTGCAAATAATGGAAACCATGGGACCTATGCTTCTTTGGGCCTGGCTTACTTCACTTCATATAATTTTTTCCAACCCTTTCCATTTCCTAACAAATGTGGCAATGTCATTCTTTCTGATGGAGGCATAGAATTCCATTGTGTATATATACCACATTTTCTTTTATTACTTTCTGTATAGCTCTCAAACTACTAATTAATTCTGGTTCATAAGCAGAATACAGAAATATATATTCAGGTCTTTTCCACAGAAAGTGAAATAGTACTGCTTTCTCTTATTTCTTAGCAGGAATCATTGTCAACAAAACATGAATTCAAACAATATCTCATTGTTTCATCTCCATCTTCCATATGTATCTATACTTTTAAATATGTATATGTAGTGATCTTCATACAACCAAATGAATTCATTTTGATTTCTTCTACCTATTCACACTTACATGGATTCCATAGGGTGCGATGATGTTCAATAAACTGAGTAATCATGACAAACAAATGATGGTTCTATCAATGACAGTAATGGTAGCACCATCCCTAAGGTACACTAGAAGCAAAGCAAGTGGCCACTGCTCTTGAGGTACCTACTTGATGTTAGCCCTTCTCTCTTCAGAGGGTAAGATTTCCTGTTCTGTTTGGTCATTTACTTTATTTGACACACATCAAAAACTGCTCAATTTATTTTCAGTCTTCTAGCATGTACTAGTTTATGTTCTTCATCACCTCTTGTACGTAAATAACATACTTTTTTCCAAACAAGAAGATATTCATATTTCTTTTCTTGTGTAGTTCAGTCACTTCACATGCATGTCAGGAAGATTGCTACCATTTAAAAGATAATTGAAACAATAGCTTTTGAGTGTCAATATTACTGTATTTTACTTCTCCTTCTAGGAATCTTCATTAAGATATTCGTGTTTAAAATTTTGTAGCTGAGTCCTGGTGGTTCACCTTTCCAATCCTAGCTACTCAGGAGGCTGAGAATTTGGATGGTGGTCAATGCCACCTGAAAAAGGGAAAATATATTACAATCTTACTTCCAATAAATCACCAGAACACAGGAAGTGTCAAAGGAATAGAATGTGGGACTTGAACAAAAAAACCTTAGAATATGGGAAAATCCATCAGGTCAAGCACTATGACTTTTACAGAAGCCTATCTGGTACTTTTAAGAAGATTCCAGTTGCAAAAAGGGTAATTTTAAAAGATGATATTATTGCTAATGGCTATTACACGTAAGTAAACATTTCATAAAAAAATTCACACATTTGAACTATTATTGTGCATTGTTTTGTCTATTATTTGTTGTCACGGAAAGTTCCACAAAATATTGGTAATACATTCTAGGCCTGGAAAATTATAAGGACTAACTGGCACTTCATATCTTAATTTGGCACCCATATAGAGTACTTAACTCTATCTTGCTCTTGCTCAGCAGTGGCTTTGTGAAAATCCCAGGGGGCTTAGCATTATATCAGAACTTGACATCATTTTTCCCCTCACATTCATTTGTTAACTTATTTAGAGCAGTGTTATATCAAAAGTTGCTACGTAATATATCCCAATGTCATATTCTTTTTTCTTTCATTTTATTCAGTGGTGGAGCTTGAACTCTGGTCTTGGGCACTGTTGCTGTGCTCAGATGAGTAAGAGGTTAAAAACATTCCAGCAGGACCCTTCTATTGTGGCCTAGCAGAATTGCAGTGAATTTTACGTTTAAAATCATAGCACTAGCCGGGTGCTGGTGGCTCACACCTGTAATCCTAGCTACTCAGGAGGCTGAGATCTGAGGATCGTGGTTCAAAGCCAGCCCGGGTAGGAGAGACCGTGAGACTCCTATCTCCAATAAACCACCAGAAAACCGCAAGTGGCGCTGTAGCTCAAGTAGTAGAGCGCTTGCCTTGAGCTGAAGAGCTGAGGGACAGCGCCCAGGCCCAGAGTTCAAGCCCCACGAACGAAAAAAAAAAGAAATCATAGCACTCAGAAATGAAATCTTCCCTTCGCTCTTTGGGTCAAAAGGGAGTATTTCAATTGACTTATGCTGCATTGCTGATGAAGGACCTGAGATCCTGAACGGGAGTATTATTATGTCAGTAGAACATTAATTAAGGTCCTATGCAGAGGAAACACCAGAAATGACCACTGTAAATGAAATGGGTATTTGATGGAAGGGCTTCTTGCTGTCTTTGATCAGTCTACTTATCTTTACCTAAGTAGCAGACAACTGAATGTACCCACATCAGTTATCAATCTCCCGTGTAAACCATTTACATTTTTCCTTTTACTATCAGTTCTAAACATTACTCACATTCAGAACTGTTCTGAATATCAGTTGTTGTCTTCCTACATGCTCATTCTCAGATCATATTCTATACGTTTGATTGAAATGCCAGGATGCTACACACTGGATTGCAATATTGATTCTATCACATACTTGTAGAACTGCACTCTAAATTTCTGGCCAAAATTCCATCAACTCCTCAGATTTAAACCATTGTCTCTGCTAGGAAACTTTTAGCATTTTTTCCTAGCAGTTATTAAAGCACGCAGATAAGTGTCAAAGTCTACTTTCAAAAAATGACATTATCCAGGCACGTTAACTTTTTTATGACTATACATTTTTCAGTAGCTTCCTGAGAATTTTTCAGCATAATGCAAGCTGTGATTCACAATGTATAAATGCTCTATGAAAATCACTAAAAATACACATTTTAAAATATAATTTTATTTAAAATTGTTCATTAAAGTTATCTGAATATTTCTGTGAATTTGGCTGATTATCTTCCATATGCTCTGCAGGAATTAATAACAGGATTAATTCCAGAAACATTACTAACATTTACATTATTGAATAAGTATTGAGATACCTTCATATCTAAAAGAGGACTTCAAGTGAATTTAGTAGTTATTCCGATGTTTCATATCCTGAGATAATATTTCTATTTTTTCACGTCAACATAGTTTCTAAACATGGATCTAGAGGAGACATTTTATTGCAATTGATTTGAGGAAAACAGGAAAGGCTTTAAACATCTTCTGCAATAATCATTTCTACCGCGCTTATAGCAACTCTGAAGACAGAAGGCAAGCACATTTCCTGAAAGTCATGTGAAAAATAAAGTGGAAAATGAAAAAAAAGTAGCCCATCAGAAAGTGTAACGAAGAATGTCAATATATATGAGGTAAATATCATATTTCACTTCAGTTTGATTGCTTTTCAGTTTTCTGCCTAATCAAACCAATGCCACCCCTGAGAATGGAAAAAATGATAGTCATTCCTTAATATAGCTTTTCAACTTAACATTTAGGGAATAATGCAGTTTAATGTCAAGCAGTATATTGTCTATATCAACTTTACATTGTGGTCATATTTTCTGTACCTTTCAGAAAAGGCTATTTTCCTTTCAGAACTCAAAAAAAGCAAAAATCTAACAATGCAATAATTGTTACATGAGATAAAGCTACCTCTGTGACAAAGTAATAGTACATCTGGATGCCATAATCAGTGTATTTTTTGTTGGTATTTTATTCTATTTAAAATATATTGTATTGAAAAGATGCTGTACACAAAAGTTATATTTATGTCAGTAATGGATGTATTTCCTGTGGAGCATTATTACCCCATCCTTTGTTTTTATCCCACTAATATTTCCCTCCTCCCTATCCAATACTACTCCTCCACCCTAATGTGCTAAAGTTCATTTCCAACATAGTGTCCTGTGAGTATCATTATTTGATTGGTTATATTCTGTTCTGGTTTCAAGATTTTGTTTTTCTCTTTCCCCTTCCAAATTAGACCAATCTATATAGAAAATAGGTACCAAAATCAAATGCAGTGATAACAGACATATACCATAGGAGGAAGAACATAAAGTAAAAACAAAAAAAATCATGTAGTATATTAAAATAAAGAAAAACATCTTCTTGAGTCCCTATCTTGAGTTTTATTTCATATAACAACATTTTATATAGTAATACATTAACTATATGTCTATACCTATCTAAAACCTATAGATCAATCTGTATCACTTTTGAGCTTTTCTGTTCTTTTGATAAAATTACCATATGCATATGCTAATTATTGCAAATGATATGTTTAGAGTTGATCATTTGGAAGGGACAATCCAAAAAAGTCTGAACACAAAGGACTCTAACAGGATTTTAAAACTTCCTATCCCAGTCACCTCACAAAGATTTAAAACTAGTCTCGAAATTATTCATTATATACTGCTCATGTACAGTAAGATAAAATTATTACCTGGCCAGTTACATCAAAAAAATTGGTTGACGATTGTAAAATCACACATTTAAACATATTTTCATTAATTTTGATATAAATATTTCCTGTCCTTTTGGGATGATTAAAATAGGAGACCTGGACTTGTGTTCAAAAACTAAAGGGACACAAACATTGTTTGACTGATGGATTGAAATCTGATATAAAGTATGCACAATGTAATTACTGGCAGGAATTGAAATCTAATGATGTACATTAAAAGTTTAAAGTTTCATTTCAAATACAATTCATTATGCTTAATTTCAGGAGAGAGCCTTTAGGGACAATACTTTGAGATTTTCAGTACCCTAGTAATAAATGCAAGAAGAAGGAATGGAATTTCCTTATTGAATATTAAAAAATGAAAACAAGCAAAATGCATGAAATATGAAGTGGAAAATTAGTCAAGGAAAACTTTCTATCTTTCTATGTCTTTCATAGAGCAAATGGATAAAAAAATGTTAGATATCGTTTGCATGAGATCAATGCAATCTTGGTTTTTCAAAATGGTGCTTCATGAGAATTTTAGCAAAAATGCCATTGATCATTTTTTCTTACTTGAGTCATCAAAAATTACAGTCTTCTAACATACAATTAGGATAAATGCTAAAATGTGATGTGCCAGAAGCACATGCTACCAAAGATCATTCCAATTTTAACAATTTTGCACATGAGTAGATGCACAAATTACTACTTGTTTTCCACATAACTGGTGATATGCTTATCTATTTTTTTGAAATTACAGTATGTTTTCAAAGAATATTGCCCATGAATAAATAATACTGTGGAACTATTCTTATTGCTAATTAGACTCTTTTTTCAAAGCATATTTTATGACGTTCTGCATTATGATCGAAATAGGAACAATGTAGTTATAGATTAGATATGTGAATACAGATGATGATCACCAGATATGATGGTTTTGAAAACAGGTTGTTTCCTGTGATGTGCATATTTAGTCATCAATATTTTTCTTATTAATAATATAAAATATTGGCTGCAATCTTTGCAGAATTTTTTAACATGTGTACAATTCTTGAGATTCATTCAAAACTAACATTTACTTGAAATCCATATGGTTTACTGTAAGTAATTTCTATTTGTGTTGGATTGTGTAGAGACTGTACAAAGACCAAGGAATCAGTACATGGAAAAATGTGTCATGTGGCATATAAAAATGGAAAAATGTGAGAATATATAAACAGGTTGAATATGTCTGTCCTTCCATACAGTGGCCACCATAAACTAAGAAACATATCCATTTTTATAAATTTCTACATGTTTCCATAAGTGTTATGTCAGGAAAGTTGAAGTCTGCTTGTGGTGAGCAAAGCGTTTATCAATATTTGCATTTTCTGATAAAAGCCGGTATAGTGATTGAAACTTGTATGAACTCCTCAATTTCAGAGGTATGAACTCCTCAATTTCAGAGGAACCATAATTTCTCTATCATCAATAAATTCATCGATGTTTACTTCAGAACACTGATTTGTGAGAAACCATTTTAGGATAGTTTTTCAAATTGGTCCTTGATATACCATCTCCAACATTGCCATGAAGGAATGGATTCACTGAATAATTTTCATTGTTACTTATCTTGTGTGGACCTTTTCCTCGACTATTGTTAGAACAAATTCCAAATATTCAGGAATCCTTAAATGCCATTCATTAGAATACTTCAGTGGGTTTTTTTCTATTTCTTCATGAGTCACACTGTCCTATCAAATTATATTTTCCAAACATATACAAGGTTCACTAATTATTAGTAATTTTAGCTATAAGTTGACTAGTTTTATGAAGATAACTAGTTGTAGCTTACTCCATCTATGAAATGTGCTTAGTGTTTTCAAATGTAGTGTCTAAATGTATCTCTATTACCTCCATTGAAAATAGTGTTAACTAAAATATCTTGTATGCAGTAGTCTACACAATAGAAAATGTGAAAACAGGTCTGGCTAGTAGAAAAAAATAGAGTGAGAATCCAATTGCAGGCTGGTCAATAACAGAAAGAAATCCATCTACTGATCAAATTACTGAATGTTAATACAGTTGAAATGAATTCCACTTCATTGAAGAATATAAGAATTTGGATGTTGTTGTAGACTTTGACTCAATTGACAGAAGCACATGTTGGGCTGGAAGTCCAGAGATCCTGATTTTTACATGAGTTTGATTTGTGCTATCACAAGATGATGAACACATACACAATAGACAGAAAATTTCATCTTTACTCCTGAGAAGCTTTTTGAAGGTAATCGTTTCTACCTCCTTCTGAAAGGGCTCCTGCCCTGTTTCATCAGGTATCAAGCACTCCTATACCATCCTTCATCAGTTCCTAAAGGTCCATGTTTTTGTTTTTGCTCTGGCATTTTGCCAGATTCTCCCTTTAAAGACAAATCATAGCTTTTTAATAGTTTTCTTCTTTTGTGGTTTTGTTAGAATTGTTTTAAACCATGTTCTATTGTTTGACACATAACAATATTGAAATTCTTCAGTCCCTTAGGATAACAAAAGAGGAATTCCAAACAAGGAGATTTGGAAATCCACATTATCCAATCTTTATTATTTTAATAAGAAATACATTTCTAGTAGTTTGTTCAGACACACTAGATATTTCATGAAGGAACTTGCCACTGAGTAATATATACTACCAATATCGTTAGTCTCTCTACTATCAACGTTCCCTGAATATGACTCCAAAATATTGGGTAGTAAATTTTTAAATAAGATTGCTCAGTATTTATGAAAATTAGGGAATCTTCCTTATACTAACAGAAATAAAATGGACCACCTTCTATATGTCATTATATGTGTTAATTCCAATTTTTAGAAATTTGAATATAGCTATTTTTAATAATATATAATTTAATTTCATATTTTCTGGATAAAGCTGTCAACTATGTGATTAGTTGAAATTCTACAAACAAATTACATTCCAGTAAATTTTCAAATTCTTGCTATCTACTAAGTGGATCATAAATACATAAGGCTATATGTATATACATAAACCCACACAGTCTTTATAGAGCAAATGTTTGTTTTGTGTTATATACTAATGTTAATATTTGTAAATATATGTATATGTATATATGTATATGTTTATATGTATGTATATATGTATATATACATACTTATATATGTACTTATATACTTGTGTATGTACTTATATGTTTATATGTATATTATATTTCATACATATACATATGTGTATATACATATATAAGTACATATGTACATATATAAGTATGTATATATACATATATAAGCATTTATATACTTATATATACATATATATGCATATATATACATATATACACACATATATATATATATGTATATATATATAAAACAACCTTTCTGGGAACTTGTCTTTTTCTTGCTTTATTTTATATTTGAAAGTAGTTGCTTAGAGAAATCTTATTCCATTTTACTTGTACTTTACATGAATATGTATCTAAGGTAAGAATTACAAAGGTATATAAAAAGATGAAACACATTAATTAAGGTAGAGGCATATTTTTGGCATAAGTTGGATACGTTCTGACAATGTCTTGTTTTGAAACTACTCTAATAAATATATTACTAATTGGCATTCCTGTTTATCAAAATAAATAATGTCATTCTGAGACAAACTGTACCCTTACAATAATATGGAAAACTTTGAATCAGAATGGAGTCAGAAAATGAACATGAAAATTTTGTATATAAACTGCATTCAAACAACCCGAATCAATGTGCTTTAGTACATTTGCACCAGTAAGATTTATTTTTGTTTTGTGTAATTAGCATTGTTTATCAGGCACCATTTTTGAACATGACAATTTTCCTAATGTTCAAATGATTCAGCCTGTTTGTGTGTAGCAAAGATAGCATTTTCAACTTTTCCCTAGCTATCAGTGGGAAAATAAAGAAAGGAACAAGGGAAGAAAATAATAAAAAGTACAAATTGATTTATTGTAGCTGTATGAACCATAGAAAGTATACTGATGTCTAAGCAGAACTAACAAACAGGTCTTGAATATGAGGCCTGGGCATTTAACTTGGGGTCCTAGAACATGAACTCATACCTTGTACTCAGGGTCAGGGACTGGAACTTGCTGCCTTAGTCTGGAGAAAATGGCCTCATCCTTGACCTCATGATTGGCCTCAAGGCATGGGCCTTGAATTTACCTCCTGGAAGTTTAAATTACTGCAGCATCTTAATCTTGGCTTAGACCTTAAAATCAGGGTCTGGGAGTTGAACTGGAACACTTGACCTTGCAAACAGTGCCTGGGACTTGAACTGGGGTCCTGGGACTTTAATTGATATTTGGGCTTGAAACTCTTGTCCTCAGCCTTGAACATATAGCTTTGGACTTGAACATATGGCCTGGTATTTGAAGTGGGCCAATGGACCTTGAACTCATGGTCTGGGAATTCATACTGGGGCCTACTCCTTGAACTCTGAGCCTACAATTTTAATTTGGGATCAGGGATTTTTACTAATGGCTTGGGACTTGAACTCTTGACCTTGGCCTAAATTCAAGGCCTTGACCTAGCATTCAAATGGCATTTGAACTGGGATCATGGTCCTTGAACTGGGGCCTGGGTTTTGAATTTATACTGTGGGCCTGAAAGTATAGACCTGGGCATTGAATTCAGATAATGAATCTTGAGCTCACAGCTTGGGCATTCATTTAAAAATGTGTTATTCGAAATGGGCCCTGCACCTAGAGCTGAAGTGGGAACCTGGGATTTAAACTCACAGTCTGGGATGTGAACTTGTGCCTGGGTCTTGAAATCAGGACTTAGGAGTTGGATTGTGGCCAGAACTTCAAACTTAGTGGCTGGGACTTAAACTTTTATCCTAAGTATTGATCTTGGGGCCTAGTCCTTGAAATCAAACCTGGGATTCAAATTCACAGCCTGAGCTTTGAAGTCAAGGCCTAGGTATTCAACTTTCTGGGTGGCTTTGAATTTGGGCCAAGGACTTGAACTTTCAGCATGGCACCTAAACTCAGGGCCTGAGCATTGAACTCAGAGTCCTGGGACTTGAATTCCCAGCTTGAGCCTTTAACTCAGGCCCTGATCCTTCAGCTTTTGATCTGGTCCTTGAATTCAGAGTCTGAGCCTTGAATTCAGCACCTGGGACTTGAATTCCGGTCCTGAGCCTTGAAATTCTGACCTGGTCCTTGAACTCAGCGACTTAGCCTTGAACCCAGTGGCTGGGACTTGAATTTGTATCATGAGCACTGAACTCCAGACTTGGGCCTTTAACTATCACCCTGGGACTTGCATTTAGGCCTGGATCTTAATGTCACATCCATAGCATTTAACTTGAGTCCTGGGCCTTGAATTTGGGATCTGTAATTTGAACTTGGAGCTAGGGAATTGAACTCAGCTTGGGACTGGCAGTTTCATGTTGGGCTTTGAACTCACAAACTAGGACTTTAACTGGGACCCTGGACCTTGTACTCAGTGTCTTGAACTTGCAGTGTGTAATTTGAACATGGGGCCAGGGATGTTAACAAAGCCCGGGACATGAACTCTACCTGGTCTGTGAAATCAGGATCTGGGACCTCATGGCCTAAGTTTAACCTAGGTGCCTGACAGTTGAACTCATACCTTTTGCTTGAACTCGTGGTATGGTACTTAAAATGTTGCCCTGAACTTTGAAATCACAACCTAGGCTTTGAACTCCTGCCTGGGCTTTGAACTCACAACCCAGTCCTTGAACTGGATGCCTGGGCTTTGAACTCAGAGCCTGGGTATAGAACTCATTTTGGGGGCTGAAACTCTGGGTCTGGGCTTTGAACTAATAACCTGGTATTTGAAGTGACAGTTTGGGCCTTGACCTCACAATCTGTGCCTTAAACTCTAGGCCTGGGCCTTAAACACCCAACCTGGGCCATGAATTCACAGCCTAGGCCTTTAATTTACAGTCTATGGTTTTATCTTATGTCCTGGTTATTGAACTGGGGTCCTGGACCTTGAACTCAGCAAGAAGGCGATAGTAGTACTTCAGTTTGGGGCCTGGGCCTTCAACTCATGGTCTGGGCCTTAGTCTCCTGGTCTGCTCCTTGAATTGAAAGCCTGATCTTTAATTCTGGGCCTGGGCCTTGAATTCAATGCCTTGGCATTTAATTTGTAATCTGAATTTTGAACTGGGTATCTTTGATTTGAATTAGGACCTGGAACTTGATCTCATAGACTGGGGCTGATACTCTGTGCCTGGGTCTTGAACTCACAGACTTGGCCTTGAATACACAGGTTGGACCTTAATCTGACAACGTTGAACTATAGGAGGAAGAGGGGACCAGGGAATTAAACATGGGTCCTAGGACTTATACTCAAAGCCTGGGCCTTAAACTCTGATCCAGGCTTTGAAATCCAGTCTTGGGAATTGCATTACAGCCTGAAGCTTGACCTGGGCCCTGGGCCTTAAATATTCATCCTCACAATGGAACTGGGGCAACGACCTTGATCTCAGAGCCTGGGATTTGATTTGTAGCTTCAGTCTTGAAGTCTTGGCCTTGTCCTTGAACTTTAGGACTGAGAATTGAATTTGGGGTCTGGGGCTTGACAACTGAGCATAGGAGTTGAACTTAGTGCCTGGAGTTGAACTGTTGCACTGAGCCTTGAACTATCAGACTGAAACTTCAATTTGGGCCTTGGGACTTGATCCTTCGTCCTGAGCACTAAACTCAGGACCTGGACCCTGAACTCACGATCTGGGATTTAAACATTGGCCATGGACATTTAACTCAAGGGTTGGTCCTTCAGCTGTGACTTGAATTCTTAGACTGGGATTTTTACTCATGGCCTGGTACTTTAACTCTTGGCCTGGGATTTGACTCCTGGCCTGGATTTTTAACCCTTGGCTTGGGATTTGAACTCCTGGCCTGGACCATGAATTTATAGCTGGGGTATTTAACTCAAAACTTATGTCTTGAACGTATAGAATGAGCCTTGAACTCAGAGCCTGTGACTTGAATTCAGGGCCTGGATTTTGAACTCACCACCTAAGCCTAGAAATGGGGAACCAGGCCTTGAATTCATAGTACTGACACTCTGGACTTGGGCATTGAACTCCCAGACTGGGTATACAACTCATAATGGTGGCCTTGAATTCATGCACTGGTACTTGAAATGGGACCCTAGGTTTTGAACTCAGTAAGAAAGAGGTCACTGGGACTTCAAATTGGGGCTGGAGCCTTAAACTGATAAGCTGGGCTTTAAACTCATAGGCCTACATATCACCTTTTGGGCATGGAACTCAAAGCTTGGGATTTAACCTCAGGGCCTAAGTACTGACCTTGTGGCCTGTGCCTTGAACTTAGGGACTAGACATTGACTTCAAAGCCTGAGAATTAACTCAGAGACTAAGCCATGATCTCTCAGTGTGGCATTAAATTGAGAACCTTGACCTTGAAGTTGTGGCCTGTGACTTTGAACTGAAGTTTTGTACTTTGAACTCAAAACCTAGGCCTAGAAGTGGATTCTAGGACCTTGAACTAGGTGCCTAGGACTTGGACCCATAACTAGGACTGAAACTGCGCCTCGTACTTGAACTCACAGCTTAGTCCTTGAATTCAAACCTGGGTCATGAAATCATGGGCTGGTAGCTTAACTGGGGCCCAGGTCCTTAAAATCTGGGTCTGAAGATTTAAATCACGGGCTGGGCTAAGAACTTTGGTCCTGCAACTTGAAGTACAGACCTAGGATTTTTTACTATGGAATACTCGGTTTTGTCAGCTTGGTCTGCCCTATCTAGGTATATGCATCATCTGTACAAGGGGCACCATGCACTGTAAATGTGTATCCTTGGGTCCTTGTGTCTGTCAGTGCTGGTGATCTTGCTGCTGCACTTGTGGCCTTGCTACTGAGGGCTCCTACTTCTATGCAGTGTACCCTGGAATCCTTGGGTCTGTTAATACCAGTGAACATGCTTGGGCACAAGGTGCTCATGATTCACATGTGTGCTATATAATCACCGCCTGTTTTGCTATGATACATTATCATCTGTTAAAATCGAAAGTAAAGAAATATAATAAATGAATAAAATTTCTGCTCTCCAAACCCATAAATATTCCACATTAAAAAGTAAGTTTTGTAGTGCTCTATGACCTGATGACCCTGTTATTCATGACAATATTTAAGTATGATTCATTAGGACCAATAAAAATTGTCATCACCCAAACTAATTCAAATCAGAATGACCTTATCTGAATGTTCTTCTCATTCTTTTTTTCTTTTTTCTTTTTTTCTTATTCTCTTATAACCAATTTCAATCAGTGAAGGAGTAGATGACAGTGTAATGTCAAACAAATCCTTTTTGTACCCATTTTTGTGGTTTCGGGATTCACTCATCTCATCAATTTTGAAATTGTGAATGGGAGTGTGTTCAACTGGTAATTAATGTATTCACGTGTGGATGGGTATTAGGTCTTCATTCTGAAATTGATTAATGAAACGTACAAATAACTTTCTTGTTTGAATTGTCTCTCTGCATTTGTATAAAAATATTTTAGGAGCCTTTTGACATGACAGAATATGGACTTCAACAATACTTATATTAAATAAGTGTATTTAGAGTGAATGTTAAATTGTCCATACATATATGGATTTCATATTTCATATTCCTATATGAAATATGACAACACATTTAATATTGTGAAGATAGGAAAATCAAAATAGATGTATAACTTTGTCATTTTATTTCTTAGTATTTGTGATATTGTTTAAAAATTGTAATTGCTAGAATGTGCTTCTTCTATAGTCCCAAAGTAGATTGTATTCTTGAATTTATGTAAAAAATTTTATGTAAATTATGTAAAATAAGAAGTCTCTTTTACTGATATGGTAATGTGGCAAATACAGGAACAAATGAACATTAATGTGACTCCATGGTATTACTAATCCTGTTCACTTATGCTAATATATCTTACATATGGAAGCATATAGTCTGGCTTATAAGAATGGATGGTAGGAGACAGTTCCAGGAAGATGGCGGAGGAGAAGATGGAGGCTAAACAAGCTCTCACATAGAAAGCAGTTTTAGAGTTCCAGTGAACAGTCCTAAGCCAGAGAATTGCACCAAGTGTGCCATCACAGGATAGAGAGTTAGGCCAGAGAGGGAAAATCCAGGCAAGGAGACAGATGTGAGCTCTTGCCAGCAGCCGTTGCTGTGGTGGCAGCGGTGGCGCCAGTGGCCATAGCCGTCATACTTGCAACAAAGAGAGTCCAGGATGAAGAAGCCAGATGCGGTGGGTGAGTGGATTCTATTCAACACCAGCAAGAATCGTCAAGGAGCAGACATCTTCATCCTGCAGTTCGAAGACTACAGACGACCCAGGAACCAAGACTCGGTGTGAGTAGAAGCCTAATGTCCTCACTCCTTCTCAGGGAGCAGAGGAGGGAAGGCCACCCCTCACCACCCAGTACTGGAGATCTCCATCTTGGATACTGACAAAGCCCAGTGGAGCTGCTATCTCCAACTCAGGCCTTGGAAGGAAACTAGAGTCATTTAGCAGGTCACAAGAACCTAATGTGACCTGCCAGACTTAGCTCCACCCAGGCAAAAGTCACCCAGCTTGGGTGCCAGCCCCAGGAGTGCATTTTTTCACTGGGTAAACAGAGCCAGAGGCTGCCCCTCCCTTTAGCAGCCTTGACAATCAATTGAAATTCAGTAAACAGAAACCCTGAGAGTGGCTCCAGGTGGGGCTCTGTGAATTTGTCACAAGCTAGCCCTTGGGAAAATCTACTGTTTGCTGAAAGGCCTCAACTCTACCCAGAACCTAGCCTCATCACAGCATCTCCAAACTTGAGGAAAAATCCGTCTCCCTCTTCTTTGATACTCAAAGGAGATCTCTCTCCCATTGAACTAACCTGGGAGGAGGATCACAAAATCCTGGGAAAAGCAGAGCATTTTTCTGCCTGTTCAAACAAACTGACTTAAGAAAACAACCAAGCCACAGGAAAATCAAACACCACAAGCAGACCAGAGACTCCAACAAGAGGCTGGTTACATACAAAAGGGAGATACAGGATTTTTTCCCACCCCTCCCAAAAAAAATCAAAGAAAAATTTTTCTTTCTTTTTTTTTGTACCTTTTACAATAAACTTTTTTTCTAAAACTTTTTTAAAATTTTTAATTTTTACCTTTTTGGAAAAAATTGTTTTCTAGTAACTTTTTTATCCTCTTATAATTTTTTTAGGGGTATATATGTGTGTGCGTTTTTCTTTTTTTTTTCTTTAGAAAAAATCTATTTTTGTTTTTTGTTTAACACTACTGAACTTCTGATCTTTTTTTCTTTCTTTCTTATTCTTTTCACCTTTTCTTCTCTTTCGTTGTTCTTTATGTGACTTAATTGTTTTTATGCACATCCTCAGATAAACCCGTAGTCGATTATTAGACCTTATCTACCATTTTGAACACACTTAATCCACAAATTTATTACTCAATTCAAAACCTCCTAGACTTAAATTCCTTAATAGCAATACTACCTCTTTATACGTATATAATATTTTAAGTCCCCTTCTCTCATTATATCCACGTTCGTCTCCGAATATTTTGTTTTCGCTTCTGCATAATATGTTTAATTTTAACTTTTCTATTTTTTCTGGTCTCTTTTCTTTACTCTTTATTCTTTTTTTCTCTCTCTCTCTACTTTCATCCTATCCAACCTATTTCCTGCTTTGAGATTAGGACTTAAGTTAACTACCTGTGCCTCCAAACATCACTCTATTCCTATCTTTTACCCATATCTCTCCCTAAACCTAATGATTTCAGGTTTACCAAATTCTTTGCAGTTCATAGCCCATTAATATATAGTTGTTTAATATTGAATAGATGTATGTGTTGAACTAGATTGTATCTGCAGACTATTGACTGTGCAAATACACACTTTTGTTGATGCTTGCCTTGAAATAGTGTTGTAGTACAAAACTGGTGTTATTTTCATCCCAAATGGGCAGAGTAAGCTGGAAAAAAACACAAGAAAATGGCAAGTCCAGGTATCTCACCTCCCACTCATGATAATCAGGGGACAGAACAGATAATGAATAATCCAGAGGAGAGTTCCCAAATAGCTCTACAAACACTGCTGACAAACATGATAAATGAAAATATTGAAAACACACAAAAGACTCTGTATGAGCATGATAGGGAGAGAGAGGAGGCAAACGAAAGGTCAATGTAGGCAAAAAAAAGTCAATACAGGAATATATTGAAAACCTACAAAGGATTCTGTATGAGTGAGATAGGGAAAGAGAGGAGGCAAACCAAAGGTTATTACAGGATTATCATGAGTGTGAGGAAGCTACTCAAAAACTGATACAGGATTTGCATGAGCAGCTTGAGAATACTAAAAGAGAAAGGCAGGAATGGCATGAGCAGGCTGAGAACACTCAATGAGGACTACAAGAATGGTGTGAATGTGAGGAGGCTAAGCTAAGACTAATACAGAAATTGAGAGAGCAGGATAAGAATACACAAAGCTCACTGAAGGCATCCATAGAATCCATTAACAAATAGCTGAAGGAAGTCAGGGAGACCACAAAGGGAATGCTGAATGGACCGAACAGAAGGAATGGAAGTCCAAGAAAACCATAAACATTCAACTAAGTGATTTGAGGATAAATATTGAACACCAAATTAAGGAAGTAAAGAAGCTCATACAAGATCTAAAGCAAAGCTTCAACAAAAATTTGAATCCATCAAAGCTGACCAATTAGAAGGAAAAGAAATAAAAAACAAAGTAGAAAGCCTTGACCTCAGGTTAGACCATTCAGAAGATCGATTCTCAGGGATTGAAGACAGCCTAGATATTATAGAGAATGAACATACAACCATCCAAGACAAGTCCAAGAAATATGATGGCTCTATCCAAAACTTGGAAGACACCATCAGAAGGCCTAATCTAAGGATAATGGGTGTAAAGGAGCACCTAGAATCAGAAGTTAATGGTCTAGGAAATTTGTTTAATAGGATCCTGGCAGAGAACTTCCCAAACATGCAAAAAAGATAGGCCTATTCAGATACAAGAAGCTTTTAAAACTCCAAATAGACCAGAAAATAATAGGACATCCCAATGTCACATTATAATCCACACAGGATTAATTCAGACAAAGGTAAAGATTCTTAAAGCTGTCAAGGAGAAAAGATTAATCACCTGTAAAGGGATACCAATTAGAATCACCTTAGATTTCTCAGCAGAGACAATGAAAGCAAGAAGATCCTGGAATGATGTATGCCATAAAAACAAACAACTATCAACCAAGAATACTGTACCCAGCTAAACTGTCCTTCATAATTGAAGGCCAAATAAAAACCTTCCATAGCAAAGAAAAATTGAAACAATACATCACGACCAAACCAGTCCTACAAAAGATTCTTAAAGATGTCCTACACATAGAAAACCAATCAGACCACACTAAAGGCCAAGAAACTGCACCTAATCTGAGAATCCAATAATCATATGAAGAACCCAGTTTTTGCAGCCCACAAGAAGGTGGATAACATGGCAGGAACTTTCAAATACCTCTCAGTCCTATCTCTCAAAATTAATGGAGTTAATTCTCCAATTAAGCGACATAGACTGTTTAGTTGGATTAAAAAGCAAGATGCTTCTATCTTCTGTCTTCAGGAGTCACATCTTGCCCATAAAAACAAACACATTTTCAATGTTAAAGGCTGGAACAAAATCTACCAAGCAAATGACCCCCATAAACAGGCAGGAGTTGAACTCCTCATATCAGATAAAATAGACTTCAAATTAGAATTCGTGAGAAGAGGTAAAGAAGGTCACTGCATACTAATTTAGGGATCTCTCCTTCAAGAGGATATTACAATTCTAAATATCTATTCGCCAAACAATGGAGCACCCAAATTTATCCAAGAAACACCACTTTCCCTCAAATCCCACATAGATCCAAAGATATTAATTGTTGGGCATTTTAACACACCACTCCCCCCACTAGAGAGATCAACTTGGCACCAACTCAACAGAGAAACTGCAGATCTAAACAACTGCATAGATCAACTAGATTTTCCAGATATCTTCTGAATATTTCACCAGCAGCACCAGAATACACGTTTTTCTCAGCAGCCCATGGAACATTTTCTAAAATATACCACATTTTAGGTCACAAAGCAAACTTGTCCAAATTCAGAAACATTGAAGTTATACCTTGCATTCTCTCAGACCACAAGGGAATAAAATTAGAACTCAACACTAAAAGCCCCAAAGAAATTCCAGTAACACATGGAGGATAAACAACACACTGCTGAATCACGAGTGGGTCATGGAAGAGATTAGAAAGGAAATTCAAATGTTCATGCTATTCAACAAAAATTAGCACACAAACTACCAGCTCTTCAGGGACTCAGCAAAAGCAGTACTCAGAGGCAAGATTATAGCTCTGAGTTCCTACATCAACAAATTGGAGAGATCTGAACCCAAAATTTTAATAACACATCTGAACCTCCTTGAAAAAGAGCAGCAAGATTAACCTCAATCCAGTAGATGGAAAGAAATAATTAAAATTGAATCAGAATTAAATGAATTAGAATCCAAAAAAATAGAAAAAATCAACAAAACAAAGAATTGGTTCTCTGAAAAAATTAACAAAATTGACAGACTCTTAGCAAATCTTATCAAAAAAAGAAGAGAACACATCCAAATAAATAATCTCAGAGATGAGAATGGAAACATCACCACAGAAACAACCAAAACACAGAACATTATAAGGGAATACTTCTCAAAACTTTATGCTAATAAGTTTGAGACCTTGGCAGAAATGGACCTTTTCCTAGCAAATATCCAAATGCCAAAACTAAATCAAGATGAGTTAAATCAGCATAACAGGGCCATATGAAGCATTGTAATAGAACAGCAATAAGAGACCTCCAAGCTAAGAAAAGTGAAGGACCAGAAGGTTTTACAACGGAATTCTACAAAGCCTTCAAAGCAGAGTTTACACCAATACTCCTCCAAGTCTTCAATGAAATTGAATGAGAAAGCTCACAACCGAACACATTCTATGAAGCCATCATAACCCTCATCCCCAAACCAGGCAGGGACTCATCAAAGAAAGAGAACTATAGACCCATTTCTTTGATGAACATTGATGCAAAACTTCTCAACAAAATTTTGGCCAATTGACTTCAACAATTCACCCAAAAAAATTGTGCACCACTATCAAACTTGATTCATGTCAGGGATACAAACCTGGTTCAATATATGCAAATCAATTAATATAATTTATCACATCAACAGGAGCAAGGATAAGAACCACATGGTTATCTCAATAGATGCAGGAAAAGCCTTTGACAAGATCCAACACCCCTTTATGATGAAGGTTTGGAAAAATTAGGAATCTATGGAACATTCCTCAATACAATAAAGGCTGTATATGACAAACCTACAGCCAGCATTATACTTAATGGTAAGAAATGCTGAACTTTGGTGCCATAAAGAACAAAACTGGCAAATCAAAACAATATTGAGATATCACCTCACCTTATTAGATTACTTATGACCAAGTAAAATAATAACAACAGTTACGAGAGAACATGTGGCCAAAAGGGAAGACTACTGTTTGTTGGTGACAGTGTAAATTGACTCAACTACTCTGGAAAGCAATATGCACGTTTGTCAAAAGAATAAAGATCCCCTATGACACTGCAATCCCACTTTGGTGCATTTATCCAAATGAAAACAAACAAGACTATAATACAGCTACTAGCACATCTATAATTGTTGCAGTATTATTCACTCTACCTAAGTTAGGATAGCAAACATGATGTCCCTCAGTAGACAAGTAGATCAAGAAAATGTGGTATATACTTACTATATATATATATATATATATATATATATATATATATATATATATATATATGTTACATATATATGTGATATATATATACATATATGTGGCATATATATACATATATAAATTTTATATGCATGTTTACTTCCAAAAGAAAGAACAACTCAGCCCATTTGTTTCAAAATTGAAAGTCTTGGGAAAAAAATCATATTAACTAAAGTAAGGTAGTCCTGAAGAAATTTAGGTGCCACGGTTTTCCTATTTAATTAGTATCCATTTAAAATAATCTTATCAGATGAGCTGAAAGATCAAAGACTATGAATATATGAAGATGTTGATAATTGAAATGTACTCCAGATATACACTCAACAGTTCTATCTTTGTTGTCATTGTTTTTAATTTATTATATATATTATTTTCCCTTTATTGGTTTTTTACCCCATGTTATAGGCCCATTTGTCACCTTAATTCATTTTTATAACTTGCATCTTGCATATATATTTGTCTACTCTAGGAAGGGGCAAAGGAATAACGAAACAATGAAAACACTGAAGAAAGGACGTAGGATGACCCATTTCAATAATGATACAAACAGGAGAGTATATCAGAGAAGAACTTTACCACTTCGGGTGGAGGAAAGAATGGGGGCAGAAGAGTGTGGAAGGTGGAGGATGGTGGCGTTATGAGACAACCATAAAGAAAGAGGTTACAATGATCAAATAATAATGTACTCATTGTCTTACTCGTGCATCTGTAATCCCTTTGTACAGGATTTTCACAAGAAAATAAAATTTAGAAAAATAAAGTATGCCTTAAGAACCAGTATAATTAGTAAAAGGGAGATTTTCATTTTATTATTTATTCATGTGTGATACAGTCTAAAAGTAAATAGGAATTTCAGAAAGAAAGATGTACATGACAGCAGTTTATATGAGCATTGAAATACTTTATGAAAAAAACAAGTAGTAATTAATTATTTCAGGCATTTGTAAAATTGATTACTAATGATTTTATGGAAGCATATGCTACCGTAAAATTTGGGTAGCATGTGCTTATGGCACATCAATATTTCAAAATTTGTGGTTATAGTTTTAACATTTCTTCTGCTTGTATATAAGACTGTAACTTACATTTGATTCAAGGTAGAAAAAATAAAACAATTATTCCAACATTCTCAGGGAGAACAATTTTTGAAAAATAGTATTACCTTGATTTCAAGCAAAACGATGTCACATATTTATGTTTTTAATCCCTCTCTGAAAGATATAGAAAGGTAGAGAGTCTTCCTTGACTCCTTCTTCATAGTTCATACATTTTGTTTGTTGGTATATTTTGTTAATATTAGAGAAGCAATAAACATCTCTTCTTCAAGGAAAAAGTTTGTGGAAAACACTAAGTATTGACCCTGGTTACTATCACTGAAAATTAAGCATAATGAAGTACATTTGGAAGGAGTATTTGAACTTTTAATACAAATGTTTATGTTTGTATTCATACCTATTAGCGCATAGTCATATTCATCACCTCATACTACAGTCAATAAATCAAAAAGATTTGTGTTCTGTTAGAAAATTGATTTTGATCCAAACAGATTAAAACAAAATTTCAAGTATTCAACTTTTAATCATCCCAAAATACAGGAAAGAAATGTTGTCAAAATACATGTAAGTATGTTAGATGAATGAACTTCAATCTTCAAACAAATTTCATCACAGTTTTATTTGGGCATGTAATAATTTTATGTGATGTAACTATGCCTGAGCAGTATTTATTGAATGTGTTTCTCGAGGCAAGTTTTTTACTGTTGTTAGTTAAACTAGTGTAGTAAATTTCAAAATCCTCTTCATGTCTTCTTTGTTCATACTTATTATGTTTTGTCCCATCCAAATGATCACCATAAAACTGATTGGAGCTTCCAAATATCTAATTATTTTGTTTGTGGTAGAGGTAGCTTTATCACATGTAACAATTTTGCATTGCGAGTTATTTGCTCTCTTTACATTCTCAACGGCATTTCCTGAAGAATACTGAAAATATGAACATGATGTAAGTCTTTTTGTTTGTGGGGGTGGTGTCCTGTTGTGAGTCCTGAACTTTGGGTCTGGGTGCTGTCTCTCAGCTCTTCAGCACAAGGCTAGCGCTCTACCACTTGAGCTACAGCTCCATGTCGGGTTTTTTTCTATCTTTCTTTCTTTCTTTTTTTTTTTTTTTTGCTTATGTAGTGCTGAGGAATCGAACCACAGGCCTCCTGCATGCAAGGCAAGTGCTCTATCACTGAGCCACTTTCCCAGGCCCTGATGTAAGTCTTCACATACAATATGCCTCTGGACATTAGACTGTCCTACTTCCTCACTGCTAAAACAAACACACTGTATTAAAGAATTATCATCTTTTTTTTTTCGGTTGTCAAGTAGGGATTTCGATTGATTGAGGCAGAAAAGTGAAAAGCAATTAAACTGAAATCAAATCTTAAAATTGCCCTAATATTTATTGATATCCGTAATGACTCAATCACCTGAAAATATTAAGTACATTCTGATTTGAAATGAAAAAAATCAAACATCATGGAATAAGAACCATACAACTTGTGTCCTTTTTTTTTTTTCTTGCTATGGTTTCTAACATATTTATGAGGTACCACGTAACTTTTCTGTTGCTTTGTATGTCCTTCCTCCACGGTATAAACCCTGTTTTCACTGTATTTGATGTTGGTATAATTTGGGGAGCGGAAGAGGAAAAAAAATAGTTTCAATAGGGATATAGGTTGACCCAGTGAAACAATGAGATGTACAAGATATTATGTCGAAAAACGAACTGTACAATGAGTTGGGGGCGGGAGAGAGGTTAGTTGAGGGAATGCAGTTATGGAGATGGCACGGAAGGGATGGTAGAGGAAAAACAAAGTAGGAGGCACCAACGCTTGCTAAGAAATATATTCATTACCTTGCTGATGTACAGTAATTTCACATTAAAAAACTTATTAAAAATAAAAGTATCATACAAGGTGATTCTAAGTGAAAGCATCCTAAGGCAAAAAGACAAAAAAAAAAAAAAAAAAAACGACAAGCCCACAACCAAAACCCAAATTAAACACTATTCGTCTATTATATTGCAATGTCCAGCCAAAGGAAGGGATAGCATATCAACACAAATATTAGTCGTAATCATTCACAACCAAAACCAAAACCAAAATTAAATACTATTCTTCTATTACATTGCAAAATCCAACCAAAGGTAGGGATAGTTTATCAACACAAATATTGGTGGTAATCATTCAAGGCACAAGAAAATGAGAGCAAGTAACTTAGAAAGATAGTTGAAGGTGGGATTTGTACTTGAGTAAACAAAGTTCTCAGCAATTTTTCTTTGTACATTTCTTTCTTGGGGGCGGGGGTTGCATGTTGGATGGGGAAACATTTCAAGAGTTTACATTCTGTGGAATGTTTTTAAAATTTGTGATTTCTGAAATTTCACCAGGTAGTATAATCTTATCTATTTCCAGGTCAAACAGGGATTTTACAAAATCACAATCTTAAAATGTGCAGCATATGTCCTTTTAAAAAATGTTTTATTGTAAAGGTGATGTACAGAGGGATTACAATTACACGAATAAGGCAATTAGTACATTATTTATGTATCAATTTTATACTTTGACTTGTTGATGTCCTACTATCCCTTCTCACGTCGACCTTCCTCACTCCTTCCCACACCATTCCAAAGATGTAAAGTTTGTTTACAATATACTGTCTTGTGGTTATCCTTGTTGCAATGTGTCATCCCATTCCTTTTTTCAGATTTTTGTTATACCTCTTTCCTTGCCCAGATCAGACAAATGTATATAAAAGATGTATGGTATCAAAATTGAGTACAGTGTCAACAGGGGCTATGCCATAGGGAAAAGATTAAAGGAAACAACATAATAAAATAAAATAAAATTACATAGCACATTTAAAAAAGTGACTATAAAGCATATCTCTTGTGTTCTTATTTTGGAGTTCATTTCATTTCGCATTATGTTATATGATCATAATGAGATTGCTTTTCAGCTCAAGTAATAAGATTATATTATATGTATATTATTATTGCAAATAAGGGTAAACATGGGATGCTGTCATTCTTTTTGTTGGAAGTACAGAATTCCTATGTCTCTTTCTCTCTCTTTATATATCTATATCTATATATCTCTATATCTATCTATCTATCTAGATATCTAGATATCTATATGTATCTATCTATATAGATAGAGAGATAAAGCTGTCTATATATATAACTATATAGATAGCTATATCTACGTCTATAGATATACCTATATATATGTCTATAGATATAGGTATATCTATAGATATAGTTCTATCTCTATATATACAGAGAGAGATCTATGTACATAGATATCTATAAATATCTATATATATATATATATGCCATCTCTCTCTATCTCTATCTCTAGATAGATAGATATATCTATCTAGAGATAGATATAGATATATCTATTCTATATATCTATGTATCTATGTATCTATATATTTATATATATATAGAGAGAGAGAGAGATGCCATATTTTTTTTATCCACTTATCCACTGAAGTTTATATGGGTTGGTTCTATATCTTAGTTTTTTGAATAATGCTGTGATAAATACAGTTGTGCTGGAAACTTTACTAAGGCCTTGTTAGTAATCATGTAGTTAAATGCCCAAAAGTAGATTTCTGAATTATAGGACAGCTCTATGAGCAATCTTTTGAGGTACCTGTATACTGCTTTCCAGAATGTTTGAACAAGTTTACACTCCTACGAACAGTGCAGTAGGGTTCTTTTAAAGTTATATCCCCCCTACAAGCATCTGTCATTATTAGATTTCTTTATTATAGCCATTCTATTTGGAATAAGGTGGAATAGTAATATTTTTTGATTTACATTTCTTTTATGTCCAGAGAAGTTGAGCATTTCTTAATGTGTCTATTGAATATTCCAATTTCTCCTTCAAAGAAGTCTCTCTTTAAATCTTTGTTTGTAATTTTTTTATTGTGAAAATACCATACAGAGGGAAAACAATTACATGAGCAAAGTAATGAGTACATTTCTTATCAATCATTTTTGCCTCCTGCTTTGTTTCCCCTTACCATCTCTGCTTCCCATTTCGACACCCACCTCGCCAAAGTGGTAAAATTTGCTTTTTGACATGAGGTCTTGTAGATCACATTGATGGAATTGGTCCAGTCCACTTGCTGCTAGGGCAGATGTTTCTTTGAGTATATGTTTGTAGAGGATTTAATTGTTTGAGTTTTAAATATATTATACATATAAGGTCCATGTCTTTTGTACAGCACGTGAATATTTTCTCCCAGTCTATAGTCTTCCTATTGATCTTACTAGCTATGACCTTTGCCATGCAGAAGCTCTGCAGGTTCATGAAATCCCACTTATCCAACCATTCTTTGACTTGTGTTTCTGGGTCCTTCTTAAGAAAATTTTTTCCTGTGCTAAGGAGCCCTACAGTTTATTCTATTCCTTCCTGTAATGATTTCAAGATATCTGATTTGAGATTGAGGCCTTTGATCCATTTGTTTTTGATTTAAGGTGATACATAAGGGTCTAATTATAGTTTTCTACAGGTCTTTACTCATTTTTTACAGCACAATGTAACTGAAGAAACTGTCTATCTTCCATTCTATATTTTGGCTCCCTTGAAGATAAGCTTGGTATTGGTCTGTGGGTTCATTTCTGGGTATTCGATTCTATTTCATTGGTCTTCCCATTCCAAAATCCCAACCACACCCAAGCTCCATCCGCGCATATGTTTTCTTACTTTATTGTTCCTTCTTTCCTTTATCTTTTTTTAAATTGTGAAAATACCGTTGAGAGGGGTTACAATTACATGTGCAAGTTAATGAATACAATTCTTACCAAGCATTGTTGCCGCCTCCTTTGTTTCCCCTTCCCATTCGTTCTCATCTTCCCCAAACCCCTTCCCTCTCTGTCCCTCCAACACTGGCCAAAGATGTATAATTCATTTTTTGACATAATGTCTTTTACATCTCATTGTTGCAATGATTTTTTTTGTTGCTTTGTATGTCCCTCCCCGACGGAATAACCTGCTTTCACTATATTTGATGTTGCTCCTTCTTCAACTATCTACTGCAATTTAAAGCCTTCATACTACTTTAATCAATTTTCTCATTGATCACATGCTATAAAAATACCCTTTCACAACTCTGGACAGAAGCCTATTCATATTTAAAATTTTTCTTGAAAGTTCTTATTCTATTGACAGTGGGCATCCTTATGTGTAAAACATATACATACACATGAAATGTACATAGGATATCAAATTTTGTAATTTTTTTTGGTTCTAAAAAGTAATAGGTAAATTAAAGAATGATTTTCACTCATTAAAGCTACACAAGATAAAAGTTTATGATGCTTTTAACTGCATAGCAAAGCACAAATAAATTACAGCAATTTTATCGAACATATCTGACCCTGATATTAAAATGCCTATGAACAAATGACTTCTTGTGCGAAAAAACAAAAAAAAATGTTTTTGCATTAAGGAAATTCTGAAGATCCACTGCTGTCTCCCTGCAAGTAAGAAATGTATGCCTTCAAAGTATTGTTCAGATTTAATGAATAGGAAATATTAAACTTTTGGGACCTTAGTCATCATCTATTTATAAATTAAAAATTAGTTTTGGAAAGGAGAAATGTTTCAAAATCAAGAGTACCTTTTGGACTGAAGTGGTTTTTCCAAAGGTATAAGATAAAATATATTTATATAATTTCTGTGCAAAACAAATTAACGTACATAGTATAATCTGGAAATAGGTAACAAGAATAATCATAGGGATTGCTATCGATACCAGAATTTGTAAATAGCACTTGACTAATTATACTCTTTTTTGAAGGATATGTGGCCTAGACATTCCATTTAAAATCTTCTGATAATAAGTAGAGATTATCATCTCATGTATAATTTTTTACTGAAATTACATAGTCAAGTTCAACCCAAACAATTGCTTCTGATTAGGAAGGAAGTTCACTTTTTAGTCACTGTATTTTTTTTTTGATTTCTCATAAATAAATGAGTTCCAGATGAAAATTTCAGTTCTACTGCCTGTTGTTGTGACAGTATGTGATTGTGTCTCCAGATTTTGGGTCTACGATGTACTCAACAATAGGAGAGATAGATACTCCTTTTAGTGCAAGATGAGATTTTATTTCAGGTCCTATGATATATTTTACTTTGAGCAAGATATAAGATATAATGAAGACACTGAAGTATTTACATAAAATAATTAATTAATTAAAAAATTACAAACAAATAGTGGTAAAGCCACAAGGAGAAAATAAAAATTATACCACTTTTGATGTTTTATTTTTTCCACTTGTGTTCAATTGCCACAATTCATGTAATAGGATCGATACTATTTTAAAGATTTGTACTTGCAAGGAAGGAAGTATTGAGCAAATTATTTGGTGTTAAACATGACAGAAAAAAGTGTCATAATTGAAGTGATATTTGTGCATGATATAATTCAAAATTGAAGGAGCTCTTTTACTAAACTCAGTCATTCTAAGAGAAGGACATTGCCATGATACCAAGAAGTGTTGACTACACCACCAGAGAGATAGTACATGTAGCATAGAAAGGTCTAAAAGGCCTACATTATTGTAGGATTTGTGCTACAAATGAAGCTTACCTATAACTTCCTCATTAGACTTTAGTTCCACAGAATTCATTGGAATTCATTGCTGTATACTGTGAGGACACATTGCCAAGTTGACAGAAAGCTGAGATTGATTCAATGCAATGAATGTCTTTTTTCTTTTTGCATTTTTTTATGGTGAAAATACTGTACAGAGGGGTTACAATTACATGGACAAGATAATGAGTACATTACTTATGAAGTATTGTAAGCTCCTCCATTGTTTCCCATTCGCTTCCAATCCTCTCCCTTCCCCGCCAAGTCCCCCCTCCCCCACATCAAAGTTGTAAAGTTCATTTTAGACATAACGACTTTTAGGTCTCATTGTTGCAATGGGTCCACCAGTATCCCTATTTAAACGATTTGTTTTTTCCCTTCCCCTCCACAAAGTATACCAACATCAAATACAGTGAAAGCAGGGGTTATACCATGGGGGAAGGACATACAAAACAACAAAGAAATAATCTTATAAATGTGTAAGAAACAATCGCATGAAAGAAAAAAAAATGAATACATATCTTAGGGTTCTATTTCCCGAACATCAACTTATCTGGCCTTTTATCCTGGACTCAGATATATACTAGTTATTGAAAATAAGGGAAACCATGGGACCTATGTTTCTTTGGGCCAGGCTTACTTCACTTAATATATTTTTTCCAAGTTTTTCCATTTCCTAACAAATAGTGCAATGTCATTCTTTCTGATGGATGCATAGAATTCCATTGTGTATATATACCACAGTTTCTTGATCCATTCATCTACTGAGGGGCATATGGGTTGGTTTCCTATCTTAGCTATGGTAAATAAGGCTGCAATAAACGTAGTCGTGCTGGTATCTTTAGTGTGGTCTTGTTTGTGAACATTTGGGTACATGTCCAAAAGTGGGATTGCTGGGTCATAGAGGTGCTCTATGTGGAGTGTTTTGAGGAACCTCCATAATACTTTCCAAAGTGGTTGAACAAGTTAACACTCTCACCACCAATGCATTAAAGTTCCCTTCTGTCCACATCCCCTCCAGGATTTGTTGTTATTAGAATCTTCTTGATTATAACAATTCTAACTGGGGTGAGGTGGTATCTCAATGTTGTTTTGATTTGCATTTCTTTTATGGCTAGAGAGCTTGAGCATTTCTTCATGTGTCTATTGGCCATCCTTCTTTCCTCTTCAGAGAAATTTCACTTTAATTCTTTAGCCCACTTATTTATTGGGCAGTTGCTTCTTTGAAGATTTATTGTTCGGGGATTTAATTTTTTGAGTTAAAGGTACATTTTAGATATGAGACCCTTGTCTGTTGTATGGCTAGTGAAGATCTTTTCCCAATCCGTGGGCTTTCTATTGATCTTGCTAGCTATGGTCTATGTCATGCAGAAGCTCTGCAATTTCATGCAATCCCATTTGTCCAACCTTTTTTTGATTAGTTGTGTTTCTGGATCTGTATTATAAAATTTCGGTCTGTGCCAAAGAGACCTAGCGTTTCTCCTATTCCATCCTGTAATGTTTTCACAGTGTCTGCTTTGACTCCGAGGACTTTGATACATTTAGGGTTAATTCTGGTGCAGGGTGATATATAAGGATCTAGCTATAGTTTTCTACAAATAGTTAACCAGTTTTGCCAGCATCATTTACTGGAGAGGCTGTCTTTCTTCCATTCTATTTTTTTAGCTCCCTTATGGAAGATTAGATGGCTATAGGTGTGTAGGTTCATTTCTGGGTTTTCTATTCTATTCCATTGGTCCTGAGGTTTTTGGGAAAGGAGTGTCTCTTAAAGGCAACAGATAGAAACATCTTGCTCTTTGATCTGACTAAGTAATCTATGTTCCTTACTTGGAGAGTTCAGTCCGCTAATATTAAAGTTAGGTCTGGGAGGGTTTTGGGTGTTCCTGGCATGTTATCCACTGTGTCTGGAGCTGTGCCAACTCGTTTCTTATGATTCTTAGATTCTCTGTTACACAGCTAATTCTTTGCCTTTATCATGTTCTTGTTGGTTTTCTAAGTGTATGATGTTAAGTGTCTTTTCTAGGGTTACATTGGTGGAGATATAGTGTTTTAACGTTTCTTTACTGTGGAAGATAGTTTATTTGACCTTTTGTTTGAAGGACAGTTTAGTTGGATAAAGTATAACTGGTTCATAGTTGTTTGCTTGTAGAACATTGAATATATCATTCCAGGCTCATATTGCTTTAATACTGTTTAGCAATCTCAAGTTATTCTGATTGATTTCCCTTTATAGGTGATTGATGTTTTCTCCATAATAGCTTTAAGGATCTTTTTTTTTTTTTTTTTTTTTTTTTGCTCCTGTGTGGATTACAATGTGTTAGTGGATGTCCTGGTCAGAAGCAGTTTATTTATGGTTCTAAAGGTTCTATAGGAATTGGACTGTCTTTTTGCGAATTTGGGAAGTTCACTGCTAGGGTCCTGTTAAATAAATTTCCTAGACCTTTAACTTCTATCTCTCCTCCTTCTTCTACAGCCAAATAGCTGTAAATTAGGTCTTGTGATGATGACTTCTCAATATGAATTAGATCTATCACTTTTCTTGGATTTGTCTTGAATACTTATATATTCCTTATAATATCTAGGCCATTTTCAATCGCAGAAATTCAATCTTCTGAATGGGCTAAACTATTGTAAGGCTTTCTTCTTTGTTTTTGTTTGTTTCTGTCTTTCTTTTCTTCTAAATATTCATATTTGATCACTTCGAATTCTTTTCTGGAGCTTTGTTTTAGATCCTTGTTTTGATTTTTAGTGTTCATTCTCCAATCCCTTAGTTCAGGTCTTGCAGTTTCATTTGGCTGCCTTTCCTTAGTTTGGGCTCCATTCAGCATTCCCTTTGTGGCCTCTATGGATTCCTCCAGCCCCTTGTTTATGGCTTCCACGAATGCCTCTATTAATCTTTGCTTATGCCTCATCCTGCTCCTGAAATTCCTGTATTTATCTTTGACTAGCTTCTTCATGCTCATGAAATGCTTTTATTAGTTTTTAGTTAGTTTTACCATGCTGACATAATTTCTGTATTAATCTTTGGTTAGGCTCATTACACTCACACACTTTGCAAGCTTTCAATCTTTTCATTCAGCATGTTCACCAGTAGAGTTTGTAGAGCATTTTGGGAAGTCTTGTCTGGATTATTCATTAACCACTCTGTTGCTGATTACCAGGAGAGGATTTGAGATTCCTGGATTGACATGTTTCTTGTGTTCCTCCTACTCATTCTACACCTTTGAATATGAAAGGAAAATCAATTCAGTGTTAGTACACTATTTTAAGGCAAGTATCAACCATGGCCCTGTAGTTGCACAGATTTTTTGGTACAGTCAAAATGAGTACAGATCCAATATAGTTCAACAAATAACTATGGATCAATGATCAAAGAAAGTCAAAGAAGAAGTCAGCAGATGAGAAATTAATAGGTTTACAAGAATTGTAGTGAGAAAATAACTTTAGGGGAATGTAAGTAGGTAAAAGGAGTGAGGAATTCAGAGAGCAGGAAGTATCTAAGGAAAGGAGTAGAGACAGAAAAAAGGGGAAAAATGAAAAATACAAAATTTAAAAATGAAACAAATAAAAAATTATGATTGTAAGAAACTAGTAGTACAATTAAAGGAGTTAAAGTTGAGAGTTTGTGAATTGAGTGATTGATATCTGAATTAAGTATGCACACAATGATGGATAAGTCCAAATAATAGAATATGTGTGTATTCCTGTGGACGAATAGAAAAACAATTAAATCACACACAAAACCTAAAATCGACCAAAAGAGAAAAGTATAAATATAATTTTTAAAACACATACCTAAGATAATGGAAAGAAAAAAAAGTTTAAAATTTTAAAAAGAGGTAGAAAAGAGTTCCTCAAGTTTTTTAGTGGGGTACGTATGTCACTCCTATGTCTACCCAGTTTCTTGGTGGGGTTGCTGGTTTCCTTTGCTGTCTGAATGTCCTGTGGCTTGATTGGTTTCTTTTACCCTTTCTGCCACTGAGTCTGCTGCCTATGCGCAGCACAAAGTAGCAGCCTCTGACTTTGTTTACCTAGTATAGAAAGTCACTCCTCCATGGGCTGAGCTTTTCTGCCTAAAAAGGGCAACTTTACCCTGAGGCAAGCTTAACTATGTAGTTCAAGTTACTTTGACCTTTGAATGGCTCCTATTGTTTTCTTCCAAAGGCTGAGTAACGTGCTGACTACTCTGGCCAACTCTTTATCAGTGTCAAAGTTGGAGTTCTTCTCCACTGGTGGGTGAAGGGCTACCTTCCCACCACTGCTCCATTAGTATGAGTTGGGATGTTTAGGGGGTACAAACATTTTTCCTTTGGTTTTCTGGCGCTCCTTGATCTGCTACTGTCTGTGGTCAGCATGATGAAGATTTCTACTTCTTGTTGGTTCTTGTTGGTGGTTAGTAGTATCCACTTCCAGACCACTTCTTGTGGCTTTTTCCTTGGCTCTCAATGTTGAGATGTTGGCCTTGGCAGCCACTGCCAAAGCCATACTAGCAAGTGCTCAAATCTGGATATGAGCACATGGATATTTCACTTCTGGCCAAATTCTCTCTACTATGATAGCATACTTGATGTGAATCTCTAGACTTGGACTTTTCAAGAGAATCTTAAAACTTGTTTCTATGAGAGCGCTTGTTTAGCCCCCCAGCTGATCATCTACCATCTTCCTCCAGAACTATAATTTTATGATTTTTGTCCTCATTTTGCATATCATAATTTTTCTCCTGCCACTAATAAATCATGGTAGATAACAATAAACATGAGGTAAAAATTAAAATTTTAGTTTAGTTTTATTGCTCTACACTTTTCTGCATGAACCGATGTAATTCCAACATCAGACAAGAAAAGAGTTGATAATTCTTTAGTCTCTTTGATTTAACTTTTTGGAAGTACCACAGGCTAATGTCCAATGACATATTCGTTTACATTTATTTTTATTTTTTTGGGTCTGGTCGTGGGGCCTGAACTATGGGGCTGGGTCCTGTCCCTCAGCTCTTCAGCTCAAGGCTAGTACTCTACCATTTGAGCCACAGCGCCACTTCCGACTTTTTTCTTTTTGCTTATGTGATGCTGAGGAATCGAACCCAGGGCCTCAGGTATGCAAGGCAAGCGCTCTACCACTGAGCCACCTTCCCAGCTCGATATATTCTATATATCTACTTTTATATTCTGCTCAGATTTTCAGTATAACTATATGTATATATATATATATATATATATATATATGTATATAAGTACATATATATATGTATATATATTATATATATATACATATATATATTCTCATTCGAGTACTTAAAGGGTGCAAATGTCTTGAAATGAAGAAATTGTTATATATGATAAAGCTACCTCTACCACATACAGAGTAATCAGAGATTTGTGAGCGATGGTCCGTTTTGTGTTGATCATTTATTTGGAAGGAACCATCGAATAAGCCTAAACAGAGGAGACACAAATAGGATTTTGAAACGTACTACACAAGTTACACTGGAAGGGTTAAAGCTTGCCTCAAGAAACAAATTCAGTAATCCTGCAGAGGCATTGGTACCGCACATAAAATTACTACCTGCCGTAATACAACCATTATGCAGTTTTCTTGAAGATTATAAAATCATTCATTTTGACATATTTTCATGTGCTTTTATATCAATTCTTTCCAGTTAAAATGCAAATATGTGACAATATGAAGAGATTCATAATTTCTGCCCTTCCAGACAGTGACCAACACAAATAAAGGAACATAGCCTTTGTTTTCAATTTCTAGATTTTTCCTTAAATGTTCATGGTTTGAAAATGGAAGCCTGTATGTAGTGAGTAGAGCAATTATGAATGACTACTTTTTGACTGTGCTAGGCTATTGTTCAAGCACAAACTAATGGACAAGAGACTGAAAGTGAGTATAATTGCTGAGAAATATATTCACTACTAGATGTTTGAGAGACCATAAACTTTCTATCACCAATTGGTTTATGAATATTTACTTCAGAACATTGTGATTGGTGAGAATCCACTTTGAGTCAGAGATTCAGATAGTTCCCTGACATTCTGACTAGTATTTCCACAAAAGCAAAGTTTATTAAATCATCTTCCCTGCCACTACGCCTGTGTGACCATTTTGCCTGAATTTTCTTAGTACAAATTGCAAACATTCATATATATTTTCAATATATATATATTTTCTACAATATAACTTCATTGATTTTTTTTGTATTTCTTTATGACTCACACTGTCATACCAAGTTCTAATTTCCCAATAAATACAATGCTTCAGTATTTATATTTGTCACTATCACTAGGCAACAACTATGAAACAAAGCAGTCGAAGTATTCTTCATCTGAACAATGTGCTTAATTCTTTCAAACATGGTATCTATTATCTCTATTAGTTGCATTGAAAAATGTTAACAAAAGTAATTTGTGTGTCGTAGCCTACTGGAAAACAATGCAAGAAATGGGAAACAGCAGTGGCTTATCAGCAAGAATGAGAATAAGGATGAGACTGCATGCTATTCAATAACAGGGAGAATCCCATCTAGAGACCAATTGTACCAAATTTTACTTCAATTGAAATGAAATATAGTTCATTTAACTATAGGAAGTTGGTTATTGTCCTGCAGTTTGACTCAACTGAGAGAATCAAATTTGGGCTGCAAGTCCTAAGATCATGATTGTTACATGAGCTTTATTAGTCAGATCAAATAAATGATCATCATTACTACCAAAAACACTTACCAAACCTGATCATTGCTTCTGATGGCCGTCATTTCTATCAACTTCAGACAAGGTTCCTTCACTGTTTTGGTGTGGCTGATCCATTTCCTGAAACATCAAGCACTCCCATAACATCCTCTCTTTTTATTAGTATCTAAGTGTACATATTCTTTTTATTGCTGAGATGTTGTCAGATGTTCCATTTGCAGACAAATTATGGCTTTCTAATTCTTCTCTCCCATGTTGGTCTTGTTAAAATAGTCTCACAACACGTTCTCTAATTCTACCCAGAGCATTATTGAAATGTGTCAATTCCTCAGTAATTACAATAAGAGAAATTTGAAAATCCACGTTACCCTCTCCTTGTTAATGTGATATCCACTACTTTGCTCATATGCACTAGATATTTCCACAAAAGAACTTTCCACTATTACACAAGTCCAAGAACAATATTGAAGTTTCAATAAACCCAAATATGCTTCTATAAGGTACCCTAACCTGTGAATTAGAGAAAGAAGTCCATGTTTTTCAATTCAAATGTGTCTAGATAAAAAAGGATTTAGATATTAATAGGTTCTACCTGATTACTTTTCCTTTCACTGAAGAAATCACAACATTTAAGATGCCTGATATTAAAATATTTAATCATCTTTTTTATAAGAAAGTTTTTCTCCAAACAGGAATGTTGACAGTTACCTGCCTGTTACAATGAAAGAAGTTACACATCTTGACACCTTTGTTTTGAGAAATCATTTCAAGTGGTCTAGTTAACCTTATTTCATATTGACAGGAATATGTAGCACAACATAGGATTTCTCCTGATAGAGTTTGAAATTTTTGATACGCTAATAACATTGATTTTTTTTGTTGTTGTTGTGGTGGTGGTTGTGGTATTGATTCTTGAGTCCTGAAATCGGAGACTGCGCTTTCTCCCTCTCCTTTTCAGCTCATGGCTGGTGCTGAGCCACAGAGCCTCTTCTGACTGTTTTGTATATGCAGTGCTGAGGAATAGACACAGAGCCTCATGCAAACTAGTTATTCACACTTCTACTGAGCTACCTTCCTAGTCCTTGAGTTTAGATATGCTAGACTGACATTTAAACAAGTAAATTATGGGTCTTTGTAGATTGAAATGTAAGAAAGCAGATAAATCATAGGAATTCAATGGATGTATCAGTTCCCAAGATAACAGAGGCTAACAGTTGCAATAGACCCAAATAAAATTTATTTAACTAGATTGCACATTTTTCATAATACTAAAAATTAAGAAGTATCTCATGGGAAGTGAGAGTATTTCACAAGATAATTTCTATGGCAATACTCTCATATTTTGTGTCTTTATTCTCCCAGGAGTAATTCCAAAGCTAATATATAGGTCATAAAGCAGGAGCAGTGAAGATTTATATATCTCCCCATATATTGCTTGTTCCAGAGGTAATTCCTTTTTTACAATTCTCTGGATCCTGAGAGGTTCTTGCAATGTCCCTATGATAAAAATCACAAGATCATATGATGCAGGTTGCTATACATGTGGTGAAATACAGAAACATATAATGTTTCCTTGGAAAATATTGGCACTACAAAACTTCTATTATGCATGGATAAATTTGGGTATCGTTTTTAGGTAATTTTTTGGAAATGTATTCAAAAGATAAGAGAGTGTATGTGGGCAAAAATGTCATGGACATATTTTTGTATTTCTTTTGGAATCTCAGCAGCATGTAATGGAAACTATGACAGTGAAATTCTAACTTGTGTATTTCTAGAGCTGTATTTCTAGAGGTCTATTCCAAGCAGAGCATAAGCAAGATGTTTTGTGTGGACAATAATGTCACACCATGTGTACCATATTTTCCAAACACTAGAGGTAGTTTCCTTTTACTCACTATTGCCTAATGGCCAAACTGTAAATTAATTGTAATCCTAAATGTTAAATTAATATATTCAGACATTCACTGTATTATTATATTACCTGGAAATCAGATTGAATCTTTTAATTTTCATACTGTGGTAATAAACTGATAACATGAAGAAATTCAATCTGTTCCTTTTCTATATTTAGGGTATTGATTACAAAATTGTTCCTCAGATTGATTGAAAACTTCATAAAATTTGAAAGTTCACAGAATCCTGTGTAAAAAATTAATTTTATCCAGATTTAATCCTGTGTAACTTTTAGTGCTGTAGGAGAGAGAATTCTGCAGTTGTGTTTTGTGAAGAAGACACATACAATGACCTGTCATTTTGTATGATTCAAATATCCTTTCAATCATCCTTTGTATACATTCATCAATTATGTATGAGGATTCAATATTTCAGTAAACGGAGGCCAAAATTCTGAATTTATGTAAAGTTCTAAACTTTGACCAAATACTCTTATAGAGTGTAGAATATGTTGTTCATGCAAGAACAACACAGGAGTTTGAGATCGGTGTAACAGCTTTTGACACCATCCAGGGCTTAAGAGTCATAGAGACTCTTATGTCCATTATCAAATGAAAAAGGCAGAAGAGGTGGTATGGCCAAATTCTTAGAAATCTACTCCACAACAAAACGATGCACAAGCTCTGAACACAAACCCATGTATGTCACGTGCATTAGTCAATTTTCTTGTGATTTTTTCTAAACCCATGTGTAAAGTGAGAGCCACTCTAATCTAGCACCTCAAACAAGTTTGTATTTCTCCTTTCTCAAAATCATTGAAACATCCTATCCCAAGTTTTGTTTGGGGCAAAAACAAACCCTCGGCAACAACATGTAAAGAAATTGCTGTTTAATAAGACACATTATTATCTTTCAAAATTGAAACTAAAAATATAAGATAAATAAACAACAAGCTTTCTGTTCTACATATCCAAATAGTTTGTTCACTACAAAGGAAGTTTAGGATTGCTTTCTGACCTGGTGACACTGTGCTTGGTGTGGATTCAGTAGGACCAATACGAAACGTCATCACCCAAAGTACATCAAATCAGAATTATCTGAATTTCTTCTCATTGTCTTAGTCTCAATTTCAATCCTGGGAAGGAGTAGATGACATAGTTTTGCCAGGTAAAAAAATTTATGCCCATTTCACTTTTCAGCTTCACTCATCTCATAAATAGTGAAATGTGAACGGAAGAATCTTCACCTGATAATTGATCAATACATACAACTGCAATCCTCATTCTCAAAGTGATTAATGAATTATTGAATATATAACAAACTTGTTTGAATTCTCTCACAGCATTTTTATAAAATATTTGATGAATCTGGGTGCTGTTGTCTCATGCCTGTAATATAGCTACTCAGGAGTTTGAGAACTGGGAATCACAGTTCAAAGTCAATTTGGACAGGAATGTCTGTAAGATTCTGATCTCCAATAAACCAAGAGAAAAGCGGAAGTAGTGCTATGGCTCAAGTGATACACTGCTCGCCTTGAGCTGAAGAGACCAGGGACAGTGCCCAAGCCCAGAATTCAAGCCCCAATATCAACAAAATATTTGATAAATCCTTGAGATTTATAATTTGCATATCAAGAAGAAGTATATTAATGAAATTTATTTAGAGCTAATTTTTAACCAGCTATGCATATATAGATTTCAAAATTCACATTTCTAAAGAAAACATGAAAATTAATATGATGAACAAAGGAAAAATCAAAAGAAGATATTTAACGGCAAACGTTATTGCATCTCTAATGACAGTTCTTAGGAAATTATTTAATGGACTGTAATTTCTAGAATGAACTGGTCCATCTAGGGTCAACAAATACATTGCACTTTCTAGTTAATGGAATGCCAAAACAAAAGTCTCTCTTATTGATATAGTGAGTTGGAAAAAACAGTAACAAGGAACAGCAATTGGTCTTCCTAGGAATTTCTTGTAAGCATTTATTCGACTTGGAATCATGAAATGTGTGTTGCTTGTCAATATTGACCCTCATCCTTTTATGAGTGAGATAAGGGATTCTAGATGCATTGATATATTCGAATATTTTCTTTTCTTTTTTTTTCAGATTCCACTGTTTATTTTTCCAGGAGTAATTGCTTTTTTTTAATTTTTATTTTTTATTGTGAAAATACTGTAAAGAGGGGTTACAATTACATGGGCAATATAATGAGTACATTTCTTATCGAGCATTGTAGCCTCAATGCTGAAAACCACAAGCTTATTCAACTTTAGACTGTGTTGTACATAAGTTAGCCTTTCCCTGCATTGTCTTCATGTATTCTACCCCTAAAAAGATAGTAAGTATACTAGAGAAATTCAATTCAATTCTCTGTTTTGTGTCAAAAGTATTCCAACGATATATGAGTGATGAATTACTTAGTGAAGAATGTGCTTACTAAAGAGGACTAATGGAAATAGGAATTTCACGCTTCCATCCTATGACTGATTTTCTCATTCACGAAGATTATAGGGAGGATTAAAACTCATACTGCTTTCAAACTCTAATTTGTGCTTACCTCTTGGGCAATCAGTAAAATTTCTTGTTGATCATAGGCAGAATTCATAAGTATAGGTCTGGAACATTTCCACAAAAAAATAGTATTTTCCCCTTATTTCTTTACAGGAATCATTCAGGGTACACTGCATGAGTTCAAAGCTTTCCTATTATTTTAACTATATCTTACTTTAATAAATATATTTTGCCACAGACAACAATATGAATTCATTTTGATTTCTATGCCAAATGAACCTATCTAATTTTATTAGATTATACAGTTTTCTTTGCATCCAGAAATAAACTCATGTTATTATATCTTTATTGGAAGTCACCAAGTTCATTTCCATAGTAAGTTTGGAGTATGGAAACCTCAATCATCAAATCAAAATGTACATATGTTTCCCTAGAGAGAACAAATCATGCTTCATATTTCATTTTACTAGTTTTCTTGTGAATATCCTCTTCCATTTCATTTCTTCTTATACTTGTAAATGTGTAACAAAAGTGCAATAAATATTTGATCCCTAGTACAAATTTTACATCAACTTATCTATTCTATAAAGAATAACAATGTAAATTTTGATGCTTCAACAAAAAGTTCTGAAATATATTCGGTACTGTGCAAGATTCTCATCCATCCCAATAATTTCCATGTGTAATTGCATCTACTGAAGGACACTGTGACTTCTTTGCTACACCACTGGCAAGGAAAAACCAGGTTTTTGTAGGTAGACAAAAGTATGACCAAAACTTTAAAGAAAACATGCACTTTGTGAAAAGAGCATAGTTTTCTGCCAAGATTCTGATAATTGTAGGGCAAGAGGATATGCATCGTTTGCTAACTTCTCAATATATATTCGATAATGTTGAAGAAGAGCGGGTTCTAACTGTCAAGTGTAACGCAAGACACTTTCAGGAAACCATACTTGATGACTCTATCTTCATTTACAGTTGTGTGTAATTTGTCCCACATATAATTACCCCTAGAAATTTAGAGTTGAATTTGTCACTGTGGTTCACAATAACCCTAATGCAAAAAGGAATAGATTTTGAAGCATTTTTTAGGTAAATCTACCATATGAAAAATTATTGGCAGGATTCCTATGCAATCAATAGATTTGAAATATTTGAGTACAGATGAAATTAAAGCTGTGAGAAGGTTGCCCATATTTATAATTAGTGTTAAAATAGGACAGTTTCTGATTATGGATATATTAGAGTAGCAATTTCCTCCTAGTTTGTAATTTCAAATACTTAATGGAGACTTAGAGAAACCTTATTTTCTTTTATGTAAGGAAAACAGAGCTGTCTTCAAATGCTTGTATATGGACTACAAATTAATCCACATATATATCCATGTGTAAACTGATTAAACATAGGGAAGTGTAAGTAACAAAACTATCGTTCTTAGTTTAATCTTATTTTCAAGGTGAGGTACTGAGTGACTATAATTATGTATATCATGCAGTGAGTTGTTTTTTGTCCCATGTTATACTATTCCACATTTTGCATCCACATTTTTGTGCCTCAAATCCCTGCTCAGATTTCAATTTCCTTTCCTCCATGGTATCTTGTGAAAAATGGGAAATTGTCCTCTGTTTCAAGATTTTTTTGTTCCTGTTCCCTGTCATAATTCAGATTAACGTGTAAAAAATCCACAAGGTAACAAAATCAAATACATTGACATAAAGGGAGATACAATAGGAAAATAAAGGAAAAAAAAAAACAAGAAAACAACAGTTTCTCCTAGTATTGTAAAAAAAAAAAACAAAAACCCAATATTGGTAATCCTTTTCTTTCCATATCTCAGAGATCATTTTGCTTAGCATAATCTATCTATCTATCTATCTATCTATCTATCTATCTATATGTCTATAGCTATTAAGTTATTGCAAATCCTCTTCCAGGGTGTAACTGGACATGCACCAATTATTACAATAAGGAAAACCATGGCACCTACATGTTAAGTGACACTACTAGAGGAAAAATTATATGACATCCCTATATCAGCTGAAATTTATGAAGAAACTGCAGAAACATGAAGAAGAAATATTTAATGAATAGTGCTGGAAAAATAGGTTTAACACCAATAAAAATAAAAGTTAGATAATTATATATCACCCTGTACTGGAATCAATTTCAAATAAATCAAAGACCTCAGGGTAAAGGGAAAAATGCTGAGAGTATTAGTGGAAAAAATACAAGAAATATTAGGGTTCCTTGGAACAGGTTGATACTTCCTTATTACAGACACATGAATACAACGAGTCTAATAAAGTTTGGACCAATGGTGTTGTGTGAACCTACAGAGCTTCTGCATGATGGTAAGAAGGTAAATAAAAATCCGATAGCATGGAAAAACAACTTTACTAACCATAAAACAGAAAAGGGTAGTGAAGATCTTCTCCCAATCTGTGGGCTTTCCATTGATCTTGCTAATGAAGTCCTTTGCCATGAAGAAGCTCTGGAATTTTATGCACTCCCATTTGTCCAACCTTTCTTTGATTTGTTGTGTTTCTGAGTCTCTTTTAAGAGTGTTTCAGCCTGTGCCAAGGAGACCTAAAGAAATGCAAATCAAAGCAACATTGAGATACCACCTCACCCCAGTTAGAATGGCTATAATCAAGAACTCTAATAACAACAGATACTGGAGGGGATGTGGACAGAATGGAACCCTACTGCCTTGTTGGTGGCAGTGTAAACTTGTTCAACCACTTTGGAAAGTAGTATGGTGGTTCCTCAAAAATACTCCACATAGAACTCCCCTATGACCCTATGCCCACTTTTGGGCATTTACCCAAATGATCACAAACAAGAACCATACTAAATGTACCAGCACAACTATGTTTATTGCAGCATTATTTACCATAGTTTAGATATGGAACCAGCACAGACGCCCCTCAGTAGATGAATGGATCAAGAAAATGTGGTATAAATACACAAAGGAATTTTATGCTTTCATCAGAAAGAATGGCACTGCCACATTTGTTAGGAAATGGAAAGGTTTGGAAAAAATATATTAATGAAGTAAGCAAGGACCAAAGAAATACAGGTCTCATAGTTTCCTTTATTTGCAATAACAAGTATATGTCTGAGACAAGCAGAAATAGCCAGATAAGTTGATGTTAAGTGAAATGAACCGCAAGAAGGACTTTTCTTTATTGCTATTGTTTCTAAAATATTTTTAAGATTTTTTTTGTGGCTTTGTATTTCCCACCCCCACGTTATAACCCCTGTTTTCACTGTATTTAATGTTGGTATAATTTGTGGAGGGGAAGGGAAAAAATAAATTGTTTAAATAGGGATACACACGGAACAATTGCAATAATGAGATATATAAGATATATATCAAAAATGAACTTTACAACTTTGTGTGTGTGTGGGGAGGAGAAATCGGAAAGGATAGTAAGGGGAGACAAATGAGGAGGCAACAATGCTTTATAAGAAATGCACTCATTACCTTGCCCACCTAATTGTAATCCCTCTGTACAGTATTTTTACAATAAAAAAACAAAAAAGCAAAACAACAACAAAAATGAAACAGACATGGGACCTAGAGATGAAATAAAAAAAATTAAGAATTTAAATACCCTCCCCAAATTCCAAACGACATATTATCCAATGTTTAGAATGTTAAATATTTAAAGAGAATCTTCCCTGGTGTGGAATTGAAAAGGGCCAAAGAACCGTTAAAGAAATGCTAAACATCTCTGACAATAAAATCTATGCATATCAAGTAAACATTGAGATTCCACCGAACTCTGTTAGAATGCAAAGTAATGTTCACTGCAGCATTATTTTCCACAGGAAAATATGGAACCATCCCCATATGCCTGAGAATAGATTAATGGATCAAGAAAATGTGGAGTAAATACACAGTGGAATTCTATATTTCCAGAGGAAAAAAAATGACATCATTTAATTGGTAAAATGAAAAGACTTGGAAAAAATCATATGAAATAAAGTGGACCAGATCCAAACAAACATAGGCTGTAAAACTTGGTATATGTCCTCTTTAGTGCGAGGAAAGGTTCACAATACCTCAATATGCATATACTCATAGAGGATTAGACCAAGCAAAATGTACTTGAAGATACAGAAACAATAGTTATCTCTGTTCTGCTACTTTTAAAAATGTCTCTGTGAAGCTCCTTCCTTCTGCTTTTATTTCATTTTCCTATGTCTTATCCAGTGTTGTCACACTTTGATTTTCTTTTCTTTTCTTTCTTTTTTATTTTTATTTTTTTGGAGTCCGGTCATGGGACCTGAACTCTGGGCCTCGGCACTGTTGCTCAGCTCTTCAGCTCAAGGCTAGCGCTCTACCACTTTAGCCACAGCGCCACTTCCAGCTTTTTTCTTTTTGCTTCTGTGGTGCTGAGGAATCAAACCCAGGGCCTCATGCATGCAAGGCAAGCCGTCTACCACTGAGCCACCTTCCCAGCCCCCCACACTTTGATTTTCTTATACTTGTATTACATGAACATTAATCTAAATTAGGGAAGGGAAGGGAATAATAAAATCTGAGACAAAGGACTATGGTTCAAGCAATTAAACAGCAATCCTCACCAAAAAAATAACATGTTGGAATAAACTCTATACATTGCAGGAGGCTATAGAGATTTGAGGCAGAAGAAAAAATGTGAGGAAATGAGGAATTGGTAAGAATATATGACCAGAAAAGTATCCACTTACAGCCTTATATATGTAGCTAATCCCTCTATGCATCAACTTGACAATAAGATTCAATTAATCAGAGTATGTATAAATACATTCTTCACAACTGCTATGTTCACAAATTGATACATATTTTGATAGGTTTGTAGTACATATATAGACATGTGGATATAATTCCCTTTTCTTTAAATTCCAGCATCAATCGAAAAGACACAGGCTCTCCTTAGTCTCCAGGTTCCAACCCATCATTTTTAAATCAATACTGAAATATTTTTTCACATATTTGTGTCATATTCATAATTATTATTGAAATTACAAATTGGGAAAATTCTTGGTGCTCAAATTATGTCCATAATCAGAAGTTCTCAGCTTTCCACACCTATCATAAATATGTACAAGATTTTCACATGTGAAATTTCCTCTTCTGTGGTCAAATTCTTAAACTCCATTGATTAATTAGGAATCCAAACACTAATGCATTTTTTGAAAGCTATATCATCATAAAATTTCGTACAAAAGCTATTTTAGTTAGTAGTAGGAATGTTGTGGACCAGTAATGTAAAATCAGCTATAAAATGACGATTTGTTTCTTAAATATGTGGGACAAATTACACACAAATTGAAAACATTAGACTCAATAAATATGGTTTCATGAATGTTTTGTGAATTATAGTTGAAAGTTACAGCTTACTCTTCTTCGAACATTTCCGAATTATAACGGGAAATTCTCAAATGATACATGAGTTCTTGTCTTATAAATATCAGATTCTGTGTACAAAATATGGTATCTTCAGAATGTGTACGTTTACCTCACAAACTAATAAATATTGATTTACATTTTATGTATACATGAAAGAATCCATTTTTACAATGCCACAGGCATTGAAAAATACATTGCAAAATTATTTGATGTACAAAACCCATAAAATTTTCCTATATATTCTTCTGAATGGAACACAGAAATTGATAGGAAATTTGTATGAGGAACCAAATATCACAATACTTTTCTCATATTTTATTATGTTTTCCAGCAATAATAAATGTAATGGGATGTATTATTCCCAGGCAAATGTACCTATTTTGAGGGGTCCAGTTACATTTAGAAGGTAGGAAATAGTCATTTCCTCAGTTTTCTTTCTTCTACAAAGAACCTGGGCATGCTAATTAATGAGCACTTCATATTTTCAGAAGAGAGAGAATTTCATGTTCCATCTTGAAGTTTCAATATTCACAAAGATTTCTTTGTACTTTAATAAATATCTGCTGTCAGTAAATCATTCATGGAAGACTCGACAATATATAATATACTGGTAAGAATCTAGGTATTTGTAGCAAAAGGACATTGATCCCTCACATTCTCCTTTATATGGAAACACCTTTGTGATAAGTGTTTGGGAATTTTTGAAAGAAAATTTTGCATTGACTGATTTTGAAATCTAATTTGGCATAACTATATAATGCTGTTGAAAGATGGCATCTCATCATAAGGCAGTGAGTATTTTGAAGCACTTATGTCTAACACATTTGTAGACATTCAATGTTACTGAGAAATATTGTGAATATTTTGTTCTTGCTATTTTTATTCGTAACATGCTTGTCATGGGGTTTGTCCCTTTGGAGTCTGTCCCTTTCCTCTTCAGGTCAATGCCTGAGCTCTGCCAATTGTGTCACAGGGCAACTTTCGATTATTTGGTTTTGTTGGTTATTTGGAGATGAGTCCCACGGAATTTCCTACTCAGGCTGGCTTTGAATCACAATCCTCAGATCTCAGCCTCCTGAGTAGATAGGATTACAAGCAAAAGCCACCAGTGCTTGTCTCTTTTTACTATTTGAAAATATAATACCAAGTAGTAAATTTGAAATCATGCTGAAGTATTTAAACAACATTGAAAAAATTGGCATCATTTCCAAAGAGAAAATTTGCATGGAAGTATTCCTTCCAACTTTCATGTTCCTTCCACCTGAAGAGTAAACCCAGAAATACTAGGAGTGAAAGATCATGTAGGAAATTCTTCTTTTGATTTGAACTGGATTCATTCATAGTAGTAAGGTAATTTTAGAAGCCAGTGGTTTTCATTCTTATTGATTCTTATCGATTGCATTAAAAAAACAGTATGGTATCATTTGCTTCCTTGTTATAAGGTTACACACAATTCCTACAGCCTGTTTCCTATTTACACAGTAAAAAATTTCTCAAGTAATATACTGTTTGGGGGAAAATTATTTGCAAGCATTTATGTTTACTCATGTCTCTACAATTTTTACTATTTCCCAACTTTTACTATCTCTCACTATCTCCACATTTATCCTTCAAATCCTCTTAAGAATCTCTGAAGTAATGCCTGATGGTACGGTAGATTTGGATGAACGACATAATAGTAGTTAAGGCTTCTTCATATGAGTACATGTCTTTATTAGGTAATCGAGAATTTTCAGGTGTCATATGAGGAAGAGTCTTCTATTGCCCTAGAATCACCTTTATAGAGGCCTAACATATAATGTCTATATCTCTAATTTTTTTTCATATGCACACTGGTATCAAAAAGAATAAAAAGTGAATAGGTAATGAGTGTACCAACCAAATCTAGATGATGGGTAGGCTCAGGAAACATATTAGCAATAGGATCTTTTGTGTGTCAATATGATCTTGTGGTGTGTGTGTGTGTGTGTGTGTGTGTGTGTGTGTGTTTCAGTCATGGGGCTTGAACTCTAGGCCTGGGCACTGTCCCTCAGCGCTTCAGCTCAAGGCTAGTGCTCTACCATTTGAGCCACATAACGACTTCCAGCTTTTCCAAGCAATAGGATCTTTTTATATGTGCGTTGAAAAAGGTAAGAATTCTACCCAGAGTTCGATTGTAGTGAACCACAGCACAGTTCTCAAGAAGTCTAAAAGGAAAAGATAGGACATGTTGTGGGATCTTCTCTTTTGACATTTCTTCTTTCTGGAAGCCATTCACATGACATAATATGGGGTGGTATTCAATAAATTTAGTAATCTTGACAAAGAATTTATAGTTATATTAATAATAGAGTAACTGAATCCTCATGCCGAAGGCACACTGGAAGCAAGGGACAAGAGAAGTTTATATACCTGCTTGATGTTAGCCCTTTTTTCTCCAAAGAGTAAGGTTCCACTTGGTGAGTCTCGTTTATATTGGCACAGATCAAATATCTTCAGCTTATTTTCAGTCTTGTACCATGTACTAGTTTATGTTTTTCATTTCTCTCTTTGATCTAAATAACATATGTTGCCCTCCATTTCTCTAAAATTTACTGAGTGGAGTAATTTTCAGTTGTTTAACGCTATCATCCAAAATCTAGAATTGTTCTATAAACATCAGTCATCAGAATATAAAAGGTTCAAATGTTTTCCTGTATAAGACATTGGTTGCATTGAATCAAGTTCAGCTTTCTGTCAATATGGCAGTGTGTCCTCACAATATACAGCAATGAGTTCCATGGAATTAAACCAATAAACATATACTAATTTTGGTGGAACTAAAGTCTAATGAGGAAGTTATAGGTAAGCTTCATTTGTAGCACAAATCCTACAATAATGTAGGCCTTTTAGACCTTTACTATGCTGGATGTACTATCTCTCTGATGATGTAATCAACACTTATTGGTAACATGGCAATGTCTTTCTCTTAGAATGACTGAATTTAGTAAAAAGAACTTCAGTTTTGCATTATATCATGCATGAATATCACTTCAATGATGACACCATTTTCTGTCATGTTTATGCACAATACTTTCTTTCTTGCAAGTAAAAATCTTTAAAATCCTATCCATCCTATTACATGAAGTGTGGCAACTGAACTGAAGTGAAAAAAAAAAGTCAATATGTGGTACAATTATTTTCTCCTTGAGGCTTTACCACTATTTGTTTGTAATTTTTTTCTAATTAATTATTTATTTTATGGAAATAGTTTAGTGTTTTCATTATATCATACCTTGTTCAAATTAAAATACTATATCATATGGCCTGAAATCAAATCTCACCTTGCACTAAAATGAATATCTGTATCTCTCCTATGGTTGAGTATATCTTAGACCCCAAATTTGGGAACACACTCACATACTGTCACAAGAGGCAGCAGAATTTCAATTTTCACCTGGAACTAATTAATTTATGATTTAAGATTAATATAAATTAATAATTTATATAATTAATATAAATTAATAATTTATAAAATAATATAATTAATATAATTGAAGATTAAGCCCCCGGATGGAGAGAAGATATTCACTAGCCATACAATGGACAATGGTCTCATATTTAAAATATACTTGGAATGCAAAAAATAAAATCCTCCAGCAACAAATATTGAAAGAAACCACTGCCTAATAAATAAGTGGGGTAAACATTTACAGAAAAAAAAATTCTGATGAGAAAATAAAAATTGCCAATAGAAACATGAAGACATGCTCAACCTCTATAACTATAAAGAAATGCAAATCAAACAACATTGAGATTCCACCTCACACCAGTTAAAATTGCTAGAATAAAAAATTCTAATTACAATAGATGCTGGAGAGGATGTGGCCAAAAGGCAACCCTACTGCATTGTTGATAGGAGTGGAAACTTGTCCAACCGCTTTTGAAAGCAGTATAGAGGTTCTTTTTTTGGGGGGGGGGTGTCAGGTCAGGGGCCTAAACTCTGTGCTTGGCAACTGTCCCTCAGCTCTTCAGCTCAAGGCTGGTGCTCTACCACTTAAGCCACCTTCCCAGCCCCAGTATGGAGGTTCTTAAAAACATAGATCTCCCTTATGATCCATAATCTCACTTTTAAGCATTTACCCAAATGCCCACAAAGAAAGACATTCTAAGACTACCAGCACAACTATGTTTATTGAAGCATTATTTACCATAGCTAAGATATGGAAATAACAGGGATGCCCCTCAGTAGATGAATGGGCCCCTCAGTAGATGAATGGATCACGAAAATGGGGTATATACATAACATCATCAGAAAGAATGGCATCACCCCATTTTTTAGGGATTGGATACACCTGAAAAAAATTATATTAAGTGAAGCTAACCAGGCCAAAAGCATCATAGGTCCCATGGTTTCCCTTATATGCAATAATTAGTACATGTTTTGGACAAGCAGAAAAGTCCAAAAGCTATGCACATAGGACCATATAAGATGAAGTTCAGTGAAATGAACCCCAAGCTAGGGACACAAAATAACTTTTTTTTTCTTTCTTGCTATCGTTCCTAATGTATTTATAATATACCATATGATTTTTTTTGTTTCTTTGTATGTTCCTCCCCAATGATATAACCCCTGTTTTTATTGATGTCGGTGTCCTGCTTCTTGTATATAAACAAGTCGGGGCTGGGAAGGTGGCTCAGTGGTAGAGCTCTTGTCTTGTATATAAACTACTCTAATTCAGGAAATGTAAGGGAAAAAAACAAAATCTTAAATAAAGATACAGGTTGACCCACCATAGCAATGAGATGTACAAAACACTATGTTGAAAATGAACTTTATAACATTAGAGGGGTGTGTGAGGACCAATCGACAGAAAAACAAATTCATGTCAGTACATGTGTGTCTAGTTACAAAAAGATTTAGATATGAATATGTTCTACCTATTTGCTTTTCTTTTCACTAAAAAAATAATTTCAGATAATCTGATTTTGAAGTATTTAGTCATCATTTTTCTCTGAGAATTTTTCTACCCACTGGACATGCTGACATTTACCTGCCTGTCACAATGGAAGAAGGTATACAAGTTTTAAAAATTATTTACCTGGTCGAGTTCACCTTATTTTCTTCATTTTTTAATCACAGAAATTATATTCACAGTAGCTGAAAGAACAGTGTTGATAGCATTACTCTTTATAGACTCTGAAATTTTAGACATGCTGATAATTATAACTTTGGTATTTTATATGTCAGATTGAGATGTAAGATAAAAATTTTGGGCCCTCCATGGTTGTATAATCTCAGAAGATAACACAGGGTAACAATGAACATTTTCATAAAGAAAAAGTAAGAACTATCTAAAGGGAAGTGAGAGTATATGGGAAAGTAATTTCCACAACAATACTTTGCCATATTTAGAACCTTCATTCTCCTAATAGAGATTCCTAAGGAATTCTATAGGTTTTAAAGAATAACAGCAACAGTTTGTATTTTCCAAAATATATTGCTTTTTCTCCAATAGAGTTTTGTTTTTCATTTTCAGAGAAATCTTTGGATCCTGAGAGGTTATTGCAGTGGTCCTATGATAAAAATCACCAACTTATGTCATGCAGGTTCTCATACCATCTGGAGAAATGTAGAAAGGTAATGTTTCAGTAGAAAATGTTGGTACCACATAAAGTGATCAGTTCATAGATAAATGTGGGTGGCTTTTTTAAGGTAAATGTTGGACAAATATGTGAATGACGTGAGAGAGTGTGTTGGAAGTAATGTCATGGACAGACTTTTTTATTTCTTCCCAAATCGCAGCAAAATGTAATGGAGACCATCACAGTGGGCACTCAACTTGTGTATTTCTAGAGCAGAGCATGGGCAAGATGTTTTGTATTGGACAATTATTTTAAAATGTGCTTGACATATTTCACTAACTTTGGAAGTGGCTTCCTTTCCCTCACCTTAGCCGAATGGTGAAAACATAAATTACTGACATTCTTAATGGTTACATTTTAATGTTAAACATCCACTCTATTATATATGACCTGAATTCACCTTCACTTGTTTAGATTTCAGACAGTGGTAGTAAACTGATAACATAGAGAGATCCATTGTATCTCTTTCTGTATCTAAGGTATTGATTACAAAATCGCTCTTAGTTTGATCAAAAACGTCACAATATTTGAAGGTTGACACAATGGTGGGTAGAAATTTTTTTTCCCTAATTTAACACTGCTACAGTAAGTTCTAGAGATGTAGGAGAGACAGTTTCTGATATTGTTTTTTGTAAAGAATACACCTGTGATGACCCACCCTTGGGATATTTTTAAATATCCTTTTTTCTCACCCTCTGTATACGTTCATCAAGAATATATATATAAGTAAACATTATTTGCAAAAACAGAGGTAGAAATTCTGAGTATATGTATGTTTCCAAAGCTTGATGAAAAATTACATGAATTTCATACATGAAATTCTAGGGCATTGCTTATGTATGAAGTCATACCAATGAAGGATTTTCAGATCTGAGTATCATTTTTGACATGAGCCTAGACACCAGTTTCACAGAGACTATTATATGAACTATCAAATGAGAAAAGAAGAATTGCTCTGGATAATTAACCAACCTAGCAAGCCACCCAACAACAACTAAATAACCTACTGCCTGACCAGTCAACCAACTAATCTATGCTGTGAGGTCAGATCTGTGCCAGAGGTCATCACAAAAAGAATTTTTCCTGTAATGGGACCAAAAGCCTTAAATCTTGTTTTATTTCTGTGATTGCTGTATACTTCTTACCCTCCCTACTCCCCCCCTGCCCACCTTTCTCCACCCACTCTCACCCAGGTGATCCTAATCCTGGCACAGGTCTTCCTGCTGTTACTGACCTCCTATGGCTGATGTGACTGCAGCATGGCTCTATGCTTTTCTCAGATGGTAATCCAGTGGGAGTCCATGGCCACCTTGGGGCCGATGGAGATGAAGGGTATGAGGAGGAACAGATTGAAGATATCAATATTATTTCTTTTTAATGGAATCTTATTGTCAAGTTGATGGACCGAGAAATTAGAATTACATATGCACCAGCGAGTGAGTACATTTCTGGTCATATGTTCTTACCCAATGATCATTTTCTCCCATACTTTTCTTCTGCCACAAATCTTCATCCCCGCCCAAAAGTTGCAAAGTTTATTTCCAATGTCTTGTTTGGCCAGGGTTGTTCTTGTTCGGTCTGCCCTTTGGCCTTTGTCTCAGATTTTGATGTTCCACTTTCTGTGTCTAATTCTCATTAACTTATATGTACTACACAGTGTTCCAAATCAAATACAATGACTAAATGATAAGAAATGAATCTACCTTGCTCATGTAACTTTAATGCCTCTACACAGTATTTTCACAATAAAAAAAGTAAGATTGGAAAAATAAAGGAAAAACGCAAGTCAAAAGAAATAGCTACACATAGCACATTAAAAAAAAATCAACAATTATAAACTATGCTTTCTGTAGCTTAGAGTACATTTTGCTTAACCTAATATTCTATAGTCATATTAAGCTATTGCAATGCTTTTCTGGGACTAAAGTGGACATATACCAATTTTTACGAATAAGAGAATCCATGGAGACTATGTTTGTTTTGGTCTGGCCCTCTTCAATTCATATGATTTTTTTCAAAGTCTTCCCATTTCCTTAACATTGGGACTATGTCATTCTTTATTATAGAAACCTAGGAATCCATTGTCTACATATGCCACATTTTCTTGATCCATTAATCTACTATCAGGCATCTGGAGAGGTTCCTTGTTTTCCTTATGGTAATTAATGTTGTGATGAACATGAATTTGCCATTCTAAAGGGATGCAATGAAATCTCAAAGATGACGTCATTTGTATTGATTTTATTGTCAGAGATGTTGATCCTTTCTACATATGTCCTTTAGACATTCTCAATCCCTCATAAATGAAATATTTATGTACTTATTTCTTATCATAGGGTGGCTTTATTGTTTGGTATATTTTTCGGGGGAATTAACCTTTTGAATTTTCATTATATTTCACGTAAGAACCTTTTCTGTTTCATGGCTAGTAAAGAACTACTCCAAGTTTTTTGGCTTCTATTTACCTACTTAACTATGTCCTTTGTCACGAAAAAACCCAGCAGATTCAAGAATTGCCATTTGTCTAACAGTTTCTTACTTGATGCATTTATGCGGCTATGTTAAGGAAGTTTTAAACTCCTCTAGTGAGCCCTAGTGTTTTCATATTTCTTCCATTCAGAGTAATTTCCTTTACCTCAGGTCTTTGATTCATTTGATGCTTACAGAAGGTGATATATAAGGATGTAACATTATTTTTTATAGGTATTTAACCAATTATGCCAGCACTAGTTCTTGTTCATTTTTTGTTCATTTTTCAGCATTTATCAACTTGTTTTAACTTGCCTAGTCAACACACCTATTTTTTTTTTATTAGTGACTCTTAAATTCTAGTTACCATGGTTTCCTTTAGTGTAATAGTTGGTATATATCCAGTTTCAAGCTAATAGAAGATTGCAATAGCTTAATAGCTAGATCCCTATGAACAGACAAGATTAGGTTAAGCTAAATAAGCTCCAAAATGTGCAAACAAATGGTCCATCATTGCTCATTTTTTTTCTTAAAATACGATGAAAAAGTATTTCTTTTTTTCTTGTATTTTTAACCTTATTTTCCATAGGCTTTCTCCATTGTTGCAATTCTATTTGATTTTGGTAGCCTGTGGTTGTATGCATGTTAATCTAAATAGGTCATGGAAGGGGAACAACAAAATCTTGAGGGAGACAGCATAGGATTAACCAATGTCACAATATTCCTCACAGGACAATATGTTAGAAAAGGCATTTACAACTGGCAGGGAGAGATTTGAAGGAAAATAAGTTGGAGAAAATTGAGGAATATGGTAACGTATGACAAGAAAACGATTCGCTGCCTTACATTCACAATAACACCTTGACAATAAGATTTAACTAAAAATAAGAGTGTCGTTACATACTCTTCTCTTATTCTTAAGTATATACAGGGTATGTATGTATGTTTGTATTCCATATAAAGGACATGTTGATATTTTGGTTCTCTTTCCATCCCTACTGAAATACAAAAGGCACAGGATTCCCTGAGTCTACAGGCTCCAAACTGTCCTTCATAAATTAATTTGGAATTCATTTCTGCTCAGTGATTCTGTAGGAAAAACAATAAATATTTCAAATTACACACTACGTGCACAGATATGACCATGTTCAGAGACTCCCTCATTTCAACACCAATAGCAATTATAAGCCAGATTCTCCAATATTTAACTCCCTTATCTATCCACAAATAATTCAACTCCACTTATTGCATAGAAATCCCATCAACCATTTTTGACAAGGTGTAACTTCCTAAAATACTCGTCAAAAACTATTTTATTTTGCATCAGGAATATTGTGGACCACAGTGCCAAATTAACTAGAAATATTGGGAGGGGGCATATATATGTGCAGCAAATTACAAACAAGTTGAAAATGAAGATAGAGCCATCAAATATGGTTTCATGAAAATGCCTTGTGTTATACTCGACAGTCACAGTCGATTCTTCTTGGAACATTGTAGAAATGTATTTAAAAATTAATAAAAGTTACATACCCTCTCGTCCTATAAATATCACATGCTATGCACAAATCAATCCAATCTTAACAAAATGCATTTTATTTATTTAATTGTGAAAATCCCATAAAGAGGGTTTACAATTACATGAGCAAGTTAATGAATATATATATGTATATATTTCCTTTTTTTAAATTTATTTATTTTTTTTGAGCATATTGTACAGAGGGGTTACAATTACATGGGAAAGATAATAAGTACATTTCTTATCAAGCATTTCAGCCTCCTCCTTTGTTTACCCTTCACATCCCTTCCCAGCCTCCCCACGCCCCTGCACGCAATCCACCCCCCCCACAAAATTTGTAAAGATCGTTTTCGATATGACAACTTGTACTTCTCACTGTTGCAACAGGTCCACCTGTATCCTTAAACCCCTTGTTTTTCCCTTTCTTCTCCACAGATTATACAACATCAAATATAGTGAAAGCAGGGGTTATATTGTGAGGGAGGGACATGAAAAGCAACAAACAACTAATCTTATAAATGCGTTATAAACAAATGCATGAAAGAAAAAACATTTAAATACATATCTAAGGGTTCATTTTCCAAACATCACATTATCTGACCTTTTCTACTTGATTCATATATATCTAGATATTGCAAATAAGGGAAACCGTGGGACCTATATTTCTTTGGGCTTGGCTTACTTCACTTAACATAATTTTTTCCAAGACTTTCTATTTCATAACAAATGGTACAATGTCATTCTTTCTGATGGAAGCATAGAATTCCATTGTGTATATATCCCACATTTTCTTGATCCATTCATCTACTGAGGGGCATCTGGGTTGGTTCCATAAATTATCTATGGTAAATAATGCTGCAATAAACACAGTTGTGCTGGTAGCTTTAGTGTGGTCATATTTGTAAACATTTGGGTATATGCCCAGAAGTGGGATTGCTGGGTCATAAGGGTCTATGTGAAGTCTTTTGAGGAACCTCCATACTGCTTTCCAAAGTGGTTGAACAAGTTTACACTCCTTCCAACAATGAAGTAAGGTTCCCTTCTGTCCACATCCCCTCCAGCATCTGTTTTTGTTAGAGTTCTTGATTTTTGCCATTCTAACTGGAATGAGGTGGTATCTCAATGTTGTTTTAATAGCATTTCTTTTATGGCGAGGGAGGTTGAGCATTTCTTCATGTGTCTATTGGCCATCCTTCTTTCTTCTTCAGAGAAGTTTCTCTTTAAGTCTTTAGCCCACTTATTTATTGGGCAGTTGTTTCTTTGAGGATTTGTTTTTGGGGGATTTAATTTTTTGAGTTCCAAGTATATTTTATGATATGAGACACTTGTCTGTTTTATGGCTAGTGAAGATCTTCTCCCAATCCGTGGACTTTCTATTGATCTTGCTAGCTATGTCCTTTGCCATGCAGAAGCTCTGCAACTTCATGCAATCCCATTTGTCCAACCTTTCTTTGATTTGTTGTGTTTCTGGGTCTCTATTAAGAAAATTTCAGACTGTTTGAAGGAGACTTAAGGTTTCTTCTATTCCATCCTGAAATGTTTTCAGAGTGTCAGCTTTGACTTCAAGGTCTTTGATCCATTTGGAGTTGATTCTGGTGCAGGGTGATATATAAGGATCTAGCTTAAGTTTTCTACAAGTAGTTAACCAATTTTGCCAGCACCATTTACTGAAGAGGCTGTCTTCTTCCATTCTATTTTATTAGATCCCTTATTGAAAATTAGATTGCTATAGGTCTGTAGGTTCATTTCTGGGTTTTCAATTCTATTCCATTGGTCCTGAGGGCTGTTCTTATACCAGTACCAATCTGTTTTGATTACTATGGCTTTATAGTAGAGTTTGAAATTTGGTATTAATATTCCTCCAATAGTGTTCTTTCCGTTGAGGAGCATTTTTTGCTATTAGGGGTCTTTTATTGTTCCATATGAATTTTTGAATTGCCACTTCTATTTCCTTGAAGAATGAGGTTAGAATTTTGATAGGTATCGCATTGAATTTTTAGATAGCCTTGGGAAGTATTGACATTTTCACGAAGTTAATCTTTCCAATCAAGGAGCATGGGAGGTTTTGCCATTTTCTAAGTTCTGATTTTCTTTTTCAAGTTTTTAAGGTTTTCATCATAGAGGCAATTCAATTCTTTGGTTAAGTTAATTCCTAGGTCTTTTATTTTTTTGGGGCTATTACAAATGGAGTTGCTTTCCTAATTTCAGCCACACTTTTCTCATTGTTGGCAAATAGAAAAGCCATTGATTTGGGGGGATTACTTTTATACGTTGCTGCTTTCCAAAGTTTTGAATCAGCTTCAGTAATTTGGGAGTGGAGTCTATGGGATCCTTTAAATACAAGATCTTGTCATCTGTAAAGATGGAGTGTTTTATTTTTCTTTCCCTATTTGGATCCCCTTATGTTTGTCTTATTACTGTAGTTAGGCATTCTAATACTAGATTGAAGAGAAGTGGAGAGAGTGGACATCTGTGTCTTGTTCCTGAGTTAAGAGGAAATGGCTTTAGTTTTTCACCATTAAGTATAATGCGGGCTGTAGGTTTGTTATATACAGCCTTTATTGTATTGAGGAATGTTCCATGGATTCCTAATTTTTCCAAAACCTTCATCAACAAGGGGTGTTGGATCTTGTCGAATGCTTTTTCTGCATCTATTGAGATAACCATGTGGTTCTTATCCTTGCTCCTGTTGATGTGATGAATATTAATTGATTTGTGCATATTGAACCAGCTTTGCATCCCTGAAATGAATCCTGTTTGATCGTGGTGTATGATTATTTGGATGAATTGTTGAAGTTGATTGGCCAGAATTTTGTTGAGAAGATTTGCATCAATGTTCATCAAAGAAATGCATCTATAGTTCTCTTTCTTTGATGAGTCCCTGCCTGGTTTTGGGATGAGGGTTATGATGGCTTCATAGAATGTGTTCGGTAGTGAACTTTCTCTTTCAATTTCATTGTAGAGTTGGAGGAGTCTTGCTGTGAACTCTGCTTTGAAGGCCTTGTAGAATTCCGATGTAAAACCATCTGCTCCTGGACTTTTCTTAGCTGGGAGGTCTCTTATTGCTGTTTATATTTCAATTATTGATATGGGCTGTTAAGATGGTTTAACTCATTTTGGTTTAGTTTCGGCATGTCAATGTTTGCTAGGAAAAGGTCCATTTCTTTTAAGTTATCAAACTGATTAGCAAACTTATTGTTCTGAATCTTGGTTGTTTCCATGGTGATATTTCCATTCTCATCTCTGAGTTTATTTATTTGGGTGTATTCTCCTTTTCCTGATAAGATTTGCTAAGGGTCTATCTATTTTGTTAATTTTTTTTAAGAACCAATTCTTTCTTTTGTTGATTCTTTCTATAATTTTTTTTTTTGGATTCTAATTCATTTAATTCTGATTTAATTTTAATTATTTTTTCCAACTACTGGATTGGGGTTTATCTTGCTTCTCTTTTTCCAGGAGATTTAGATGCATCCTTAAATTGTTGGTTTCAGATCTCTCCAATTTGTTGATGTAAGAGTTCAGAGTTATAAAGTTGTCTCTGAGTACTGCCTTTGCTGTATCCCAGGGGAACTGGTAATTTGTGTGCTTATTTTTGTTGAATACCATGAATATTTGAATTTCCTTTGTAATCTCTTTCATGACCCACTCGTGATTCAGCAGTGTGTTGTTCAGCCTCCATATGTTACTGGACTTTCTTTGGTTGCTTTTGGTGTTGAGTTTTAATTTTATTCCCTTGTGGTCAGAGAGAATGCAAGATATAACTTCAATGCTTCTGAATTTGGACAAGTTTGCTTTGTGGCCTAAAATGAGGTCTATTTTAGAAAATGTTCCATGTGCTGCTGCGAAAAACATGTATTCTGATGCTGCTGGGTGAAATATTCAGTAGATGTCTATTAAATCTAGTTGATATATGCAACTGTTTAGATCTGCGGTTTCTCTGTTGAGTTTTTGCCGAGATGATCTATCTAGTGGGGAGAATGGTGTGCTAAAATCCCCAACGATTAATGTGTTTGGATATATGTGGGATTTGAGGGAAAGTAGTATTTTTTGGATAAATTTGGGTGGTCCTTTTTTTGGGGAATTGATATTTAGAATTGTAATATCTTCCTGAAGGAGAGATCCCTTAATTAGTATGTAGCGACCTTCTTTATCTTTTCTCACGAATTTTAATTTGAAGTCTATTTTATCTGATATTAGGATTGCAACTCCCACCTGTAGATTTTGCTTCAGCCTTTAATATTGAAAATGTGTATGTTTTTATGGGCAAGATGTGACTCCTGAAGGCAGCAGATAGAAGGATTTTGTTTTTTAATACAATTAGACAGCCCATGTCCCATAATTGGAGAGTTAAGTCCGTTAATGTTGACAGATAGAACTGAGAGGTATTTGGGAATTCCTGCCATGTTATCCACCTTCTTGGGGGCTGTGAAAACTGGGTTCTTCCTATGGTTCTTGGATTCTCAGTTTGGGTGTAGTTTCTTGGCCTTTATACCGGTCTTGTTGGTTTTCTGTGTGTAGGACATCTTTAGGAATCTTTTGTAGGGCTGGTTTGGTGGAGATGTATTGTTTCAATTTTTCTTTGCTATGGATGGCTTTTGTTTGGCCTTCAGTTATGAAGGACAGTTTAGCTGGGTACAGTATTCTTGGTTGATAGTTGTTTGTTTTTAGGGCATGGCATACATCATTCCAGGCTTTTCTTGCTTTGACTGTCTCTGCTGAGAAATCTGAGGTGATTCTAATTGGTTTCCCTTTATAGGTGATTAATCTTTTCTCCTTGACAGCTTCAAGGATCTTTTCCTTGGTCTGAATTGATCCTGTGTGGATTATAATGTGATGGTGGGATGTCCTATTCTGGTCTGGTCTATTTGGAGTTCTAAAAGCTTCTTGTATCTGAAGAGGCCTATCTTTTTGCATGTTTGGGAAGTTCTCTGCTAGGATCCTGTTAAACAAATTTCATAGACCATTAACTTCTGTTTCTAGATGCTCCTCTACACCCATTATCCTTAGATTAGGCTTTCTGATGGTGTCTTCCAAGTGTTGGATAGATCTCTCATATTTCTTGCATTTGTCTTGAATGGTTGTATGTTCTTTCTCTATAATGTCTAGGCTATCTTCAATCCCCGAGATTCAATCTTCTGCATGGTCTAACCTGCTGTCAAGATTTCTACTTTGTTTTTTATTTCTTTTCCTTCTAGTTGGTCAGCTTTGATGGCTTCAAATTCTTTGATGAAACTTTGTTTTAGATCTTGTATGAACTTCTTTACTTCCTTAATTTGGTGTTCAGTGTTTATTCTCAAGTCACCCATTCATTCTGTTGGGTTCCATTCAGCATTCCCTTTGTGGTCTCCCAGACTTCATTCAGCTCTTTCTTAATGAATCCCATTAATGCCTTTAGTGATCTTTGTGTATTCTCATCCTGCTCTCTCAATTCCTATATTACTCTTTGCTTAGCTTCCTCCCGCTCTCGTTCATACGATTCCTGTATTTCTCTTTGAGTGTTCTCAGCCTGCTCACACCATTCCTGCCTTTCTCTTTGAGTATTCTCAAGCTGCTCATGCAAATCCTTTGGGTTGCCTCCTCTCTCTCCCTATCATGCTCATACAGAATCCTTTGTAGGTTTTCAATCTTTTCCTGCATTGACCTTTGGTTTACATCCTCTCTCTTTCTATCACACTCATACAGAGTACTTTGTATGTTTTCAATCTTTTCGTCTATCATGTTTGCCAGCAGTGTTTGTAGAGCTATGTGGAAACTCTCCTCTGGATTATTCATTATCTGTTCTGTCCCCTGATTATCCTGAGTGGGAGATGAGATACCCAAACGTGCCATTTTTCTTGTGTTTTTCCGGCTTACTCTGCCCATTTGGGATGAAAATAACAACACTTTTGTGCTAGAACACTATTTTAAGGCAAGCATCAACCAAAGGCTGAATTTACACAGTCAATAGTCTGCAGACACAATCTAGTTCAACAGATACATCTATTCAATGTCAAACAACTATATATTAATGGACTACGGACAACAAGGAAGAATTTGGAAAGCCAGAAATCATAAGGTTTTGGGAGATATGAGTAAAACCCAAATGTTTACAAACAAGACCACACTAAAGGTATCAGCACAACTATGTTTATTGCAGCATTATTTACCATATCTAAGATATGGAACCAGCCCAGATGCCCCTCAGTAGAGGAATGGGTCAAGAAAATATGGTATATATACACAATGGAATTCTATGCCTCCATCAGAAAGAATGATTATTGCCCCATTTGGTAGGAAATGGAAAAACTTGGAAAAAATTATATTAAGTGAAGTAAGTCAGGCCCAAAGAAACATAGGTCCCATGGTTTCCCTTATTTGCAATATCTAGTATATGTATGAGTCAAGCAGGAAAAGGTCAGATAATGTGATGTTAGGAAAATGAACCCTTAGATATGTATTTGAATTTTTTTCTTTCATGCATTTTTTCTAACACATTTATAAGATTATTCCTTTGTTGCTTTGCATGTCCCTCCCCCACAGTATAACCCCTGCTTTCACTATATTTGATGTCAGTATAACTTGTAGAGGAGATGGGGAAAAACAAGCCGTTTAAGGATACAGATGGTCCTGTTGCAACAATGAGAAGTACAAGTTGTCATTTCGAAAATGAGCTTTACAATGTTGGTGGGGGGGGAGGCGGGGAGGATTGGGTGGGGGGGTGGGCTGTGAAGGGATGTGAAGGGTAAACAAAGGAGGAGGCTGCAATGCTTGATAAGATATGTATGCATTATCCTGCCCATGTAATTGTAACCCCTCTGTACAGTGTGTACACAAAAAGAAAGGAATTGAGTCATGTGGGGAAGCACAGGGAGAGTTAATTTAACTAAGTCCTAATCTCAAAGCAGGAAATAGGTTGGATTGGATGAAAGTAGAGAGAGAGAAAAACAAGAAAGGGAAAGGGAAAAGAAAAGAGACAGAAAAAATAGAAAAGTAAAATTTAATAATATTAATCGAGAACAAATTATTCAGAGAAGAACGTGGATGTAATGAAAGAAGGGGAGGGATATAAAGGAGATGTTAAAAACTTAAAAATACAAAATACTTAAAATATTATATAGGTATAAAGAGGTAGTCCTGCTATTAAGGGATTTAAGTCTCATAGGTTTTGAATTCAGTAATAAATTTGTGGATTAAGTGTGTACACAATGGGGGATAGTATCTAATATTCAACTACGGATTTATCTGAGGATGTGTAAAACAACAATTAAGTAACTAAAGAAGAACAAAAGAGAAGAAAAGGTGAAAAGGATAAGAAATGAAGAAAAAAGGATCAGAAGTTCAGTAGCACTAAACAAAAAACAAAATGATAATTTTTGTTTAAAAAAAAGAAAGAGCCGGGCGCTGGTGGCTCACGCCTGTAATCCTAGCTACTCAGGAGGCTGAGATCTGAGGATCGCGGTTCAAAGCCAGCCAGGGCAGGAGAGACCGTGAGACTCCTATCTCCAATAAACCACCAGAAAACCGGAAGTGGCGCTCTAGCTCAAGTGGTAGAGCGCTCGCCTTGAGCTGAAGAGCTGAGGGACAGCGCCCAGGCCCAGAGTTCAAGCCCCACAGCCGACAAAAAAAAAAAAAAAAAAAAGAAAGAAACACACACACACACACACACACACACATGTATCCCTAAAATAAAAATTATGAGGAAAGAAAAGTTACTAGAAAACATTTTTTTTCATAAAAGGGTAAAAGTTAAAAATTAAAATTCTGTGAAAAATCTAAAACTTTATTGAAAAGCACAGAAAAATTCACATTTTTCATAGTTTTAGATGACATATTCCTAGCAAGAGTAAAGCACTCTCATCCCTGTTTCTTCACTATTCGATGAAAATAATTTATTAAAAAGACTTTAAGGTAAAACTAATGCAAGTTGACATGATCACTTAAAGAAGTCCTCTAACCGGCCCCAAGCATAATTTCATTTACTTCAAAATTACAATAAAATATTTTAGCCTTTTCAATCTTTTAAGAAGTACTAACATTCACTTTATTTTTAATTTCCTTTTAAGTTATTGAGAAGGAAGTGGTTAGTTCAATAGTTGGATGGTAGAAGGGAAAATAGGATGTTTGCTAGATAAAGATTGTGTTGGCTTTGGACTTTCTTTGATATTTCTCTCTTACAGCACATATTCAATTTAAAAAAATTGTGTAGGGGTTGAGTCAGGTGCTGGTGACTCATGGTAATCCTCTACCACGTGAAAAACAGTGCCACTTCAGTTTTGAGGTGGTTAATTGGTAATGAGAGCCTCATAAATACTCCTTGAAACCTGATCCTCAGATCTCATCCTCCTCAGTTGGGAGGATGAGAGGTTTCTAAGCCAACCACATTACGATTTTTTCTCTTTTGTCCTTAGTGTGTTGATGTTTTGTGTTTGTTTGTTCCAGTCTTTTGTCCACACTGAAGTTCTATGAGGCAACTTGGATTTTCCTCAAGGATGATACTCTATAATATTGGTTTTTGAGAGGATTTTTTCTAATAGTGAATTTCAGATAAATCCTTCATTTTATGAATCTATAAGGAGAACCTCATATGTCAAATACCTTACATCCTAGGATTACCATCATGATCACCTGGCCTTGCTCAAGTACTGTTTCCAATCCAAAAAATCCTTTCCCATATCCTATTCATATTCTTCTGCATGGAGAATGAGAAACTCCATAACCACAAGAATAAACATATAATGTTGATCAAATACTGCATTGATCCATACAGTTTGAAAACATATGAGTTTTAGTCCTCCCTATAATTTTAGTGAATAAGAAAATTAGTTATACGAATGAAAGGTGAATTTCCCATTCTCATTAATACTGCTCAGTAACTCTTTCTTTACTATATAAACTGCCAATTCTTCATTCACATATCATTGTAATATTTTTGATATACAAGAGAGAATTGAATTCAATTACTCTAGCATACTTACTACCTTTTTGGGGATAGAATACATGAGGCCTGAACACAGCAACAGGCTAATGTAAATAAAACCTATTCTGAAGTTTTATAAGCCTGTAGTTTTCAGGATTGATCAGAGAAGAAAATATTTAAAGATATCAAAACATCTAGAATCCATTGTCTGACTCATAAGAAGGTTTAGGGCCAATATTGAAAAGCAATCCAAATTCCATGATTCAAAATGGAATAAATGCTTACAATAAATTCCTAGTAAGCCCAATTGGTGTTCATTTTTCTGTATTTGCCACCTTAACATGTCTATAAGAGATAATTATTACCTCGAAAGCACAATCTATTTTGTGACCTTAAAAGGAGAAGTTCATTCTAACAATTACAATTCTTTAAGCAATTGCATAAGTACTCAAATTAAGAGATGCTGCAACTTTTGTAGTTACATATCTTATTCTAATTTAAAAATCTACATTATATTAAATGCATTTCCATATTTTATTCAGAAATGTGAAATTTGAAATCCATGTATATATAGGAGGTTGAAAAATAGCTCTAAATAAATTTCATCAATATAGATATTCTTGATAGAGTAAAATCATCTCAAGGATCTCATCAGATATTTTTTGGTCAGGTGTGGGACTTGAACTCTAGGCTTGGGCACCATCCCTGTGCTCCTCAGCTCAAGGCAAGCACTCTAACCCTGTGGGTTGAGTCACAGCACCACTGCTAGTTTTCTAGTGATTTATTGGAGATCAGAGTCTCATGGATTTTTCTGTCCAAGCTGGCTTTGAAATGTGATCCTCAGATCTGACTCATGAGTAGCAAGGATTACTGATGTGAGCCACAGGCACCCCGCTTAATCAAATCTTGTCATAAAAAATCTGTGATAATTCAAACCAGTTAGTTTTATGCACAATATTTCATTAATCACTTTGAAAATGAATATGTGGTATCCACCTGCAAGTGATAATTACCAGGTGATTCTTCCATTCGCATTTCACTATGAGATGAGTGAACCCTGAAGCCATGAAATAAAAATAAAAAGGTTTTGTCCAGCATAACAATTTCATTTACTCCCTCCCTGGATTGAAATTGAGTATAAGAGAATGAGAAGAACATCAAGATAAGATAATTCTTATTTGATGTAGCTTGGGTGATGATTTTCTTATTGGTCCTAATGAAGGCACACCAATCACAGGATCATAAGATCAGAAAGCAATCCAAAACTACTTGTAATTGGCCACGCATATTATGATGCAAACCGTCATTTTGTAGTTGATTTGGCATTCCTTGTCCATAGCAGCTCTACAACTAAATGAAATAGCTTATGCAGCATATTTTAATAAGGTATACCTTACCAAAAATACATTTGAGGTTTGGATTCCTACTTAACCAATAGAGTTGAAGTATTTTACAACAGAAGTGTAAATTTCACCTGTGAGAATCTTGCTCATGTTTACGATAGATATGGAAATCTGAGGGGTTTTGATTATACAAATATTTGGGCTCCAAGATTTCTCCTACCATGCAATTTCAACAATAATCAGGATTTGTATAGAAATATTTGAATAAAATTGATTTCAACATTGATTTATAAATGAATCCTTGGAACTTGGAGACTCAGGGAAACCTGTGTCTTTTCGATTGATGTAGTGATATAAAGAGAACAGAACTATATCCATGTCTGTATATGCTCTAGATACCCATTGACATAAGTATCTGTGTGTAAGCTTATAAGTTAAGAAGGGTATATTTATGAATATTCTTCTTATTAATTTAATCTCATTGTCAAGGTGATGCACAAAGGGTTTAGAGTTATATATGTAAAGGCAGTTAGTGAGTACTTTTCTGGTCATATGTTCTTACCTACACTCATTTTTCTTACATTTTTTCTTCTGCCTCAAATCTCCATTCCCTCCCACAAGTGAGCATTGCAGTTTCATTGGTTCAAACTTTATCTCTTTGTTTCAGATTTTGTTGTTCCTTTCCCTTCCCTAATTTAGATTAATGTACATGTAATTCACAGGTTATGAAAATCAAGTAGAGTGACAACATTGGATAAGACATAGGAAAATAAAGGAAAACTAAGAAAAGCTTCACATATTACATTTTTAAAGAGTAGCAACAAAGAGATACAAATTTTTCTGTAACTTTGAGTTCTTTTCGCTTAGGCTAAACTTCTATGATTATATGTATATAGGTATTGAGGTACAGTGATCCCGTCTTAGGACTAACGTGGACATATACCAATATTTACTAATTAAAGCTTATGTTTTGTGGGTCTTTCCATTTCCTTCCTAATGGGATGTGTTACTGTTTCCACAGCGGGATCTGGGAAGTTGATGTCTGGCTTAGGCAGGAAAGGACTACACCATGCAGGAATATACAATGTTTATTGAAACATCACATGCTTATATATACCACACAAGCAGGAGAAGTAAATCTTCAGTCAAGGGGCAGAGTAAATCTTAAACAGTTTTATGGGAACACAAACAATTTAGACTTTAACTTTGTCAGTAAGCAGGAAAAGGTAATCCTTGTCAACAAATATTGATTAATTCCAGTAAATGTAGATAATGCACAGGTGAGTAGTCATTGTTCTACGAAGTTAACTAGGAGAAACACGAATGACATTTCCCGCAAAACATCACCTAGATCTGGCACCAGGTGCGTCCCTCTTCATCCTTCAGAGGAATGCATGCAAGCATTTACCCTGCGAGCACACAGAAGCTCAGATAGGGTTACATGGGTTCATGCCTCTGACAGGATGATGTTATTTTTTCTCTTGGAAACTTAGAATTCCATTGTGCATTTACACCACATTTTCTTCATCATTAATCTACTCACAGGCATCTGGGGTGGTACATATTTTCCTGTGGTAAATAATGTTGCAATGAACATTACTATGCATTCTAATGGGATGCAGTGGAATATCAATGTTGACTTGATTTACATTGATTTTATTGTTAGAGTTGTTGAGCATTTCTTTATATGTTTGGCCACGATCAATTCCCCATCAGTGAAGTCTCTCTTTAACTATTTACCTTTCTTATTATAGAGTGATTTATAGTTTAGAATTTTGGGAGGAATTTAACTTCTGAAATTTGCATAACATTCAGCTAACACCTTTTTCTGTTTCATGTTTAGTAAAGATCATTTGACCAGACTGTTGGCTATCTACTTTCCTTTTTAGATATGTCCTTCGCCATGCAGAAGCTCTGCAGGTTCATGGAATCCCATTTATCCAAACTTATTTGATGTCATACATTCATATGGCTATAATAACAAAATTTCAACCTGTTATAAGGAACCCTAATATTTCTCCTATTTTTTCCACTAATAATCTCAGCATATCTTCCTTTACCCAAAGTCTTTGATTCATTTGGAATTGATTCTAGTACAGAGTGATATCAGAGAGTCTACCTTTAATTTTTATAGGTGTTTAATGAATTTTCACAAAACTATTTGTTGAATATTGCTTCTTCAAATCTGTGTGATTTTTCCTGCTTAAATATCAACTGACACAGTGATATCACATAATTTTTCCTCTAAAAGGGTCACTTAAAATATAGGTACCTTAGAATGGCTATAATCAAGAACTCTAATAACCACAGATGCTGGAGGGGATGTGGACAGAAGGGAACCTTACCTCATTGTTGATGGGAGTGTAAACTTGTTCAACCACTTTGGAAAGCAGTATGGAGGTTCCTCAAAATATTCCACATAGAGCTCCCCTATGACCCAGCAATCTCACTTTTGGGTATTTACCCAAATGATCACAAACAAGACCACACTAAAGCTACCAGCAAGACTATGTTTATTGCAGCATTATTTACCATAGCTAAGATATGGAACCAACCCAGATGTCCTTCAGTAGATGATGGATCAAGAAAATGTGGTATATATATATACACAGTGGAATTCTATGCCTCCATCCAAAAGAATGACATTGCCCCATTTGTTTGTAAATAGAAAGACTTGGAAAAAATTATATTAAGTGAAGTAAGCCAGGCCCTAATAAATATAAGTCCCATGGTTTCCCTTATTTGTAATAATGAGTATATGTCTGAGTCAAGCAGAAAAGGTCAAATAAGTTGATGTTAGCAAAATGAAACATAAGATATGTATCCAAATGTTTTTATTTTTCTTTCAGGTGATTGTTTCTCACATATTTATAAGATTATTTCTTTGTTGCTTTGTATGTCCCTTCCAATAGTATAACCCCTGCTTTCACTGTATTTGATGTTGATATAATTTGTGGAGGGGAAGGGAAAAAACAAATCGTTTAAATAGGGATACAGGTGGATCCATTGCAACAATGAGATGTACAAGTCATTATGTGGAAAAACGAACTTTACCACTTTGGTGGGGGGAGAGGAGGGTTTGGTGGGGTGGTGGAAGGCAGGATGGGAAGGAATGGGAAGGGGAAACAAAGGAGGAGGCTACAATGATTGATAAGAAATGTACCCAGTATCTTGCCCATGTAATTTTAACCCCTCTGTACAGTATTTTCACAATAAAAATTTAAATTTAAATTTAAAAAATACAGGTACTATGGTTTCCCTTATTGTAGTAATGTGTGTGATCAGTGTCACCCTAAATAGGATTGCAATATCTTATGGACATATGAACATAAAATATTAGGCTAAGCAAAGTGATCTCCAAGATACGGAGAGATGAAGGTTATCAATATTGGTGTTTTTGTTAAAATACTAGCAGAAGCTGTTTGTTTTCTTGCTTTTTTCTTCATTTCCCCATGGTACCTTCCTTTTGCCACTCTATTTGATTTTGTTAGTCTGTGGATTATATCCACATTAATCTGAGTTAAGGCAGGGAAGGTGAACAACAAAATCTTGAGACAGAGGACATAGGGTGAACCAATGCCTCAACATTTCTCACAACACAACATGTAGGAAGTGAAATTGACTTCTGAGCAGGGATTTGAGCAGAATTATGTGTAAGAAAAATGAAGGATAGTTTGACATGTGACAAAAAATCAACTCACTGTCATATACATATTTATAATCACTCTTTACATCACATTGAAAATAAGATTAAACTAAAAAGGAGAGTCTTGAAACACATGTTCCTAAGTTTCATAATTTTACACATGGCTACATATGTAGATTGATTTGCAGTCCATATACTGACATGTGGAGATAGTTCTGTTCTCCTTATATCACTAGATGTAGAGAAAGGTAAGAGGTTTCCCTGAGCCTACAAGTTCTCAAACATCCTTCGCAAGTTAATATTGAATTCAAGTCTGCAGGTAATCCAAAACTCATTTGAAATTACAAAGTAAGAAGAATCTGTTGCTCTAATATGTCCATAATCAGAAACACACCTATTTTAACACTAATAATAAATAAATATGGGCAACATTCTCAAACATTTAACTTCCTCATTGATACCTAAATAATTCAAATTTATTGATTGCATAGAATCGTACCAATATTTTTGACCTTTGATCTTCCTATAATAAGCTTCAAAGACTATTCCATTTATCATCAGGATTATTGTAGACAACAGTGCTAAATCAAGTATTAATATGTGGGAGCACATATATGTGGGGTAACTTACACATAAGTGTATACAAATATGGAGTCACTGAATATGGTTTCCTAACAGTGTCTTGTGTTACACACAACAGTTACAGTTTACTCTTCTTTCAACATTATAAAAATATATTGAGAAGCTATCAAATGGTGAATAAACTCTTTCCCTATAAAGATTAGATTCTCGCAGAAAACTATGCTTTCATCAAAAAACACATGTTTTCAAGAAAAATTTTGCATATTTTGCGTTTACATAAAATAAATCTGTTTTTTTTTTCCCTATCAGAGGAATAGGAAAGAAGTCACAGTGTCCTTCTGCATAGGATTAAACATGGAGATCATTTATATAGAGGAGAATCTTCATGAGAACAAAATATATTTCAGAATATTTGGATGAAAAAAACCTGTCAAAATTTACTGGCCATTCTGTATAAAACGGATTAGTTGATGTAAAATTATATGAGGGAATAAATATCATTATACTTTAGGTATACATTTATTAGACTCCACAGTAGAAGAATAAATGAAATAGAACATGATATTCACTGGAAAACAAGTACAATGAAATATGAAGTTTGATTTATTCTCTAGAGGGAAAGAGACACATTTCAATTTTATGATTGAGGTTTCCATACTCAAACTTACATGTGTATATGGAAACTGACAAGGTGAGTTCCAGTAATGATATAATAATGAGTTTATTTCTGGATTAAAGGAAAACTATGTATAATCCAATAAAATTAGATGGATACTTTAGCAGTAGAAATCAAAATAAATTCATTTGGTCAAGTGAGTGTCAGAATATATTAATTAACATAGTATATAGTAATAAAACTACAGTAAGCAAAATTTATGTGTATGTAGAACAGAAATTTTGTGGTTCATTTATTGTATTTCTTTAAATTTTGAAAAGAAATAGTGTTTCATAAGAAAACAGCATTTCTTTATCTATTGTGAACTTGATTGTTCACAAACGTAAGCTTCATTTGGCGGAAAATAGGAGAAAAAATACTGTGTATATAAGAACACTTAAAGGTTTTCTCTGAGTTGAGCTTTTGTTTCATTTCATGAAATGTGTCCTCTTTAAGCTCTGGTGACAAAAGATTATGGCATTTTAAAGCCATTTCAAGTCTGAAATTATTCAGGATTTCTAACGTAAAAATGAAAATTTGCATAAATTGATTTACATTTTTAGAACACAAGAAGCATTGAAACTGATTCATCTTATTATATTATGACTTATGAATGCCATTTCAGAAGTATTTTGATCGTAACTTATAGGAATATAATGAATGCTTACCAGATCATTCACATTTTTGAGAATATGTGGACAAGCTTAGACAAATTAAGTTATCTTAATGTGTTTTATCGACAGAAGTTAAAATACAATGAATAAAAGTTTAAAATGAGTTCTTAAAACAAACTAAATTAAATCAACAATGAAATATTTTTAATAATGACTTACATAATACGTGATATGTTCATCCTCATAAAGTTAAGTATAACAATTTGAAACACTTGTTATTATTATTGTTATTATTTTATATTATTATACATTTGATTTAGAGTATGATGACTTGTTTATTTTTTTTCACTATGCTTTTTAAAAGGAATGCTGAATGAAGGCCTAATGCTTAACTCAATTATTGGCTTGTTATTCTGAGTGATCTTTACATGGAACTTCTACTTCTAAAGAGAGCTAGTTCTGTAATTATTTTTCTGATATTGTTAATTCACCTGAATACAGCTTAGCAATAGGAATACCATAAATTTATGACGCACTGTTTAAAAGAATATTACTATCGATCTGTGTACACTAGATAGTGCCAACATGTAGTTGTCCAACATAGTCTACATGAAGAGTAGCATGGGAACCAACTGTGAGTTTAATCTTCATCTCTACCTTTTTGTCAATAACCATCAGCTTATTGTTAGCCTTGAATGAGAATTTCCCATAGCTTTTCATTTGTCACAATTATATCACAGAAATTGGTAAGATATATAAATTTTGTATATCAATTATCAATAACTATAATATAAATTATGTAATGCTATATTCACATATTATTTGTTTATTTTTAATAATTTATTTTGGTTTTAGTACAGGAGCTTGACCCCTGGGTTTTGCACTCTCGCTTGGCTGTTTCCTATGGCTACCATCCCATACAAATTGAGCCAAAGGAGGACTTCTAGATTTTGACTGGGTAATTAGAGATAAAATTCTCGTGATGTTTTCAGCTCAGGCTGGCTTCAAATAGAAATTTTCAGATTTCAGCCTGTTGATTAGCTAGAAATAGACATGTGAGCCCCAAATGTGCAACTTATTTTACCACATTTTAGTCCATTTATAGGTTATGTTCTAGCTCCTCCTTTCTTGCTATTACAGTCAATTTATTACTTCATTTTATTGAAATTGATTTTCTAACTATTGTAATATGAATTTGACCGGTTTGAGTTTCATATATTTTTATTTTAATTGAGATATTTTTCCTTTATATCTGAGGGGAAGACTTCACCATAGATGAAAATAGTTATGAAGGATACTGTTCTCTAAAAGGTTAATTTCAATCTTATAATAGTTCACACACTAAAATATTGCATTGTGTATATGTTCTTTGGTCTATTATTCAAGTTCACTACTCAGAAATCCAAAGGTAAAAGAGATAAGCTCATGTCTAGTTTCCAATGGATAGAGACAGAAGACAGAAGACACTAACTTTTCAGAAAACTTCAAAATTATACCTATGGATCAAATGGTCATCAAATGAATCATCAGATGGATCTCAAGAGTTAAATTCTTGGTTTGGAAGCTGAGGTAAAGAAAATTTGAGACTGGGGGGCTGGGATGAAGCTCAGTGGCAAAGCGCTTACCTAGCAAGTGCAACATCCTGGGTTCGATCACCAATACCAAAAAAGAAAAAAAGTTGAAAAAATACAGTTAAAAAAAGAAAGTTGATTTGGGCTGGGAAGGTGACTCAGTGGTAGAGTGCTTGCCTTGCATGCATGAACCCCTGTGTTCGATTCCTCAGCACCACATAAGCAAAAAAAAAAAAAAAGCCGGAATTGGAGCTGTGGCTCAAGTGGTAGAGCGCTAGCCTTGAGCTGAAGAGCTGAGGGACAGCGCCCAAGCCCAGAGTTCAGGCCCCACAACTGGACCTCCCCCCCAAAAAAAAGAAAATTTGAGACTGGGATGGAGAGTTAGCAGGTAATTTTACATATTACATGCTCTTGACCTGTCCATCCCTGCCTCTGTGAAGATGTTATTTGGCTACCAAGTAGATATCTGTACCTCTTTTACCAGTCTGGTTAATTTTTAGTTTTATAATAATGCTCTATTCTGTAACGTAACTTTCAATGCCTACAAACAATTACCTAAATATTAATTCCATCCTGATTCATGCGGCAGATATTCATTAAAAAGGAAAAATTATGTAGGAATGCTGTTAGCCTCACATTGCAGCTTTGTAGGGAAAGAGCTAATCTTTGATAAGGGAGCCAAAAAACAGAATGAAAGAAAGACAGATTTTTCAGTAAATGATGCTGGCAAAACACCCATAGAAAACTAAAAGTAGATCCTTTTATGTCACCCTGCAACAGAATCTACTCCAAATGTATCAAAAACCTCAAAGTAAAAGGAACCACCTTGAAAATATTACAGGAAGGATTAGGAGAAACTCTAGGTGCCCTTGGCATAGGCTGTGATGTTTGGATGGCATGTCTGAGGTCAGTAGTCATTAGATCACAATGAGGATATGTGTACAAGCAGGAATAGTGATGTCACAAAGACCCTGTGTTTTTTTCAAAGGATCTATGAAGTTACAATAGGATTTCCATGTCACAATGGTTGGGATGTCACAATAGCAATGTGATGTCAGAGGTTTGGGATATCACTATTGTGATGGGGAAGAATGGGTTTGTGATGTGATACGAGTTTGTAATATCAGAATGATATGACCAGTTTCTACTAGCTCACAATGATATTAGAAGTACAAAGAAGGAGCTTCAAGTCCCAAAGTCCGTGAATTTTCTAAAATATTAAGAGGTCATACTTGGTTTGTGAAAACACAATGGTGCAGTCATATCACAACTGCAATGTGATGTCAAAATTTTATGTCATAATAATGTTTTGATGTCATAAGTAGTTGGTGATGCCTTACTTATGAATAAGTCACAATAGGGTTTTATTTTTTAAATTTTATTTTATTTGAGAACATACTGTACAGAAGGGTTACAATTACATGGGCAGGAAAATGCATACATTTCTTACCAGGCATTGAGGCTCCTCCTTTGTTTACCCTTCACCTCCCTTCCCAGCCTCCTCCCTCCCCCCCACCCAATCATACCCTCCCTCCCCCCCCCACCGACATTGTAAAGCTGGTTTTGACATGACATTTTGTACTTCTCATTGTTGCAACAGGTCCACCTGAATCCTTAAACGACTTGTTTGTCCCCGTCTCCTCCACATGTTATACTGACATCAAATATAGTGAAAGCAGGGGTAACACTTTGGGGGAGGGACATACAAAGCAACAAAGAAATAATATTATAAATGCGTTAGAAACACATGCATGAAAGAAACAAAAACATTCAAATACATATTTGAGGGTTCGTTTTCCTAACATCACATTCTCTGACTTTTTCCGCTGGACTCATACCTATACTAGATATTGTAAATAAGGGAAACCATGGGACCTATGTTTCTTTGGGCCTGGCTTACTTCACTTAATATAATTTTTCCAAGCCTTTCCATTTCCTAACAAATGGGGTGTGGCTGAAATTAGGAAAGCAACTCCATTTGTAATAGCCCCACAAAAAATAAAATACCTAGGAATTAACTTAACTAAAGAAGTGAAGGACCTCTATGATGAAAACTTTAAAATCTTGAAAAAGGAAATCAACACAGAACTTAAAAAATGGCAAAACCTCCTATGCTCCTGGATTGGAAAGATTAACATCGTGAAAATGGCAATACTTCCCAAGGCTATCTACAAATTCAACCCAATACCTATCCAAATTCCATCCTCATTCTTCAAGGAAATAGAAGAGGCAATCCAAAAATTCATATGGAACAATAAAAGACCCCGAATAGCAAAAACGCTCCTCAACGGAAAGAACACTGCTGGAGGAATATCAGTGCCAAATTTCAAACTCTACTATAAAGCCATAGTAATCAAAACAGCTTGGTATTGGCATAAGAACAGACCTCAGGACCAATGGAATAGAATTGAAAACCCAGAAATGAACCTACAGACCTATAGCCATCTAATCTTCGATAAGGGAGCTAAAACAATAGAATGGAAGACAGACAGCCTCTTCAATAAATGGTGCTGGCAACACTGGTTAACTACATGTAGAAAACTAAAGCTAGATCCTTATATATCACCCTGCACCAGAATCAACTCCAAATGGATCAAAGACCTTGAACTCAAAGCAGACACTCTGAAAACATTACAGGATGGAATAGGAGAAACCCTGGGTCTCCTCGGCTCAGGCCAAAATTTTCTGAATAGAGACCCGGAAACACAACAAATCAAAGAAAGGTTGGACAAATGGGATTGTATAAGGTTGCAGAGCTTCTGCAGGGCAAATGACATAGCTAGCAAGATCAATAGAAAGCCCACGGATTGGGAGAAGATCTTTACTAGCCATAAAACGGACAAGGGTCTCATATCTAAAATATACTTGGAACTCAAAAAATTAAACCACCCAACAACAAATCCTCAAAGAAACAACTGCCCAATAAGTAAGTGGGCGAAAGACTTAAAGAGAAGCTTCTCTGAAGAAGAAAGAAGGATGGCCAATAGACACATGAAGAAATGTTCAACATCCCTAGCCATAAAAGAAATGCAAATCAAAACCACATTGAGATATCACCTCACTCCAGTTAGAACAGCAAAAATCAAGAACTCTAACAGCAACAGATGCTGGAGGGGATGTGGACAGAAAGGAACCTTACTTCATTGTTGGTGGGAATGTAAACTTGTTCAACCACTTTGGAAAGCAGTATGGAGGTTCCTCAAAAGACTCCACATAGAGCTCCCCAATGACCCAGCAATCCCACTTTTGGGCATTTACCCAAATGATCACAAACAAGGCCACACTAAAGCTACCAGCACAACTATGTTTATTGCAGCATTATTTACCATAGCTAAGATATGGAACCAACCCAAATGCCCCTCAGTAGATGAATGGATCAAGAAGATGTGGTATATATACACAATGGAATTCTATGCCTCCATCAGAAAGAATGACAATAGGGTTTTGATATCACAATGGATGGTGATATCACAGCGGCATGCTGGATTGTAATAATCATTAATTCACAATGAGTATATAAGTTAACACAGGGACTATGTTGGCTCTGTGTTTGCTCAAATATGACAAAGACCTAATGGTTTTGTGATGTCACAATGTGACACAGTACTCTTTACCTCCCATAGTCTGCTGTCACTATTGTCATATCACAGTTGATTTCTAATGTCACTTGTCCAAGCTGAAATATTGTGAGTTCAAAAAGAGATTATAGGCTCAAAAAGGGCTTAACATATCACAATGGTATCGTGTCACAAAAATTATAAGGACATAACAGCTTTGTGATGTCATGCTGGGTTAGTGATTTCACAATGGCAATGTGAATGTCTAAAGGGTTTGTAATCTCACAATGTTTACGAGGTCACACTAGGCTTCTGATATCAACACACATACCACATTTGAAATAGAATGAAATCACAGAATAGACATTCACAATGTATGAATGAAATTACAATGACAATGTGATATAATGCCCTGATATCATTATTTTTGGTGATGTCAGAATGAGCCGATAATGTCATAGCAATAAGATAGCCCACTGTTGATTGTGTCACAAAGGTTTTGTGATGTTATAATAGCATGTCTGATCTCAATTGTCATTTTTCAACGTTTCTAGGAAGTCATAATAATTTCCATATATTACAATGTGACCTTGATGTCACAATGGCAATGTTTGTTCACAATGGATTTTTGATGTCACATTGATGATTTCACAGTTTGTACAATGAGGATACTATAATAGCCAGCTGGACTTCAATAATCCACAGGATTCGATAATCCACTTGGCCCTGAAGTCTGGCCCACAGGAGACGAGTTGGCATGACTCCCATGGCATGGTGCTGGAGGATATTGGGTGTCAAGCCCCACATCATGAGCTGTCAAGAAATGACTGGGCAGTGGGAAGTTTGGGATGTGATAGTTGAAAAGTTTTATTAAGGCGACCCATTGGACTGGTGGTGGAGTGCAGCCCATATGTAGGCTGTGTGGTCAGAGCAACTGAAGCAGGGAGAGACAAGAAGAAAGACATGGAAAGAAGTGATAAGACAGAGGGGAAAGACCTGGAAGGAGAGGAATTAGAGAGTAGGAGGGGAAGGACTGTAACTGGTCAGAGCAAGTTAGGCCTGTAGAGAGTGGCGAGGCCTGAATAGAAGGAAGTGATGTAAGGGGAAAAGAAAAATACCTAGAAGGAAGGTCAAGTCATAAGTGAGGGAGAAAGGAAAAGAAAAAGCCTTGCACTTTAACGTTTGGAGGTTTGTTGATCTTTATTTCTGGGGTTGGTATTTGGCACACCAATTATGAAAGGGCTGGACTGCCCATTGGAGGTCTGAGGTTTGGTATTTGAGGCTGCTCTTGGCTCCTGTTATCCAGCCTATGCCTAGGTAGTCACATGATCATTTCTAAATAAATAAATTTGGAAATTTCTAAATGAATAAATTTCTAAATAAATATCTAAATAAATAAATTTAGGAATAAATTTGTTTTTATCTTAAGGGTTCCTCCAAGGATTTTCTTGAGCTTTAGAGGTCATAATTTTAGGAGGCACCAATGACATAATTCACCTGTACGGCATCAGGCCTTGAACCCTGGGAAAACTCCCTTGTAGGTGAGTGTCTCAGACCCTCTGAGGGTTATCTGGGGCCTCCTCCCAAGGTCATTTGGTACTACTCCAGAGTGCATCTGGGACTTTCTCCAAAGGCCATACAGGATCTCCTTTAGAGGTCATCTGGGACCTTACTGAGAAGCTGTATAGGACCACTTTTGGAGGTCTCCGGAGGCTTCTTGGGGAAGCCATCTCGGAAATCCACAAGAGGACATCTGGGACCTCCTCCAGAGACCATTTTGGAATTCCTCAAGCAGTCATCAGGGAGAAGCTCCTTAAGAGGTCCACTTGAGAGATGTGTGACATGTGGATTAAGTTTCTTTGATTATAGGTATATGTTTATTTGCTGATAGTTCTATCTGTGTCCTATACACATCTCTACTCCCTTTTTCCATGATGGGAGAGCAATATCCAATAGGTCTCATAACTGAAAAATTGTCTCCCCCAGTGTTACAGTATCCTACAAAGGTAGATCCACTGGTGTACTCTCCTTCCTATTCTGTACCATTAGCACCTTCAATGTTAAGTTCCTCCCATAGCAGAAGTGGTTTCTTGTACTATGCTGATGTGGTAAAAACGTGGTTTAATACCTTTACTACCTTTAGACAGGTGCATGAGTGAGATGATGAGCAAGCCCCCTTTCTAATTCATGTTCCCTTTGCAACTAGTGACCAGTATAAATAGAAAAGGCAAAATCTGTCCTTTTCAAAAAAAACCCAGGGGCTCATCTTCATATTACAGACAGTATTTTTCACACACCAAGACACCGGGGTGATTGTCAGCAACATTTACATGTGTTTTTCACCTAGAAGTAAAGTGAGCAAATCCAAGTCATTGCCTTGAAGGCGGTCCTTGGACCAGATGGCTTCCCTCAGTGATGACTCAGTGTGTTTGGCATAAATCTTTCCCCAGACTCACCCAAGCTGGGACTACAAAAGCAGTTGAGGTAAAGAGGTACTTACCAATAATCAGTACACTATGTTAACAGAAATATGGGCAGCAGCTAGGAAGCTACCTCTTTGGTCTAAAGTGAGTTAAATATTAAGGGGATGTACACAGAAGAGAATCCTACTGCATTGTTGGTGGGAGTGTAAAGTTGTTCAACTACTTTGGAAAGTAGTATGGGATTCCACATACAGCTCCCCTATGATCCAGCAATCCCACTTTTGGGCATTTACCCAAATGATCACAAACAAGACCACACTAAAGCTACCAGCACGACTATGTTTATTGCAGCATTATTTACCATAGCTAAGACATGGAACCAACCCAGATGCCCCTCAGTAGATGAATGGATCAAGAAAAAGCGGTATATATACACAGTGGAATTCTATGCCTACATCAGAAAGAATGGCATTGCCCCATTAGTAAGGAAATGGAAATACTTAGAAAAAATTATATTAAATGAATTAAGCCAGGCCCAAAGAAACTTAGGTCCCATGGTTTCCCTTGTTTGCAATAACTAGTATATGTCTGAGATCAGCAGAAAAGGTCAGATAAGTTGATGTTAGGTGAAATGAACCCCAAGTTAAGTATTCAAACTTTTTTTTTCTTTCATGCAATTGTTTCTAACACATTTATAAGATGATTTCTTTGTTGCATTGTATGTACCTTCCTCATGGTATGACTCCTGTTTTCACTCTATTTGATGTTGATATAATTTGTGGAGGGGAAAGGAAAAAACAAACCGTTTAAATAGTAATACAAGTGTATGAATTGCAAAAATGAGATTTACAAGAAGTTATGTCAAAAAGTTAGGAGGTTTTGAGTTGGTAGCAGTTGCCCAGAAGGTATTTGATAACATACATATTATGAAAATCAGTCAAATAAGATATTCAAGATTTTGCAAAAGCACCAGGAAGAGAATCAAGAAAACCTTGCTGAGACAATAAAATTAATTTGTAAATTTCAGAAAGGATTCTCTAAGACTAGATCAGTATGCATATTAGAAGAAAAATGGACATTGGAAAAATGAAGAAAGGAGGAGAAAGTTAGAAAATGACAGGTAAAGTAAGCATGTTAGCAACCTGGAAACTCTGTTCATATCTCCTGAGAAAGATATTGAAATCCAGCTATGTTCAACTTTAAAAAAATCAGCTCTCAGCACTTAACAAGAAATATGGCAAAGAAAAATTCACACACTTCTGGCTGAAAGCCAGGCTTGAGAATGAGTTGAGTCTCCAATCTGTGTCATTCAAAACCCACCAAAAGGTTAAAAGTGCTTTGTACACCACACTGGAGAAAACTAAGAGAATTATCAAGTGTGAAGATTTAAAGACATAAATCAGGAACTTCTGAGTGTCAAAAATGAAAACAAAACCCTCAAAATAAACCTGGAAAACTCTCAGAATCAAATGAAATCCAGGTACATCAGACTGGGTGAACATGAGGCAATGCTGCGGACCACATGTCAGAGGCTGCAGGAGGCACTGGATGCTAATGCTGCAATACTTGCTGTGTACAAGCCAGGCTAGGAGGAGATTCTGAGGCTGAATGCAGAAATCAAGATCCAGAAAAAGGGGCTGGACATGATACATGAAAGTATTCGGCTGAAATACCTGGCAATTATGAGCTTTGAAGAATGTGAGCTGAAAATAAAAGCAATAGAGAATGTACAGAAAGCGCAGATAGTGGAGCAGACACAGAAGTTCTGTGTAACAGAAGAGGCAAAATAAATGAACAGGAAAATATAAGGCTCTTGAAAGACTTTGCTACTTTCCAGAAAGAGTTAAAGGACACACATGCTCTTTTGAAGAATGCCTGGAACAGGAAATGTGAATTAGGCAAAAGAAAGAACAAAAACTAACACACAAAAAAACAGAAGAGCTAAACAAACAGTTGAAAGCTCTGTCACAAAAATACACTGAAATGAAAAACAAGAAAGAGAAGCGAACAGAGGAAAAGGCTGAAGACACTGCCAAGATCCTCACCAGAAATGTAATGCAAAAGCATCAGTTCCCAAGGCAATAGGTGGAGGTACCAAAATACCCTTCTCAATAGCACCATTGAGACCTTAAATGAGGAGCAGGACTGCAAACAAAGGTGCTGTGAGGAGGAGCAGCAGTTGGACAAATTAATTCTTCTCGACCCTGATAGAACTCTTGCAAATTAAGGGGGAATTTGAAAAGGAGATTTGGTTCATGAAAGCCAGTTTCAATGAGAGAAAAAGAGGATGAATCGAAAGTTGTCTCCAAGTTCCACACTGAGGTTCAGAGTACATAATAGGAGTTAAAGAAACTAGAGACCCTCAGGTTCAGGGAAATAACCGAACAGATCAGGTAGCATGGGAGACCACTTTAAAACCAGTGGGATGTCTAGAACTAGTAATCATTAAGGGTAAAGGAAGAAGCAAAAACATTAGTTAAAGGAAGAAGCAAAAACAGTGGTAATGAATGTGTAAATGTGGAGACTGAAATTTCAAAAAAAAGGTTACAGGCTCAAGCCTTCTGTTTATATCTGGTTATTTGACACCCAGGAAAATTGCTCCAGGCCACTGACTAAAACTGTCTTGAAAACCAGTGGGGCCTTAGACTGACAAGCCTGTGTAATATATGCGGAAAGTTGCCAATAGGTAAATAATGGAAAGCTGGAACATTTCGAGAGGGGAGGTATGAGAGAAACCATACTTGGGGAATTTCAGGAAGTGGACTTCACAGAGGAAAAGCCTGTAAACTATGGGTATCAATATTTGCTAGTAACAGTGGAAAATTTTCAGGCTGTGCTGAGACATTCCTGACAAAACCTGAAACCACTCAATTAACAGCTAAAATATTACTCCATCAAATAACTGCTTGATTTGGCTTACACTTAGAAGTGCTGTCTGACAACGGCCTGACTTCACAGCCAAACTTACACAATCAGAAACTAAAGACCTATGAATACATTGGAAGTTACATTGTATTTATAGACCTCAGAATTCATGGCAGTTAGAAAAAACGAATAGGAACTAAAAAGACTTTCAATTAATTACAGAGCCTATCCATGATTTGCTAAGCCTCTTCACTCTGCTGTCCTTCGAGCAAGATGCACCCCTTATATTAAAGGATTTACCTGCTTGAAAAAAATGTGTGGTAAACCATCCCCTTGGTAGCTAAACTTGGGGAAGCTATATTAATGGAAATGTCTAATCACAATCTTTTCAGTCCCTGTAGTCTTTGCAACATGTTCTTTTATGTGCCTATCCTTTGGTAACTGAGACCACCGGCTGACAGAGAAAAACTCACTCTTTGTTGCTTGTACAGCTGGTGTGGATAAAAAGGCCTCGTGCTTCTGAATTGGAACCCAAGTGGCAAGGACCTTACTGGGTAATGCTAACTAAAACTTTGGCTATTAAAGATTCAGGAAAACAGCACTGGATCCACTCTCTTTCAGCATGCTGCCAAAGCAGATGGAGTATGCTGCTGGAGGGGAAGGGGAAATAAAGGGAAAAGATCTGGAAGCAAGAGAGTCCTGAGACTGCTGGAGGGGCAATAACTGGGAGAAGAGGAAGTTGAGGAGGAGCAGGAGGGAAAGGATGGCAACTGGCCATTGGAGAAGAGCAGGGCAGGCCGGTGGAGAGTGGTGAGGCTCGAAGAGAATAAATCAATGGTGGAAGGAAAAAGAGAAAGTCTTTGAAGGAAGGACAGGTCAGTAGAGAAGGAGGGAGGAAGGCAAAAGGAAAAAACCTTGCCTTTGAAGTTAGGAGCATTGGAGATCATAATTTTGGGGTTGGTGGTGTGCAGACCAATTAACAAAGGGCATGGCTGCCCATTGGAGTTCTAATATTGGGTGGTGGAGGCTGCTCTTGGCTTTTTTTATCCAGCCCAGATCAAGGTATTCTCAGAATACTTTCTAGTGTAAGTAAATTTGTTTTCTATCTTAAAAGTGACTTGATAGATTGAATGTTGCTTTAGAAGTCATATACGGGTTCACAGAAGGTGCTTGAAGTCTGAAAGCCATGAATTTTGTAAAATATTTTGAAATCATAATAGGTTTTTGAAAACACAACAGGACACTGATTTTAAAATGCAATGTGATGTTACAATATCATGTCACAGTAATATGTTGATATCAAAATTATTTGATGATGCCACAATAGTGATGAGATCATAATAGGTTTGTGATGCCAGAAGGTATTGGAGTGGCACTATGTTGTATCCAAAGACTGTGTTGGCACAAAATATGTTGAAGTCCAAACATGTTTCTGATGTTAAAATGGGCGGCAATGGTCTTGCTGTGTGATGTCACAATGGCAATGATGTCAGAGTGGATTTCTGATATCACATATCATACCTGAAATATAATGATGTGGAAAACAGATTTTGAGCTCACAAAGAGCCTAAGATATCACAATGGCAGCATGTCACAAAAGATTTTTGATTTCACATTATGTTAGTGATGTTGCAAAGGCAATGTGATGTCACAAATGGATGCTGATGTCACAAAGGGATAGTGATGTCACAAAATCCATGTGTCTTTTCAAAGGTTCTACAAGGTCATATTAGATTTGAGATATCCCAAGGTGATCATGATGTTACATTGACAATGTGATGTCAAAAATGTGATGTCAAAGTGGTGAAGAAATTGGATGGTGATATCTTGAGTTTGTAATATGACATTCACATGTCCATCTTCAATTGCGACTAATTCACAATGAGCATATATGTTCAAGGAAGAAACTCCAAGTCCTAAAGACCATGAATTTTCTAAAATTTGATGTCATAAAACATTTTTGAAAACACAATGGGACAGTTATATTACAATGGCAAGGCAATGTTACAATATCGTGTTAATGTTTTCATCTCACAATTAGTTGGTGATGCAATAGACTTGTGATGTCACAATCAGTTTTTAATGACACAGTGGCATGTTGGTCCTCAATTCTCACTAACTCACAATGAGATTATCAGTTCACAAAGGGACTGTGATTTCTCCAAAGCCATGTGTTTTCACAAATGTGCTTGTCCTAAGGTTTGTTATTTCACAGTGAGACATGTTGATGACATATGTCAGTGAGATGTCACAAGGATCATGATGTCAGAGTGGATTTCTGCTATTACATATTGCATCTGAACTATAATGAGGTTAGAACAGATTATGAACTCACAAATGGCCTAAAATAACAAAATGGCAGCATGTCCCAATTGTCATGAGGACAGGACATGTTTGTAATGTCACAGTGGTTTAGGGATGTCACAATGGCAATGTGAATTCACAATGGTTATGAGGTCATAATGGGTTTCTGATATCACAGCTTATGCCCAATTTGAAATAGAAAGAAATCACAGAACAGGCATTCACAATGTTTCTATGATATCAGAATGATAATGTGATATTACAGACCTTTCATATTGTGGATTTGGTATTTCACATTAAGCTGAAGGTGTCATAACACCAATGTGATTTCACACTGCTGATTGTGTCACAAAGGGTTGTGATGTTACAATGGCATGTCTTACTGCAATTGTCCTTAGGTCACACAGACAGTATGGTTACACAAGGGCCTGTGATGACAAAAGACCATATCTTTTTTCAAAGTTGCTAAGAGGTCATATGAGTCACAATGTGATCATAATCTCACAATGTCAATGAGATATCATAATGGGTTTGTGATGTCACAGTTTTGAAGAGGTCACCATAGGTTAGTGATGTCACAACGTGTTTGTAATATGACAATTATATGTCCAAACTCAATTGTGATTATATTTTTTCACATTGAGGATATGAGTTCAAGGGAAGAACTAGAAGTCTGAAGCCCATGAATTTTCCAAAATATTATGAGCTCATAACAGGTTTGTGAAAACACAATGGACAGTGATATCACAATGGGAATGCAATGTCAAAATATTATGTCATGTTTTGATGACACAATCGGTGATGCCATAATGTTGAGGAGGACACAATAGATTTGCAATATAACAATGTTGGAGATGTCACAATGGCATGCAGTAACTCAATTGTCAATTCACAATGAGTATATGAGCTCACAAAGGGCCTCATAAGTCTCCAAATTCATGTGTAGTCACAAATGTGATGAAGTCCTAATAGATTTGTCATGTCACAATGTGACAAATGGAAATGACATAATGCAGTGTGATATCATGTTGCTCAATATATCAGAATAGATTACTAATATCATATGGAATACCTGAAATATGAGTTCAAAAACTGAGTATGAGCTTACTAAGGGCCTACGATATCAAAAAGGCAGCATGTCACAAAATTTATGATGACAGAACAGGTTTGTGATCTCACAGTGGGTTAGTCATATCCCAAAGGCAATGTGATGTTACCAATGGATTGTGGTGTCTCAACAGTGATGAGCTCACAAAGAGTTTCTGATAACCACCAGGCCAGATTTGAAATAGAATGAAATCACAGAATATGCATTCACAATGTGTCTGTGATGTCAAAATTACAATGTGATTGGAGTCATTGTAGTTTGGTAATGTCACAATGAGCTGATGGTTTCGTAAGGACAATTTTATTTCACATTGCTGATGATGTCATAAGGAATTTGTGATGTTACAGTGGCTTATCTGATATCAATATTGCTTAGTTCACAGTGAGGGTATGGCTACCCAAAGGGACTGTAATGTCACAGAGGCCATGGGTTTTTTCAAAGTTGCTAAAAGATCATAGTATCTTTGGAATGTCACAAGGTGATCATGATATCACCAAGGCAATGCAATATCACAGTGGGTCTGTTATATCATAATCCTGATGAGGTGACCATGGGTTTATAATGTCACAATAAAGTGCTAATACTACAATGATGCATCTGATATCAATTGCTACTAGCTCAAAATAAGGATACAAATCCAAGGAAAGAGGTAGTAGTCCCAAAGTCCAAGAATATTCTAAAATGTTAGGAGGTCATAATAGGTTTGTGAAAACACAAGGAGACAATGATATCACAATGGCAATGAGATGTCACTATATCATGGCCTAATTAACTTCAGATGTAACAATTACTTGGTAGTGCCACAATGGTGAGGACACAATAGGGTTGTTCATTCACAATGCTTTTGTGATGTCATATTGTCATGCCTTATCTCAATTCTCATTATCTCACAAGGAGTACATGAGTTGACAAAAATACTGTGATGATGTCTCCAAAGGGATGTGTTCTCATACATCCCTAACAGGTTTGTGATGTCACAGTGGGACATATGTCAGGACTTATGGCAATGTGATGTCACAATAGTCATGATATCACAGGGGATTTCTGATATCACATAATACCTGAAATATGATGAGGGCAAAAATGGATTATGAACTCACAAGGGGCTTAATATATCATAATGAAAGCATGCCACAAAAGGTATCAAAAGAGGAAGGTTTGTGATGTCACAGAGGCTCAATGATATCACAATTGTTTTGTGGTATCACAAAAGGATTGTAATGCGGGTGCTGGTGGCTCACGCCTGTAATCCTAGCTACTCAGGAGGCTGAGATCTGAGGATCGCGGTTCAAAGCCAGCCCGGGCAGGAGAGACCGTGAGACTCCTATCTCCAATAAAACCACCAGAAAACCGAAGTGGCGCTGTAGCTCAAGTGGTAGAGCGCTCGCCTTGAGCTGGGACAGCTCCCAGGCCCAGAGTTCAAGCCCCATGACCGACAAAAAAAAAAAAAAAAGGATTGTAATGTCACAATGTTCATGAAGTAAAAATGAGTTTCTGATAAATATTCATTTACCCCATTTGCAATAGAATGTAATCACAGAACAGGCATTCTCAGTGTCATTATGATAGCACAATTACAATGTAAAATCATAAGGCTATGATGTCATTGTGATAAAGTTACTATGATTTTGTGGTGTCACGAGTTTGTAACATGTAAGTCACACTTCCAATTTCAATTGGTACTAGTTCACAATGAGGAAACAAGTTCACAGAAGGAGCTTGACATCCCCATGTCCATGAATTTTCTCAAATCATATGAGGATATGTTTGTGAAAACAGAATGGAAAAATGATATCTTAATAGTAATGTGATGTCACAAAATCTTGTCATAATAATGTTTTGATGTTACAATTAGTCGGTGATGCCATAATGGTGAATTTGTCACAATGGGTTTATGACTGAATTGGTTTGCGATGTCCAAATGGCATGTCATATTTCAATTTTCATTAATTCCCAATGAGTATATGTCTTAATGTCTCCAAAGGCATGAGTTGGCCTGAATGTAACTAAGTCCTAACAGGCTTATGATTTCACAATGTGACACAATGGTCATGACACCTGACAGTTTGAGATGTCTCAATGTGATCATGATATCACAATGTCAATGGGATGACACAATGGTTTTGTGATGTCATTGTGATGAGGTCACATTGGGTTAGTGGTGTCACGACAGGTTTGTAATAATCTGACATGTAAAAACCAGCCAGTCCCCTATAGTTTGTGTTTATGTCAGTGGGTTTCTGATCTCACATTTATGATCTGAAATATGAGGTTGCAAGTAAATTATGAGGTCACAAATGGCATAAGAAATCACAATGGCTGCGTCTCACCAAAATTATGAGGACAGGACAGGTTTGTGATGTCAGAATGGGTAAGTGATATTATAATTGCAATATGATGCCACAAAGGGAAAATGATGTCACAATACTTATGAGGTCAAAAAAAAAAAACACACATGCCACATTTGAAATAGAATGGAATCACAGAATGGGTATTCACAATGTATCTATGATGTCAAAATGACAATGTGATGACATACTGCTATGTTATCATTGTAGTCTTGTGATATCACAACGAGTTGATGGTGTCATAACAATGGAATGTCACTCTGAATAAATCATTCTTAATATGATGTCACAAAGGGTTGTGATGTTATAATGGCATATCTGATCTCAACTGTCAGTTCACAATGAGGGTTGCACAAGGGGACTGTAACATCAAAAAGGCCAAGTGCATTTTCAAAGGTTCTATGAGGTCATAATAGCTATGCATTGTCACAATGTGATTGTGATGTTACAATGGAAATGTGATCTCACAATGTGTTTTTGATGTCACAGTGGTGATGAGGTCATAGTGAGTTTAGGATGTTCACAAAGAGTTTGTAATATCACAATGCCATGTCCAATTTCAATTGCTACTAGTTAACCATGAGAATAGGAGCTCAGAGAATTTCCTTGAAGTCCCAAAAGCCATGACTGTTCTAAATTGTTATAAGATCATAGTGCTGAATTTACCCCTTAGCTTCTCTTCTGCCATCTTTTTCAAGATCTCCTCACAATGGATTTCTTACATAATATATCATACCTGAAATATGATGTCCCAAACAAACTATGAGCTCAAAATGGCAGCATTTTACAAAGTTATGAGGACAGGACAGTTTGTGATATCACAGTGCGTAGAGATCTTACAATGACAAAGTGGTGCCACAAAGTGATTGTGATATCACATGTTTATGAGGTCACAATGGGTTTCTCATATCAACACACATGACATATTTGAAATTGAATAAATTAACAGAATAGATATTCCCAGTGTGTCTAGGATGTTTCAATGGCAATGTGATGTAATAATTCTATTGCATCATTTTAATTTTTTGATGTCACAATGTCCTGATTGTGTCACAATGACAGTGTGTTTATTGATGATGACGTCACAAAGGGTTTGTGATGATGCAAGGCATATCTGATCTCAATTGTCCTTAGTTCACAATGTGAATATGATACACAAAGGGACTGTGATGTCACAAAGTCCATGAGTTTTTTTTGAAAAGGGACAAGATGTCAGAAGGAGTTTGAGATGTCTCAATGTGATCATGATGTCACAATGGCAATGTGATGACACAATGGTTTTGTGATGTTACTGTGATGAGGTCACATTGGGTTAGTAGTGTCACAACAGGTTTGTAATAATCTGACATGTAATAAACAGCGAATCCCCTATAATCTGTGGGATTGTTAAACACAGTGGCTCCTGGCACAGCCCTGTGGATAGTGGCATGCTGTCCAATGGGGGAAGAACATGAGGCAGGAAAGGTGGGGTGGGGTGCCAAGCCCTATATGGAGAGCTGTGAAGAAGTAATTGGGTAGTGGGCAACTTGGGAAGTTGAAAACAGGCAGGAGACCCATTGGAATGGGTCCTATATATAGGCTGTGTGTTTAAAGCAACAGAAATGGAATGAAAAAGGGGAAAGACCTGGAAGGAAAGAAGTGTTGAATCAGCAGAAGGGGGAAAGCCTGGGAGGAGAAGAAGTTGAGGGCAAACAGTAGGGGAAGGATGGCAACTGTCCGACGGGGCAAAGCAAGGCAATCTTGTGGAATGTGGAGAATCCTGAAGAGAAGAAAGTGGTGGAAGGGAAAACGGGAAAGACTTGGAAGGAGGATAAGTTGATAGTGAAGGTAGGAGAAATGGAAAAGGACAAAGCATTGCCCTTTGAAGTAGGGAGCTTTGGAGATCATAATTTTTGACGTTGGTGGTTTAGAGACCAATTGACAAAGGGTTGGGCTTCCCATTGGAGGTGTGAGGTTTGTCAGTCAAGGAGGCTGTTGAATCTAGGTATCCAGCAAAGGACGAGACAGTAGCAGGTCCCTTTCTACTGTACATAAATTTTTTTATTATCTTAAATATGCCTCAATGGATTGTCGTCTTTTAGAAGTCATCAATTTTGTAAGCCCTTGTAAGATAATTCGTGTGGATGGCATTGGGCCTTGGCCCGCAGGAAAACCCATTCCTAGGTGAGTTTCTCAGGCTTCAGAATGGACAGTCTCCCTTGAATGTTTCTTTCCCGAGGACCAATGTGGACAAGAGTCATTTAGGATTCCTCTAGGAGTGAGTTTGTGCAAGCATGCCAGCCTGTTTTTGAGATCTCCTCCAGAGATCATTTGGGGCCTCATAAAGGTGCCATCAGTGACCTTTCCTGGAAATCACTAGGCCCTGCTTTGGAGGTCATATGGGGCCTCCTTGGAAGGCATCTGAGACCTTTATAGAACATCTTGGACTTTCTCAAGAGGGTCATCTGGAACCTCTTGTGGAGGTCATCTGAGGATTCCTTGAGAAGACATCAGGAACCTCTTTCAAAGATCATCTAGGGTTTCTTTCAATGACATGTGAACCTCACTGCAAATCTTCCAGTGCTTGCTTGAGAAGCAATTTGATATCTCCTCAACAGGTTATCTGGAAACATCTCTTGAGGGCATGTGGAGAAGGAATTTGGGACCTCTTTTAGAGATCATCTTGGACTTCCTTGAGAATGCATGCTCTCCTCCTAAGAGGATATTGGAGAATTCCTTGAGAAGCCATGTAGGACTTCCTTGAGAAGTCATCTGTGACTTCCTCTGGAGGACATCTGGGGCTGCCTGCAAAGGTTATCAGGAACTTCCTCATGTGGCGATCTGGGACCCCCTACAGAGGCTATCTGAGGACTCAAGAGACCATCTGGGCCTTTCTCAGGAGGCAATACAGAGGTAAGATGGGGGCTTCACTCAGAAGCCATGTGGGACTCATGGAGAGGTCTCGTGTTGCCTTGTGAAGTGGCCATTGGGGACATCCTGTAAAAATCATCTGGTGCTACATTGAGACGACATCTAGGACATCCTCAAGAGGTCATTAGTGGGCTCCTTTAGAGGCCATCTGGGATACCTCGTTAGGTCATCTGGGTCCTACTCAGGACTTCATTGAGTGCTTGCTCCAGAAGGAATCTGGGGCTGCATCTGAGATCATCTGGGACATCTTGGAGAGGACATTTGTGCCCTCTCCAGAGATAATCCAGGGTCTCCTTAAGAGGCCATTTGGGAACTCCTACAGAGGTAATCTGGAGCCTCTCAGTGGTCTTCTGGGACCTACTCTAGAGTTCATCATGGACTTCCTTGAGATCATCTTTGAGAGATGTGGGATATGAGACTTATGGGACATTGGCTCTTTTTGTGTGATTGCTGATAATTCTGTGTCCTGTATAGACCTCTGATTACTCTTTTCTTCCAGGGTGGGAGAATAATATCCTAAAATTATCATAATTGAAAAATCTTCTCCCCAGTCTTATTGTATCCCCCAGAGGAAGACCCACTGGTGTACTTTCCTTCCTATTCTATGCCATCATCATAGAATAGTTAAGTCCCTCCATACCAGAAGTGGTTCCTTGTACAAGCCTGAGGTTGTATAAAGTGAAACAGACCCCCTTATTACCCTTAAGACAGGAGCATTCAGGAGAAGGTGAGCAAGTGTACATTTTAATGTAGGTTCCCTTTAAAACTAGTGATTGTATAATTGGAAACAGCAAAATCCACCCATTTCTGAAAATCCCAGAGGCTCATTTCATTATTAGAGAAAATATTTTTCACACACTAGCCCACCTGGGATAATCACCAGCAACTTTTATGGAGCTTTTCACCTCAGAGGAAAGAGAGCAAATCTGGCTCAGTACTTTGAAGGTGGTCCTTGGACAAGATGACTCCCCCACTGATGACCCAGTCTGGAGCAAGTATTTCCCCAGAGTCACACAAGCTGGGACTACAAAAGCAATGGAGGCAAGGAGCCACTTACCAATTATCACCAGACTTTGTTGGCAGGAATATGGGCAACAACTAGGAAGGCAACTCATTTATTTGAGTGAGACTGACCAGTTCTGTAGTAAGTTCACTGTTTTTCTGTAATGGCTCCTAGAGGCCAAAGGACCTATAAACCTATGGATCCTGAGGCCCCAGAGAATGGAAGAGCCTAAATATGGCCTTCATTAATCAGCTAGCCCCAGATATTAGAAGAAAGCTTCAAAAGTTAGGAGTTTTGGAGGAAAAGTTTTTATCTGAGTTAGTAGCAGGTGTTTGATGACAGAGATACCCTGGAAGGAAAACATTCTAAGAGGGGGCCATGTTGTGGTAGCGGCATCTGGACAGGATTCAAGAAACCTTCAGTGAAGATAGTGTAATTCATTTGCAAATGGCAGTCGGGAACCTCTAGGACTAGATTAGTGTGCTTATTGCTAGGAAAATGGACATTGGGAAGAGGAATGTCCAAGGAGGAGAAAGAAAATGACAGTTGAAGTAAGCTTATCAACCACTTGTAAACTGTACTCATATCTCCTGAGTATCATTGAAAGGAGTTGGGGATCTGAAGTCAAACTCTGTTTAACTTAAAAGCAACCCTGTGAATTTAACAAAAAAGTGGCCACGAAACTATTCACAAACTTCCATTTGGGAAACGCAGGCTTAAAAATGGCTCTAAATCTCCAATATGTGTCAGTCAAAACCCATCAAGAGTTTAAAAGTTCATTGGACAGCACACTGGGGAAAACTAAGAATTATCAGGTGTGATGGAAAGATTTGAAGATATAAGTCAGGAACTTGTGATAGTCAAAAATGGGAACAAAATTCTCAGAATGAACCTGGAAAATATTCAGAATCAAAAGAAATTGAAGGACATCAGCCTGGGTGAGCATGAGGCTAAGCCAGGGACCAGAGTTCAGAGGCTGAAGAAGGCACAGGATGCCAACACTGCTATCCTGGATTACTGCAAGGGAGGAGAGGAGGAGATTCTGACACTGTTCATGGAAATCAAGGCCCAGAAAAAGAAGCTGGACATGATACAAGAATGTATTAGAGTGAATTACATAGTAATTGTGTGAGCTGAAATTCAACAAAAAACAGAAAGAGCATCTGTTGGAGCAGACACAGAATGCCATGTCATAGAAGAAGAGGCCATGAAAACTGAACAGGAAAATATCAGGATCAAGAAGGATATTGTTACTGTTCAGAAAGAGATAAAGGACAGGCTTGCTCTTATGGGGAATGTCAGGGAAAAGGAAAGAACATTAGTCAGAAAAACAGAACAGTTAAACAGTTGAAAGATCGGTCACAAAATACACTGAAGTGAAAAGAAAGATTCTCAAGATCCTCACCATAAATATAATGCAGAAGCAGCAGGTCCCAATGGAACAGTTGAAGGTGGGGGAAAAAAAAACATCCCAATAGCACTATTACAAAATTAAAGGAGGAGATAAAGAGCAGTCAAAGGTGTTGTGAGGAGAAGTACCTGTTGGACAGTCAAAGGAATTCTCCTGTGGTCCTCGCAGAACACTTGCAAGGTAAGGAGGACTTTGAAAAGGAGATTGGGATCAGGAAAGCTAGCTTAACAGAGAAGATGAGGATAAAAAGGAAAAAGATAAGTTCCAGACAGAGGTTCAGAGTACTAAATAGGAGTTAAAGAAAATAGAGTTCCCTGAGGTTCAGATAAACAAATGAGTTGATCAGGTAGCTTGGGAGACCATTTTAAAACCAGTGAGGTGTCTGCAGCTACTAATCATTATGATTAAAGGAAGAAGGAAAAGTACTAACAGGTATGCAAATGTGGACACTGAACTATAAAATGATTATAGGTTCAAGCCTTTTGTCTGTTTATATCTGGTTATCTGGTATCAAGGGAAATTGTCCCAGGCCACTGGCTAATACTGTCTTGAAAACCAGTTGGTCAGCCTGACAAGCATATGCAATATATGTAGAAATTTGCCAACAGGTAAATGCTGGAAAGCTTGAACATAGAGAGAGGGTGTGTATGCAAGGTACCTCACCTGGTGATCTGGGGAAGTGGATTCATAGAGGTAAAGTCAGAAAATATGGGTATCGATATGACAATGTGATGTCATAATGCTATGGAGTCATTGTAGTTTGGTGGTACCACCACAAGCTGATAGTTTCATAAAGACAATGTGATATCACACATGATGATGGCCCAAAGTTTATGTGATTTTAAAAGGCATGTCTGATATCAATTTTCCTAAGTTCCCATGAGGATATGGTACCCAAAGGGACTGTGATGTCACAAAGGCTATGAGTTGTGTTGAAGATGCTAAGAGGTAAATATAGGTTTGGAATGTCACAATGTGATATTGATATCACAATGGCAATGTGATTTCACAATGAATTTGTAATATCACAGTGGTAATGATGTCACCATGGGAGAGTGATGGCACCATGAGTTTGTAATATGATCATCATATGTCTGGTATCAATTGAGACTGTTTTAGTGAGGAACCTAGTTCACAGAAAGATCTTAAAGTCCCAAACCATGGATTTTCTATAATGTTATGAAGTCAAAACAGAATGCTGAAAACAGGGCCGTGATATCATAATGGAAATATGATGTCACAATATCATGTCATAAAAATGTTTTGATGACACAGTTGGCGAGGTGGTATTGTCACAATAGTTTTGTGAGATCACAAGAGATTGGTGATGTCAGAATGGCATGCTGGATCTCAATTATCCTGAACTCTAAATGAGTACCTGAGTTCAAAAAGGGACGGTGATGTCTCCAAAGGCATGTGTTGTCACAAATGGGATAAAGACTAACAGGTTTGTGATGTCACAATGTGACAAAATGGTCATAATGTCTGATAGTGTGATGTAACAATGGTCATGATGTCACTGTGGATTCCTCCCATCACATGCAATACTTGAAATATTACAAGGTCAAAAACAGATTATGAGCTCAAAAATGGCATAAGAAATCACAATGGCAGCATTCAAGGTAAGTTATGAGAACAGGACAGGTTTGCAATGCCACAGTGGAGTAGAGATATCACAATGGCAAAATGATGTCAAAAAACATTGTAATTTCACAATGGTTATAAAGACCAATGGGTCTCTCATTTCAACGTACATGCCATATTTGAAATAGAATGAAATCACAGAATAGGAATTCCCAATATGTGATGTCATGTAATTTAGTGTTGTCACGATGAGTTGATGATGTCAAAATGACAATGTGATCTCACAATAGTGTTGTCACAAAGGAAATGTTAGCTTACAATGCAATATATAATCTCAATTTTCAATAGTTTACAATGAGACTAAGAATATAGAAAGACACTGTGATGTCACAAATAACCTGTGTTTCTTTAAAGGTGCTAATAGGTTATAATATATTTGGGATATCACAATGGGATCATGATGTCATAACAACAATGTGATATCACAATGGGTTTGTGATGTCATAAATAACTTGGTAATATCCCAATCACATGTCCAAATTCAATTGTTATGTGTTCACAATGAGGATATGAGTTGCCAGAAGACCTTGAAGTTCTAATGGTTGTGCATTTTCTAAAAGGTTATAAGGTCATAATTAATTCATGAAATCACAAAGGTACAGTGATACCATGATGGCAAGGTGATGCCAAAATATCATTCATTAATAATGTTATGTCACAATTAGTTTTCAATGCCCTAATGTTGATGAAATTACAATAGGTTTGTGATGTAACAATGGATTGATGTCACCATGGCATGCTTGATCTCAATTCTCATTAACTCACAATTAGTATATGAGTTCAAAGCTGGACACTGATAACTCCAAGGCATGTTTTGTCACAAATGTGATGAAGTCCTAATAAGTTTGTGATGAAACTAGGTGGCACAGTGTTCATGATGTCTGAACTGTGAAGACACAGTGGTCATGATGTTACAGTGGATTTCTGAAATCACGTCATACCAGAAATATTATGAGGTGGAAAACTATGAGTTCATAAAGGGCTTAAGGTATCATAATGGAATTATGTCAACAAAGACATGAGGACAGGACAAGTTTACTATGTCACGATGTATTAGTGATATCACAGTATCTTGGGAGTCACAAAAGGATTTTGATGACCATGGTTATGAGGTCACAATGGGTTTCCAATCTCAACAAATATGCCTCATTGAAACAGAATGGAATTACAGAATAGGCATTCATAATGAGTCTATTATGTCACAATGACAATGTGATACTATAAATGTATGATGTTATTGAAGTTGACGATGTCACAATGAGCTGATGATGTCATAATGACAATGTGATTTTTGCACCGATAATGATACCACAAAAATTTTATGATATTACAGTGTCATGTCTGTGCACAATTTTCCTTAGTTCACAATGAACATATGGGTAACAAAGAGACTATGTTGTCACAAAGAATGTGTGTTTTTTAAAAGTTGCTGAGGTCATAACAGGTTTGGAATGTCACAAATTAATGCTGGTGTCACAAGAGCAATGTGATGTAACAATGGGTTTGTGAGATCACAGTTTTGGTGAGGCCCAATGGATTAATGACTACACAATGAGTTTGTAATATCATAATATGTCCAAATTCAATATATTCTAGTTCAAAATGAGGATACCATAATAACCAAGGGAGCCGCTGAATTCTTTTTTTTTAATTTAATTTAATTTGTGAACATACTGTACAGAGGGGTTACAATTACATGGGCAGGATAATGCATACATTTCTTACCAAGCATTGCAGCCTCCTCCTTTGTTTACCCTTCACCTCCCTTCCCAGCCTCCCCCCTCCCCCCCAATCCCAATCTTTCTCCTTCCCCCCAATCCCACCCCCCCCCCCCCCGCACTGACGTTGTAAAGCTCGTTTTGGACATGACAACTTGTACTTTTCATTGTTGCAACAGGTCCACCTGTATCCTTAAACAACTGGTTTTTCCCCATCTACTCCACAAGCTATACTGACATCAAATATAGTGAAAGCAGAGGTTATACTGTGGGGGAGGGGCATACAAAGCAACAAAGAGATAATCTTATAAATGCGTTAGAAACACATGCATGAAAGAAAAAAAAACATTAAAATACCTATCTAAGAGTTCATTTTCCTGACATCACATTATCTGACCTAGATATTGCAAATAAGGGAAACCATGGGACCTATGTTTCTTTGGGCCTGGCTTACTTCACTTAATATAATTTTTTCCAAGTTTTTCCATTTCCTAACAAATGGGGCAATGTCATTCTTTCTGATGGAGCCATAGAATTCCATTGTGTATACATACCACATTTTCTTGATCCATTCATCTACTGAGGGGCATCTGGGTTGGTTCCAGATCTTAGCTATGGTAAATAATGCTGCAATAAACACCAACAATCATTGTGGCCCTGTGATCGAGCCCTCTGGAGACCGCAGGGCATGCTGCTACAGGAGGATGGGCATTCTGCTGGAGGGGATGGGATATCAAGCTCCACAGGGTATGCAGTCAAGTAATGATTGGGCAGTGGGCAGTTTGGGAAGTGACCATTGAAATATGATAGAAAGGAAACAGGTTGGATTGCAGTAGGGGTACAGGCTATTCTGCACAACTGGATGGGAGAAAATGAGAGGAAATACCTGGAAGGAAAGAAGTGGTTGAGACAGCTGGAGGGGAAAGACTTGGGAAGAGCGGAATTTAGGGAGAGCAGTAGGGGAAGGATGGCAACTGGCCACCAGGGCAGAACAGTAGAATGTGGATAGTCCTGAAGAGAAGAAGTGTTAGAAGGGAAAAAGGAAAGACTGTGGAAGGAAGGACAATTCGGTAGAGAGGGAGGGAGGAAGGAATAGTACAAAGCATTTCACTTTGAAATATGTAGATTTGGATATCATAATTTTGGAGAATGTTGGTTTGCAGACCAATTAACAAAGGATAGGGCTGCCCACTGGAGGTCTGAGGTTTGTTGGTCAAGAATGCTTTGGGCTCTGGTTTTCCAACATAGAATGAGGTAGTCTCAGGCCCCTTCTAGTGTAAATAAATTTGTTTATGATCTTAAATGTGCCTCTATGCATGGTGTTGTGCTTTAGTGGTCATTATTTTTGGAGGCCCTAGTGAGATGACCTTGGGACTTGTCCCCCAGGAAAACCCCTCTTAGGTGACTTTTTCAGGCCTCAGATCTGAGAGCCTCTCTCAAGTGTTTATTTCCCAAAGACCAACATAGAAAAGAGTCATTTAGGAATCCTCTAGTGTTGAGCCTTGGTAAACATTGCACCTGTTTTGGGACCTTTTCTGGAGGTTATTTTGGCTTCCTTGAGATTCCATATGTGACCTCCTGGAGAGGTCATTTGGGCTTCCTTGGGAAGCATTCTGAGTCCTCTTAGAGAAGTCATCTGGAGTGTTCTTAAGAAGCAATCTCTTACCACTTCTGGAGGTCATCTGGTGCTTCCTTGAGAAGTTGTCTGGGACCTCTTTGGGAAGTCATCTGAGGCTTCTTTGAGAAGCCATTCTTGTGGTATATTAGGCCCTTTGTCAGCTCATAATCTGATCATGTGATTTAGACCTTGCAATGTTTCAGTTATGACATTGCCATTGTGATACTGATATTGGAAATATCATTGTGATATTACAAACTCACATTTCTAACCCAATGTAACCTCATCGTCATTGTGACATCATAAAATCATTGTGAAATCACATTGACATTATGACATCATGATCACATTGTGTCACACCAAACCTATTTTGACCTCTTATCACCTTTGAAAAAATGCCTGGCCTTTGTGACTTCCTGGTCTCTTTGTGTACCCACATTTTCATTTTGAGCTATTAAGATCACACTTTAAATTTTATCATCACAAACCCTTTGTGATGCCATCTCCAGAGAGATATCAAATTGTTCCTACCATCAGCTGATTATGACATCATTGAACTAGTGACATCATAGCATTATCACATCACATTTTTATTGGGATCTGATAGGAACTTTGTGAATGCATATTCTATGATTTCATTCCATTTCACATTTCCATGTGGGTTGATAGCAGAAACCCATTGTGTCCCCAAAACCATTGTTACATCACAAACACTTTTTGATATCCCCATTGTGTCAGCACTGTAAGATTTCAAACATTGTGAAATCACATTGCTATTGTGCTTTCATGATCACAATGTGACATTCCAAACCTACTATGAGTATTAGCTTCTTTGAAAAAAACACATTGCCTTTGTGACATCACAATGTTTATCCTTACAATTATCCTCTTTGTGATCTAATGACAATTGAGGTAAGACATGCAATGGTAACATCAAAATCCATTTGTATCATCATGACCAGTATAACATCACATTGTTGTTATAGCACAATCAGCTCATTAGGACTTCAAAAAACTACAATGACATTATTGCATTATGATATCACAGGGTCATTATGATGCCCCTTCTGTGAACTTGTATCTTCTTTGTTAATATTAGCATTTGAAATTAGACATGTCATTATGATAATTCACACTCATTGTGACATGACCAACCTACTGTGACCTCATCACCACTGTGACATCACAAAATATTTGTTACTTTATATTGCCATTCTGTCATCACGATCACATTGAGATAACCTACACCTATTATGACCTCTTAGAACCTTTGAGAAAGCACATGGCCTTTGAGACATGACTATTTTTGTATGCAAAACCTAATTGTGAACTATGGACAATTGAGATCAAACCTGCCATTGTAATACCACAAACCTATTGTGACATCATCAACAGAACAACAGTGTGACATCACCTTGTCTTTATGACAGCATCATCTCATTGTTACATCAAAAATCTAAAATAACACACATTTATGGAAATACATTTTAATTGCGACATCATATATGCATTGTAAATGCCTATTATGTGATTTCATTGCATTTTAATTTTGAAATGGATGTTTTGGTATAAGAAACCCAGTGTGACCTCATAACCATAGTGACATCACATAGCTATTGTGATATCACTAACACATTGTGACATCACAAACCTCTCTTGTACCCATAATGTAGGCCAAAAGTTCCTGGTGTGATGTCTTATGCCCTTTGCGAGTCCATAATCTATTATTAATCTCATACTATTTCAGGTCTGTCAACAGATATCAGAAATGCACTATAACATCATACTACTATGACATCACACTGCCAGATTTCAGGACCATTGTGTCACATTGTGACATCTCAAAAACTTTTAGGACTTCATCACATTTGTATCAACCTGGCTTTGGAGACATCACAGCCCATTTAAGAACTCATGTACTCATTTTGAGTTAACGATACTTAAGATCCAGCTTGATATTTTTACATCAGCAAACCTCTGTGAAATCACAAACTTATTGTGACCTCATCTCTAATTTTATAACTCCAACTAATAGTGACACAAAACATTATTATGACATGATATTATTACATCACATTTCAGATTTATCACCATGGTCATACCTTTACATTCTAAAAAATAAGACAACTTAGCACTTTTGAAAAAACACAAGGCATTTGTAACATCACAGTCCCTTTTTGTATCCATATCCTCATTTTGAAATAATTACAATTGAAATCAGACATGCAATTGTAACATCACAAATACTTTGTGACATTATAACCAGTGTGACATCATCATGTCTTTGTGACCCCATGAGTTCATTGGGATATCATCAAAGTACAAAGACATCATAGCATTATAACATCACATTGTCATTATGTCAAATACACATTGTGAATATGTATTCTGTGATTACATTCTATTTAAAATGTGGCATATAGGTTATCAGCAACCCATTGTGACCTCACTGTCCCACTGTGACCTCACAGTCCTCTCCTGTCTTCATAACATTTGTAACATGCTGCCATTGTGATACCTTAGCCTCATTGTAAGCTCATAACCTATTTCGACCTCATAATATTTCAAGTATGAGATGGTATTCAGACTTCCACTGTGACATCCTAGCTATTGTGACATCACACTGGCAGGAAAACATGATCAGCTTGTCACATTGTGACATCATAAACCTGTTATGATTTCATAATACATGTGACAACATGCATTTGGAGACATCTCAATTCCTTTGTTAACATATACTAATATTTATTTAATGACAATTGCTATCCACCATCACATTATATCACCAACCCTGTGACAATACTAACTCATTTTGACTTCAGGGAACTGTGACATCACAAACCCATTGTGAGATCACAATGCAGTTGTGGCATCACAATCACATTGTGATAGCTCAATCTCTTATGACCTCTTAGCATCTTTGAAAAAAAATGGCCTTTGGAAGTCACAGTCCATTTGTTGACACATAACCTCATGAACTATGGAAATTAAGATTAGAAACTCTTTGGAATATCATGAATGTGACATCACATTGTCATTTTGACACCATCAACTCATTATGACTTCACCAAACTACAGTGACATCATAGCATTATGACAGCACATTGTCATTGTGACATCATAGACACATTGTTAATGCCTATTCTGTGATTTCATTCTAATTGAGGTCATTCAAATGTTGAATGTGGGTTATTATAAACCCATTATAACCTCATAACCATTGTGGCATCGCAATCCCTTTGTGACATCACGTTCCCAGTGTGATATTACTAACCCCCTATAATATCACAAATGTGTACTTTCCTCACAACTGTTGTGACATGCTACCATTGTGATATCTTAGGCTGTTTGTGAGCTCACAATCTTTATTTGAACTCATTATATTTAAGGTATGACATTTAATATGAGAAATCCAATGTAAGGTGGTCCAGAGTAAGATGATGGAGGAGAAGCTGGGGGCTAAACAGCTCTGGTGTAGAAACCAGTTTTAGGCCCAGTGAAACCAGTGAAAGGCCCAAGGCCAGAGAGAAACATCAATTGTTCCATCATAGTACATAGAGTACAGAGAGTTTGGGAGAGAACAAAAATTTAGGTAGCTTTGTTAGGGAGACAAGCACTAACCAGTTTCTGAAGTGGCAACAGTGGCTGCTTCTGTGGCAGCCATATCAACAAAGAGAGTCCAGGACAAAGGCACCAGAGGTGGTGTGATAACTGATTTTATGCACTGCCAGCAAAAACTGAAATGGAGAGAAAATCTTCATCCTGCTGACCACAGGCAGTCACAGACACAGGACTGCCCAGAAAACAATGAAAAATGTGAGTATCCCACTCCCTCTCTTGGAGCACAGGTGGAAAGGTTGTCCCGCACCCAAAACTGAGAAGAATTTACCATTGATACTGACAAAGACCTGGCCAGAGCAGCTAGCACATAACTCAGGCATTGGAAGAAGACCATAGGAGCAGATCAAAGGAACCTTGACTATGGGGCTCAGCTCCACCTGGTGGAAAGGTGCCCTCCCCAGGCAGACGGACCTCTACTCATGGAGGAGTGACTTCTATCACTGGGTAAACAGAGCCAGAAGTAACCCCACCCCACTGCAGTGAAGGTAGCAGACATAGCTGCAGGAGGGTAACATAAAATAATTGGAAACAATACACATAAATCCTGAGAATGACTCCATGTTAGTCTGTGTGTGTGTGTGTGTCTCAGACCCCTCCGGGAAAAGCTGCTGATTGGTGACAGTTCTCAACCCTACCCACAACTTCATCCCATCACAGAAACTACAAGCTAGAGGAAAAAGCCATCTCCCTCTTTTGTGATACTGAAAGCAGATTGCCCTTCCACTGAACTAGCATGGAAGGAGGGTCATAATGTTTCTGGTAAGGCAGAACTTCTTTCTTCTTGTTCAAACAGACTTATTTAAGAAACCAGTCAAGACAGGAAAAACAACCTCCACAAGCAAACCAGAGACTGCACCAAGAGACTGGTTCCAGACACAGGAGTCACAACAGCCCTCCATCCCCCCCAAAATCGAGTAACTCTTTTTTCTACCTATTTTTTTTAATTTTTTAAAGTTTTGTTTCTATTTTTCATTTTTAGTTTAGTTTTTCTTTTTAAATTCTCTTCTTACTCATTTCCCTTTTGGTCCTATTTGGTTTATTTCCTTTACTTAATTGTTGATCTGTTCTTCCCCAGATATATACCAATCTGTGATTATTAGAGCTTATCTTTCACTGTGTGTATACTTTATTCAGATATTGATTACTCAATTCATGAATTATCAGCCTCATGAAAATTGCAATACTTACCAAGGCTATCTACAAACTCAATATGATATCAATCAATATCGCAACCTCATTCTTCAATGAAATAGAAGAAGCAACCCAAAAATTCATATGCAACAATAAATCCATTGTGGCATCAATCCCATTATCACAATGTGACATAATGGTTATCATGTCTGGAATTTTGCTGTCACAGTGATCAAGATGTTACAGTGGATTTCTGATATCACTTCTCATACCTGAAATATGAGTTCAAAAACAGTTTATGAACTCAGAAATGCCTGAGATTTCACAATGGCAGCAAGTCACTAAATTTATGAAGACAGGACACATTTGTGATGCCACAGTGGGATAGTGATATCACAATGGCAACATGAAGTCCCAAAGGGATTGCTATGTCAAAGAGGTTATGAGGTCACAATGTGTTTCTGATAACTCATATGCCACATTTAAAATAGAACACAGAATATGCATTCACAAAGTATGTATGATGTAAGAATGATAATGTGATATCATAATAATATAACTGTAGTTTTGTGATGTTGCAATGAATTGATTGTTTCATCACAACAATGTGATGTTGCAATGGTGATGATGTCAAGTACAGTTTGTGATATTACAATGTTATCTCATTTGAATTGCCATTAGTTCACAATGTGAAGGGTACACAAGTACATTGAGATTACAAAGGCCATTTGTCGTTTTAAAGGCAATAAGAATTCATAATATGTTTGGGATGTCACAGTGTGAATGTGATGTCCGAAAGGCAATGTGATGCCACAATTTGTTTGGGTGTCACAGCTGTGCTGTCTATGTCTATGATGTCACAATGATAATGTCTAAAATGCTAACAACTTTCATGCCACATTTGTAGAATTAAATCCCAGAATAGACATTGACAATGTGCTTATGATGTCACAAGGACAATGTGATGTCATATTGCTATGATGTCATTATACTTTTGTGATGCTATAATAAGCTGATATTGTCATAATGAAAATGTGATATCACACTGGGGATGATGACCCAAAGGGTTTGTGATATTACAATGAGGTGCCTCAGTTGTCAGTACACAAAGAGGATATGGGTTAAAAAAAGGGACTATGATGTCAGAAAGGCCATATGTTTTTACAAAGTTCCTAAGAGGTCATAAAATTTTGGATGCCACAATATGATTGTGATGTCACAATGCCAATGTGTTTTTACAATGGGTTTGTGAGATTACAGTGGTTATTAGGTCACAATATGTTCTTGAATTCACCAGTTTTTAATATTACAGTGATGTCCAATTTCAGTAGCTACTAGTCACAATATGGATACAAATTCTTGGAGCTTGAATTCTCAAAAGCCGTTATCATAATAGGTTTGTGAAAACATAATGGGAGTCTGATATCACAATGACAATGAGATGTTACAATATCATGTCATAATAATGGTTTGACATCACAATTAGTTGTGATGCCATACTGGTGATGTGGTCACAATAGGTTTGTGGTGTCACAATGTGTAGGTGATGTCAAAATGACATGCAGAATCTCAAGTGTAATTAATGTACAATGAATATATGAAGTCACACTGGAAATGTGATGTCTCCAAAGGCATGTGTTGGCACAAATTTGTCCTAACAGGTTTGTGATGAAACAAAGTGATGCAGTAGTCATGACATCTGGTAGTATGATGTCACAATTTTCATGATATCACAGTGTGTTTCTCATATATTTCATACCTGAAACATTATGATGTCAAAAACATACAATGAGCTCACAAAGGGCCGAAGATATCACAATGCAAACATGTCACAAAATTTATGTGGACAGGAGAGGTCTGTGCTGCCACAGTATTTTAATGATACCACAATGGCAATGTGATATCACAAAGGTTATAAAGTGATATTGTTTCTGCTAGCAACCCACATGTCATAATGGAAATAGAATGAAATCACAGAAAATAGGTATTCAAATTGTGTCTATTATGCCACAGTGATCGTGTGTGGTATTAATGCTATTAAATCATTGTATTTTGGTATTAGCTGATGGTGTCATAACGACAATGTGATGATGATATAACACTGGTGATGATTTAACAAATGTTTTGTGATGTTCCAATGGCATGTCTGATCTCAATTTTCATTAGTTCACAAGGAGGTTGTAGGGATACAAAGGGACTGTCATTTCACAAAGGGCATGTGTTTTTTTCAAAACTGCTAAGAGTTCATAAAAAGTTTGTGATGTCACAATGTGAGCATGTTGTCACAATGGCTATTTGATGTCACAGTGGGTTTTTTGATGTCTCAGTAGTGATAAGGTCACAATGGAATTAGACCACAGAAACTGTTATATCAAAATAACAATAACAATAATTTTCATGTCACAATTATGTGGTGATGCCTTACTGGGTATTAGGTTACAATTGATTTGAGATTTCACAATGGGATAGTAATATAACAATGGCATGCCAGATCTCAATTATCATTAACTCACAATGAGTATATGTTAACAAAGGGATTGTGATGTCTCCAAAAGGCATTCATTATCACAAATATAATGAAATCCAAACACATTTGTGATGTCACAATGTGAAAATGGTTCATGATGTCTGGCAGTGTGATGTCACAGTAGTCATGCTGTCACAGTGGATTTCTGATATGTTGTCACACTTGAAATATTATGAGGTCAAAAATATGAGCTTACATACAGCATAAGATTTCAGCATGTCAAAAATCTAATGAGAATAGGACAGGTGTGTGATATGACAGTGTGTTAGTGATATCACCATGGCAATGTGATATCACAATGCTTGAAGTCTTAATGAGTTTATGATGTCACAATGACTTTTTAATATCACAATCACATTTCCAGTTTCCATTGCTACTAGTTAAGCGAAATACCTTGAAGTCTGAGTCTATGAATCTTATGTTATGAGGTCAGAATAGGTTTCAGAACACACAACCAGATAGGAAAATCACAATGGTTATGTCATAACAGCATGTCTGATCTGAATTGTCATTAACTCATATGAGTTCACCATGGGATTGTGATGTCTCCAAAGGCATGTGTTGCCACAAATGTGATGAAGATTTAAAAGGTTTGTGATAGAATATGACATAATTTTCATGATGTCTAGCAGTGTATTGTCACAATTTTCATGATTTCCCAGTGGATTTCTGATATCACGTGTCATATCTGAAATATTATGGAGTCAAACACAGATTTTGAGTTCACAAAGGGACGAACATATCACAATGGCAGCATGTCATAAATGTCATGGTTACAGGACAGGTTTGTGATATCTCAGGAGATTAGTGATATCACAATGGCATTGTGAAGTCCCAAACCATTGTGATGTCACATTAGGTTACTGATATGAACCCACATGCCACATTTGAAATGTAAAGAGATTTAACAATAGGCATTTGCATGTGTTCATGTCATCACAGTTACAATGTGATGTCAGACTATGATACCATTGTCATTTTTTGGTGTCACAATGAGTTGATATTGTCATAACAACATTGGGATATCACATTGTTGATGTTCTCACCTATGGTTTGTTTTGTTACAATGGTTATGGGGTCCCAATGGGTTTCTGATATCAAGACATGCTACATTTCAAATAGAATGACATCACATAATAGGCATTCATAGTATGCCACAAAGACAATGTGATTTCATAATGCTACATTGAATTTTAGTTTGCTTATGTCACAATAATCTCATGGTTCAATAATAATAATGTGATATCACACTGATGAAATCAGAAATGTTTGTTATGTGACAATAGCATGTTGGATGTCAATTATCATTAGTTCACAATCAGGATATAGGAACAAACGGACTGTGGGGTCAAAAATGACATATGTTTTTGCAAACTTGTAAATAATTCATAGTAGGATTGGGATATCACATTGTGATCATGATGTTACATAACTAATGCCATGTCACAATGGGTTTGTGATGTCATACTGGTAAGGTCAAAAAGGGCTTGATATGTCACAACAAGTTTTTAATAACAAAATAACATCCAATTTCAGTTGCTACTATTTCTCAATGTGGATATGGGACCACAGAAGGAGCTTGAAGTCCCAAAAGCTATGAATTTTCTACAATGTTATGAAGACATACTATTTCAGAGAAAACAATGAGATAGTGATTTCACAACGTCAATATGCTGTCACACTCCCATGTCATAATAATGTTTGATGTCACAATTAGTTGTTGATGCCATAGTGGTGATGAGTTGCAATAGGTTTGTGATGTCAAAATGGGTTGGTGATGTCACAAGGACATGCTGGATCTCAGTTGTCATTAATTCACAATGATTATATGAGTTCAGAAATGAAATGAAATGTTTACAAGGCATATATTATCTCAAATGTGATGAAATCCTAATAGATTTCTTATGTTTCAATGTGACAAAGTTGTCATGACTTCTGGCAGTGTGATGGCATAGTGGTTATTTCACAGTCATACCAGAAATATTATGATGAGCTCACAAACGGAATAAGATATTAAAGTGGCAGCATGTGACAAAAGTTCTGATGAGAGGACAATTATATAACGGCAAATCATTTAGTGACATCACAATGAAAATGTGATGTCACAAAGGGATTGTGATGTAACAATCATTATAGGCTCATAATGGGTTTCTGATATCCACTCACAGGCCATATTTAAAATAGAATGAATCAGAGAATAGGAATTCCAAATACAACTTTGAGGTTACAATGACAATGTGTTTTACGCTGTTACAATGAGCAGAATATGTCATAATGACAATGTGATATCATAGTGCTGATGATGTCACAAAGAATTTGTGATGTTAAAAATGGCATTTCTGATCTCAATTTTCATTAGTTCACACTGAGAATATGGGCATATGAAGGGATAGGAATGAAAGATCATGTGCTATGAGAACATAATAGGCTTGTGATATCATGTGACAGTGATGCCACTATGGCAATATGATTGGCATGTGATGTCTCAGTGTGTTGAGGTCACAATGTGTTTGTGACTTCACAAGGAGATTGCATATCACATCACATATCCAGTTTCAATTGCTACTACTTCCCAATGAGGATACCAGTTCACAGAAGGAGGTTAAAATACCAAATACTATAAATTTACTAAAATGTTATGATGTCATAATAAGTTTCTGAAAAAAATGGGACAGTGATATCACTATGGAAATGTCAAGTCACGAAGCGACTTGATCTCATGCCAGATCTCAATTTTCATGAACTCACTTCATGTATGTTTCCAAAAGAGTATGTTGTCACAAATGTGATGAAGTCCCAACAGTATTGTGAAGGATAGTTTGGAACCTGTAGACTCCAGAAAACCTATGTCTTTTCTATTTTGGTAGAGATGTAAAGAGAACCAAACAATCAATACGTATATATGTGGAATACAAATGAATACATATATATCCATGTGTAAACTTATGAAAATTAAGAGAAGTCTATGTAACAACACCCATATTTATAGTTAAATCTTATTGTAAGGGCAATATACAGAATGATTATTATGTATATAAGGCCTTGAATATTTTTTAATCATACATTAACATATCCCTCATTTTTCTCATACTTATTTTGTTTCAAATCTCCCCATCCCCAGTTGTAAATGCCATTTCCAGCATGTTGCCCTGGAGGATTATTGTGGCACAGGTTATTCTTATGCCCTCTCTCTCAAGATTTTGTTGTTCCCCTTATGAACTATTTGGATTATTTTGCATACAACCACAGGCTACCAAAATCAAATAGACTTGCAAAAAGCGAGAAACCCTATGGGAAATAAAGTTAAAAATACAAGAAAAAAAGAAATAGTTCGTAGTATTTTAAGAAAAATACCAACAATGATAGACCTCTTATTTACATATTTTGAGTTTATTTTGCTTAACCTAATTTTGCGTGCTTATATGTATATAGCTATTACGTTATTACAATCATCGTTTAGAATAAAACTTAATCTATACCAATTATTACAATAAGAGAAACCATGGAACCTACAATTTAAGTGTCACTAGTAAAACCAAAAGTCTCTTCACTAGGTAACTTCAAACTTAAGCAGGAAAAACGCTGAAAAATGAACAAGCAATATTCAATAACCAGTGCTGGCAAAATTGGTTAAATACCTATAAAAATTAATGTTACATACTTATATATCATCCTCTGTCAGCATCAATTCCAAATGAATCAAAAACCTAAAGGTAAAGGGAAATACTCTGAATGGAAGGAATATGAGAAATATTAGAACTCCTAGTAGAGTTTGAAACTTTCTTATTATATACATGTAAATGCATCAAGTAAAAATAAGGTTAGACAAATGGCAATGCTTGAACCTTCAGGGCTTCTTCATGACAAAGGACATAGTTAAGGGGGTAAATAGAAAGCCAAAAGACTAGAAGTAGTTCTTTACTAGCCATGAAACAAAAAGGTTATAATCTGAAATATAATGACAATTCAAAAAGTTAATTCCCCCCAAAAAATTCCAAACAATAAAGCCACCCTATGATAACAAGAGTAAATATTTAGAGAGAGAGTTCATTAATGAGGAACTGAGAATGTCCAAAGGACATATGTAACACCAGTACATCCCTTTAGAAAGGCAAAGTCATGCTCACTGCAAAATTATTTACCATAGGGAAAACAAGGCATCACCCCAGATTCCTGAGAATCCTGGATCAAGAAAATGTGGGGTGAAAACACAATGGATTCCAGGTTTTCATAATAAAGAATTACATAGTCACAATAGTAAGGAAATGTAAAGACTTGGAAACAATTCATATGAATTGAAGGGCGCCAGACCAAAAAACATAGGTCCATGGATTCTCTTATAAACGTTGGTATATTTCCACTTTACTCCCAAAGAGCAACAAAATAGCTTAATAGCAATATACATGTGACTTAGTAGATTAGGCTAAGCAAAATGAACTCCAAGCTACAGAAACCATAGGTTTCTCTTTGTTGCTGTTTATTTAAATGCACTATTTGAAGCTATTTCTTTTTACTTGCCTTTTCCTTGATTTTCCTTTTTTTATTGTGAAAATACTGTCCAAATAGGTTTCAGTTACATTAACAAGGTAATAGTACATTTGTTATCATGTAGTCATTATATTTGATTTTGGTACCCTGGATACTTACTACATGTAAGTTAATGAGAATTAAACATGGATAGGGGAACATCAAAATATGAGACAAAGGTCAAAGAGCAAACTGAGCAAGAAGAATCCTGAATAAACATCAAGTTGGAAAAACAAACAAACAAACTTTACAACTGGTATGAGGGGATGGAGATTTGAGGCAGAAGAATATTATGGGAGAAATGATCAGTGGGTAAGGACATATGAGCCGAAATGTCCTCGCTGATACATATGTAATTCTAATCCCTCTGTCCATCTGCTTGAAAATAAGATTCCATTAAAAAGAAGAGTATTGGTACATAAACACTTTTCAACTCTCATAGATTTCCATATAGGTACTTATATTGATGGATTTGTAGTAGATATACAGCATGTGGACATGTTCTGTTCTCTTTAGATTCACAAATAAATAGAAAGGACATAGGTTTCCTGAGTCACCAGGTTCCAAGCCAACATTGAAAAAATTAATGCTGAAATAATTTTTGTTGAAATATTTGTGTAGGAATTCCAGTACTCATTTGAAATTGTAAGCCAGGAAAAGTCCTTGTGATCAAGTATGCCCCAAATCAGAAACCCTCACACGTTCACATCTTCACATTTTCATAAATGTAAAATTGTCACATGTGAATCTTCCTCTTTTTTAGTGAAATACTTCAACTCCATTGATTACATAGGAAACCTAACTACTAAAAAAATAATTTTGTCAAGGAAGATCTTGATAAAATATGCTTCAAAGAGTATTCCATTAGGCAATAGCAATGTTGTGGATGAGAAATGCCATATTAACCATAAAATGGTGGTGGTGGGGTGCATAAATATGAGGGCCAAGTGATATACAAGTTGAAAACAAAGTTTTATTCATTGGATATGGTTTCGTTATCTAGTCTTGAATTACAATCTGAAGTTACAGATTAATCTTCTTTGAACATTTTAGCAATATACAGGAAAATTCTCAAATGATGGATGTGTTCTTGTCTGATAAATTCTCTGTACAAAACTTTGTATCTTCACAAAGTGAACATATTGGAGGATTTAATTTTTTTTGAGTTCCAAGTATATATATTTATTTTATTTTATTTTTTATTGTGAAAATACTGTACAGAGATTACAATTACATTGGCAAGAAAATGAATACATTTCTTATCAAGCATTGTAGCCTCCTCTTGTTTCCTCTTCCCACCCTTCCCATCCTCCCCCGCCCCCTCACCCAATCCTCCCCGTTCCTCCCCCCCCTCCCCCCCCCACCCCACCCCCCCGCAACAAAGTTGTAAAGTTCATTTATGACATAACGATTTGTACACCTCATTGTTGCAATTGGTCCACCTAGGCCTTGTCCATTGTATGGCTAGTGATGATCCTCTCCCAATCTGTGGGCTTTCTATTGAGTTTGCTATTGAGCTTGCTAGCTATATCTTTGCCATGCAGAATCTCTGCAGCTTCCTGTAATTTGATTTGTCCAACCATTCTTTGATTTGTTGTGCTTCTGGGTCTCTCTTATGAAAAATTCAGCCTCTGCCAAGGGGACCTAGGGTGTCTGCTATTCCTTCCCATAATGTTTTATGGTGTCTTCTTTGACTCTGTGATCTTTGATCCATTTGGAGTTGATCCTTGTGCAGGGTGATCTATAAGGATCTAGCTTTAGTTTTCTACAGGTGATTAACCAGTTATGCCAGCACCATTTATTGAAGAGGCTGTCCAACAAGTCTTCAATGAAACAACTGCCTGAAAAATATATGGGCTAAAGACAAAGAGAAACATCTGAAAAGGAAATAAAAATGGCCAATAGACACATAAAGAAATGCTTGAATGGATCAAGAAAATGTTATATATACACAATGGAATTCTATGCCTCCATCAGAAAGAATGACATTGCCCAATTTGTGAGGAAATGGAAAGAGTTGGAAAAAAAAATATATTAAGTGAATTAAGCCAGACCCAAAGAAACATAGGTCCCATGGTTTCCCTTATTTGCAATAACTAATATATGTCTGAGTCAAGCAGAAGAGGTCAGTTAAGTTGATGTTAGAGAAATGTCTTCAAATGTTTTTTTTTTCTTCATGAAATTGTTTCTAACACATTTATAAGATTATTTCTTTGTTGCTTTGTATGTCCCTTCCCCATTGTATAACCCCTGCTTTCACTGTATTTGATGTAGTTATAATTTGTGAAGGGGAAGGGAAAAACAAATAGTTTAAATATGGATAAAGGTGGACAACAATGAGACGTACAAGTCGTTATGTCGAATAGAACTTTACAACTTTAGTAGGTTGGACAGGGGTGAGTGTTGGGGTAGAATGGGATGGGAAGGAGAAACAAAGGAGGAGCCTATAATGCTTGATAAGAATTGGAAACTTGTTCAACCACTTTGGAAAATAGTATGGAGGTTCCTCAATAGACTTCACATAGAGCTCCCCTATGACCCAGCAATCCCACTTTTGGACATTTACCCAAATGTATAAAAACAAGATGACACTAAAGCTACCAGCACGATTATGTTTATTGCAGCATTATTTACTATAGCTAAGATATGGAACAAACTCAGATGCCCCTCAGTAGATGAATGGATCAAGAAAATATAGTATATATGCACAATGGAATTCTATGCATCCATCAGAAAGAATGACATTGGCTCATTTGTTAGGAAATGGAAAGACTTGGAAAAAATTTATATTAAGTGAAGTAAGCCAGGCCCAAAGAGACATAGGCCCCATGCTTTTCCTTATTTGCAATATCTAGTATATGTCTGAGTCAAGCAGAAAAGGTCAGATGAGGTGATATAGGGAAATGAACCCTAAGATATGTATTCAAATGTTTTTTTTTTCTTTCATGCGATTGTTTCTAACACATTTATAGGATTATTTCTTTGTTGCTTTGTATGTCCCTTGCTTTCACTGTATTTGATGACAGTATAATTTGTGGAGGGGAAGGGGCAAAGCAAGTCGTTTAAATAGGGATACAGGTGGATCCATTGCAACAATGAGAAGTACCAGTCGTTATGTCGAAAACGAACTTTACAACTTTGGTGGGGGGGCAGCGGGGAGGATTGGGTGGGGAGTGGGGGAAAGGATGGGAAGGGAAAAAAAGGAGGAGGCTACAATGCTTGATAAGAAATCTACTCATTATCTTGCTCATATAATTGTAACCCCTCTGTACAGTATTTTCACAATAAAAAAATCTAAACATAAAAAAAGAAATGCTCAACCTCTCTAGGCATAAAAGAAATGCAAATCAAAACCACATTGAGATTCCACCTACACCAGTTAAAATGGCTGTACACAAGATCCCTAATAACAGATGCATGAGGTTATGTGACCAGAAGGGGACCCTAATGCATTGTTGGTGGGAGTGTAACCTTTCACCCACTTTGGGAAAGTAGTATGGAGATTCCTCAAAGGACTCCACATAGAGCTCCCATAGACCCAGAAATCCCACTTTTGGGCATTTTCCAAATGATTACAAACAACAACATTCTAAACCTACCAGTTCAACTATGTTATTTCAATATTATTTATCAAGGCTAAAATATGGAATCAACCCAGATGCCCCTTAGTACATGAATGGATCAAGAAAATATTGTATATATGTACAATGGAATTCTATGCCTCTATCAGAAAGAATGGTATCGCCTCATTTGTTAGGAAATGGAAAGTCTTGGAAAAAAATTATATTAACTGAAGTGAGCCATGTCCAAAGAAACATACGTCACAAGGTTTCCCTTATTTGCAATAACTAGTATATGTATTGGCCAAGCACAAAAGATCATGTAAGTTGACGTTCACTGAAATGAATCCCAAAATAAGGACACAAGTATATTTTTCTTTATTTTTTGCTATTGTTTTTAACATATTTATAAGGAACCATGTGATTTTTGGTTGTTTTGTATGTCCCTCCCCCATGGTATAAACCTATTTTCACTGCATATTGGTATAATTTGGGGATGGGAAGGAAAAAAAAAAACAAATTGTTTAAATATGGATACAGGTTGGCTCATTGCAACAATAAGATGTACAAGACAGTATGTTGACAAAGGAACTTTACAATTTCGGTGGGGGGTAGGGAATGGTAGTAGGGGAGAGAGTAGTTGAGGAGGTAGGAGGGAAGGGAAGGTAGGGGACAAAGAAGTTGGAGGCAACAATGTTTGATATGAAATGTACTTATTACCTTGCTCACGTAATTGTAACCCTTCTGCACAGTATTTTCACAATACAAAACTTATTTTAAAAAATAAGTGAACATTGTACCCCAAACCTAATAAAAGTTGGAGGATGGTGAATGTACATTTGCAAGAATGTGATTTTTCCCTGCCACTGGCATTGGGAAGAAGTCACAGAGAACTTCTACAGATGAGATGACCCATTGAAAAATATAGAGATGTTCAGAATCTTGTATCTTTGGAAATCGTTGCTAAACGATTTAAAACCCACAAATTTTCCTACCCATTCAGAAGTTGATGGGAAATTTGTATGCGGGATCAACATCATTATACTTGCCATATTTTTACTAGGTTGTACATAATATGTTCCAACATATGTTGGACATATGAAATGGAACATATTAATCCCAGGGAAATGTAACTATTTTGATAGGTCCACTTACATTTAGAAGTTAGGGAAAAGCCCATTCTTCAGGTTTCATTTATCATCCAACAACTTTGACATGTTAATTAATGGGCAATTGCCTCTGTCCAATTGCGGGTCTCCTGAGAGACTTGTTTTTGGCTTGCATGCCCTTCAATCCCACATTTTGTTTGCTTGACTGTTCTCCAATTAGGCACAATTGTTCATGAGGTACATTAGTGTAGACTGTTGACTCTCCATTATTGATGTTCCCACAGTGGGAACAGGATGGTTAGTATAGGCAGGAAGGGACTATACCATACGGGTATATACAAGGTTTATTGAAATATCACACAATAATAACTAGAGCACACAACCAGGAGATGTAAATCTTCAGTGAGGGGGAAGAAAGTTAATCTTAAATAGTTTTCCAGGAACACAAACAATTACTTTAACTTTAAGTCAGTAAGCAGGAAAAGCTTATCCATGTCAACAAATGTTCAAGTAATCAAGGTTGTAAAATTAGATAAAACACAGGTGAGTACACAAAAGGCGTCTTAAGGCATTGTTCAACGGGGTTAACTAAGAGAAGCAAGAATGGCACTTTCCACAAACCATCATCTGAGTCTAGCACCATGTGCAGAACCTTTTCCCCCCATGGAGGAAGGGGTGTCCCTTCCTCCCCCAGAGGATGGCATGCCTGCATGCACCCTCATGGCACACAGAAGCTCATATGAGATTATGCAGGTTGATGCCTCCAAAATCCCCCCTTCTATGTTTTATTAAGCATGTAACAGTAAGCAAGATATTCCTTTGTGAAAGAAACATCTTAGCTATTTTGGAACAGAGATAGCAATATCCTGCTAAGAACCAAACATCATAAGACATAATGCCATCAATCCCATAAAACACTGTGGGTAAAACTTTGCCACCAGTTATGGTGTCTAATTGGCTTAGCATAGTTGCAATTCCCTCAGCCAGACCTGCATATCCCAACTTAGGGAGTTGTGCCAAAAAAAAGTCTCAATGACATCCTGTTGTAATTGGTGTATGTCCCAAGTCGAATTCCCTCCCAAGTCCTGCAGGTGGTAGTGAAGTCCCTACCAAGTGGTGTTAGAAGTGTTGAAGTGGGCAGGAGTGATGTACAGCTTTGTTGAGCTCCAGACATACTGGAAGGTTAGCTGTTTCTGTAGATCAATTATCTGGTCTACCATCCACTGCACAGGACTCGATGTCCTGTTCAATATTTAACTGATGAGTCTATATCTGGTGAGAGTCCTGTTGCCACTTTTTTTTATGAAGTCCTAGGTTTGGATGGAGGAATGCACATCTACTAGGGCAGTTGCAGCAGTCATGGTGTTAGAAATCAGACCAGGACCACAGTTACAATCAGGCCCAGGAATCTCCTAGTTCTCTTCAGCAGTAGCTGGAAGACTTCTGTCAACACTTGGCTCTCCTGCCAAGGTTGGGTGAGGTTAATAGGCACCCAGACCCCTAAGTGAGATCTTAATATCATGAGAGACTGAGAAGTCATATTAAAAGGAATAGTACAATTGAAACTTGTAAGTAGTTGACAATCAAACAGTCCAGGCTACATAGGGCTTCATTGACACAGTCACTATGGCCAATATACAGGGAAGTTTAACACAATCCTGTACAGTAGAAGAATTGTTCCTACAAAATGTATAATTTGTCTCACGAGCTCTAGTGAAGTAGCCAATCCAATTTTGAGTTGTATAAAATGGGGCCACAAGTTTCCATAGATGTCAATCCTGCTCAGAGCCCAAGCATCCCCTGAAGTTTACACATGGCCTAGGAGGTGCAAGGCCTCCATCATTTCAGGTGAGTAAGCCAGTGGGTTAAACACTTTTTAGATCTAGTGAAAGGTTCACTTTGAGGTAAATTTTAAAAATTAGAGTTAATAAGGTTAAGGAAAAGTTTTCCTTGTGGATTCCCCCTTGATTTTTTTAAATTGAAGCTTAAATGTTTTATGAGTGTGTAAACTGTTACCAGTAGCCTACACATGTTGATTACAGAAGGTTTACTTAGGGCCTGACTTTCGTAGCCTCCCCTAATATTTTCTGGTTGTACACTGGCTTTTAAGCTGTGGGGTAGTTTATCAGGTTGACAACATTTGACTAAACACATTTTATTATAAACTAGAATTTAGGCATTTTTTAACCTTTAGTAACTGTAAGGACCCCTTTGTGGGGCTATAGCAGTATAGTCTGTTTAGTACTTCGATTTGTAAATAGCTTAGGATGTCCAAAGGCAAAATCCATAATAAGTTCCACTTGTAGGTGGTCACTGGCAGTTTTGTAAGTGATAAACAAGTTACAAAAGCAGACTAACAGTAATTTTAAATTTCATCAAAGCAAAGTAGGATGGTCGAGTCCAAACAATTGCCTAGTTCCTAAGCACGACGTGGGGGAGTACACCCAGTTTCAATGCCTGGAGGAAGAACAAGTCTTACCCTAAAATCCTAGGAAAACATTACTTCCCCAAATGGGGGAAAGCATTGTTTAGCTCCTCAAATAGCCTAGAGGTGCCACAGGCCATCTTTTGGAATGAAGATGTTTAGTGTAGCTGTCAGGGTGCTGAACTCTCTACTTACACCTTTATCTTTGAAATTTAACATTAGGAAACAAATTTATTTGGTTGGTGTCAGCCCAGAATTCACTGTCTATTAGGATCTTAAGCAAACACAGGGTAGGTTGAATATAAACACTTTCCCACATTTTACAACCTTAACCACTTACAGACCACTATTACAAATGGTGGACAAATTCTTGCCATTTATGCATGTTTATAAACTATCTTTCCATGATCTCCAGCTCTGATCAATTTAGAAGGCCTAAACATTATTGTCAAAATCCCAGCCAGGAGTAGCTATTTCCATGCTAGGGTAAATGTAACTTTGACTTTCCCCTTGGGTGGTCTCTGGACTTGAACTTAGGTCCTGAGGTCTGTTTTCCCATTCTCCAGCTCAAGGCTTGCACTCTGCCACTTTGGGCTCCAAAACAACTCTGCCTCCTTTTTGGCACTCTGCTGGCTAATTAGAGATAATAATCTTTTTTGCCTGGGCTGACATTGAACTGCAGTTTGTATATTGCAGATCAATGAGTAGAACCGTCCACTTACTCTAATAGAAACAACAAGGTGGTTAACATGGAAGTAGCTTTTCAAGCATTCTCTTACGTGGAGCTTGTAAGTTACACCTTACAAACCTGTAAGAATTCTCAGTTCTTCTCTACAGGTCTGCTAGAAACTATTACAAAAACCCTAGGAGAGTAAACTGAAGTAACAAATAAGCAATCATTTTGGTAGCTTTTATTTTTATTTTGCCACTTTGAAATGAACATTTCAGACAATTTTACTTCCAAACATCATACCAGGGAATCTATACTTTTTTTTTTTTTAAAAAAAGCCTTTACTTAAAAACCTCTGCTTTTTGTTTTAATTTTTATTTAAATGATCTTTTAAAATCTTAAGAGACTAGGGAGATTCCTTAGAAAACAAATATTTAGGACATTTTGAAACCAAATAACAGTTTTCCTTAATGCAATGACTGCAAATACCACAACAACACGAAGAATCCAAACAGCATCTTTTTGCCTTTTATAACATACTCAATTGAAAGATAGCATTAAAACCAAATTATATCACGCAAACAACCTTTTAGCAATGTCAATCACATGATCATATTACTCACTTTACCATCAGGTTTCCAGCATTCAGCTGCAAGTAGAAGAAACAGGACAAAGAACATTTGGTCCTCCTATGGAATACACTGTAATTTATCCTACTCCATAGAGTTAGATCAATTACCTTCGGGCCAGCTTTTTTCCTCCTACCATGCATGGGATGCTGAACTGCACATTAGTCTGTTTACCCTTCACCATCAAAGATAGGCATTTTATTGGTTCTAAGCTTTTCCTTTCCTTCTTTTCCTGGTTTTTAATTGAGATATCCAAACAGCTTTAAACAGAGAGAAAAGGTAAAACCCTTTAGCCATTGCTACCAGACCTTTTCATTAAAATTTCTAATAGTTATCCCCAAATTTCAGTCAAGGTATATAAATACCAAATCTCCAAAGACTTTTTGCTAAGCCAGATAGCCTGATTACAGTGTAAACACCCTCATGTATTTTAAAACACCAGATTTTAGAATACCAAATTTCCTGATTTTTAAGTTAAAAATCCTTAAAATGTCTTTTAAACAATGCAAAAATTTTAAAGACCTTTGGCAACATGCACTTCATAACCTTTTTGAACATAAAGCCTAGATACACTCAAATCTTTTACAGCATACTGAGAGTTTTTATCTTAAACGTATTCATATATATGCAATCACATACACACACTCAGATTTTGAAGCACACAAAAATGATAATTAGTTGTATGTACACTTTTTAAACCATTTGTGACAAGAGATATTTTTGAATCTTACTCTTGCAGATGACAAAAGTTTAAGATGAAAAATGCATTTTCTAGGCCATAATTTTTTCTGGGGCTTGCTAATTTTGTCATGCATCTTACCAGTAAGCATTTTGAATACCTTTAGTGGAGGAAGGCTGGAGGAGGGTCACTGAAACTGAGTTGACCTGACTCTATCTTTTACCCAAAAACACTTTACAACTTTCTTACACTGTTGGGGCCAGCCAAACATCTCAACCAAGTTCTCACCTACCTGCACCTTTCCCTCTGACAGCCTCCACAGGGAGAAAATGCAGCCTAAAACTTGTATTCAGGTGATCTCAGAATTTTCAAGGTAATTCAGATTAAATCGCAGCTTCCATTGACAAAGATGTTTCAGCTAGCAAAATATTCAACAACCTTAACAATGACCGTTTTACACATTTTACGTAGAGACAGACAGACTGAAAAACATGTTTGTGCACAAATCGTGGAGCATGCTCAGATTTTAATATCAGCTGCTTAAGATTTTTTGGAATTTTAGCGGTAATAATTATGATTGAACTACATGGTCAGTTATAAAAAACAAAACTTCATCAGCAACAAAAACTTTTCAGCAGACAGGAGACAGGACACCAGCACAGAGACACATAATGTACCCTAACAAAAACAGAAGGACTTTTTTGCTGTCTTCTCCTTAAAAGGACGAAGTACTCTTTTGTTTCAAACCAACAGTTTCTTTCTCCTTTTCTCTCACCTCCATGAAGGCACAAAGGGAAGCCTATTTCACCCAAAACTGAGGGCTGATCTGCTCTCTTTGCCTGTAAGCTCTCTTTGTTACACTTAACTTCCTGCCATATTCTCTCATCCGAAGTTCCATCCTCAGGGAATCAAAGATTATATTCACAAACCGTGCTGAGACATTCTAGAGTTTGTCCCTTGGACAACATTGCTCCACTTCTCTTAAGAAAGTGGTATACTAAATTGACAAATGGCTGAGCTTGACTTTCCAATTGCCCCATAATGAAATCAACTCCACTTACCTCTTTCTGTGGGACACAGAATCCTTCCAGAAGAATTTTCTCTACTTCCAGTCCCTATCTGGGCATCACTTGTTGCTGTTCACATGGTGGGATCTGGGAACAGGATGCCTGGTATAGGCAGGAAGGGACTACACCATGCGGGTATAGACAAAGTTTATTGAAATATCACATGCTTAAATAGAGCACACAAGCACAAGAATAAATCTTCAGTCAGTGGACAGAGAGTTAACCTTAAACAGTTTTCCAGGAACACAAACAATTACTTTAACTTTAAGTCAGTGAGCAGGAAAAGCTAATCCATGTTAACAAATGTGGAGCATTTCCAGTAATCAAAATTGTAAAAGTAAATAAAGCACAGGTAAGTGCACAAAGGGGGCGGGGTCTCAAGGCATTTATTCTACAGGGTTAATTAGGAGAAGTATGAATAGCACTTTCCACAAACCATCATCTGAGTCTGATGGCAGACTTTGCCCCACATGGAGGAAGGGGTGTTCCTTCCTCCCCTAGATGATGGCATGCCTGCGTGCACCCTCATGGCACACAGGAGCTCAGATGAGATTATGTAGGTTGATGCCTCCAACACCCCATAACATTAGAAAAAAGCAGATACCTTTCTTTCTGACTTGAAAATTCTCCACTTAATGTCAAATTCATTTCAGGACAAACCAGTTATATAACTTTTGCATTATGAGGAGAGACAGAATTCCAAATTCTATGTTGTTGTCTCAATATTCACAGATTACTTTGTACATTGTTAAATATCTGCTGTCATTGAGTCAGTCATGAAGGAATCTTGATATTACATAGCACACTGGTAAGAAGCTAGGTATATATAGGAAAGTAACATTAAACTCACACATTCTCCATCATATGTAAACAAAGTTATAATAAGTATTTGAGATTTTTTTGAAAAGCAGTTTTGATTATTGATTCTGAATTTTGTAATTTGGAAAAGCTCTCTATATAATTCCATCAAAAAATGACTCCTTATCATGAAGCAGTATTTTGGAGCATGTCTGTCAAACACTATGCTTTGGAGACTATCAATGTTTCACAGGAATATTTTGAATGCTTCTCTTCCTGATTTCTTTTGCTCATTTTTCTATCATTGGGTTTGTACTCTGGAAAAGAAGGAAGAAATGAAGGATGGAGAAGAGAAAGAGGGAAGTAGGAGGGAGGGTGGAAAGAAAGCAGGAAAGAAAAAAAAAGCAGTGTGAGAGTAGGGAAGTCAGGAAAGAAGAAAGGAATGAATTGAGGGAAGATCAAAGGACGCAAGAGAAAAGGAAGGGAAAGGAAGAAGAAGGTGTTAAGGGAGAGAGGCAAGTGGGAAGAAAGGAGGGAATGAAAAAGGAGAGGGAGGAAAAAAGAAGAAAGTAAAGGAAGGCAGGAAGAAAGGTAAGAAGAAGGGTAACCTGGAAGTGAGGAAAAAGAGAAATAAGGAAGGAAGGAGGAGCTGTGATCTTGGTACACTGTGGAGGGAGTTCTTTGGTTCACAGCCCTCACACAAACCTCTGGGGTGGAGTGTCTGAACTTACTTGGTTTCCTTCTGGGTTTCACTGGCCATGTGGATGTCTAGGGAACTGGAATCTGACCTTCGATTTGTGTGTGGGGGGAGGCCTAGTGCCTGAAAAATACCTGTATTCCGGTCCTATATTTGTGGTGGGAAATTTAAAGGATCACAAGATCGACTCCATGCTATCCTGCATTGCCGGTTCTCAGCCAACTAGTGCTTTATCCAGCCGCGGATTCTTTCTGTGCTGGAGGATGGGTATGAATAAATTCACAAAATGATAAGGAGAAGGAAGGGGAAACAGAGGCTGCTGGTGATCAGCGTTCGACGGTTATCTTCCCCAAAGTGTGCTCAGGGCCTCATCTGACTTATCCCCAGTTCCCCTGGTAGGAGTCAAAGTGTGGGGAGAGACAGGGATAGCTGCCCCTTCTACTCATCTTCCTGATCTTCCTCCTCCTCCAGCTCCATTAACCCCAAGGTGGCCATGGACTCCCACTGGATTACCATCTGGAAAGGCATAGCACCATGTCGCCGTCAGTTCGGCCAAAGGGAGCCAGTGACAGTAGGAAGAAGGCCCTGTGTCAGGATCAGGATACCCTAGGTGAAAGTGGATGGAGGGAGTTGGGGGGAGTAGGGTGGGTAAGAGGCACATGGCAATCACAGGAATGGGTCCCATCACAGGAAAGATTCTGTTTGTGATGACCTCTGGATCACATCTGACCACACTCAGAAAAGATTAGTTTGTCAACTGGTCGCGTGGGTTGTTATTTGGTTGGTTGAGGATTGGTGGGTGGCTTGGTAAGTTGATTAATTAGCCAGAGCAACTCTTTTGTTTTCATTTGATATTTCATATGAGTCTCTACGAAACTGGTGTCCAGGTTCTGGCAAAAAAAAAAAAAATGGTACTCGGATCACAAATTCCTTCACTGATTTGAGTTCATACATGAGAAAGAAATGCGAGGCTCCATGAAATCTGTATCAAACTTTGGAAACATACATATACTCAGAATTGCTGCCTCTGTTTATGCAAATAATGTTTGCTTATATATACTTGATGAATGTATAAAAAAGGTGATAGAAAAGATATTTGAAAAAACGGTGGGTCATCACAGGTGTCTTCTTTACAAAACACAATAGCAGAAAGTGTGTCTACTACAGCTCTAGAACTTACTGTAGCCATGTTAAATTAGGGAAAAAATAATTTTCTACCCACAATTGTGTCAACCTTCAAATATTGTGAAGTTTTTGATCAAACTAAGAGCAATTTTGCAATCAATCTAAATCTAATTAAAAGTTGAATTCAGGTCATATGATAATAAATTGGATGTCTTAACATATTAAAATTTAACTTATAAGAATGTCAGTAATTTTCATTTTCACCATTAGACAATGATTAGTGAAGGGAAACCACCTCCAAAAGTAGTGATATCTGGAACACAGTTTAAAACATTTGTCCAACACAAAGTATCTTGCTCTAGAAATACACGTTTAGCTTCAACTGTTAGTTTCCATGACATTCTGCAAAAATTTCAGAAGAATTCCAAAAGTCTCTCCATGACATTACTTCCCACACACTCTCTCACATCACTCACATAGTTTTCCAACATTTGCCTTAAAAAAGATACCCAAATTTATCATGAACTGATCACTTTTGTGGTACCAACATTTTCTACTGAAACATTACCTTTCTACATTTCCCCAGATGGGAACCTGCAAAACCTGTTTATCTTAGGGACACTGCTATAACCTCTCAGAACCAACAGATTACTCTGAAAATGAAAATAAATGTATTGGAGACAAAGCAATATACTGAGGAAAATACAAGCCATCGCTGTTATTCCCTTTAAGAACTATAGAATACCTTAGGAGTCCCTATTGGGAATGAAGATTCAAATTATGCCAAAGTATTATTGTGGAAAGTACCTTCTGCTTTATTCTCACTTCCCTTTAGATAGTTCTTATTTTTTCTTTATGAAAACATTCATTCTAGTTAAACAATTATTGGTTCCATTAATTGGCATTGTTACCCTGTGTAATTTTCTGAGAGTATACCACTATGGATGGTTGATCAGTTAACATGCATTTTTACAATGCAATCAAGAAAAACACCCATAATTTACTGATTTCTTGTATTTCAATCTAGCATAAAAATCTAAAAGTTATAATTATCAGCGTGTCTAAAATTTCAGATTCCATCAGGAGCAATGCTTTCTACACTATTCTGTCTTCTCCTGTGAATATAACTTCTGTGATTCAAAAAAATGATGAAAATAAGGGTAAACTTGACCAGGTAAAATTTTCTAAAAAACATGTGTACATTCTTAAGTTGTGACAGGAAAGTAAATGTCAGCAAGTCAAGTGAGGAAGAAAATTCTCAGAGAAATATCATTACTAAGTATTTCAAAATTAGGTGACCTAAATGAAATTATTTCTTCAGTGAAATGAAAAGGAAAGAGTTAGAACATATTCATCTCTAAATACATTTGTAGCTAGACACACACAAGCTGATATACATTGATTTTTCAGTCTACTTCATAGATTAGGATGAATTATAGAAAACAATAGAAATATATAACTTTTGATGGGGCTGGAAAGGAGGCTGAGTGGTAGAGCATTTGCCTTGCATGGCTGAGGCCCTGGGTTCGATTTCCCAGCACCACATAAGCAAAAGAAAAAAAAAAAACAGAAGTGGTGCTATGGCACTAGCCTTGAGGTGAATTGCTGAGGGACAGCACTTAGGCCCACAGTTCAGGCCCTCGACCAGACCCTCCACAAAAAAATATGTAATATTTGAATGAAAACAATAATATTCAGACATTTTTCTCCATTTTTTCTCCATCATAGGCAACCAGTAAAGGAAAACATGTCATCACAACTTTTGAGTGAATTTGGAAAATGTTTTCTAAATTATGGATGTCTGAATTCACCAATTGCCTATATCCTTTTAAAATATCAAACACTCATCTGAAGGAGGATTTTCCATTCTTCTACATCTATCTTAATTCCTATTAGAGTTATAAGATCGGTTGGAGGAATCATTCACATAACTACTTCTTAGAGAAAATATGTACCATAAAGCAAAGGAATCACTGCGAATTGTGTGAGTCAAAGTTTGAGATTGGGACTGTTGTTCAGTAAATAGTAAGTTTCAATAGAACATTGTCTAGTTGACCATGAAACAGAGCTAGAAGACCTTTAAACACAGGACCCTCACAAATGTTGAAGTAAATTTCAAGATCATAAGAATGGAAAATGCTATTTTCTGAAGTGTGGGGAAGTAAAGTGTTTTGATTCTTTTATGCATTGAACAATAGTGCCCACTTGGAGAAAATTTTAGTAAATGTATCTTGGAATGTCATGGGTAGAAAGAAAACACGCCATGAAGAGAGAAATGTCTCAATGATGTCCAAGAGCCAAATAGATAGCATATATATGTAAGATGTGGAAAAAGGAAATGAGGACAAGGAACTGTGACATGTTTCCTAAAGTTAACTGGATTCACCAAAAAAGTTCAGTATCCTTCCCTCCGAAAATGGAAGATATCCCACTCTTAGGTTTTCTACAAAAATTGACACTTAAGTTTGTGTAGATTCTTCTCTGGGTAGGGTCATGGTTACTGTGATGTAGCCAATAATCCTCACTTCTTTTTAATGAATGAGGGAATTCAGAAATGCCTACTTCCAGCCTGAAATGGGAGACAACATTTCACTTTCTCTTACTATGCATTGTTGGATTATAATTCTGTGGAAGAGAAATTCATGAGCACTTAGTAGTCAAATATTGTGAATTTATTTCCCACACTTTGAATATAGATACATACGTACATATATATATATATATATATACTTATATACACACACATACATATACATATACACATATACATGTGGGGGTGTTTGAGTGTGCGTGTGTGTTTTAAAGAGAGAGCTTATAGTTACAAGAGCAAGATAATGAGTCCATTCCTATCCCCTAATTGATTTTCCTATACCATCCCTTTCCTCCCCTCTTCCCCAACTCTTCCCTCCAACATCCAATATTGTAAAGTTAGTTTTCAAAATTTTTTTTAGCACATCTCATTGTTAAAATGGGTCAACCTATATCCCTATTTAACCACTTTGTTTTTTTACATTCCCCTTCCCAAATTAGAGTAGTGTATATAAAAGATGCAGGAACACTGAAATCAAATACAGTGAAAATGAAGGTTATACCATGGGGAGGAAGATACAAAGAAACAAAATCATTACATGGCACATTATAAATATGTAAGGAAAATAGCAAGAAAAAAAGAAGTTATTTTGGGTCCCTATCTTGGAGTTCACTTCACTTAACATCATCTTAAATAGGCATATATACATGGCTTTTGGCCATTTCTTTTGTCTTACACAGTATGTACTAGTTATTGAAAATATGCGAAACCAGGGACCAATGTTTCTTTGGGCCTGGCTTACTTCACTTAATAGAATTTTTACCAAGTCTATAGACTTGGCAAATGGGGCTTTGCCATTCTTTCTGATGGAGGGCATAGAATTTCATTGTATATATATATATATATATATCATAGTTTCTTTTTAATTTTTATTGTGAAAATACTGTACTGAGGGGTTACAATTACATGGGCAAGATAATGAGTACATTTCTTACCAAGCATTGTAGCCTCCTCCTTTGTTTCCCCTTCCCATTCCTTCCCATCCTCCCACCACCCCCCTACCCAATCCTCCCTGACCCCCACCCAGCACGAAAGTTGTTACCTCGTAGTTTCTTGATCCATTCATCTACTGAGGGGCATCTGTGTTCATTCCATATCTTGGATATGGTAAATAATGCTGTGATACACATAGTTGTGCTGGTAGATATAGGATGGACTTGTTTGTGACCTTTTAGGTAAATTCCCAAAAGTGGGATTGTGAATCATAGGGGAGATCTATGTGGAGTCTTTTCAGGAACCTTCATCCTGCTTTCCAAAGTAAGTAAACAAATTTTCACTCCCACCAATAATACAGTAGGGTTCCTTTCTTTCCACATCCCCTCCAGCATCAGTTCTTAATACAGTTCTTGATTCTAGACATTCTAACTGGCGTAATGCATCTCAATGTTGTTCTGATTTGCATTTCTTTGATGGCTAGAGAGGTTGAGCACTTCTTCATGTGTCTATTGGCCATCCTTATTTCCTCATCAGAGAATTTTCTCTTTAAGTCTGGCAGTTGTTTAATTGAGGATTTGTTGTTGGGGGGTTTAATATTTTGAGTTCCAAGTAAAATTTAGGTATGAGACCCTAGTCCTTTGTATGGCTAGTGAAGATATTCTCCCAATCCGTGGGCTTTCTCTTCATGTTGCTAGCTATGTCATTTGCCATTCAGAAGCTCTGCAGATTCATGCAATCCCATTTGTCCAACCTTTCTTTGATTTGTTGTGTTTCTGTATCCCTATTAAGAAAATTTCATCCTGTGCCAAGGGATTTCTAGGATTTCTCTTATTCTTTCCTGTAACGTTATTATGTTTTCTGCTTTGATTCCGAGGTCTTTGATCCATTTGCAGTTGATTCTGATGCAGGGTGATATAGAAGGATCTAGCTTTAATTTTCTACCAGTGATTAACCAATTTTACCAGCAACATTTACTGAAGAGGCTGTCTTTCTTCCATTCTATTTTTTAGCCCCTGATGGAAGATTAAGTTGGCTATAAGTATGTGGGTTCATTTCTGTATTTTCAGTTCTATTCCATTTATCTTGATCTGTGTTCTTATGAAGATAACATGCTGTTTTGATTATGATGTTTGTAGTAGAGTTTGAAATTTCTTATTGATATTCCTTCAGCACTGTTCTTTCTGTTAAGGGTCATTTTTGCTATTTGGGGTCTTCTATTGTTACATATGAATTTTTGGATTATTTCTTATATTTCACTGAAAAATGAGGTTGGAATATTGATAGTTATTGCATTGAATATGTAGATAGCCTTTGGAAGTATTGCCACTTTTACAATGTTGATCCCTTCAATCCAGAAACATAGGAAGTTTTTACATTTCCTAAGTTCTGCTTTGATTTTCTTTTTTTAAGGTTTTTAAGGGACTTTTTTCATCGTAGAGTTCCTTCACTTCTTTAGTTAAGATAGCTCCTAGGTTTTTTGTGATTGTGTGGGGGGTCTCTTACCAAAGTGTTGCTTTCTGATTTCAGCCTCTGTGTTATCAGTGTTGGTATACAGAAAAGCCATTGATTTTATTTCCTGCTTCTTTACCGAAGTTTCAAATTAACTCCTGTAATTTGGGAGGGGAGTCCATGGGGTTCTTTAAATAAACGATCATGTCATCTGCAAAGAGGGACAGTATTACTTCATCTTTCCCTACTTGGACTCCCTTTATAGTTGCACCAAATTGAAAATACATGCATGATGATATATACAACTTCTCTAGTTAAATAGAAATTCCAATAAATTGAGTGTACATCCAAAGATTTCTGCTTAGAACAACATGAATTTCTACAAATAAAAAGACATAGCAAGGAAATATGGGATTGTTTTAAGGCTTTAGGACATTTTGATATAGTGACACATCTTCTAGATTGTCATGATAATTCTCTTTGAATTTTGGTAAGATATATGTTCAAACTAAAATTCCAATGCAGTCATTTGGATATAATGTGTGATAATTATTCTACCCTCACAGTAGACGTATTTGTGAGTACAAATTCATTTGTCCTATTTGATTCATCTTTTCAATTTTATATAATTGATATTGATACAGTTTCTTTTAAGGTTGTAATCTATTATGCTCATTTTTCATTAATTCTGTTATCCTTTTATATGACTATGAAATATTCAAATACTTCATATGGAAGAAAAGATTCAATTTAGCTAATATTCAAATTTAGATATTGGAATGATCATTTAGCAAATTCATAATGCTTAACATATACGATTGTTAATAAGGAAAAAAAATTGAATTCCTTGGAATACCATCAACTTTGTGTACAAATTTCAAACTGTTTCCTTCCAAAAACGTTATGATCTGGTGCTGGTGGCTCACGATTGTAATATTAACTACTCAGGAGGCTGAGATCTGAGGATCCTGTTTTAAAACCAGCCCCGGCAGGAAAGACTGTGAGACTCTTATCTCCAATAAAGAACAAGAAAACTGGAGGTGATGCTGTAGCTTAAGTGGTAGAGCACTCACCTTGACCTGAAGAGCTGAGGGACAGTGCCCAAGCCCAGAGTTCAAGCCCCATGACAGACAAAAACTGTTATGTAAATCAAAACTCCAATAAGATTGCTACTTACTCCAGTTTAAATAGTATATATTAAGAAAGAAATCGCATCAAAAGCTGGGAATGGTATTATCATGTTGTATGAATGTAAACAAGGTTCAAATACCTTGGAAATCTCCATGCATTTTCTTCAAATATTAAAAAGGGAGCTCCTCCTTTATCCAGCAATCCATTCATTTGCATTTACCCAAAAGTTCACAATCAAGGATCCAATTCACATACCAACATGAGAATATGATCATTGTATCATTAGGTACTATAGCTAGGATATGATACCAACCCTATTAGATCAGTACATTTTGGCATAGTATGTATAACCACATCACAAAATATTTACATGTTGTATTTTGAATAAAACTCTATGTGGCTAAATGGACTGGAGTAGATAATTATAATAAGCAAGTTGTAATACTGGAGTTTCTCAGCTTTTTTCCTCCTTAAAAAAATCTATTCTTACTGGGCACTTGTTTTTCATACTTGTAATCTTAGATAATCAGGATGCTGAGATCTGAGGATCACAGATGAAGGCCAGACCGGGCATGAAAGTCCATGAGACTGTTATATTCAACAATCCACTAGAAAACCGATTGGTGCTGTGGTTCAATCATTAGAGAATCATCTTGAGCTAAGGAGTGAAGGGACAGTGTCCAAGAGTTGAAGCCCCACAACCATTAAACAAAAAAAAATTATTATTTAACTCATCACATAAAGAGAATTATACAAATGCTTGCATATTTCATTAAGATTTCACAACCTAATTTCTGATGAGAACATGTTAGCCATAGACACACCACACATACCCGTACGCACACAGGCGTGGGCACACACACACACACACTCACACACATACAATTATCCCTACTGAAAGCACATGTTAAACAATGAATGGATGATGTGGCTTGTTAATAAACCAAGTTACTTAACCATGAAAAAATTCCACTTCAAGAGTTTCTCATTCACTTACTCACATTTTCCAGTGCCTTGAATTATTTGTCCAAAAGTTATTCAACTCGAAATAAACAGTGTTATTGTAGATGAAATTTGAAAGAAAATAAGACAAACAACACACATTTTTAACGCCATTTGAGATGCTGGAAAATTTAGCTGTAGGACAATTGGGCATGTACTTGAAGCAGGAGAATCATACTTTATTCCAAAACCAATGTAGTTGGATGCCAAATTTTATAACTTTTCTCTTTGAAAGTACTTGGATTTAGGTCCTGGTCTAATTTCAGAGTATGTCCTAGTGAAATTTGTAATTGCAGAATAGAATACAAAAGATATTTACTTTCTCTCACCATTTTGTACATTAGAATATTAATGTACACAGGAATTGTTTGAAAATTATCATACCACTCCTACAGTGCATCTTTCTGTGTGGAGCATATACATCCATAGAAAATTTCAATGAGTTATCAAATACCCTAATTCTTTATTTCAAACTATACACAGTACACACAAAATGAATCATCCTCATTATGGACAAAACTAAACTAAATGAAAACACTGAATGGAATTACTATATAACAAACATGCTTACATTTCAAAGATTTAATTGAGAATTCCTCACATTAAAATATGCCTACAAACTGAAATGGACGATTTTGACAAACTCAGAAATATCTGCATCTTCGTGTCTTCAACAAGTAATTAATAATAATTGTATTCTTATATATAAATTGACTAGAGTTAATCAAAAAAATGAAAAACAATTCCAATGATTCCATTTACTATAGACTAATTCATTTCAATTGCAGTTCAGGCAGTGAGAAACACTTTAAAATCATGTCCACAGTTGCTGCCATAAAACAGAAAGAGCCTGGGACAAATATTCCAAAGACCGTGTGCAAGCGGATTCTATTCAGAGCCAGAATGAGTTGAAAAGGAGTTGTAATCTTCATCCTGCTGACCACAGACTGTCGCAAACTGTGCAGGGCCCAGGGCCTAACCCCTCACACAATGGCAGTGGGAAGGTAGCCCTTGACATGGAAGAAGACAATAGTAGTCATTCAAAAGGTCACAGGAATCTGATCTGTGAGGTTCAGCTCCACTCCCGGAGAAAGTTTCCCTCCCAGGCAGAAGCTTCACAGAGAAGAAAGTCCCAAGAAGACCAAAATTTGAGAGAAATCATCCAGTACAGGTCTTTCTGCTTTCCCTGATTTCCCTGCAAATCCTATTCCTGTTACCAAGAATTCAAGAAAATTGAGATTTGGAATTGATAAAACGAGCTCCGGGGTCCATAAGCACTATCTGCCAGCTCATTCTGTTATCTTCAATGCTAAACAAGCAGAATGGAAGGTACAAGACAAGATATGGCTGACAGTGGATTTAGTTTTTGGTGATCCATCTTAGTGAGTTAACCAGCACTTGATTCAAAATCCAGGTTAATGTGGGAAGTCAGGGGTATTATCATTATTGTGTTAGCAACAGTTGAATTAGTACTTCAAGAAAAATTACTGGCTTCTAAAAGTAAAAACACTTCAAGCTACATTTGTATCTATATTTGACATCTGAATTGGGTTTATTTTAATGCAGACTTTGGAAAATTTGCAAAAAATCTGGCAGAAAATTTTCTGCTTCTAATGATACACTTTTATCTTTTTTATTATTTCATATGTTTCTATTTTAATGGTTTTTAATATGAAAATAATGTACAGAGAGATTACAGTTCCATGAGCAAGGTAATGAGTTCAGGTCTTATCAGGTATTGTTGCCTCCTATTTTGTTTTCCCATAACATTTCTTCCCTTCCACCTCCACAAGTACACACACCCCTTCTCCCCACACACGTGCACCTAAATTGTGAAGTTTGTATTTCAATAGTGTCTTATAATATTCATTGTTGCAATTGGCCAAACTGCAGCCCTATTTAAGCATTTTTTGTGACTTTCCCTTCCCCAAATTATATCAATATCACATAAAGTGAAAACAGGGGTTATACCATGGGGGGGGGACATACAAACCAGTAAAATATTTATATGCTACTTTATGTATACGTTAGAAACAATGTCAAGAAAGAAAGAAAAAAAAATTGTGTCCGTATCTTGGGGTTCATTTGACAACTTAATCTTATCTGGTCTTATGTATATAGCTTTTGACGTTTTCTACTTGTCACAGACATATACTAGTGTTTGCAAGTAAGGCAAAACATGGGACCTATATTTCTTTGGGCCTGGATTACTTCACTTAATATATTTTTTCCAAGTCTTTCCATTTCCTAACAAATTGGATTTTGTCATGCTTTCTGATGAAGGCATAGAATTCTATTGTGTGTTTGTGTATGTAAATATGTATATATATATATATGTATACATATACACACACATATACATATATACACATAGGTATATATATATATATGTCTGTGATCAGTATATATATGTGTTTATATACATATATATATACATATTATATATATACATAAATATATAGATATTTATACATATATCACATTATTTTGATCCATTCATCTACTGAGGAGCATCTGGGTTGGTTCCATATTTTAGCTATGGTAAATAATGCTGCAATAAACATAGTTGTGCTGGTAGATTTATTATGGTCTTGCTTGTGATCATTTGGGTAAATGACCAAAAGTGGGATTGCTGCATCATAGGGAAGCTCTATGTGGCGGCTTTTGAGGAACTCCCACTCTACTTTCCAAAGGGGTTAAACAGGTTTATACTCCCACCAATATTAGGCAGTAGAACTCATTTTAGATTTTGAGTTTCATGAATTTTAATTTTTTCCAAAGAATTTCCTTTACAATTAATCTTTGTATTGTACATTACATTACAGATGTGTCATTTACCACTTCCATAAGGGATAGAGTATATCTAATCCAGTCACAATGATGTAGCTAACTCCCTTCAGCTGAAAGGGCTACGTTCACAGATACATGTGAAAATCATATGAAAATCATATGAAATCATATGAAAATATTTGCTTTTGAATGGTTTATGATTCAGAAATGATCCTGGTTTTTTTATAAAGTTGTTTTAGAGTGCAATCAAATAAGTGATGAACCAGTATGTAATTTACTGTAAATATATATATATAATATATATGTATATATATAGAGAGAGAGAGACATAGAGAGAGAGAGACAGACAGACAGACAGACAAAGACAGAGAGAGACAGAAAGAGAGAGAGATGGGCTTACATTTACAGGGACAAGGTAATAAATCCACTTGCTATAAACCATTGTTTTCCCTCCTCATTTATCCCCTACCATTCCTTTCCTCCTCGCCCTCCCCCAATTTCTCCCTCCTTCATCACACCACAAAATTTAATGTTCAACCTAGTGTCTTCTAGTGTCTCCTAGTGTCTCACTGTTACATTGGGTCATCCTTATTTTAGGATTTATTTATTTCTCTTCCCTGCCCAAATTAGAAAAATGTACATCCAAGATTCAAGACATCAGAATAAATATCGTGACAAAAGGGATTGTATCCTCAGAGAAGAACAAAGAAAGAAACAAATAAAAAAGTTAGTACATTAAAAAGAACAAGAAATATAAAATTATTTTCTATACGTCTTGGGTTTCATTTTGCTTAGCATTGGGTCAAATGGTAATATATATATAAATTTTGACATCTTCTACTTGTCCTAGACATATACTACTTATTGCAGATAAGGGACACCATGGGAGCTAGGTTTCTTTGGGTCTGGCTTATTAATATAAGATTTTCCAACTCTTTCCATTTCCTAATAAATAGGGCCATGTCATTCTTTCTGATGGAGGCATAGAATTCCAAATATCTATATCTATATCTATCTATCTCTCTATCTTTCTATCTATCTATCTATCTATCTATCTATCTATCTATCTATCTACCTATCTATCTATCTATCTATATCTATCTCTCTCTCTATATATAGATAGATCTATCTATCTATCTATATATATATATATACATATACATAGAGAGAGAGAGAGAGAGAGAGAGAGCATGTAATCTAGGAGTATCAGGGTTGGTTCCATATCTTTGCTATGGCAAATAATGCTGCGATAAACATATATTTGCTGGTGGCTTTTCCTATGGCCTTGGATGTGATAGTTTGGGTAAACGCCTAAAAGTGGGATTGCTGGGTTATTGAGGAGTTCTGAGTAATCTTTTCAGGAACCACCATATTGCTTTTCAAAATGGGTCAAAATGCTTACACTGCCACCAGCAAATCAGTAGGGTTCATTTTTAGTCCATCCTCTCCAGCATCTCTTATCCTTTTATTATTATAACCGGTGTGAGGTGGAATCAGAGTTCTTTAGATTTGCATTTCTTTAATGACTAGAGAATTTGAGCATTTTTCATGTGTCTATTTGTTATTCCTATTTCCTCTTCAGAGGAGTCTCTATGTCTTGAGCCTATTTATTAATTGGGCAGTTGTTGCTTTGAGGATCTGTTATTGGGGGATTTAATTTTTTGAGTTTGAAGTACATTTTAGATATGAGACCATTGTTTGTTGTATGGCTAGGAAGATCTCTCATTCGTGGGCTTCTATTGATCTTGCTAATTAAGTCCTTTGCTATGTAGGAGCACAGCAGATTCATGCAATTCCATTTGTCCAACGTTTCTTTGATTTGTGGGGTTTCTGTTTCCTTTAAGAAAAATTTGGAGCCAGGCACTGGTGCTCACACCTGTAATCTTAGCCACCCAAGAGGCTGAGATCTGAGGATCACAGTTCAATGCCAGCCCGAGCAGGAAAGACCCTGAGACTCCTATATCCAGTAAAGCACCAGCGCCCAGACCCAGAGTGCAAGCCACACTACCGACCCAACCCCCCCAAAAAAATTGGGACATTCCAAAGAGCCATCGAGTTTCTACTGTTCCTTCTTGTAGTATTTTCAGGGTATCTGCTTTGACTTCGAGATCTTTTTCCATTTGGAATTGAATGTGGTGATATATGAGGATCTAGCTTTATTTTTCTACAGGTGATTAACCAGTTTTGCCAGTACCATTTATTTTTTTTTTCAGCTTCCCAATCAAAGATTGGGTGGCTATAGGTCTGTGGGATCATTTGGGGGGGGCCTTCAGTTCTATTCCATTGGTATTCAGGTCTGTTCTTGTTTCAGTACTAATTGTTTTGATGAATATGTCTTTGTAGTTGCGTTTGAACTTTGGTATTGATATTCCTCCCATACTTTCTGTTAAGCCTTGATCTTGTTATATTGGATACTTTCTTGTTCCATACATATTTTTGCATTACAACTTGTATTTCCTTGAAGAATGAGTTTGGGATATTTATAAGCATCAAACAATTTTTAGATAGCCTTTGGCAGTATTGATATTTTCACAGTTATTCTTCCCAATCCAGGAGCTTGGGAGGTTTTTCCACTTCTTCAGTTATTCTTTAATTTCCTGTTTCAAGTTTTGAAAGTTTTCATCCTAGATGTCCTTCACTTTTTCAGTTAACTCCTAGGTTATTCTCCCCTCACCCCCACTGGGTTATTAGAAAAAGAGTTGTTTTCCTGATTTCAGCTGTGCTTTCTCATTATTGGCATACAGGAAAGGGTTGATATTTGGGGATAATTTTGTATCCTGCTATTTTACCAAAGTTTTGAACTAGGTCGATTAACGTGGAAGTGGAGTCCATGGCGTTCTTTACATAAAAGATCATGCCTTCTGCAAAGAGAGCGAGTTTAACTTCATCTTTCCTATTTGGAACCCCTTTATATTTGTATTTTTATTTCTTACTCTTGCAATCTAATACTAAATAAAAGAGATATGGAGAGAATGTACATCTTTCTTTCCTGAATTTAGATGAAATGGCTTTAGATATTCGTCTTTCAGTATAATGCTGGCTGTAGTTGTTTTTTTTTTTTTTTGGGGGGGGGTCTGGTCGTGGGGCCTGAACTCTGGGCCTGGGTGCTGGGTCCCTCAGCTCTTCAGTTCAAGGCTAGCACTCTATCACTTGAGCCATAGCACCACTTCCAGCTTTTTTCTTTTTGATTACGTGGTGCTGAGGAATCAAACCCAGGGCCTCATGCATGCAAGGTAAGCGCTCTACCACTCAGCCACCTTCCCAACACCGTGCTGGCTGTAGGTTTGTCATACTCAGCCTTTATTATATTGAAGAATATTCCATTAATTCTTAGTTTTTCCAGAGATTTCATCATAAAGTCATGTTGGATCTCGTCGACTGTTTTTCTGCATCCATTGAGACAATCATGAGGTTCTTATCCTTGCTCTTGTTAATATTATAAATTATATTGATTTACACATATTGAACCAGCTATGCATTTGTGAATCCTGTTTGATAGTAGTGTATCATTTTTTTGGTGAGTTGTTGAAGTGTATTGGCCAAAAGTTTGTTGAGAAGATTTTCATCCATATTCATTGACGTAATGGTTCTCTTTCTTTGATGAATCCCTAACTGGTTTTGGGATGAGGGTTACGGTGGTTTCAAATAAAGGGTTTGGTAGTAAACTTCACTTACAATTTCATTGAAGAGTTGGAGTATTCGTGTGAGTTTGGCTTCGAAGGCTTTCTAGAATTCAGCTCTAAATCCATCTAGTGCTGGATGCTCTTTGGTGGGAGGACTTTTATTTCTGTTTCTATTTTGAGGCTTGATATAGGTTTGTTACATTTGTTTAAATCATCTTAGTTTTGGGCATGTCAATATTTGCAAGAAATTCATCCATTTCATCCAGATTCTCAAGTTTATTAGCATAAATATTTGCAAAGTATTGTCTGATACTGTTCTGAATCTTAGTGTGTGTGTGTGTGTGTGTGTGTGTGTGTGTGTGTGATGTTTCCATTCTCATGTATGTGTTTGCTTGTATGGCTGTGCTCTCTTGTGTTTCTGATAAGGTTTCATAAGGGTCTGGCAATTTTATTTATTCATTTCAAAACACCAACTCTTCCTTTTGTCTATTCTTTCTATAGATTTATTTTCTTTTTTTCTTTCAGTATTAGATTCGATTATTTATTTATTTATTATTGTAAAAATACTGTACAGAGGGGTTACAATTACATGGGCAAGATAATGAGTACATTTCTTATCAAGCATTGTAGTTTAATTGTGCTTAATTTTAATTGTTTCTTTCCATCTACTGGTTTGGGGTTTAGCTTATTTCTCTTTTTCATGGAGTTTCAGGTACCTTGCTAAATTATTGGTTTCAGATCTCTCCAATTAGATGATGTAGGAACTCAGAGATATAAATTGCTTCTTAGTACTGCCTTTTCTGTGTCCCAAATGGGATTTATTTGTTGATTTTTGTGAAATATCAAGAACATTTGGATTTCCTTTCTAAACTCTTCTATGGACCCACTGATGGTTCAACGCTTCAGCCTCCCTATGGTACAGGGTTTTTTTTTTGGTGCTTTTTATTGTTGAATTATAATTTTACTCCTTATGGTGTGTGTGAAGGACAGGCAAATTTTGAAGATTTCCGAAATTGGACAAATTTGAATTTGATTTAAAATGTGGACTGTTTTGGAGAATATTCCAACTGCTGCTGAGGAAACGTGTATTTCGATGCTGTTGGGAGAAATATTCAGTAGATATCTAGTAAGTTGAGTTGATCTATGCAGTTATTTAGGTCTGAGTTTTCTCTGTTGAGTTTTATCTGGGTTGATCTATTGAGCAAGGATGTTTAGTTGAAGTTCCCAACAATTAATGTCTTTCTTTCTATGTGTGATTTTAGGAAAATTACTATCTCTCAGAAAAAAAGTTGTGTGTTCCCCTTTTTTGGTGAATAGATATTTAGAATTGTAAGATCATCCTTTAGGAGAGTTTTTTTTTTAATTACTATATTGAGACCTTCTTTTTCTCTTCTCATTGATTTTAATCTGAAGTATATTTTATCTGATATTAGGATCTCAACTCCATCCTGTATATGTGGACTGTGTGCTTGGTAGATTTTATTCCAGCATTTCACTTTCAGAATATGTTTGTTTTTGTGGGAAAGGTGTGTCTCTTGAAGGCAAGAGAGAGAAGCCTCGTGCTTTTTCATCCAACTAAACAATGTATTTCACATAATTGGAGATTTAAATCCATTAATAATGAGAGCTAAGACTGAGAGACGTTTGGTAGTTTCTGCCATGTAACTCACCTTTTGGGGGGCAGTGCTATCTGTGTTCTTCAATACTTCTTAGATTCTTTGTTTGGAGAAAGTTGTTTGGCCTTTATTGGGCTGTTGTGGGTTTTCTCTGTTTAGGACATCTTTAATTACCATTTGGAATAGTAATTGTAAATATTGGGATGGTTTGGTGGAGATATATTGTTTCAATTTTTATTTCTTGTGGGAGATTTTCATTTGACGCACCATTATGAAGAAGAGTATTTCTGGGTACAGTCTATTTGGTTTTGAATTGATTCTGGTGCAGGGTGGTATATAAGGATAGAGCTTTAGTTTTCTACAAGTAGTAACCAATTTTGCAGAAGCATTTAATGAAGAGGTTGTCTTTTTTCTACTCTATTTTTTTTAGTTCCCTTATTGAAGATTAGATGGCTATAGGTCTGTAGGTTCATTCCTGGGTTTTTAATTGTATTCCATTGTTCCTGAGATCTATTCTTATGACAGTACCAACCTGTTTTGATTATTATGACTTTGTAGTAGAGTTTGAAATTTGCTAGTGATATTCCTCCAGGATTGTTCTTTCTGTTAAGGAATGTTTTTGTTATTTGGGGTCTTTTTTTGTTCCATATAAGTTTTAGGTTTACCTCTTACATTTCCTTCAAGAATGAGATTGGAATATTAATAGGTATAACATTGAATTTGTTTATAGCCTTGGGAAGAATTGCTATTTTCACGATGTTGATCTTTCACTGCTTCTTTTATCTGAATAGGCCTACATTTTTGCATGTCTGGGAAGTTCTTTACTAGGGTACTGTTAAACAAATATTCTAGACTATTAACTTCTGTCTCTAGGTGCTTTTCTGCACCCATTATTCTCAGATTAGGCTTTCTGATGGTGTCTTGCAAATGTTGAATAGATCTATCATACTTCTTGGATTTATCTTGGATAGTTGTATGTACTCTATTTATAATATGTAAGCTATTTTCAATCCATGAAATTAGATCTTCTGCATGGTCTAACCTACTGTTAAGACTTTCTACTTTGCTTTTATTTATTTTCCTTCTAATTGGTCTGCATTGATTTCTTCAACATCTTTGTTGGAGCTTTGTTTTAGATTTTGTGTGAACATCTTTACTTCCTTAATTTGGTGTTCAGTGTTTACTCTCAAATCACTTACTTGATTTGTTATGGTTTCCTTGGACTCACATTCCTTCTGTCGGGCTCCATTCAACATTCCATTTTTGGCTTCCTGAATTCTTTCAGCTGTCTATTATGGATTCCATGAATGCCTCTATTGATCTTTGTCTATTTTCACCCTGCTCTCCCAATTCCTGTATTACTCTTTGATTAGCTTCCTCACATTCATGCAATTCCTGTAGTTCTTTCTGACTCTTCTCAGCCTGCTCATGTCATTCCTGACTTTCTCTCTCTTTTTTGGGGGGAGTTCAGTTGTGAGGCCTGAACTCTGGGCGCTGTCTCTCATTTCTTCAGCTCAAGGATTGCGCTCTACCACTTGAGCCACAGTGCCACTTCTGGCTTTTTTTCTCTGTTTTGCTTATTTTTTTTTCTTCTTCTGTGCTGAGGAATCGAACCCAGGGTCTCAGGCATGTAAGGCAATCGCTCTACCACTGAGCCATGTCCCAGCCCTCCTGACTTTCTCTTTGTCTTTTCTCAGCCTGCTCATGCAATTCCTGTATGTCTCTTTGACTTTTCTCAGCCTGCTCATGCAATTCCTTTATTTCTCCTTGAGTGTTCTTAACCTGATCTCTAAGTTCTGGTATCAATCTTTAAGTAGCTTTGTCACACTCATGAGATACCTGTATTGATCTTTGGTTTGCCTCCTCTTTCTCCTATCACGCTCATACAGAGTCCTTTGCAGGTTTTAAATATTTTCGTTCATCCTGTTTACCTGTAGTGTTTGTACAGCTTTTTTGGGAACTCTCCGCTGGATTATTCATTATCTGTTCTGTCACCTGATTATCATGTGTGGGAGTTGAGATAACCCGGACATGCCATCTTTCTTGCAGTTTTGCAGCTTGTTCTGCCCTTTTGGTATGAAAGTAACACAAATTTTGTACTAGAACACTATTTTGAGGCCAGCATCAAACAAATCCTGTAGTTACACCATCAGAAGACGTCAGATACAATCTAGTTCAACAGTTACAATCAACATTTACAATCAACAGTTACAATTCAACATCAAACAATTATGCATTATTGGGCTAAGAACAGCAAAGAAGAATTTGGCAAACTAGAAATTATTAGGTTTAGGGAGAAATGTGGAGAAAAATAGGATTAGAGGGATGTGGGAAGATAAAAGGAGAGTGAAATTAGCCAAGTCCTAATCTCAAAGAGGGAAATGGATTGGACAGAATGATAGGAGAGAGAGAAGAAGAAAATAGACAAGAAAAAATGGAAAAACAAAAATTTAAATTTAAAAAGTTAAACTTAAAAATTATCTAATATTAAAGGTGAAATTCACAGAAGAACAGGGACAGGATGAGAGGAAGGGAGGGATAGAAAGGAGATATAAAATACTGAAAAAGAAAAATTCTTAAAAATTATATAGGTAAAAATAGGTAATATTTCTATGAAGGAATTTAAGCCTAAGAGATTTTGAATTGAGTAATAAATTTCTGCATTAAGTGTGTACACAATGGGGGATAAGGTCTAATAATTGGCAACGGGTATATCTGAGGATGAGGAGAATAGCAAGTAAGTCACACAAAAAAGAATGAAAGAAAAGAAAAAATGAAAATTTGTGAAAGAAAAATATAAAGGACCAAAAAAGTAGAGATTTTAAAAAGTGTAAACACATATATGCACCTTAAAATTATGAGGAAAAAATATTAATAGAAAACCATTTTTTAATTAATTTTTTAAAAAAGAGTTCTTTGATTTTTTTTGTGAGGGATGGGTGGGAAGATCCTGTATCTCCCCTGTGTCTGTAACCACTCTCTTGGTGGAGTCTCTGCTCTGTTTGTGGTGTTTTGTTTCCTGTGGATTGATTGCATTCTCAAGTCACTTTGTTTGAGCAGGCAGAAAATTGCTCTACGTTACCCAGCATTGTGTGATCTTCTTCCCAGGGTAGTTCAGTGGGAGACAGATGTGCTTTGAGTATCACAAAAGAGGAAGATGCCTGTTTTCTCTAGTTTGTAGTTACTGTGATGAGACTAGGTTCTGGGTAGGATTGAGGCCTTTCAGCAAACAGTAGCTTTTCCTTGAGGGGCTAGTTTCTGAGACACTCATAGAGCCTAGCCTGGAGCCATTCTCAGGGTTTATGTTTACTGAATTTCAATTGATTGTCTAGGCTGCTGTTGGGAAGGGCAGACTTTGGCTCTGTTTCTCCAGTGAAGAAAGTTACTTCTCTGGGGGTGGAGCTCTCTCTGCCTGGGCTGGGTGACTTTCCTCTGGTTGGAGCTGAGCCTGTTAGGTCAGGTCAGGTTCCTGTGTCCTGCTAAATGACTCTTTTGTTTTCATCCAAAGCCTGAGTTGGAGCTAGCTGATCAGCAGGGCCTTTGTCAGTATCAAAGATGGAGATCTCTGCTAGTGAGGGGAAGGGTGGCATTCCTTCCTCTGCTCCCTGAAAAGGAGTGAGGATGTCAGGAGTATTGGTTCCTGGGTTGTCTCTGGTCTGCAATCTGCAGAAGGAAGTTATCTGCTCCTTGTCATTTCTTGCTGGTGTTCAGGATAATCCCCTTGCCCGCTGTGTATGTGACCTTTGTCTTGGACTTTCTGTGTTGTAGATATAGAGTCTATGGCCACCACCGCCACCACAACCGCGGCTACCAGTAAGTGCTCACATTTGTCTCTTTGTCTGCATTGTCCATCTCTGGCCAAACTCTCTGTACTGTGATGCACATTTTCTGGCCTAGGACTGTTCACTGGAACACTAAAACTGCTTTTTTATGTGAGAGCTTGTTTAGCCTCCAACTTGTCCCCCACTACCTTCCTGGAACCTATTCAAAGTCTTTTATTGCTCCATATGAGAGAAACTTCTCTGAAGAGGAAAGAAGATGGTCAATAGACACATGAAGAAATGCTCAACCTCCTTAGCCATTAAAAATATGCAAATCAAAACAACATTGAAATACCACCTCACCCCAGATAGAATGGATATAATCAAGAACTCTAATAACAACAGATGCTGGATGGGATTTGGACAGACGGTAACCCTACTACATTGTTGATGAAAGTGTAAAATTGTTCAACCACTTTCGAAAATAGTATGGAGGTTTCACATAGAGCTCCCCTATAACCCAGTAATTCCACTTTGGGACATTTTCCCAAATGATCACAAACAAGACCACATTAATCTACCAGCACAACTATGTTTATTGCAGCATTTTTAACCATAGCTAAGATATGGAACCAACCCAGATGCCCCTCAGTAGATGAATGGATTGAATGAATAGATGAATGGATGAATGTGGTATATATACACAATGGAATTCTATGCCTCCATCAGAAAGAATAACATTTCCCCTTTTGTTAAGAAATCAAATACTTGGAAAAAATATATTATAAGTAAGCCAGGCCCAAAGAAACTACATCCAATGGTTTCCCTTATTTGCAATAACAAGTATATGGCTGAGACTAGCAGAAATGGTCAGATAAGTTGATGTTAGGTTAAATGTACCACAAGATAAGGACTCAAATGTTTTCTCTTTCTTGCTATTATTTCTAGCATATTTATATTTCTTTGTTGCTTTGTATGTCTCTCCCCCCATGGTATAACCCCTGTTTTCACTGTATTTGATGTTGGTATAATTTGTGATGGGGAAGGGAAAAAACAAATTGTTTAAATAAGGATACTGGTGGACCCATTGAAACAATGAGATATACAAGACATTATATTGGAAAATGAACTATACAACTTTGGCATGAGGCGGATAGAAGGGAAGGCAGGAGGGGGGGGAGATTAGAAAGAATGGTAAGGGTAAACAAAGGAAGAGGCAAAAATGCTTGATAAGAAATGTACTTATTATCTTGCCCATGTAATTGAAATCCCTCTGCCCAATATTTTCACTATAAAAAAAATCTTTGACTTTATTAATCTGTAATGAGATCATTATGTGTCAAATGTTTGAGATACTAGAATTAATTTCATTATCATCTTTCCTTGCTCAAGTGTGGTTTTCCTCCTCCAAAATGATCTCTCATGACCTATTCCTTTCTCTCTGCAGGACAGATGATGAGAAACTCCCTAACATAAGAATACATGTATTAGGTTGATGAAAAACTGAATTGTTTTTAGATTTGTAATTAGGATGAGTTTTAGTCCTCTTTTATAATCTTCATGAATTTGAAAATTGTCATCAGATGCAAGGTTTAACTCATCTATTCCCATTAATCCTCCTTAGCACTTTCTTCACTATATAAACTGCCAATTCATCCTTCCTTAATTTTGTAATATGTTTGACATACAGGAGACGATTGAATACAAATTGTTAATATGTTTTCTACCTTTCCACGGGAAGAATATATGAGGCCCGAAACTGATGACAGGCTCACATAAACCAAACTTTGTCTTAAGTTGAATAAACTTGCTTTTTTTTCTGGAATGATCAAAGAAGAAAATACTTGACAATATCAATAAATCTAGAATCCATTGCCTCACTTATAAAAAGGATGAGGTCTCGTATTAGCAAGCAAGACAAATTACATGATTCTGAATGGAATACATACTTAGGAAGAATACCAAGCAAACCCAATTACTGTTCACTTTTTCCTGCATTTTCCATGTTACCATGTCAGAAAGATTTGTTTTGACATTCCATAAAATTAAAAATACAATCTATTTTGTGACCCTAGAAGCACAAGTTTATTCTAGCAATAACAATTCCTTAACAATCTCATAAATTCTAAGACAGAAAATATATTTTGTAGTTACACATCTTATTTTGATTTTCTGATTTATACAATATCCAATGTGTATTCATACTTTATACAGGAATGGGAAATTGGAAATCCATGTATGTATTGCTTGTTATGAAATAGCTCTAAATACATTTCATTAATATGTATCTTTGCAAAGTGCAAATTGTAAGTCATCTCAAGAATCTCCTCAAATATTTTTTATACTAATCCATGGAGTAAATTTAAACCAGATAGTTATTTCTATAATATTCATTAAACAATTTCAGAATGAAGACATGAAAACCCATATGCAAGTGAGTACATTGATCAATTACCCTTTGAAGATACTCACATTTACACTACCATTATTGATGAGATGAATGCATCCTGAAAATCATTAAAATGGGTAAAAAAAAAAGGATTGGTCCAGCATAACACTTTTATCTATGCATTCCCTGATTTAAATTGATTATAAGAGAAGGAAAAGAACATTCAGATAAGGTAATTCTGATTTGAATATATTTGAGTGATTCCATGTCTTATTGGACCAATTAAAATTATACTTCACTTTTGCCATCATTCACAGGTTCATGGAGCAATCCAAAACTTCGTTTGTAGTGAGGAAAATATATGGACATATAGAACAGAAAGTTTGTTACTCAATTATCCTATTTCTTCACTTTGAATTTTGACAGACAATAGTGCCTAAGAAAACTGCATTATATTTACCTGTTGTTGCCAGAGGATTTGATTGTGCTCCAAACAAAACTTGGGCTAGGATCTCCAGTGATTCTGCCAAAGGAAGAAATACATATATGTTTGAGGTACTAGATTAGATTGGCTTGAACATTATACATTGATAAAGAAACAACCAGGTTGACGTCATTAAGGGCCTTACAAGAAACATTTAGCTGGATAATAAAGATTTAAAAGAATGAGTTCTTAGGCATCATGTAAAAACAATAGATGTTTGACATGTTTTTCAATTATTTAGAATTACATATGTTTATCCATGTTATTGATGTTAGCATACAAGACAAGAAATCATATATCAGCACAAGATAAGTTGAGATTCAGTCATGGAAAATGCAGAAAAACCAACACCTGTTAACTTTTATCCCAGTCTTCATCAGAGGAAACGTATTACCATGTATTTTTATAATTCTTGTGCAGGTTTCTCGTTCCAAGTGATGTAGGCTACAAGCAAACAGAAATTTGCCATCAGAGTAGGATTCAGGTGCAAATGGCCTATATTGATTTGATTTGTGATTTAGATATGAGACTTACCTCCATCATCCTCAAAGGAAGTTTTGTCAACACAAGTTGCAACATGTTTTCTGACTTAATCTCACAACACCAGGTGGTGAGCATTGAAGGAACTAGTAGCAATTTTGGCAGCAATTTCAGGATGTTTCTGTATAAAAAAATTTCACATATGAAGAAATACTTTCAAATGTTCTCTGTTAGATTTCTTTGGGCAGGAGGCCTACTATGGACTTGAAACCATGGTTTGGATACTGTGCTACTGCATCCCTTTTTTAATATATATTTTTTTATTCTAAAGATACTGTACAGAGGGTTTACAGTTACAGGAATAAGGAAATGAGTACATTTCCTATTGAGCATTTTCTCCCTCCATCCCACTGCAGCTAAAATTGTAAAGATCTTTTCAACATAGTATCTTGTATATCTCATTGTTACAATGGGTTATACTGTATACCAAAGCAGTATGAAGGTTTCTTAAAAGATTCCACATAAAGCCCCTCTATGACCCAACAGAACCATTTTTGTGCATTTATCAAAATGAGTACAAAAAAGACCATACTAAAGCTACCATGATTATTTACCATAGCTAACATATTAAACCAACCCAGATGCACTTCAGTAGATGAATGGATCAAGAAAATGTAACATATATTTCTAGGCCTCCCTCAGAAAGAATGAGATAGCTTCACTTTTTAGGAAATGGAAAGATTCGGAAAAGAAAACATGTTATTTGAAGTAAGCCAAGTCCAAAGAAATATAGGTCCATTGCTTCCCTTATTTGGAATAACTAGTATATATTTAGGACAAGTAGAAATGTTCAAAGTGATGTACATAATACTTTATAGGATGATGTTAATGAAATGAACCCCTAGATGAGGACAGGTTTTTTTTTCCTTTTTCTTTCTTGTATTTATAATGTACTACATGACTTTTTCCCCTTTGGTGTGTTCCTCCCCCATGGCTTAACCCCTGTTTTCACTTTATTTGATTCCAGTGCCCTGAATTGTGTATATACATTTTTCTAATTTGTGCAGGAGCAGGAAAAATCTAGTGCATCCTTTGAAGAGGGCCAGACGTGTACAATTTTAGCCATCGTACCTTGCTTTTCTCGTTTTGTAATGGAGATAAGAATGTTTATGACACCCTTGACTGGGCTCGCATCAACAAAATGATACAATGATCTCAAACTCTCGGGTTGATATTATTTCCTTCCTGAGGAAACAGTACAGGCTCCATAAATTGTATATCAAACTTTAGGAACATACATATATATTCAATTTTTACCTACGTTTATGGGTTAATTATGTACAATTTACAAAGACATACATGGTGATTGAAAATATATTTGAAAATATCAAAAATGGAAGGTCATCATATGTGCCTTCTTTACAAAGCACAACAGCAGACACTGTGTTTTCCCTGCAGCTCTGGAACTTATTGCATCATGTTACATTAAGAAAAAAATAATTTTGTCAGCCTTCAAATATTGTGAAATTTTTGATGAAACTAAGAAGAGAAATTTTGTAATCAATACCCTAAATATAGAAAAGAGACACACTACATCTCACATGATATCAGTTTATAACCATGGTCAGAAAACTAAAGTAGCCAAATTGAATTCTAGGTCATATGATTGAGTGTCTTAACAAAATAATTTAATGGTTAAGCATACCATTAATTTACATTTTGGTCATTAGGCAATGGGGAGGAAAAGGAAACGACCTCTTACGTTTGTGAAATATGGCACACATAGTTTTATATACATACACAGTTTTCCCACACAAAACATCATGTCTATATTCTGCTTTGAACAGAGATCTAGAAATACATCTCTAGAAATACACTAGTTGGACTTCAATTATCTTAATTTCCTTTACCTGCTGGTGAGATTTCAGAAGAAATACAAAAATCTCTCCATGAAATTTCTGCCCACACTCTCTCTAATATCTTGCACATATATTTTCAAGAATTTATCTTTGTGTTAGTATGTTATCCAGGCATAAATCACCTAGACAAAGTAATTAAAGGCAATATTCTCATGGGGAATTGTATAAACTCCTCAATTTCAGAGGTACCGTAATTTCTCTATCATAAATCATTTGATAGATGTTTACCTCAGAACATTGTGACTTGTGAGAATCCATCTTGCGATAGTTTTTAAGATTGTTCCTTAGTATTCCAAATACAATATTGCCAGGAAGGAAAAGGCTCATTGAATCATTTTCCTTGTTACATATCCTCTGTTCATCTTTTGCCTGAATGTTCTTAGTACAAATTCCAAATATTCATAAATCCTTGAATGTCACTAACTAGAACACAACTCCAGTGATTTTTTTCTGTTTTTTGATAAGTCACATTGTCCTATCAAATTATATTTTCCCAACACATACAATGTGCACTAATTATTAGTAATTGTAGCTATCAGTAGACTACTTGTATTAATAAAACGAATTGAAGCCTACTCCATCTGTGCAATGTGCTAAATTATTTCAAATATTGTCTAAATTTATCTCTATTGCTTTCATTGAAACTGGTGGTAACAAAAGTATCTTGTATTCAGTAGCCTACAATGCAGTAGCCTACACAATGGAGACAGAGAAAACACAGATAGCTTAGTAGAAAGAATTAAAATGAGGATCAGATTGCAGGTTGGTCAATAACATTGAGGAATCCACCTACAGATCAAAATACTGAATTTTAATACATTTTAAATGAATTGTATTTCATTGAAGCATAAGAAAAACTTGGATGTTTTCTTACGATTTGACTCAATTGAGAGAAGCCGATGTTGGGCTGAAACTCTGGAGATCCTGATTCATACATGAGCTCGATTTCTCCTATCACAAGAATGATGGACACATCCACAATAGAAACAAAACCTCATCTTTGCTCCTGAGATGCCATCTGTTGGGAATCGTTTCTATCTACTTCAGAGAGGGCTCCTGGTTTGCTTCATGAGATAGCAAGCAATCCCATACCATCCTTTCTTTTATCAGTTCCTAAGTGTCCATGTTTTGTTTTTGCTTATGGATGTTGCCTGATTCTTCATTAAAGTCAAATCATGGCTTTTTATATCATGGCTTTTACAATACTTCTCTCATTTTGTGTTTTTGTTAGAATGGTCTCAAACCAGGTTCTGTTGTTCTGCACATAGCAATATTGGAATTCTTTAGTTCTTCAGGTTCACAAAACAGCAATTCCAAACATGGAGATATGAAAACCCACATTTCCTTTCCTTATTATTTTCATACCAACTATTTATATTTTCAGTACTTTGTTCAGACACACTAATATTTCATGAAGAAACGACACTGAGTAATACATATTACAAATAGCCTTAAGTCTTTATACTCTCAAAGTTTCCTATTAACCCAAAATCATTTGGTAGGATATTTTAAAATAAATTAGTATTTATGAAAACTTTGACTGGGGAATCTACCCAGAAGAGTGACATATACAATGGAATACCTGCTATATGTACCCAGAAGAGTGACATACACAATGGAAGACCTGCTATATATCTTTACACGTGTTAATTCCATTCTTTAGATCTTTGAATAATAACTAAGTATTTTTAATAATACCTAATTTAATTTCATGTGTTCTGGATAAACCTGTCAACCGAGGCTTTAAGTGAGAGTTCTACAAACTAACGTTATATTCCAGGAAATTTCTATCACAATTGATTAACTGGAACACCAAGGCAGAAGACTATATGTATATACATAAAATCAAACATTCACTAATATTGCTCTATAGAGTAAAAGTAATTTTGTGTGTGTTATATATCAACTGTAATATTTGTATAAACTAATATGTATATGTGTATGTGTACACATATATATGTGTACATATGTATACACACACATATATATATGTGTATATACATATATGTCTACATATATATATATATATATGTCTACATATATATATATATATATATATATATATATGAGACAAATATTCTGGGAACATTTTTTGCACTTTTTATTTTACATTTGAAATAATTTCTTTCGTAAATCTTAGACATTTTACTTGTATTTTACATGATTATAAATTTAAGATGTGAATTAAAAAAATATACAGAAAGTTGAAGAGAATCAAGGAAGGCAGAGGAATAGATTTTGAAAATGTCTTGTTTTAAAACGACCATAATCACTTTGCTTTAGTAAATTTGCACAAGTAAGATTTATTTTTGTGATATGTTATTGTCATTGTTCAGCAGGCCCCTCCTAATGCTCAAATGATTCAGCCTGTTTATTTACCAGAGATAGCATTTTCAACTGTTTCATAGGTCTCAGTAGGAAAATAAAATAAATTAAGAAAGTGAAAAAAATAATAATACTTAAAGATTTTTTTATTGTGGCTGTATGGACCATAGAAAGTAGATTGAGATCTAGGCAGAATGAATAACAAACATACCTTGAATACGAGGCTTGGGCATTTAATTTGGGGACCAGTCCTTGAATTGCAGTCCTGGGACATGAACTCATGGGTTGGGACCTGTATTCAAAGGCTGGGGCTAGATCTTATTGAATGGGCCTTGACCCAATGACAAGGCCCTTGAACTCAGGCTGGGCCTTGAAAGCAAGGCCTGGGTCTTGAATTTAGTTCACAGAAGTTGAAATCACAGCAAGCCCTGGAAACTTGTTCTGGGCCTTAAACACAGCATCTATGAGTTGACCTGGGGCCCTGGACTTTGAACTTGGTTCCTAGGTCATGAACTGTGGTCTTGGGACTTGAACTCATATTTTGGCCAGAAACTCTTGGCTTGGGCCTTTAACTCACAGCTGGGGACTAGAAAACATGGCCTGTTTTTTTAACTGGGCCCCTGGACCTTCAACTCGTGGGCTGGGAATTCCAGATGTGGCCTTGGCTTTGAACTCCAAGCCTACAACTCATGGCTTCGGACTTGAACTCTTGGCTTGGGCCTAAATTCATGGGCTTAGCCTAGCATTCAAAACTGGTCTTTGAACTGGGATCCTGGGACTTGAACTGTGGCCTGGGATTTGAACTTACAATGTGGGCCTGAAACTATAGGTTTGGACATTGAATTAACACACTGAACGTTGAACTTACAGTCTGAGCCTTCATCTCAAAATGTGATGTTTGAACTGGGGCCCTGGACCTTGAATTACAAGGATAAGAGGGGACCTGAGTCATAAACTCAAAGTCTTGAACTTGTGCTAGGGCTTTGAAATTAGGACCTGGGACTTGAATTGCAGCCAGAACATTCAACTCGGGGCCTGGGACTTAAACTTTTGCCTCAAGCCTTGTACTTGGGGCCTGGGCCTTGAATTCAGGCCTAGGAATTCAACTTTCATCATGCGACCTGAATTCAAGGCCTGAGCCTTGAATGTTTTGACCTCTTCCTTAAACTCAGTGCCTGAGCCTTGACTCAGCACCTGGGAATTGAATTTGCAGCATGGGCATTGAACTTAGGATTGGGCCTCTATCTATCAGCCTGGGACTTGCATTCGGGTCCTGGGATGTAAAGCCACACCCCTGGCATTTAACTTGAGGCCTGGGCCTTGAACTTGGGACCTGGAATTTGAATTAGAGCTTGGGAGTTGAACTCAGGCTTGGGGCTGGTACTCGCATGCTGGGCCTTGAATTCACAATCTGGGACTTGAACTGGAGGCCTGGATCTTGTACTCAATGTTAGGCCTTGAACACACAGTATTCAACTTGAAGATGGGGACAGGGATGTTAACACAACCTGGGACATGAATTCTGCCTGGAAGTTGTTCTTGGATCTTGGGCGTTATTGAGGCTTGGGACTAGAACTTGCATGCTGGGCATTGTACTCACATCTTAGGATTTAAACTAGTCCCTGGACCTTGTACTTAGTGTCTAGGCCTTGAACTCACAGAGTGCAATTTGAACATGGGAACGGGTATATTAACAAAGCCTGGACCATGAATGTAGCCTGGGCTTTGAACTCAGGATCTGGGACTTGACCTCATGATTTAGGTATAAACTAGGAGCCTGAGACTGGAATTCACAGCTGTTGTATCAACTCAGAACCCCCAAAAGACCATGACAACTAATGCAAACAGAAAAACAGTCCTTTATTTGCAAGCTTGAGCTTAGTCCTCCGCACACTCACTAACGAGTGATGCTAAGAGGCTCCAAGCAAAAGATCAGCACAGTTTTTATAGTATTGAACAAACAAGTTGAGGAGATTTCCACACAAGAAGTTACATGATTGATAACATTTGTAAGGATTGCATAGTCAATTTTTTATTGGCCTATGTATGGAAGTTTGAGTTCACCTTAACCGCACTGCCCTTTTTTCTGAACTATTAGTCCATGTTTGATGGCTAGATGGTTGCAAAACCATTATGTTCTATTCTTAAGGGTGTGGTTTTTCCAAGAACTCTTTTTCTTTCTCTCAGGATTACTCTGAGGCACAAGATGGTGGATTTCATCTCAAAATGAAGTTTATTTGGCTCTTCACAATCTAGGGATTGAACTCATGGGGTGCTACTGGAAACGTTACCCTGGACCTTGAACTCTGAGCATGGGGCTTGAATCACAGCCTGATCTTGGAAATCACAATCCAGGTCCTGAACAGGATGCCTAAGCTATGAACTTGGAACCTAGGAATAGAACTCATATTAGGGGCTGAAACTCTGGGCCTGGGCCTTGAACTCAAAACTTGGGCCTTCAATTCATAGCCTGGGTCTTGAATACATAACCTGTGCCTTAAACTCTTGGCCTGGGCCTTCAACTCACAACATGGGCCTTGGTATTGTGTCCTGGTTCTTGAGCTGTGTCCCTGGACCTTGAATTCATAAAGAAAGGGATACTGGGACTTCATTTGGGGGATTGGGCTTTGAACTCATGGTCTCGGCCTTAGTCACAGGGTCTGGGCCTTGAACTGAAAGCCTGGGATTTTATCTCTGGGCCTGGGCCTTGAATTCAATTCCTTTTGATTCAGTTTGTAACACGGGCCATGAACTGTGTGCCTCAGCCTTGAATTGGGACCTGGAACTTGAACTCATAGACTGGGCCTGAAACTCGGGACCTGGGTATTAAATTCACAGATTAGTCCTTGAACTCACATCCTGGCCCTTGATCTCACAATGTTGAACTACAGGAGGATGAAGGGGATCTGGGACTTCAACATGGGGCCTCGGAGTTAAACTCACATCCTGGGTCTTAAACTTGCACCCAGGTTTGAAATCCGAGCCTGGGTATTGCATTTCAGCCTGAGCCTTGAACTTGGGGCCTGAGCCTTGAACTTTCATCCTCACCCTGGAACTGGTGTATGGGCCTTGATTCAGAGCCTGGGACTTGAATTTGCAGCCTCTGTCTTGAAGTCTTGGCCTGGGCTTTGAACTATCAGACTGACACTTGAATTTGGTGTCTGGAAATTGACTTCTCAGCCTAAGACTTCAATTCAGGGCTTGGCCTTGAACTCATCACCTAGGAGTTGAACTGTAGGACTGGCTCTTGATCTATCACTCTTGAATTCAGGGCTTGGGACTTGAACTCACATCCTGGTCATTAAATTCAGGATTTTGGCCCTGAATTCATGACCTAGGATTTCAACAATGGTTGTGGACTCAAGGACTGACCCTTTAACTCAGCATCTGGCACTTGAATTCTTACCCTGGAATTTTTACTCATGTCCTGCTACTTGAGCTCTTGGCTTGGGATTTAAATTCCTGGCCTAGACTTTGAACCCTTGGTGTGGGATTTGAACTCCTGGCCAGGACATTGAACTCATAGCTGGGGTACTTAACTCAATGCTTATGACTTGGCCTCATTGGTTGAGCTTGAATTCCAGGCCTGGGACTTGAATTCGGGGCCTGGGCCTTGAACTCACCACTCATGCCTTGAACTGTAGTCCTGGGAGTTGAACTCATAGCCTGGTCCTGACACTCGGGATTTAGTCATTGAACTCCCAGATTAGGCCTAAAACTTACAATCTGGGCCTTGAATTCATGGACTAGTACTGGAACATAACCCTGGATCTTAAACTCAGTGGGAAAGGTGAATATGTGACTTCAAATTGGAGCTAGGATTTAAACTGATGAGCTGGGCCTTAACCTCATGGGCCCTAGTATCAACTTCTGGGCCTGGAACTCAAGGTTTGGGATTTAAACACAGGGCCTGGGTATTGAACTTGTGTCCTGGGCCTTGAACTTGGGGTTTGGACCTTGAACTCAGAGACTGAGCCATTTACTCTCAGTCTGGCATTTGAACTGGGGCCCAGAGCCTTGAATTCAGGGTCTAGGACATAAATGCAGGGCTTGGAGTTTGAACTGAAAATCCAGGTCTCAAACTGCTGTTTGGAACTTGAACAGTTTATCTGGGACTTGAACTTATAGCTCAGCCTGAAACTCAGGGCCTGGGCCTTAACTCACTGTTGGTGCTTGAACTCATAGCCTGGGGCATGAACTCATTTGCTGGTAGTTTAATTGGTGCCTGGGACTTGAAATCAGGGCCTGAGGATTCAAATCATAGTCTGGATCTTGCATTCAGGGCCTGCAACTTAATGTACAGAGCTGGCATTTTTACTCTGGAGTCCTTGGCTACTTAGCTTGGGCAGGCCTGCTCAGGCATAAGCATCATCTATACTGTGGGCTCCTAACACTGTGCATGAGTATCCTGGGGTCCTTGGTTCTGTCAGTGCTGGGAACCCTGCTACTGCACATAAGGCATTGGTATCAAGGGTTCCTGGTACTGCACATGAATATCCTGAAGTGCTTGGGTCTTTTAGTACCAGTGAAAATGCTGACACACAAGATGCTTAGGATGCATCTGCATGCTGCTTAATCATATGCTCTTTTGTTATGACACACTAAAATGATTGTATAATTGAGTATATAGAATGTGAAAACAACGAGTCTTCTTACTGACATGGTAAGGTGGTGAATACAGGAACAAATGAACAGTAATTGGGTTTGCCAGGAATTCTGAATAAGCATTTATTCCATTTGGAATCATGTAATTTGTGTTACTTCCCGAAATTGGTCCCCATCTTTTATAAGTGAGATAATGGAATCTAGATCTGGTGATATTTTCACATATTTCCATCTGGGATCAGTCCAGTTCTGGGATCAATTCAGTATTTGATCAACAGAATATATTTATTTTTGTGGTTAGGGAGATTCTCATCTTTCTTCATAAAGGGGAAAGTGAATCAGATACAGGAAAAGATTTTTGTGGTCGAAAACCACACGAGCCAGGCAGGTGACAATGCTCTTAATTCTAGCATCTCAGATGTTTTTACAAAAGTGGTTCTAATTACAACTCAATAGAGTCAAGGATTTTTCTCAGCTTCATTCAGGGAATAAATGCCCTCAAAATGGAATACTATAGAGCATTGTCCTTGAGGAAAATCATGGCAACACATAGACCTCCAGTAGGCATGAAAGTCAGGGACAAACAAGCAAAAAATGCCATCAACACCGTATGGATAACAGAGAAAAGAAGTCTGATACAGCTCACTTAGAAACCTGTAGGAGGCTGAGAGCTGAGGATCAGGCTTCATGGCAGTCCATCGGGAGCCTCTATGAGGCTCTCATCACTAATTCATTACCTCAGAATTGGAAGTGGAACTGTTTTTCAATTGGTAGAGCATTAGACTTGATCTGAAGAGCTCTGGGGTTGCAACCAAGCCCAGTGTTCAAGACCAATGTCCACCACCACCAACACTCAGAGAAAGAAACGAAAAGCAATGTTCATCAATAATGTCCCATACTCATGATATTTGCAAAATCTCTAAATTATTGTCATCCAAACAAGAGTCAATTAGATTTTATTCATTCCCTGGTTAAACAGCCTTTCCTTTTCTCTTTGAAACTCAAAAAGTAATCTTTGAAGGGGCAGTGATATTTTCCTATCTTTCTCGGTTGCTAGAAAACTTAATGTGACTCAATGGTAATATAAATCCTGTTTCCTTATGCTTATGTGACTTAGAGAATCATAACTTTTTCTGGCTCCTAAAAAGTAGATGAAACTAGAGAACCTGAGAATTAATGTGAGATTCTGAGACAATGTAGGAGGCCATGTTACTTGCTGATTTGTCTCCTAAAATTTTAATCAACCCTATATTTGTCATTATACATATGTGAACAGATTTGTATGTTTAATCAGATTTTTTATCTGTCATTTGTACATTTGTAGATGCAAATATCTCTCTCTCTCTGTCTCTCTCTCTGTCTGTGTGTGTGTGTGTGTGTGTGTGTATGTGTGTGTGTGTGTGAGTCTATGTACAAACTGAAATGATGCAAAATTTCTTCATGGTTGTTAAAGTAGTTGAGGATGATTTCAAAGTTACTACTCGTATTATATTTTCAAAGAGTAAAAAGAGCCAAGCACTGGTGATGGTTGCCTGTAATCTCAGATACTCAGGAGATCTGATGATCGTGATTCAAAGCCAGTGTGGGCAGTCCGTGGGACTCCAAATAACCACCAACAGTGACTCTGTGGCTCAACTGGCAGGGTTCAGGCCTTGCTTGAAGAGAAAATGTCCCGACCCGCAGGACTTCAACGAGGGCAATGAACTTAAGCCAGAAGGAATGAAGGAAAAAGAAACAGGAAGAATGACAGCAAGACAAGGATACTGATCAAGCTGCTAATTTTTATTTTTCACACAAGGGTATTTATATGCTTGGAATAAGGAAGCTTTTTCATTGGCTGAAGTAGCTTCAGGGTACTTGCTTAGGGCAGGATGAAAAGACCGGATTCTATAAACAGCCTGGAGATGTTCCAGTGAGATAGTCCAGCTTATCATGTTGAGAGACTCCCTTTTGGCTCCCAACATCTCCCCCTTTCTTATTTAGAAAATTGACCATCAATTGTTGGCTGCTCTTTTTAAGGGGTGACAGAGACTCTGTTCCTTTAAGGGCCCAGGGATTTTTTTCCACTCCTGAAGGAGCGTCCTCACTCAGGGAGGGGAATTTTACAGGCCGTGGCATGTTTTTTGAGGAGACGGATTGTGGATATGCATGCCAACCGTCATGCACCAGAGTTTGCCACTCAGGAGTCTTGAGGTTTGGAATCTCGCAGATCCATCCCCCTGCAGTCTTACCTGCACCCTTGATTTGAGCATTTTTTTCTTCCTCCCATAGGTGCATCCCAAGCAGAGGGGCCTATAGGAGGAGGGACGAACCTATCCCTTATGGCAAGGGTGCAATAGGTCTTGCCCATTGAATGATCAGGAGTTATGAATGAGGAGAAGAGTTTTCTAAATAAGAAAAAAGAAGGGGGGGGTTCCCACTGGAACAAGCTCATGGCAAAACACTAAATAAAAGCCTGGGATGAATCCTAGATCTCAATGCCTTGGTCTGCCATATCAAGGTGATGGGGATGAACTTGTATGGGCTTAGAAGCCAAGAGATTAATCTGTTATTTAATAAATTCAAACAAGAGGGTCCACGTCTGGAGTTCTAGCTGCATCTGTAAGAGAAAAGGCATCATCCTCGGGGGGAAGGTTACCCCTGGGTCGTGTAAGCCATTCACCTGTTTTATCAAGCATTTTGGCAGCCACCTTGGGACCGATACTAAAAATCCAAATACCCAAGCCCATATTTATATGTTTTTTGGGTAGTTTGGATGGGCTCAATGATTCCTTGCCCTGATTTTCCAAGACCCATACCAGGGACAAAATCCATACAGAGCATTTGATGAGTAACCACAGAATTGGGACTAGTAAGGATAACTTCCATCTGGGTCAAGATATCCCGGCCCCATAGGTTAACAGGGAGGTCAGGAACAACAAAAGGAGTAACAGTTCCCCTATTGCCCTCTTTGTCAGTCCAATTAGGAACCCTGGAGCTGACCAAAGGGTTTTTTGACTGTCCTATGCCTTTAAGGTCAGTTAGGGATGAGGTAAGGGGCCAACTTGATGGCCAATACTTTTGGGAAATAACTGTGGTATCTGCACCAGTATCCAATATTCTCTGAAACTCCTTACCTTCAACTCACAGGGTGAGGGTGGGTCTTTTTTGAGTGACAGGCTGAACCAAATACTCATCAGAAGATGCCAAAGAAGCAGTTCCTCATGCTGTGGTCTGAGCAGTGGAAGAACCCCCTGAATTTAATGGGGGCACTACCAATTGTGCAAGCCTAGTTCCAGCTGGAATAACTGCAATTCCATTAATGGCCATGGCCAAAATTTTTATTTCTCCTGTATAATCGTTATCAATAATACCAGGAAAAACTTGGACACCTTGTAAGGTAGCAGAGGCTCTTCCAAGAATAAGGGCACACATATGAGACGGAGGAAGTCCCAGAGTCCCAGTGGATATTATTTGAGGTCCTTGCATAGAGTCTAGTACTGTGTCGGTGGTGGCACAGAGGTCCAGTCCTGCACTTCCTGGGGTTGCCCGCTGGAGGGAGGCAATCGTGGAGAGAGTTGGGGGGCTTGTGTTGGACCGGGAGTTTGGGAGGGGACAAACCCTATCGCCCCTGGGCTTGTCTTGGGGATAGTCGGGTCCAGGGGCTGGCCCCTAGGGAAGTTTCCCAAAAAACCGAGAGAGAATGGGTTGCCCAAAGGCATTTGTTTTGGATCTACTTTCGCTGGCCCAATGACGGCCTTTACCACATTTGGGACAAAGAGTGACAGGGAGTGGTCTACCTGTAGCTTGGGAGGGCATTGCTCCTTGGCTTTGTTTGCTGAAGAGACATTCACATGCAAAGTGACCAGGTTGTTGACAATTAAAGCAAGAATGCAAGCTGGGGACTGAACCTTGAAATGCCTTGGTAAAAGCAGCGCCTATGGTGAGCCATATGGCTTGAATGTTCCTATTCCAGCACAAAGCCTGACAAACTCAGAGAGGTCACCCTTGTTTTTATGTGGCTGGAGGACATCTTGGCATGCCGGATTAGCATTTTCAAAGGCAAGATGTTTAACAAAGGCACTTACACTCTCACTGGGCCCAAAAAGCCTTTCTGCAGCCAAGTTAAGCTGGGAGACAAAGTCACTGTAGGGTTCATCTGGCCCCTGTCTAACTTTTGTCAGGGAAGTAGTAGTAGATCCCTTTTGAGGGAGACGCTTCCAAGCATAAAGGCCAGCATTTTGAATTTGTGCCAAATGTCCAGTAGGAAAGCGCACCTGTTTAGCATTGGTATCAAAGGGCACATTACCCAAAAGTTTAGTATAGGTCCAGGTTTTTTTTGTTTTTTTTTTTATTTGTGAACATACTGTACAGAGGGGTTACAATTACATGGGCAGGATAATGCGTACCTTTCTTACCAAGCATTGCAGCCTTCTCCATTGTTTACCCTTCACATTCCTTCCCAGCCTCTCCGCTCACCCCCCAAACAAGCCTCCCGCCCTCCCCCCGTGCACCAACGTTGTAAAGCTCGTATTCGACATGACAACTTGTACTTCTCATTGTTGCAACAGGTCCACTTGCATCCTTAAACGACTTATTTTTCCCCATCTCTTCCACAAGTTATTCTGACATCAAATATAGTGAAAGCAGTGGTTATAATGTGGGGGAGGGACATACAAAGCAACAAAGAGATAATCTTATAAATGTGTTAGAAACACATGCATGAAAGAAAAAAAACATTAAAATACATATCAAAGGGTTCATTTTCCTAACATCACATTATCTGACCTTTTCCGCTTGACTCATACATATACTAGATATTGCAAATAAGGGAAACTGTGGGACCTATGTTTCTTTGGGCCTGGCTTACTTCACTTAATATAATTTTTTCTGTTTTTTCCATTTCCTAACAAATGGGGCAATGTCATTCTTTCTGATGGAGGCATAGAATTCCATTGTGTATATATACCACATTTTCTTGATTCATTCATCTACTGAGGGGCATCTGGGTTGGTTCCATATCTTAGCTATGGAAAATAATGCTGCAATAAACATAGTTGTGCTGGTAGCTTTAGTGTGGTCTTGTTTGTAAACATTTGGGTAAATGTCCAAAAGTGGGATTGCTGGGTCATAGGGGAGGTCTATGTGAAGTCTTTTGAGGAACCTCCATACTGCTTTCCAAAGTGGTTGAAAAAGTTTACATTCCCACCAACAATGAAGTAAGGTTCCATTCTATCCACATCCCCTCCAGCATCTGTTTTTAGAATGCCTAGCTACAACAATAAGACAAGATGCAGACATAAAGGGGATCCAAATAGGGAAAGGAGAAATAAATCTCTCCCTCTTTGCAGATGACATGATTTTGTATTTAAAGAATCCCATAGACTCCACTCCCAAATTACTCAAGCTGATTCAAAACTTTGGCAACGTAGCAGGGTATAAAGTTAACCCCCAAAAATCAATGGCTTTTCTGTATGCCAACAATGAGAAAAGTGTGGCTGAAATTAGGAAAGCAACTCCACTTGTAATAGCCCAACAAAAAATAAAATACCTAGGAATTAACCAAAGAAGTGAAGGACCTCTATGATGAAAACTTTAAAATCTTGAAAAAGGAAATCAAAACAGAACTTAGAAAATGGCAAAACTCCCATGCTCCTAGATGGAAAGATTAACATTGTGAAAATGGCAATACTTCTCAAGGCTATCTACAAATTCAACACGATACCTGTCAAAATTCCAACCTCATTCTTCAAGGAAATAGAAGAGGCAATCCAAAAATTCATATGAAACAATAAAAGACCCTGAATAGCAAAAACGCTCCTCAATGGAAAGAACACTGCTGGGGGAATATCAATACCAAATTTCAAACTCTACTATAAAGCCATAGTAATCAAAACAGCTTGGTATTGGCATAAGAACAGACCTCAGGACCAATGGAATAGAATTGATAACCCAGAAATGAACCTACAGACTAATAGACATCTAATCTTCCATAAGGGAACTCAAACAATAGAATGGAAGAAAGACATCATCTTCAGTAAATGGTGCTGGCAAAATTGGTTAACTACTTGTAGGAAACTAAAGCTAGATCCTTATATATCACCCTGCACCAGAATCAACTCCAAATATATCAAAGACCTTGAAGTCAAAGCAGACAATCTGAAAACATTACAGGATGGAATAGGAGAAACCCTAGGTCTCCTTGGCGCAGGTCGAAATTTTCTGAATAGAGACCCGGAAACACAACAAATCAAAGAAAGGTTGGACAAATGGGATTGCATGAAGTTGCAGAGCTTCTGCATGGCAAAGGACATAGATAGCAAGATCAATAGAAAGCCCACGGATTGGGAGAAGATCTTCATTAGCCATACAACAGACAAGGGTTTCATATCTAAAATATACTTGGAACTCAAAAATTAAATCTCCCAACAACAAATCCTCAAAGAAACAACTGCCCAATAAATAAGTGGGCTAAAGACTTAAAGAGAAACTTCTCTGAAGAAGAAAGAAGGATGGCCAATAGACACATGAAGAAGTGCTCAACATCTCTTGCCATAAAAGAAATGCAAATCAAAACAACATTTAGATACCACCTCATTCCAGTTAGAATGGCAAAAATTAAGAACTCTGACAACAATAGGTCCAGGTTTTTGAAGATGTTTTAGCCAAATTTTTTTGCGCGGTCTCTCTACATTGTTCCTATAAGTCCGCATTCCATAAAACAAAATCACCCCCACTAAGTGTGGTGTGGGCCAAGAATTTCAAATCATTAGGGGTGAGCCAGCTCACACTTTGGTTTTCTAACAAGGCTAACGTATAAAGGGCAGGTTGGCCATATTGGGCACATGTATTTTTAAGCTTTTGAACAAACCGAAGGCTAAGCCTCTTATACTCTTGTTGGCCTTTTCTCTGGGTGGGTGGTTCCTCTTCATCCTCAGTATCCTGTTCCTCATCCTCCTTTTCCTCCTCTTCTGATTTGTCCTCCTCACCTTCTGAGTTCCTATCTGTCTGGCTCCGAGTTACTGGAAAGGCGAGAACTGATTGATGGCGTGATCTAACCTTAATTTTATTAGGTAGTTTTGGCGTATTGGCCAAGGCCAGTGTGCGGAGTTCATAATCAAGGGACTGCGGTTCTTTTAAAAGTTGAAGGTGTTCTCGCATATGTTGAAGGGCCTCAAATGTAAAGGGGCCAGGTTCGGTAAAGGGAGGAGAGCAAAAAACATCTGGAGGGGCAGTGGGCCCTTGAAGGGCTCAGCCACAAAAGGAAGGGAGCGCATAGGAGGGATGCAGAATGTTTGAGGTAGAGGGTTTAGTCTGAGGTAGGGGGTGACTGAGTAAGGGGGTGGCCTCCTCCTCGGGACGTTAATTATCCTGAGGGGAACAGGCAGCCTGGAGTATGGGATAAAGATGTTTATCTACCTTTTGAGAGGAAGTTTCTAGAGATTTTAGGGAGGTTTTAGATTCTGTAAATTGAGCAGAGGACATAGCTAATACAATGGATGGGCAAGCCGCGGGGGGCCGAGAGGCATGTTGGAGAACCTCCTTTCCCACTTTTACAAGTTTTAAAATTCCATTGTCAAATAGAGAACATTTTAAAATTTCATTAATCCAATTCCAATAGGAAAAGGCGGTAGCAGGAACCTTTTCTGGACCAAAGGTTTCATAATAATCTTTTAAACAATTTCCTACTCTTTGCCATCTTTTTGCATCTATGGTTCCTTCAAGGGGGAAACAAGGACACAAGTACTCTATGTAGGAAAAAAATTCTAAATCCTTTTTCTTACCCCACCTTCCCTGTGTCTTGAGGACCTCCTTGAGGCCTGACAGAAATAGAACATGTGACGATATTGCTTGTCACATGGTGGGTCACTCACCATGAGCTGTCCCCACTCTCTTCCTGGATCTGTCTCTCGGCAGGGTCTGTTGAGGTGATCTTGGACTGTATTGGCCATGTTTTCTCAGAAGACGGCGTTCCTTCCTTAGTCAGAGGTTCGTTCCCCACGTTGGGCGCCAGTCTTCCCGACCCGCAGGACTTCAACAAGGGCAATGAACCTAATCGAGAAGGAATGAAGGGACAAGAGACACGAAGAATGACAGCGGACAAGGATTCTGATCAAGCTGCTAATTTTTATTTTTCACACAAGGGTATTTATATACTTAGAATAAGGAAGCTTTTTCATTGGCCGAAGCAGCTGCAGGGTGCTTGCTTAGGGCAAGGTGAAAAGTTGGTCTTTAGTAGCTGCAGGGTGCTTGCTTAGGGCAGGATGAAAAGACCGGATTCTGTAAAGAGCCTGGAGATGTTCCAGAGAGATAGTCAAGCTTATCATGTTGAGAGACTCCCTTTTGGCTCACAACAAGGAAAAGTACAGACTCCCAACTCAGAGTAAAAAATATGACATTTAACAAATTTAAATAGCAAGAACAAATATTCACAATATTCTTCTAACACTGAACATTTACAAACATTGTGTTAGGCAGAAGTGCTTCAAAATATTGCTTTATTTTTTCACGGCATTATATACTTAGCCAAATTAGAGTTCGAAATCGATCAATTCAAAATTTTCCTTCAAAAAAGCCCAAACACATATCACAATTTTTTTCTATATGAAGGAGAATGTGTGAGATCAATGTGTTTTACCTACATATTCTTAGATTCTTACAGTATGCTATATATTATTAAGAGTTTGCCATGAATGACTTACTGATAGCAGATATTACTATAATACAAGGAAATCTTTGTGAATATTGAGATTCCAAGATGGAGCATCGAATTCTCTCTCTTCTGAAAATACCAAGCACCCATTAATTAGCATGTGTGGGTTGTTCATTGAAGAAAACTGAGGAAAGGACTATTTCCTACCCTCTAAGTGTAAGTGTATCCTTCAAAATAGGTACTTTGCATGGGAATATGTTTCATTTTATCATTATTGCTGTAGAATATAATAAAAAATATGAGAAAAATATAGAGATATTTGATCTCTCATACAAATATCCCGTCAACTTCTGTGTTCCAAAAAGAAGAATAGGTAGAAAAATTTTACGGGTTTTGTCAATAATTTTGCAACCTATTTTTCAAGGTTGAAGATTCTAATGTATCTCAATATTTCTCATGTGTTATCTAATCTGTAGAAGGGTTCTCAGACATCTTCTTATAGCCTATGGCATGGCAAAAACAGATTCTTGTATGCATATATAAAATATCAACCAAAAGTTATTAGCTTGAGGGAAAAATGTAGACGTTATAAAGATATACTTTTGTACAGAGAACCTGACAAAAACACATGCATCATATTTCTGAAATGCTCAAAGAAGATCAAGCTGTAACTTTTTTTTCCAGTATGTATATTATTTTTTATTGTGAAAATACTGTACAGAGGGGTTACAGTTACATGGGCAAGATAATGAGTATATTTCTTATCAAGCATTGTAGCCTCCTCCTTTGTTTCCCCTTCCCATCCCTTCCCATCCCTCCCACCAAGATTGTAAAGATCATTTTTCAACATAACGACTTGTACATCTCATTGTTGCAAAAGATCCACCTGTATCTCTATTTAAACGATTTATTTTTTCCCTTCCACTCCACAATTTATACCAACCTCAAATACAGTGAAAGCAGGGGTTATACTGTGGGGGAGGGACATACAAAGCAACAAAGAAATAATCTTATAATTGTGTTAGAAACAATCGCATGAAAGAAAAAGAGAACTTTTGAATACATATCTTAGGGTTCATTTCCCTAACATCAACTTATCTGACCTTTTCTGCTTGACTGAAAAATATACTAATTATTGTAAATAAGGGAAACTATGGGACCTAAATTTCTTTGGGCCTGGCTTACTTCACTTTTTGTAATATTTTCCAAGTCTTTCCATTTCCTAACAAATGGGAAAATGTCATTCTTTCTGATGGAGGCATAGAATTGCATTGTGTGTATATATAGCATATTTTCTTGATCCATTCATTAACTGAGGGGCATCTGGGTTGGTTCCATAAATTATCTATGGTAAATAATGCTGCAATAAACATAGTCATGCTGGTAGCTTTAGTGTGGCATTGTTTGTGATAATTTGGGTAAATGCCCAAAAGTGGGATTACTGGGTCATAGGGGAGCTCTATGTGGAGTCTTTTGAGGAACATCCATACTGCTTTAAAAAGTGGTTGAACAAGTTTACACTCCCACCAACAATGCAGTAAGGTTCCCGACTGTCCACATTTCCTCCATAAGCTGTAACTTTCGACTGTAATTCACAAAACTTTCATGAAACCATATCCGATGAATCTAATGTTGTTTTCAACTTGGATGTAATTTGCTCCACATATTTAAGACAGCAACCATCATTTTATAGCTGATTTGCCAATCCTGTCCACAACATTACTAATACTAAATGAAATAGCTTTCGCAGGATATTTTAGGAAGATATAGCTTGCTAAAAATACATTGGAGGTTTGGATTCCTATTTAATGAATAGAGTTCAAATGTTTAACTACAGAATAGGAAGATTCACATGTGAGAATCTTGCTCATATTTATGATAGGTGTGGAAAGATAAGGGTTTCTGATTATGGACATATTTGGGCAACAGTATTTCTCCTACTTTGTAATTTCAATAATTATCAGGAATTCGGCAGAAATACTTGAAAAAAAATGATTTCAACATTGATTTATAAATGATGGCATGGAATCTGGAGACTAAGGGAAACCTGTGCCTTTTCGATTGATGTAGGCATGTAAAGAAAAGAGAACTACATACATATGCCTGTATATGTACTACAAACCCATCAACATAAGTATCAATTTGTAAACCTAACTGTTGTGAAGAGGTATTTAAGAAAACTCTTCTTATTGATTGAATCTTATTATCATGGTGATGCACAGAGTGAGCCGCCATACCAACAGAGAGATTTCGGGACAAAGGTGCCAGATCAGCATATGAGCAGATTCTACTCACCAACACCAAGACCTGAGAAGGAGCCAGAAATCTTCATTTTGGTGATCACAGACCATGGATGGCCCAGGAACCAAAAGTCTAGTGTGAGTAGAAACCTGACATCCTCACTTTTTCTCTCAGAGCAGTGATGGGAAGGAAGCTCCTTTTATACCACCAGAGAAGATCTCCATCTTTGTTACTGACAAAGGCTGGGCCAAGCAACAAGCTTCAACTCAGGCCTTATAAGAAAACATTTGAAGGATAGCCAATAGACACATGAAGAAATGCTCAACCTCCCTAGCCATAAAAAGTGCAACTCAAAACAACGTTGAGATACCACCTCACCCGAGTTAGAATGGCTATAATCAAGAACTCTAATAATACCAGATGCTGGAAGGGATGTGGACAGAAGGGAACCCTACTTCATTTTTGGTGGTGTGTAAACTTGTTCAACCATTTTGAAAAGTACATGGAGGGTCCTAAAAAGACTCCACCTAAAGCTCTCCTATGACCTAATAATCCCACTTTTGGGCATTTACCCAAATGATCACAAACAAAACCAAACTAAAGCTATCAGCACAACTATGTTTATTGCAGCATTATTTACCATAGCTAAGATATGGAAACAACCCAGATGCCCCTCCGTAGATGAAAGGCTAAAGAAAATGTGGTATATATACACAATGGAATTCTATGCCTCCATCAGAAAGAATCGCATCACCACATTTGTTAGCAAATGGAAAAACATTGAAAAAATTATATTAAGTGATGTAAGACAGGCCCATAGAAACATATGTCTCATAGTTTCCTTTATTTGAAATAACTAATATATGTGTGGGACAAGCAGGAAAGTTCAGATAAGATGATGTTAAGCGAAATGAACCCCAAGATAGGGACAAAAGTTGTTTTTTTTTTCTTTCCTGCTATTGTTATTAATGTATTTATAAGGCACTGTGTGTGTGTGTGTGTGTGTGTGTGTGTGTGTGTGTGTGTGTGTGCTTTGTATGTCCCTTCTCCATAGTATAGCGCCTGTCTTCACTGTATTTGATGATGATAGAATTTGGGGAGGGTATGGGAAAAAACAAATTGTTTATGTAAGGATAGATATTGACCCTTTGAAACAATGAGGTGTACAAAATTCTATGTCAAAAACAAACTTTACAATTTAAGCGAGGTGGAGAGGAGTTGTGTAGCTGAGGAAATAGGAATAAAGTGGTGGTAGGGGGGAAAAAGGAGGAAGCAACAATGCTGCATAAGAAATGTACTCATTACCTTTCTCATACAACTGTAACCTCTTCTGTACAGTATGTTCACAATTAAACTTAATTGTAACCCCTCTATAAGATATTTTACAATAAAGAAAGGAATGTTAAAGAGCAAAAATGTCAATATTCTATAATTTATAAATTAACAATTGATGACATTCTATTATAGCATAACAGGACCCATATGAAGATAGTTCCTACATGGTGGCAATGTATAATGTCTACAAAGATAATGCTATCTGCTGTTAATGTACATTCCGGTCTTAGGCCTCAGGCACTACTTGTTTGATTCTTTTGAAGACAAAATAGCAAATATCACTGTTTGGTTTCTAATATATTGTTTTGCAAATACATTTTCTAAGTGTGTATTATGTAGCAAGGCTATGTGATTTTCAAAAGTAATTTACTATGTAGCTGTTCAAGGGTCTTTGTTAATTAGCTTTCCATCACAGTGGCAGAGTAATTGCGATAATCAACTCAAAAGGAGGAAAGATTGATGTAGGTTTCTTCATGGTTTCAGAGATTGCAGTCTACAGAGCCTTGTGGCCTCATTGTTTTCAGCCTGTTCTGGCACATTTCATCAGGTGGTGGAGATCTGTTTCTCTGATATCAGACAGAAGAGGGATAGGAAAGGGCTCCATTCCCATTACCACATTCAAGGAGATTCTCCAGTTATCTTCCTCCCCTTCATGAGGTTATGCCTTCTATGGATGTAACCACTTAAAATCATATTTTCCAAGTCTTTTAATTTCCTAAAAGATGGACCACGTTGTTCTTTCTGTTACAGGCATAGAATGCCATTTATATACACCACATTTTCTAGATCCTCTTGTCTACTGAGGAGCATCGTGTTTGCTATCATATCTTAGGTAGGGTGAATAGTACTGTTACAAATATGCATGTACTGGTTGCTGTAGTATGGCCTTGTTTGTTTTTATTTGGATAATGCTCAAAAATGGGATTGTTGGATCATAATGGGTCTCTATGTGTAGTGTTTTGATGAACATGCATATTGCTTTTCAAAGTGGTAGAACCAGTTTAGACTAACCAATCATGCAGTAGGGTTCCCTTTTGGGCTCATGCTCTCCTGAACTTTTGTTATTAATTTTCTTGTTCATAGGCATTCTAACTGGGATGAGGTGGAAACTCAATATTGTTTTGATCTGCCAGTTTTGTTGTTTATGGCACCAAAGTTCAGCATTTCTTCCTATATCTCCTGGACTTCCTTATTTCATATTTAGAGAAGTCTCTCTTTAAGTCTTAGACCAATTGTTGGATTTGTTTTTGGAGGAATAAATTTTTGGAGTTCTAAGTATAATTTAGATATGAGACCCTTTTTTGTTTTTTAGCTATTGAAGATTTTCTCCCAATCTATCATCCTTCTTGCTAGCTATGTCCTTTGCCATGCAGAAGCTCTAGAGTTTCATGCAATCTCGTTCATTCAACACTTCTTTTAATTGTTGTGTTTCTATATTAACAACATTTTGGAATGTGCCAAGGATCCCTGGAGTTTCTCTCATTCCTTCCTGTAATGTTTCCAAGGGTTTTGCTTTTCCTTGGAGGTGTTTGTAATTGATTCTGGTTCAGGGTGAAATATAGGATCTAATTTTACTTTTCTACAGTGTTTATGAAATTTTCCATCAATACTTATTGAAGAGGATGTCTATCTTCTATTCATTTTTCTTTTTGGCATCCATGAGGAAGACTAGTTGTAGGTGTGTGGGTTCATTCCTGTTTCTTTGGTTCCATTCCATTGGTCTTCAGGTCTGTTCTTTAGGCATTATTAAGCTCTTTTGATTAATGTGGCCCTGTCATACATTTTCGAGTTTAGTGTTGTCATTCCTCCAGCATTGTTTTTTTTCTAGTAAGGACTATTTTTGCTATTTGGTATTATTTATTCTTCTATATGAAATCTTGGATAGCTTCTTCTTGTCCATTGAAGAATGAGGTTGGGATATTGAAGGATAAGACATTGGATTTGTAGCTAGTCTTTGACATTATTGCTATTTTCGGGAAGGTAATCTTCCAAATCCAGAAGCATGGGAGGTTTTTCTCCTGACTTAGCTCTGCTTTAATTCCTTTTTCCAAGTTTTTAAGCTTTTCAGCATAAAGCATCTTCAGTACTTTAATTCCAATATATTTATTTGTTTCTGTGGCTATTACAAAAGGAATTGTTTTCCTGATTTCAGCTCTGATATCCTCATTATTAGCATAAAAGAAAGCCATTGTTTTTTGAAGGGTAATTTTATACTTGCTACTTGGTCAGAGATTTAACTTAGCTTGAGTAACTTGGGATTGGAGTCAATGGTACTTTAAATGAAAGATCATGTTATATGCAAAGAGGGAGAAATTTACTTGATCTTTCCCTATTTAGATCCCCTTTATGTTTGTATATGGTCTAATTGCTCTAGAGGTACCTTCTAATGTTATTCAGAAGAAGAGTGGAGACAGTGTAAATCCCTGTGTTCTTCTAGAGTTTATAGGAAATGGTTTTAGCTTTATGCCATTAAGTATAATGCTCGCTGTAGAATTGTTATACAGAGCCTATATTTTTTTGATAAATGTTCCCTAGATTCTTAGTTTGTCATTACTTTCTTCAAAAAGGGGAATTTGATCATGTCAAGTGTTTTTTTCTGCATCTATTGAGATAATCATATGGTTATTATCCTTGCTTTTGTTTATGTGGTGTATTGCATTACTTAATTTGTGTATGTTGATCCCGCTGTTCATCCTTCTCACTGTCACGTAATAGTCTGCACAGTATCAATTCAGTGGAAGGAAAGGTTTCTTAAAGCAGTCAAGGAAAAAAGATCAATCACGCGTAAAGGGAAACCAATCAGAATAACTTTAGATTTCTCAGCAGAAACGATTAAAGCAAGAAGAGCCTGGAATAATGTATGCCACACCATAAAGATAAACAATTATCAACATATACTATACCCAGAAAAACCCTTTCATAACGGTGTGTCAAATAAAACCTTCCACAAGAAATAGAAAGTTAAACAATATATCTGCACCAAACCATCCCCACAAAAGGTCATTAAAGATGTCCTAAACACAGAAAACCCACAGCACAATAAAGGCCAAGAAACTTCCCCCAAACAAAAATCGAAGAAGCATAGGAAGAACCCATATGGCACTGCCCCCCGAAGGTTAGTTTTATGGCAGGAACTACTAAACACCTCTCAGCCTAACTCTCAATATAAATGGATTTAAATCTCCAATTATGCTACAAACACTGTTTAGTTGTATCAAAAGCAAGAGGCTTTTATCTCTTGTTTTCAAGAGACACACATTACTCAGAAAACAAACATATTCAGAAAGTGAAACACTGGAATAAAATCTATCAAGCACACAGCCCAAATAAACAGGATGGTGTAAGATCCTAATATCAGATAAAATTGAGTTCAAATTAAAATTAGCCAGAAGAGAAAAGGAAGGTCTTTATACCCTAATCGAGGGTTCTCACCTTCAGGACAATATTACAGTTCTAAATATATATTCACCAAAAATAGAGAACATAAATTTATCCAGGAAACACTACTTTCCCTAAAATCACATATAGATCAAAGACATTAACTATTTGGGACTTTAACAAACCATTATCCCCACTCGATAGATCAACCAGGCAAAAACTCAACAGAAAAAAATCTCAGTCCTAAATAACTGCATAGATCATCTAGACTTAATAGATATCTACCGAATATTTCTCCCAACAGGATCAAGATACACGTTTTCTTAGTAGCAGTTGCAACATTCTCCAAAATGAACCACATTTTAGGTTAAAAAGTGAATTTGTCCAAACACAGATATATTGAAATTTTGCCTGGCCTTCAAACAAACTACAAGGGAATAAAATTATAATTCATCACCAAAATCCACTAAAGAAAATCCTGTAACACATAGAGGCCGAACAACACACTGTTGAACCACCAATAGGTCAATAAAGAGATTATAAGGAAATCCAAGGTTTCATGATATTTAACAAAAATCAACAGACAAATTCTAATCTCATGTGGGACAAAGAAAAGACGGTACTCAGCGGCAACTTAGGGCTCTGAGTCCCCACATCATCTAACTCGACAGATCTGAAACCAATAAAATAACAAGGCACCTGAAAGTCCATAAAAATTAGCCACAAGCTAAACCCCAATCTAGTAAATGGAAATAAATAAAATTAAGCAGAATTAAATGAAGTATGGGCCAAAAAAGTAGAGAAAGAATAAAGAAATTGACAGACCCTTATCAAACCTTATCAGAAATGCAAGGGAACACAGCCATACAAACAAACTAATACCTGACAATGGAAACATCATCACTCACATACAAAAAAGATTCAGAACATTATAAGGTAAAAATTCCCAAACCTTCATGCTAATAATCTTGAAAATCTCGATGAAATGACAAGTTTCTTGCAAATATCAACATGTCCAAACTAAACTAAGATGATTTAAATCAACTTAACAAACCGATATCAAGCATCAAAATAGAACCAGAAATAAAAGACCTCTCACCACATGGATTTACAGCTGAATCTATAAGTCTTTCAAAGCCGAACTCACACAAATACTCCACCTCTTCAGTGAGATTGAAAGTGAAAATTTACTACCAGACCCTTTCTATGAAGCCATTCTAACCTTCATACCAAAACCAGGCAGGGATTCTTCAATGAAAGAGAACTATTACGTCGATGAATATCGAAAACAATTTCCTCAACAAAATTTTGTGCAATAGAATTTAACAATTCATTAAAAATGATAAACTACTATCAAACAGGATTAATTTCACATATGCATTTCTGGTTCAATATGTGCAAATTAATTAATATAATTTATCATATCAACAAGAGCAAGGATAAGAACCTCATGATTATCTCAATGGATGCAGAAAAAGAATTCGACAAAACTTTATGATGAAAGTTCTGGAAAAACTAGGAATTCATGGAACCTTCTTCAATATAGTGAAGGCTGTTTACAACAAATCTACAGCCAGCATTATATTTAAAGATTAATATATAGAGCCATTTCATCTAAATTCAGGAAAAAAAGAAAGACATCAAATCTCTCCATTTCTCTTCAATTTAACACTAGACTTCAAGAGTAAGAAGAAAAATGCAAATATAAAGGGAATTCAAATAGGGAAAGATGAAGATAACTCTCCCTTTTTGCAGATGGCATGATCTGTATTTAAAGAACACCATGTACTCCACGACCAAGTTATTCCACCTGGATCAAAACTTTGGTAAAATAGCAGGATACAAAATTACCCTCAAATATTAATTCCTGTCCTTTATTCCAATGAGGTGAGAGTGCATCTGAAATCAGAAAACAACTTCTTTTCTAATAACCCCACTGGGTAGGGGGGGGATATTTAGGAGTTAACTAAAAAAGTAAAGGACGTGTAGGATGAAAACTAAAAACTTGAAAAAGGAAATTAAAGCATACTAAAGAAGTAGAAAAATGTCCCAAGGTCCTGGTGGGAAAATTAACACTGTGTAAATGGCAATATTGCCAAAGGCTATCTACAAATTCAATGTGATACCTATAAATATGCCAACTTCATTCCTCAAGAATACCAGGCATAACAAGAACAAGGCTTAACAGAAAGAACAGTAATGGAGTAATATCAATACCAAATTTCAAACTCTCTTACAAAGACATAGTAATCAAAACAGCTTGGTACTGACACAAGAACAGATCTGAATACCCATGGGATAGAACTGAAGAACCAGAAATGATCCCACAAACCTAGAGCCACCTACTCCTGGATAAACAAGCTAAAAACAGAATGGAAGAAAGACAGCCTCTTTAGTAAGTGGTGCTGGCAAAATTGATTAATCATCTGGAGAAAAATAAAGCTAAATAGTCATATATCACCTTGCACCACATTCAACTCTGAATGGATCAAAGATCTCAAAGTCAAAGCAGACAACCTGAAAGAAGAAATTAGAGAAAGCCTAGGGCTCCTTGGCATGGCCCAAAATATTTTTAAAAATACACAAAAAATTAGAAACCCAACAAATCAAAGAAAGTTTGGACAAATGGAATTTCATGGATATGGGGAGCTCCTACATGGCAAAGGACATAACTAGCAAGATCAATAGAAAGCTCATACACAGATTTGGAGATATTCATAGTCTTACAATGGACAGTGGTCTCATATCTAAAAGGTACTTAGAACTCAGAAAATTACATCTGCCAATAACAGATCCTCAAACAAACAACTGCCCTATTAATAAGTGGGATCAAGACATAAAGAGAGACTCCTCTGAAGAGGAAATATGAATGGCCAATACACACATGAGGAAAGGTTCAACTTTTCTAGTCATGAAAGAAATGAAAATCAAAAGAACATTGAGATTTTACCTCACATCAGTTACAATGGCTATAATCAATAAATCTAATAACAACAGCTCCTGGAAGGGATGGGCCAAAAGGGAACCCTATTGCTTTGCAAGTGGCAGTGTAAAATTTTTGACCCATTTTGAAAATCAATATGGAGGTTTCTGAAAAGACTGCACATAGAGTTCCCCTGTGACTTGGCAACCCCACTTTTAGGCATTTACTCAAACGATGACATACGAGGCCATACTCAAGCCACCAGCACATATGTTTATCACAGAATTATTCACCATAGATAACATACTGAACCAACCCAGATACCCCTAGATGAATTGATCGAGAAAATGTGATATATATGTATGTATATACATATATATATCCATATATACATATATGTATATTACATGTACACGTATATATGTGATATACATATATATCCCATATATATGTATTATATACACACATATATGTACACACACATATATATGTGGAATTGAATGCCTTCATCAGAAAGAATGGCATGACCCCATTAGTAAGGAAATGGAAAGAGTTGGAAAAAAATATATTAAGTAAGTCAGACCCAAAGAAAACTACGTCCTATGGTGTCCTTTATCTGCATTAAGTAGTATATGTCCAGGACAATTTGAAGAGTCAAAATCTATGTACATTACCATGTAAACTAATGCTAAACAAAGTGAAACATGATTGGTACAGAAGAGATTGTTCTCTTTCTTGTTGTTATTTTAATATACTTATAATCTACTAAATCATTTTTTTCTTTGTATGTTCTTCCCCCATGGTACAACTCCTTTTGTCTCTGAATTTGATTCTCGTGTCCTGCATCTTGTATATACAATTTTGTAATTTGGGGAGGGGAAGGGAAATAAAGAAATGCTAAAGTAAGGATATAAGATGACCCAATGTAACAATTAGATGTACAAGACACTAGGTTGAAAATGAACTTTACAGCTTTGTGGGGTAGGGACCTGTGAGAAATTCAATAGGGATGGTAGGGGATAAACAAAGAGGGGTAAGAATGCTTGATATGATAGCAAAGGGACTCATTACCTTGCCCATATAACTGTAACATCTCCCCCTCTGTCTATGTGGATGCAATAAAAATATATTGGTTCATCGCTTATTTGATTGCACTATAAAACAACTGAAACATAGGTCCAATGGTTTCCCTCATTTGCAACATTTAGTATATGTCTCAGTCAAGCAGAAAAGGTCAGATAAGGTGATGTTAGGGAAAGGAACCCTAAGATATGTATTCAAATGTTTTTTTTTTCTTTCATGCGATTGTTTCTACACATTCATAAGATTATTTCTTTGTTGCTTTGTATGTCCCTCCCCAGCAGAATAACCCCTGCTTTCACTGTATTTGAAGTTGGTATAATTTGTGGAGGGGAAGAGGAAAAACAAGTCGTTTAAATAGGGATACAGGTGGACCCATTGCAACAATGAGATGTATAAGTCATTATATCGAAAAATGAACTTTACAACTTTGATGCGGGGGTGGGGTGGGAAGGGGGGTAGGAGGAGGATTGGGTGGGAGGGTGGGGGGAGGTTGGGAAGGGATGGGAAGGGGAAACAAAGGAGGAGGCTATAATGCTTGATAAGAAATATACTCATTATCTTGCCCATGTAATTGTAACCCCTCTGTACAGTATTTTCACAATACAAAAATAAAAATTAAAAAAATAAAAAATAAATAAAATTATATACGCATGACTAATTAAAAATACAACAGTATTTTTTAATTATAAACAAACCAGGATCATGTCTGAATCGTAACCCGGTCAAAATTAAATATTTCCAGATTGTTCTTTAAAAGCCAAATATGTCCCCTAAATTGGACTTTTGAGTTGAAGGATTACTACATCACTGTGATTATATTAGATATATTCTGAATGACACGACTGTAAGGTAAAATTCAATTTGAAGATTAATTGTAAAGAAACTTCTTTGGGAAAAAAAAAAAAAAAAAACTAACATCCATGAAGCTGAAAATTTAAAATTAGTTCTACTTCCTAATATAAAAAATATAAAAGTGCATAATTAGAAGCAGGAAATCTTGCGCCATTTTGTTTTGCAAATTTTCTAAACAATGCAACAAAAGTATTTCCAATTCAGATGTCAAATATAGATATGAAGATAGCTTACGATATTTTTTTCTATTTAGAAGCCAATAATTTTTCTTGAAGTATTATTTTAACTGTTGCTAATACAATAATAAAAGTACTCCTGGCTTCACACACTAAACTGGACTTTGAATCAAGTGCTGATTATCCCAGTATGGTAGATCACCAAAAAATCTAAATCCACTGTCAGCCATGTCTTGTCTTGTACCTTCCATTCTCCTTGTTTAGTACTGAAGATATCAGATTGAGCTGGAAGATATTGTTTATGGATTCCTGAGCGTGTTTACCAATTCAGAATCACAGTTTTCTTTAATTCTTGATAACAGAAATAGGATTTGCAGGGAGAGCAGGGAAAGCAGAAAGACCTGTACTACTTCTCTTCATTTTTGGTTTTCTAGGGATTTTCCTTTTTGTGAGGCCTCCACCTGGGAAGAACAACTTTCCCCCGGAGTAGAACTGAGCCCCACAGACCTTTTGAGTAGCTCCTACCATCTTCTTCCATGGCCTGAATTATGTGCTAGTTACAATGGTCTGGTAGTTATCAATATTTACTCCAGTAATTGACGAAGGTCTACCTTCACACCACTGCCTTTTGAGGAGTTAGGATATCTTGTGTTACTCAGACCTTTCTCTTGGTTTCTGGTCCCTCCACAGTCTGCAATGGTCTGTGGTCAGCAGGATGATTACAACTCCTTGTCACTTCAGGCTGGCAGTCATTAGAATCTACTTGCATACTGTCTTTGGCCTCTTGGTCCCAGATATGTCTATTGATATGGCAGCCCTGGTTGTGGACACGTGCAAGTTCTCAAAACGCTTTCATTCACCATGCTCCCTGATGTCACAGTAGGTATGTCTGTCTACCCTTGGACTTTTCACTGGAACACTATTTTTTTTTCAATGCTCATCAGAGCCCCCAGCTTCTCCTCCCTCATCTTCCTCTGAAATTTGTTGCTGTTTTGCTAAGCATACTATGTGAAGTTATTTTTTTCCACTGGTGATTATATATCAATTTCCTATGTTTTATCAAATGTTGTATTTGATTTTAGTACCCTGTGGAATACATGCACATTAATCCAAATTAGGAAAGGGAAGGGGAACAACAAAATCTGAGAGAAAGGACAACTGTCAAACCAATCCAACAGTAATCCTCAGAAAACAACATATTGGAAGTAAACTTTATACCTGATGAGAAAGGATGAATTGAGACCCAGGAAAAATGTGAGAAAAATGAGGAGTGGGTAAGAGAATATGACCAGAAAAGTACTTATTGACTGCCTAACATATGAAAATCTAATCCTTCTGTACATCACCTTGACAATAAGATTGATTTTAAAAGAAGAGTTATTGATACTTACAGTCTTCTAAACTCTCATAAATTTACATGTAGATACTCATGTTGATAGGTTTGCAGTCCATATACAGACATGTGTAAATAGTTCTTTTCTCTTTACATGCCAACATGAATAGAAATGACACCATTTTCCCAATGATTCCAGATTCCAATCCATCATTTACAAATTAATGTTGAACTCATTTTTTTCAAACATTTCTGTATCAATCCAAATAATCAATTAAAATTACAAATGAGGAGAATTCCTATTGTTCAAGTATGTCCCATAATCCGAAACCTTCACATTTTAACATCTACCCCAATTGGGACCAAGATTCTCACCCGTGACACTTCCTCTTCTGTTGTCAAATACTTCAGCTCTATTTATTACATAACAATCCTAGCCTCAAATAAATACTTTTGCAAGATACATCTAACTAAAATATGCTTCAAAAGCTATTGCATATAGCAATAGAAATGTTGTGGCCCATGAATCCAAGTCAAGTATAAAATGTTTGTGGGGAGTCACCCTCAGATATTTAAACATCATTTATGAAGAGAAGATTTAACTAATTTTTTGTGTCCGTCCTGGGGCTTGAACTCTGAGCCTGAGCGCTGTTCCTAAGCTCTTCAGCTCAATGCTAGCCCTCTACCACTTGAGCTACAGTGCTACATCTGGTTTTCTGGTGGTTTATTGCAGGTAAAAGTTTAATGGACTTTTGTACCGAGGCTGGCTTTGAACCACGATCCTCAGATCTCAGCCTCCTGAATAGCTAGGATTACAGGTGTGAGCCACCAGTGCCCAGATTGAAGAGAAGGTTTACATTAAAGACTTCTATCCAAATTTCATGTTGCTTCTCCTGAAGAGGAAACACAGATATCAATGTTTCAGGGAAATGGAAATTTTCAGAGATATATAGATCATATATAACCATGTTCACAAAATTGTTGGAGATAATATAGGGAATTCTTCTTTTGATTTGAACTAGATTCATTCATAAGATTATTTTAGAAGCCAGGGTTTTTCATTTGTCACCAATGCATTACAAGAACAAATTTAACTAAAAGTGTGCTATTATTTACCTCTTTGTTAAAAGAAACAAATTCTACAAACAATTTCATAGGTAATGAAATATAAGTACCAATAGCATTATCTTTTTGACGAAAGTTACTTTTTAAGCAATTACTTTTAGTCCAGGCTGGACAAAATTACTATTTTATAACATTCAATATCCCTCACTATCTCCATATTTATGCTTCTGCTCATCCTTAAAAATCTCAGAACTAATATCTCTTAGACCAGGGTGAAGAGAATGCCAAGATTTGGATAAATGCCATGATAATGGTAAAACATTGAAATATGATTATGTATTTTCAGAACTATGTGAATCAAAAATAAACAAAACATATACAAAATTAAATAGCATACAGTTCACAAGAACATTATTCCTTCCTAATTACAGCAGTATGTTGGATTCAATTTGGACTATCAAGTTGAAGAAAAATAATATATATGGGTTAATAATCACTATTTATCACCAGAAAGTTTTAAACATAATAAATAGACTGAATATCCTTCACATTCTTGTTCGAACAATTTATATTTTCAAGAGGGGTTATTGATATATTCCTTCATTTTGAATTCTTCAACCGTTTTAAAATTTATTCAGTCCATTCATGCATAAAATGTAATGTGAATGTAAAGTACTTGTGGAAACATTTTGTGCTTTTTTATGATCAATGCTTTTATCTTAATAGAATTAAAGAAATATGGGTCATGAAAATGTTTGAAAAGGCATTGTATTCCATTGTGTGTGTGTGTATACACACACTACATTTTCTTGATCCATTCATGTGATATATATATATATATATATATCATATATATATATATATATAATATAGAATAGATATGAATTTTATGCCTCCATCAGAAAGAATGAAATTGCCCATTTGTTAGGAAACACAAAGATGCAAAAAATTATATTAAGTGAAATAAACCAGGCACAAGGAAACATTGATAGTATATGATTTTTTTGATGAATTGTTGAATTCGATTGGCCAAAATTTTGTTGAGAAGTGTTGCATCAATATTCATCAAAGAAATGGATCCATAGTTCTCTTTCTTTGATGAGTCCCTGCCTGGTTTTGGGAATGAGGGTTATGATGGGTTCATAGAATGAGTTCAGTAGTAAACTTTCTCTTTCAATTTCATTGAAGAGTTGGAGGAGTATTGGTGTGAGCTTTGCTTTGAAGGCCTTGTAGAATTCCGATGTAAATCCATATGGTTCTGGGCTTTTCTTGGATGGTAGGTCTCTTATTGATGTTTCTATTTAAAGGCTCGATATTGGCCTGTAAAGATAGTTTAACTCATTTTGGTTTAGATTCAGCATATCGATATTTGCTAGAAAAAGGTCCATTTCGGCCAAGTTCTCAAACATATTAGCATAAAAGTTTGAGAAGTATTGCCTTATAATATTCTGAATCTTGGTTGTTTCTGTGGTGATATTTTCACTCTCCTCTGACTTGATTTATTTAAGTATGTTCTCTTCTTTTTCTGATAAGATTTGCTGATGATTTTGTTAATTTTTCAAAGAACTACCTCTTTGTTTTGTTGATTCTTTTTATGTTGTTATTTATTCTACTTGGTTTAATTCTGATTTAATTTAAATTATTTCTTTCCATCAACTTGATTGGGGTTCAACTTGTTGCTCTTTTTCCAGGATGATCAGATGTCTCATTAAAGTGTTGATTTCAGATCTTTCCAATTTGTTGATGTAGGAACTCAGACCTATCAACTTCCACTGAGTACTGCCTATCCTGTGTGTCCCAGAGGAATTGGTAATTTGTTTGTTCATTTTTGTTGAATTACATGAACATATGAATTTCCTTTCTAATATCTTCCATGACTCACTGGGGATTCAACAGTGTGTTGTTCAGCCTCCATGTGTTACAGGACATTCTTTGGTGACTTTTGGTGTGGAGTTATTATTTTATTCCCTTGTGGTCTGGGAGAAATCAGGGTATAAATTCAATATTTCTGAATTTGCACAAGTTGGCTTTGTGACCTGAAATGTGGTCTATTATGGAAAATGTTCCATGTGCTGCTGAGAAGAATGTGTATTCTGATGCTTCTGCATGAAATATTCAGTAGATGTCTGTTAAATCTACTTGATCTATGCAGTTGTTTAGATCTACAGTTTCTTTGTTGAGTTTTTGCTAGTTGATCTTTCTAGTGGGTATAGTGGTGTGTTAAAGTCCCCAACAATTAATGTTTTTGGATCTATGTGAGCTTTGAGGGAAAGTATTCATTCTTGGATAAATTTGGGTACTCCAATGTTTGGCAAATAGAGAATTAGAATTGTAATATCCTCCTGAAGGAGAGATCCCTTAATTAGTATGTGGAGACATTCTTTATCTCTTCTCACTGATTTTAATTTGAAGCCTTTTAGCTGATATTAGGATTTCAACTCCCACCTTTTTATGGGGGCCGTTTGCTTGGTCGATTTTGTTCCACCCTTTCACCTTCAAAAGTTGTTTGTTTTTATGGGCAAGGTGTAACTCCTGAAGGCAGCAGATAGAAGGATCTTGCTTTTCTACACAGTCTTTTTCCATTAATTGGAGAGCTAATCCATGAATGTTGAGAATTAGGACTGGGAGGTGTTTGGTAGTTACTTCCATCTTATCCACCTTATTGGGGGCTGTGACAACTGGGTCCATTCTATGGTTATTGGATTGTAAGTTTGGGTTCAGTTTCTTTGCCTTTATTATGGTCTTGTTGGTTTTCTATGCATAGGATATCTTTAAGTATCTTATATAGGGCTAATTTGGTGAGATGAATTGTTCAGTTTTTCTTTTGTTTGGAAGGTTTTTATTTGCACTTCGGTTATGAAGGAGAGTCTAGCGGGGTACAGTATTCTTGGTTGATAGTTGTTTGTCTTTAGGCATGGCGTACATCATTCCAGGCTCTTCTTGCTTTAACTGTGTCTGCTGAGAAATCTGAGTTGATTCTAATTGGGTCCCCTTTATATGTGATTGATCTTTTCTCCTTGACAGCTTTAAAAATAGTTTCCTTGGCATCCTCCCCCTACCCCCCCAAACCTCTCCATTCCCTCTCCCCCCCCCCTCCGCCCCGCACCAAAGTTGTAAAGTTCGTTTTCGACATAAAAGGGAAACAAAGGAGGAGGCTACAATGCTTGATAAGAAATATACTCATTATCTTGCCCATGTAATTTTAACCCCACTGTACAGTATTTTCACAATAATAATAATAAAAAAGAATAATTTCCTTGGTCTGAATTGATCCTGTGTGGATTATAATGTTATGGTGGGATGTCTTGTTCTGGTCTGGTCTATTTGGGGTTCTAACAGCTTTGCATGTTTAGGAAGTTCTCTGCTAGGATCCTGTTAGATAAATTTCTTAGATCATTAACTTCTGTCTCTAGGTTCTCCTCTACCCATTGTCCTCAGATTAGGCCTTTTGATGGTGTCTTCGAAATGTTTAATAGATCTGTCATATTTCTTGTATTTGTCTTGGATAGTTGTATGTTCTTTCTCTGTAATTTCTAGGCTGTCTTCAATCCTCGAGATTCGATCTTCTGCATGGTCTAATCTATTGTCAAGAATTTCTATGTTTTTTTTATTTATTTTCCTTCTAATTGATCAGCTTTGATGGTTCAACTTCTTCATTGGAGCTTTGTTTTAAATATTTTATGATATCTTTACTTCCTTAATTTGTGTGCAATGTTTATTCTCAAATAACTTAGTTGATTGGTTATGGTTTCCTTGGACTCACTTTCCTTCTGTTGGGCTCCATTCATCATTCCTTTCTTGGTCTCCCTGTATTGCTTCACCTGTCTGTTTATGGCTTCTATCAATACATCTATTGATCTTTGTCTTTCTCATTCTGCTCACACAATTTCTTTAATACTCTCTTATTAGCTTCCTCTTGTTTAAGCAATTCCTGTATTACTCTTTGACTATTCTCAGTCTGCTCACACAATTCCTGTATTTCTCTTTGACTGTTCTGAGCCTGCTCCCATAATTCCTGTATTAATCTTTCAGTAGCTTCCTCATACTCATTGGATCCTTGTATAAGTTATTGGTTAGCCTCTTCATGCTGGTGAAGTTCCTGCATTAATTTTTGTCTTGCCTCGTCTCAATACTTATCATGCTCACACTGAATCATTTGCAAATTTTCAATAGTTTATTCACTATGTTTACCAGTAGTGTTTGTGGAGCTTTATTGGACCTCTGCCCTGGATTTTGCATTACCACTTATCTCACCTGATTATCAGGAGTAGGAGTTGAGATATCTGGACTTGACAATTTTCTAGTGTTTCTTCTGCTTGTTCTGCCCATTTGGTATGAAAGTAGCATCAATTTTCTGCTAGAATACTTTTAATGCAACCACCAACCCAGACTCTTATAATTGCATAGTCAAATGGTTGTAGATATTTGTAGTTCAACAGATACAATCTATTCAACATCAGACAACTATTGATTATTGAGCTAAAAACATCAAAGAGTGAATCAAAAAATTAGAAATCATTAGACTTAGGGAGCAATGTGGGAAAATTGGATTAGAGGGATGTGGAGAGGTAATAAGAGAGTGAATTTAACCAAATCCTAATCTCAGAGAGTGAAATGGGTAGGACAGGATGAGAGGGGAGAGATAAAAAAATAAGAAAATGAAAAACCAAAAATTTAAATTTAAAAAATGAATCATTTAAAATTATGCAATTATAAAGGAATGATGTTGAGAGAAGAAAAGGTTAGGATGAAAGAGAGGAGAGATAAAAAGGGAAAATAAAAAATGAAAATTAATAATTCTTAAAATAGGAATAATTTTTATATATATACATTTATATATATACATATAAAAATAATACTACTATTAAAGAATTTAAGCCTAAGGGATTGTGAATTGAGTGATGAATTTCTGGATTTGGAATGTAAATAATGAGGGATAAAGTCTAATAATCCATGACTGATAATATATCTGGGAATGAACAACATCAATTAAGCCATGACAAAAGAAAGAAAGAGAAAAAAGGAAAAAAAAGACCAAAAGGTGAAAAGAAATTAAAAAAATAAAGAGCACACGCACACACACACACACACACACACACACACACACGCACAAACTTAAAATAAAAATTATGAAATAAAAAGTAATAGAAAACTGTGGAGCATATAGGCAGCAAAGATGTCCCTGAGAAGGAGTTGAGTGGGCAGAGCCCGATTTACTATAAAGCACATGGGCAGCAAAATGGTGCTGAGAGGAAGTTGAGTGTTCAGAGCCCTATATGCTTTATTCTTCAGTGCATAACTAGCCTGTGGAAGCTTAGGTGCATGATAGGGTGTGACCTTAACAGTGATTAGTTTCTCTTCCTCCCCTCCCATGCCACCCACTGTCTTTTGCTTTAAAAAGTGTTTGCTGTGTATTAATAAACAGTTTTCCTGCTTTACTTGACTTCCCGTTGCATCTGATTGTCTCCCGGTGTAAGGGAGGCTGTGGAATCGGCAAGCGGCCGCATTCAGACCCCGTTCATCTTTTGTGGGATGGACGAAGACCCGACAGAAAACAATTTTTAAAAATAGGTAGAAAAAATGCGTTCTTTAATCTTTTGGGGGGGAGTGGGTGGGGAAAATCTTGTATCTCCTCTGTGTCCCTAATCAGTCTCTTGGTGGAGTCTCTGGTCTGTTTGTGGTGTTTGGTTTTCCTGTGGCTTGACTGGTTTCTTAAGTCAACTTTTTGAGCAGGTAGGAAAATGCTCGGTATTACCCAAGACTTGTGATCTTCCTCCAAGTATAATTCAATGGGAGGGAGAACTGCTATGAGTATCACAAAAAGAGGGAGATGGTGGTTTGCTCTAGCTTGGAGTTGCTGTTATGAGATTGGTTGTGTGTAGGGTTGAGCCCTATCAGCAATCAGTAGGTTTTCCCTGGTAGGCCAGCTCTTGAGACACTCACAGAGCCCAGTCTGGAGCCATTATCAGGGTTCATGTTTACTGAGTTTCAATTGTTTTTCTAGGCTGCAATCGGGAGGGGCAGTCTCTGGTTCTTTTTAAGCAGTGAAAAAAGTAACTCTTCCAGGGGTGTCATTTCCTGGCTGGAGCTGAGCCTGGCAGGTCAGGTCAGGTTTGTGTGACCTTCCCCTGCCCAAATTAGAGTAGTGTATTTTCAAGATGCAGGACAACGACATCAGGTATTTTACCATGGGGGAGCAACATACAAAGAAACAAAAAAATAAAACACATGGTACATTATAAATATGTTAGAAACAATAGCAAAAAAAAAAAAGATATTTGTGTCCCTAACTTGGGGTTCAAATCTTAACATCATTAATTACAGTAATATGTACATACCTTTTGGGCTTTTCTGCTTGTCCTACACATTTACTAGTTATTGCAAAAAAGGGAAACCATGGAACTTATGTTTCTTTGGGCCTGGCTTACTTCACACAATATATTTTTTCCCAACACTATATATATCCTAAGGAATGGGGTGATGACATTCTATGGAGGCATAGATCTCCAATAGATATATCACGTTGGCTTGATCCATTCTTCAACTGAGGGGCAACTGGGTTGGTTCCATATCTTAGCTATGGTAAATAATGCTGTAATAAATATAGTTGTGCTGGTAACTTAGTATGGCCTAGTTTATGATGGTTTGTGCAAATGCCTAGAAATGCGATTGTTGAGTCATAGCGGAGCTCTATGTAGAGTCTTGTGTGGAACCTTCATACTACTTTCCAAAGTGGTTGGACAAGTTGACACTCCCATCAGCAATGTAGTAGGATTCCCTTCCAGCCACATCACATCCAGCATATGTTCTTATTAGTATTCTTGATTAGAACCATTGTAACTTGGGTGAGGTGGAATCTCAATGTTGTACTGATTTGCATTTCTTTTATGGCCAGGGAGCATTTCTTCATGTATCTATTGGATATACTTATTTCCTCCTCATAGAAATTTCTCTTTCAGCCCATTTATTTATACGGCTGTGGTTTCTTTAAAGATTTGTTGTTGGGAGATTTAATTTTTTGAGTTCCAAACATATTTTAGATATGAGATCCTTGTCTTTTATAGGGCTAGTGAAGGTCTTTTCCCTATAAGTATGCTTTCTATTGATCTTTCTATTACCTTTGTCATGCAGAAGCTCTGTAGATTCAAACAACACCATTTGTCCAACCTTTCTTGACTTTTTGTGTTTCTGGGAGTAGATTAAGAAAATTTCAGCCTGTGTCAAGGAGACCTAGGGTTTCTCCTTTTCCTTTCTGGACTGTTTTCAGGCTGTCTGCTTTGACTCCAAGGACTTTGATCCATTTGGAGTTGATCCTCGTGCAGGATGATAAATAAGGATCAAGTTCTTCTTTTCTATGGTGATTAACCAATTTTTCCAGCAACATTTACTGAAGAGGCTATCTTCTATTCTATTTTTTTAGCTCCCTTATCGAAGATTAGGTGGCTATAGATCTGTGGGTTCATTTCTGGTTTTTCAATTTTATTCCATTGGTCCTGGGTCTTTTCTTGTGCAGTACTAGCTTTTTGATTACTATGACTTTGTAATAGAGTTCAAAATTTGGTATTGATATTCCTCCACTACTATTCTTTCTGTTAAGGATCGTTTTGCCATTGTTTCTTTTATTGTTCCTTATGAATTTTTGGATTGTTTCTTCTAGTTCATTGAAGAATGAGGTTGGGATATTGATAGTTATCACACTGACTTGTACGTAGCCTTTGGAAATATTGCTTTTTCATGACAATGATCCTTTTAATCAGGCAGAATGGGAGGTTTTACCAATTCGTAAGTTCTGATTTGATTTCCTTTTTCAGGGTTTTAAAGTTTTCATCATAGATATCCTTCACTTCTTTTGTTAAGATAACTCCTACGTATTTCACTTTTTGTGGAGCTATTACAAAATTGTTGCTGTTCTGATTTCAGCTGCATTCTTACCATTGTTGTTTAACAGAAAAGCTCTTATCATCGTAGGCATAGATAAAAGCCATTGATTTTTTTTTTTTTTGGTGGGGGGGTCCGGTCATGGGGCCTGAACTCTGGGTCTGGGCACTGACCCTCAGCTCTTCAGCTCAAGGCTAGCACTCTACCTCTTGAACTACAGCGCCATTTCCGGCTTTTTTGTTTTTGCTTATGTGGTGCTGAAGAATCGAACCCAGGGCCTCAGGCATGCAAGGCAAGTGCTCTACCACTGAGCAACCTTCCCAGCCTAAGCCATTGATTTTTGAGGGTTAATTTTATGTCCTGCTACTTTGCTAAAGTTTCAGATCAACTCATGTAATTTGGGAGTGGATTCCTTTGGATTCTTTATTTACAAGATCATGTCATCTGCAAAGAGGGAGAGTTTTACTTCCTTTTTTCCCTATTTGGATCCCCTTTATGATTGTATTAAATGGCCAATACATGTATGAAAAAATAAACATCATCTCTGGTCAAATAGAAATGCTAATAACTCCAGTGTACATCCAAAGATTTCTGTTTAGCATTAGCATGAATTTCTGTAAATAAAAAGAGTTAGCAAGAAAATCTGGAATTGTTTTAAGGCTTTATGACACCTTTGTATAGTGATATATCTTCTAGATTTTCATGATAATTCTCTTTGAATTTTGTAAGATATTTGTTCAAACCAAGATTCCAATGCAATTATTTGCATATAATGTGTAGTAGTTATTCTACCCTCTCAGTGGATGTTTTGTGTGAGCACAAATTTATTTGTCCTATTTGAGGCATCTTTTCAATTTTGCACAATTGATGTTGATAACAGTTTCTTTTAAGGTTGTACTCTATTATGCTCTCTGTTGATATATTCTGTCCACATTGAATGAAACTATGAAATATTCAAATGTCTCATATGAAAGAAAAGATTCAATTTAGCTAATAATCGTAGTTAGATATTGAATTGTTCATGTAGCAAATTGTTCATGCATCATGCTTAACCTACAAGATTGTTGAAAAGGAAAAAAATGGAATTCCTTACATTAACATCAAATTTGTCTGTAAATTTTAAACCTTTTTCATAAAAAAAAATAATGTAAATAAAAACTCCAATGAGATTGCTACTTACTTCAGGTTAAATAGGACATATTAGGAAAATAATTCATATCACAAGCTGGGAACACCATTAGCCTGTTGTATGAATGTAAACAAGGTTCAACCACCTTGGAAAACTCTATGCAGTTTCCTCAAATATTAAAAAGAAAGCTCCGGAGTTCCAGGAAGATGGCAGAGGAGAAGCTGGAATCTGAACAAGCTCTCGCATAGAAAGCAGTTTTAGAGTTCCAGTGAACAGTCCTAAGCCAGAGAATCACACCAAGTGTGCCATCACAGGACAGAGAGTTAGTCAAGAGAGGGGAAGCCAAGGCAAGGAGACACATCTGAGCGCTTGCCAGCAGCCGCGGCGGCGGCGGCGGCAGGGTTGCCGTGTCTACTGCCGCCGCGGTCATACCTGAGACACAGAGAGTCCGGGATGAAGGAGCCAGACACAGAGGTGAGCAGATCCTACTCAACACCAGCAAGACCTGACAAGGAGCGGACATCTTCATCCTGCAGTTTGCAGACCAGAGACGACCCAGGATCCAAGACTCGGCATTAGTAGAAGCCCGACATCCTCACTCCTTCTCAGGGAGGAGAGGAGGGAAAGCCACCCCTCCCCCCGCAGCACCGGTGATCTCCATCTTGGATACCGACAAAGCTAGGAGGAGCTGCTAGCTCCCACTCAGGCCTTGGAATAAAACGAGTCATTTAGCAGGTCACAAGAAATTAACGGTGGCGTGACCTGCCAGACTCAGCTCCATCCAGGGAAAAGTCACCCAGCTCGGGCGCCAGCCATAGGAGTGGCTTTCTTCACAGGGTAATCAGAGCCAGAGGCTGCTCCTCCCTCTAGCAGCCTGGACAATCAATTGAAAATCAGTAAACAGAAACCCTGAGAATGGCTCCAGGCTGGGCTCTGTGAGGTTTTCACAAAATAGCCCCAGGGAAAAGCTTGAAAGGCCTCAACTCTACCCAGAACCTAGCCTCATCACTGCATCCCCCTCTTTTGTGATTCTCAAAGCAGATCACCCTCCCATGAAACTAACCTGGGAGGGGGATCTCAAAATCTTGGGTAAAGCAGAGCATTTTTCTGCCTGTTCGAACAAACTGACTTAAGAAAACAATCAAGCCACAGGACCTCAACTGACCAGAGACTCCAAAGAGAGGCTGGTTACAGACAAAAGGGAGATACAGGATTCTTCCCACCCCTCCCCCCCAAAAAAAATCAAAGAACTTTTTTATTTTCTTCTTCTTCTTCTTCTTTTTTTTTTTTAATCTTCTTTTATTTGGTACATTATATATATAAATTTTTTTTCCTTTTCTAAAACTTTTATTAATCTTTAATTTTTGCCTCTTTTGAAAAAATAATTGTTTTCCAGTAACTTTTTTTTAATTTTTTTCTCTTATAATTTTTATTATAGAAATACGTGAATGTGTGTTTTCCTTTCTTTTCTTGTCTTCTTTCTCTTTTTCTTTCTTTTTTAATTATCTTTTTGTTTTTTGTCTAGCTCTACTGAACTTCTGATCTTTTCTTCTCCCTTTCCTATGCTTTTCACCTTTTCCTCTCTTTTGTTCTTCTTTATGTGACTTAACTCTTGTCCTGCACATCCTCAGGTAAACCCGTAGTTAACTAGTAGACCCTATCCCCCATTGTGTACACACTTAATCCACAAATTTATTACTCAATTCAAAACCTCTGAGACTTAAATTCCTCAATAGCAGTACTACCTCTTTATACCTATATAATATTTTAAGCATTTTTTTTAAGTTTTTCACATCTCCTCTATGTCCCTCCCTTCTCTCAATATATTCACATTCCTCTCTAAATAGATGGTCTTTTAATCTCTATAATAACATTTATTTTTACGTTTTTATTTTTTTTCTAGTCTCTTTTCATTCCCCTTCCCTTTCTTCTTTTTCTCTCTCTCTCTACTTGCATCCTACCCAACCTATTTCCTACATTGTGATTAGGACATAGTTAACTCTCCCTGGGCCTCCCCACACCAATCTATTCCTATTTTTGATGCACTTCTCTCCCTAACCCTAATAATTTCTGGTTTTCCAAATTCTTCTCTGCGGTTCGAAGTCCATTAACATATAGTTGTTTGATGTTGAATAGATGTATCTGTTGAACTAGATTGTATCGGTAGACTATTGACTGTACAAATGCAAACTTTGGTTGATGGTTGCCTTAAGATAGTGTTCTAGCACAAAACTGGTGCTATCTTCATCTCAAATGGGCAGAGTAAGCCGGAAAAACACAAGAAAAATGGCAAATTCAGGTATCTCAATTCCCAATCTTGATAATCAGGGGTCAGAACAGATAATGAATAATCCAGAGGAGAGTTCCCAAATAGCTCTACAAACACTGGTGGCAAACATGATAAATGAGAAGTTTGACAACTTACAAAGGACTCTGTATGAGCGTGATAGGGAGAGAGAGGAGGCATCCCAGAAGTTTATACAGGAATATCATAAGCGTGAGGAAGCTACCCAAAAACTGATACAGGATTTGCGTGAACAACTTGAGAATACTCAAAGAGAAAGGGAGGAATGTCATGAGCAGGCTGAGAACACTCAAAGAGAACTGCAGGAATCCATTAACAAAGAGCTGAAGGAAGTCAGGGAGATCACAAAGGGAATGCTGAATGGAACCCAACTGAAGGAATGGGAGTCCAAAGAAACCATAACCAATCAAATAAGTGATTTGAGAACAAATACTGAACACCAAATTAAGGAAGTAAAGAAATTCATACAAGACCTAAAACAGAGCTTCAACAAAGAACTTGAAGCCATCAAAGCTGACCAATTACAAGGAAAAGAGATTAAAAAAAAAAAGTAGAGAGTCTTGACAGCAGGTTAGACCATGCAGAAGATCGAATCTCAGGGATTGAATACAGCTTAGATATTATAGAGAAAGAACAGACAACCATCCAAGACAAGGCCAAGAAATATGATAGATCTATCCAACACCTGGAAGACACCATCAGAGGCCTAATCTAAGGATAATGGGTGTAGAGGAGCACCTAGAAACAGAAGTTAATGGTCTAGGAAATTTGTTTAACAGGATCCTAGCAGAGAACTTCCCAAACATGCAAAAAGATAGGCTTATTCAGATACAAGAAGCCTTTAGAACCCCAAATAGACCAGACCAGAATAGGACATCCCACCACCACATTATAATCCACACAGGATCAACTCAGACCAAGGAGAAAAGGTTAATTACCTATAAATGGAAACCAATTAGAATCACCTCAGATTTCTCAGCAGAGACAATCAAAGCAAAAAGAGCCTGGAATGATGTATGCCATGCCCTAAAAACAAACAACTATCAACCAAGAATACTGTACCCAGCTAAACTCTTCTACATAACTGAAGGCCAAATAAAAGCCTTCCATAGCAAAGAAAAATTGAAACAATACATCTCCACCAAACCAGCCCTTCAAAAGATTCTTAAAGATATCCTACACATAGAAAACCAACAAGACCGCAATAAAGGCCAAGAAACTGCACCCAAATTGAGAATCTAAGAACCATAGGAAGAACCCAGTTTTCGCAGCCTCCAAGAAGGTGGATAACATGGCAGGAACTCCCAAATACCTCTCAGTCCTATCTCTTAATGTTAACGGACTGAACTCTCCAATTATGTGACATAGACTCTCTAGTTCGATTAAAAAACAATACGCTTCTCTCTGCTGCCTGCAGGAGTCACATCTTGCCCGTAAAAACAAACACATTTTCAATGTTAAAGGCTGGAACAAAATCTACTAAGCAAACGGACCACATAAACAGGTAGGAGTTGCAATCCTAATATCAGATAAAATAGACTTCAAATTAAAATTCGTGAGAAGAGATAAAGAAGGTCGCTACATACTAATTAAAGGATCTCTCCTTTAGGAGGATATTACGATTACAATTATAAATATCTATTCGCCAAACAATGGAGCACCCAAATTTATCAAAGAAACACTACTTTCCCTCAAATCTCATATAGATCCAAAAACATTAATTGTTGGGGATTTTAACACACCACTCTCCTCACTAGATAGATCAACTCGGCAAAAACTCAACAGAGAAACTGCAGATCTAAACAGCTGCATAGATCAACTAGACTTAACAGACATTTCACCCAGCAGCATCAGAATACACGTTTTTCTCAGCAGCACATGGAACGTTTTCTAAAATAGACCACATTCTAGGCCACAAAGCAAAGTTGTCTAAATTCAGAAACATTGAAGTTATACCTTGCATTCTCTCTGACCACAAGGGAATAAAATTAGAACTCAACACCAAAAGCCACCAAACAAAGTCAGGTATCACAGGGAGGCTGAACAACACACTGCTGAATCATGAGTGGATCATGGAAGAGATTAGAAAGGAAATTCAAATGTTCATACTATTCAACGAAAATGAACACACAAATTAGCAGCTCCTCTGGGACACAGCAAAGGCAGTACTCTGAGGCAAGTTTATAGCTCTGAGCTCCTACATCAACAAATTGGAGAGATCTGAAACTAACAATTTAATGACACATCTAAACCTCCTTGAAAAAGAGCAGCAAGATAAACCCCAATCCAGTAGACGGAAAGAAATAATCAAAATTAAATCAGAATTAAATGAATTAGAATCCAAAAAACTATAGAAAGAATCTACAAAACATGAGTTGGTTCTTCGAAAAACTTAACAAAATTGACAGACCCTTAGCAAATCTTATCAGAAAAAGAAGAGAACACACCCAAATTAATAAACTCAGAGATGAGAATGGAAACATCACCACGGAAACAACCAAGATTCAGAACATTATAAGGGAATACTTCTCAAAACTTTATGCTAATAAGTTTGAGAACTTGACAGAAATGGACCTCTTCCTAGCAAATATTGACATGCCAAAACTAAATCAAGATGAGTTAAACTATCTTAACAGGCCCATATCAAGCATTGAAATAGAAACAGCAATAAGAGACCTCCCAGCTAAGAAAAGTCCAGGACCAGATGGTTTTACAGCGGAATTTTACAAGGCCTTCAAAGTAGCGCTCACACCAATTCTCCTCCAACTCTTCAATGAGATTGAAAGAGAAACCTCACTACCGAACACATTCTATGAAGCCATCATAACCCTCATCCCAAAACCAGGCAGGGACTCATCAAAGAAAGAGAACTATAGACCCATTTCTTTGATGAACATTGATGCAAAACTTCTCAACAAAATTTTGGCCAATAGACTTCAGCAATTCATCCAAAAAATCATACACCACGATCACACAGGATTCATTTCAGGGATGCAAAGCTGGTTCAATATATGCAAATCAATTAATATTATTCATCACATCAACAGGAGCAAGAATAAGAACCACATGGTTATCTCAATAGATGCATAAAAAGCATTCGACAAGATCCAACACCCCTTTATGATGAAGGTTTTGGAAAAATTAGGAATCCATGGAACATTCCTCAATACAAAAAAGGCTGTATATGACAAACCTACAGCCAGCATTATACTCAATGGTGAAAAACTAAAGCTATTTCCTCTTAACTCAGGAACAAGACAAGGATGTCCACTCTCTCCACTTCTCTTCAATCTAGTATTAGAATGCCTAGCTACAGCAATAAGACAAGATGCAGACATAAAGATGATCCAAATAGGGAAAGAAGAAATAAAACTCTCTCTCGTTGCAGATGACATGATCTTGTATTTAAAGAATCCCATAGTCTCCACTCCCAAATTACTCAAGCTGAATCAAAACTTTGGCAAAGTAGCAGGTTATAGACTTAACCCCCCAAAATCAATGGCTTTTCTGTATGGCAACAATGAGAAAAGTGTGGCTGAAATTAGGAAAGCAACTCCATTTGTAATAGCCCCACAAAAAATAAAATACCTAGGAATTAACTAAAGAAGTGAAGGACCTCTATAATGAAAACTTTAAAATCTTGAAAAAGGAAATCAACACAGAACTTAAAAAATGGCAAAACCTCCCATGCTCCTGGATTGGAAAGATTAACATCATGAAAATGGCAATACTTCCCAAGGCTATCTACAACTTCAACACAATACCTATCAAAATTCTACCCTCATTCTTCAAGGAAATAGAAGAGGCAATCCAAAAATTCATATGAAACAATAAAAGACCCTGAATAACAAAAACGCTCCTCAACGGAAAGAACACTGCTGGAGGAATATCAATACCAAACTTCAAACTCTACTGTAAAGCCATAGTAATCAAAACAGCTTGGTATTGGCATAAGAACAGACCTCAGTACCAATGGAATAGAATTGAAAACCCAGAAATGAACCTACAGACCTATAGCCATCTAATCTTCGATAAGGAAGCTAAAACAATAGAATGGAAGAAAGACAACCTCTTCAGTAAATGGTGCTGGCAAAATTGGTTAACTACATGTAGAAAACTAAAGCTGGATCCTTATATTTCACCCTGCACTAGAATCAACTCCAAATGGATCAAAGACCTTGAACTCAAAGCAGACAGTCTGAAAACATTCCAGGATGGAATTGGAGAAACCCTAGGTCTCCTTGGCTCAGGCCGAAATTTTCTGAATAGAGACCCGGAAACACAACAAATCAAAGAAAGATTGAACAAATGGGATTGCATAAAGTTGCAGAGCTTCTGCAGGGCAAATGACATAGCTAGCAAGATCAATAGAAAGTCCACGGATTGGGAGAAGATCTTTACTAGCCATACAACGGACAAGGGTCTCATATCTAAAATATATTGGAACTCAAAAAATTAAACCCCCCAACAACAAATCCTCAAAGAAACAACTGCCCCATAAATAAGTGGGCGAAAGACTTAGAGAAACTTCTCTGAAGAAGAAAGAAGGATGGCCAATAGACACATGAAGAAATGTTCAACATCCCTAGCCATAAAAGAAATGCAAATCAAAACAACATTGAGATATCACCTCACTCCGGTTAGAATGGCAAAAATCAAGAACTCTAACAGCTACAGATGCTGGAGGGGATGTGGACAGAAAGGAACCTTACTTCATTGTTGGTGGGAATGTAAACTTGTTCAACCACTTTGGAAAGCAGTATGGAGGTTCCTCAAAAGACTCCACATAGAGCTCCCCTATGACCTAGCAATCCCACTTTTGGGCATTTACCCAAATGTTTACAAACAAGACCACACTAAAGCTACCAGCACAACTATGTTTATTGCAGCATTATTTACCATAGCTAAGATATGGAACCAACCCAGATGCCCCTCAGTAGATGAATGGATTGAATGAATAGATGAATGGATGAATGTGGTATATATACACAATGGAATTCTATGCCTCTATCAGAAAGAATGACATTTCCCTATTTGTTAGGAAATGGAAAGGCTTGGAAAAAATTATATTAAGTGAAGTAAGCCAGGCCCAAAGAAACATAGATCCCATGGTTTCCCTTATTTGCAATATCTAGTATATGTATGAGTCAAGCGGGAAAGGTCAGATAAAGTGATGTTAGGAAAACGAACCCTTAAATATGTATTTTAATGTTTTTTTTTTCTTTCATGCATGTGTTTCTAACGCATTTATAAGATTATTTCTTTGTTGCTTTGTATGTCCCTCCCCCACAGTGTAACCCCCACTTTCACTATATTTGATGTCAGTATAACTTGTGGAGGAGATGGGGACAAACAAGTCGTTTAAGGATTCAGGTGGACCTGTTGCAACAAAATGTCATGTTAAAAACGAGCTTTACAATGTCGGTGTGTGTGTGGGGGGAAGGATTGGGTGGGGGGGGAGGGGGGAGGCTGGGAAGGGAGGTGAAGGGTAAACAAAGGAGGAGGCTAGAATGCTTGGTAAGAAATGTATGGGTTATCCTGCCCATGTAATTGTAACCCCTCTGTACAGTATGTTCTCAAATAAAATAAAATTAAATTAAAAAAAAAAGAAAAAAAAGAAAAGAAAGCTTCTCTATTATCCAGCAATCCATTCATTTGCATTTACCCAACAGTTCACAATAAATGATAGTTTATACTCATCAACATGAGTATGATCATTGTATCATTATTTACCATAGCTAGGATATGAAACCAACCTTCTTAGATCAATATATTTGGCAATACTACGTATAACCCATCACGAAATGTTTACATCTTGTATTTTGAATAAAATCCTATCAGACTAAATGGAATGGAGTAGATAATTCTAATTAGCAAGTTGATAATACTGGACTTTGACAGCGTTTTCCTCCTTAAAAAATCTATTCTTACTGGAAACTTGTAATCCTAGCATGTCAGGAGGCTGAGATCTGAGGATCATGGATGAAGGGCAGACTGGGCAGGAAAGTCTATGTCACTGTTATCTCTAATAATCCACTAGGAAACCAGTTGGTGCTGATATTCTCTTTGAGCTGAAAATTGCAGGGTCAGCGTCCAAGTTTTCATTCCCCACAACCGAAAAAGCAAAATCTGTTCTTCAAGTCAACATATAAAATGAATTATACCAAATAATTGTTTATATTGTTCACATATTTCATTAAGATTTCACAACCTAATTTCTGATGAGAACATATTAGCTATAGGCATGCTCAGGCGTGCACACACACACATACATACATGCACAAAAAAGTACACATTGTCACACCACCAATACACACACACACACTCACACACACACAGAGTTAACCCACACTGAAAACACATATTAAAGAAGGAATAGATGATGTGGCTTGTTATTAAACAAAGTTGCTTAACCCAGAAAAAAATCCCACTTTGAAGAGTTTTTGTTTCATTTACTCACATTTTCCTGTGCCTTGAATAATTTGTCCAAAATTTATCCAACTCGCAAAAAAAATTGGTATTTTGGAAAAAAATTGAAAAAAAATGAGACAGAACACCACACATGTTAATTCCAGTTGAGATGTTAGAAAATTTTGATGTAGTACAATTGGGCATTTACTTGAAGCAGTAGAATTGTACTTTTTTTCAAAAGCAATGTTGTTTGATGCCGAAATTTATAACTTTTCCTTTTGAAAATACTTGGCTTTAGGTCGTGGCCTAGTTTCAGAAGATGTCCTAGTGAAATTAATCATCAAAGAATAGAATTACAAATTCTTTCACCATTTTGTACATTAGAATATTAATGGACACAAAAATTTGTTTGAAAATTATCATACCACTGCTACAGTGCATCTTTCTTCGAGAAAGGTATATATCCATAGAAAATTTCAATGAATTACCAAATATTCTAACCCTTTATTTCATACTATGTGCAGTACACACAAAATGAAGAATCTTCATCACAGACAAAACTAAACAAAATGAAAACACTGGAATGGAAATTGCATGTAGCAAAGCATGCTTACATTTCAATGATTAAAATGACAATTCCTTGTCGGGCTAGATCTCCGGCAGAAGGTAAGCGTGAACGACACGCACAAGGAACACACGTTGGGAGAACAGGCTTGAGCAGGTCTCGTTTATTTCTGCACAAGGCGGGAATTTTATAGCCCAGCTTTACCAACCTCCTGAATCCTTTCCAGCCAATTACTTAGTGGGAAGTTGATGTAAGTCACTTGTGATGGGCACTGTTTGGTGACAAGCACTGATTGGTCCCTTGAGGGCATGTAGAGAGCATGGACAGCTCACGGCTGGCAATCTAGGCAGACGTACGTTTGGGTCACATCACTATGAGCAGGAAGTGTGCTTCAACTGCTACTCTAGCTGACTCAACCAGATCTGACCGTCTCTACCCACAATTCCTAACATCAAAATATGGAAACATAGCTGAAATGGATGATTTTGACAAAGTCAGAAATATCTGTTTGTCTCTTCAACATGTAAGAAGAATAATTATCTGACCATTTATTAATTCATATAATTCATAGTAAATTGGCTAGAGTTAATAGAAAAAATGAAAAATGATTCCAGTCATATACTAATTCATTTCAATTACAGTTGAGGCAATGAGAAACATGTTAAAATCATGGGTACACTTCAAAATGGATTAACAAATGAATCCAATTCCATTTTTTGGTAAAATAATGTCAAATAAATTTCTCTAGTTTAGAAATGAGTCACAACAATTTTCATGGATAGATTGAAAGACATATGAAAACTGAAAATGACAATATTCTCAAATAATTTGTGCTCTGAAGAACATATAGATTCATGAAAAGTTGCTAATTGCCAAGTGAGAAAAAAAAAGTAATCATGAGAAACTGTCTTGCTAACAAGTAGCAAGTAGTTTGTCCATGTGATACGTGCTCATATACTTATGTTGTTTCTTTCATATATTTCCCCTTAGAATCTGTATGTGACCTGAAAATATTAAATATCTTTAAGGTGATCATGTTAATGTGCATATTTTGTTATTCAATGCAATTATGTTACTGTTTATAAGGAAAAGCAGTGAAATATGTCATTTGAAATACACCGCAATTCTTTTCAAAATATTTTAAATATTTTTATTGTAAAAACAGTGCAGAGAAGGGTTACAATTAAATGAGTAAAGGAGTACATTTCCTTCAGTATTGTTACCACCTCCTTTATTTTTCCCATACCATCCTTTTCTTCTCTAACTTCACCCTTTCCCTCTCCCAAAGTTTTAAAGTTTATTTTCAAAACAGTTTCTTGTATACATTGTTACAATGAATGGGTTAACTAGTATCCCTTTTCCAGCAGTTTGTTATCTTCCTTCCACTCCCCAATTTAGAAAAATATATATACAAGATGCAGGGCATCAATGTCAAGTACAGTGAAAACTGTTTAGCCCCGGGGGAAAGAACATAAAAAAAGAAACAAAAATACATGTCTCTGTCTTGGGGTTCATTTCACTTAAGGTAATCTTATATGGTAATATGTACAAAGCTTTTGACCTTTTCGTCTTGTCTTGACATATACCAGTTATTGCAAATAAGGGAAACTATGGTACCTATGTCTTCTACCTCGAATCTCCATCCCCTCCACAAGATATAAAGTTTATTCCAACATGTTGTTTCATTGAGGATTGCTGTTGCATTGGTTGAAACTTGGTGCTTTTTCTCAGATTGTGTTATTCCCTTTCATTCCCTAATTTAGATTAATGTACATGTAATACACCAGATAATGCAATCAAATAGAGTGACAATATTGGAAAAGACATGGGAAAATAAAGGAAAAACACAAGAAAGAGCTTCACAAAGGACATTTTTAAAAGTAGCAACAAGGAGATAACTATTGTTTCTGTATCTTCAAGTTCATTTTGCTTAGCCTAATCTTTTATGATTATATGTATATTAATATACTCTTACTCACCTGAAGGGTTCCATATTTTCCTGTGGTAAATATGCTGCAATGAACATTACTTTGCATTCTAATGGGGTGAGGTGAAATCTCAACGTCGACTTGATATGTATTATTGTCAGAGAGGTTGAGCATATCTTTGTAGCTCCTTTGGCCATTCTAAATTCCACATCAGAGAAATCTCTCTTCAAATATTTACCCTTCTTATCATAGGGTGGTTTTTCATTTGGAATTTTGGGGGGAGTTAACTTTGTGAATTTTCATTGTATTTCAGCCCTATAACCCTTATCTGCTTCATGGTTAGTGAAGATCTTTTTCCAGTCTGTTGGCTTTCTATTTACATTCTTAACTATGTCCTTCATCATGCAGAAGCTCTACAGGTTTACACAATCCCATTTATCCAAACATTATTTGATTTGATGTACTCATTTGATGTACTCATACATCTGTAATAAGAAAGTATCAACCTGTTCCAAGGAACCATAATATTTTTCTTAGACTTTCCACTAATAATCTCAGTGTATCTTCCTTTCCCTGGGGTCTTTTATTTTTTTGGAAGTTATTCTGATAAAGTGAGATATATTATTATCTAACTTCAATTTTTATTGTTTAACCAATTTTGCCAGCAGTGTTTATTGAATATTGCTTCTTCACATTTCTGCATTTTTTTGCTTAAATTTCAGCTGATCTAGGGATATCCTATAATTTTTTCATCTAGAAGTGTCACTTAAAATGTAGGTACCATGGTTTTCCTTATTGTAATAACTAGTACATGTCCAGTTTTGCCCTGAAAGAGGACTGCAATAGCTTAATACTTATGGATATATGTACATAGAACACTAGGCTAAGCAAAATGATCTTCAAAATACAGAAAGAAAAAGATTATCAATGTTGGTGCTTTTCTTACAATACTATGTTGTTTCCTTGCTTTTTTTCTTTATTTTCCTATGGTATCTCCCTTTATGACAATTTATTTGAGTTTTTTAGCCTGTGGATTTTAAACACATTAATTTGAATTAAAAAAGGGTATGGGAATAAAAAAATCTTGACACAGAGGACATAGAGTGAACCATTGCCCCAACATTCCCCAAAGGACACTATGTAGGAAATGAAATTGACAGCCAAGCAGGGATTTTTTTGGGGGGGGTTCCGGTTTTGGGGCTTGAACTCTGGGCCTGAGCGCTGCCTCTCAGCTCTTCAGCTCAAGGCTAGCGCTATACCATTTGAGCCACAGCGCCTCTTCCGACTTTTCTCTTTTTGCTTATGTGGGTACTGAGGAATCGAACTCAGGGCCTCATGTATGCAAGACAAGCACTCTACCACTGAGCCACCTTCCCAGCCCAGCCGAACAGGGATTTGAGGCAGAATAATATGTGTGAGAAAATTGAGAGATAGTATAACATGTGATAGAAATTCAACTTACTGAAGATACGCATTGAAGTTTTCCTTTCAACTATCATATTGCAAATCCATATAGCAGAAAGGAAAATGAAAATTTTCAGAAAAATATAGAGCCAAAAATCATGCAAGAAATTCTTCTTTTGAATTGAACAGTATTCATTCACGAAAGTAATATTTTTGTTAAAGCCTGTGTTTTTTTTTTTTTTAACCATTACATTAAAGGACAGATTTAACTCTAAAAGTTTGGTGTCATTTGTCTCTTTGTTATAAAGTTAGACACAGATTCTACATTATTTTTTCTATCTACACACTAATTTTTGAGGACAATTATTTGTAAGCATATACTTTTTCTCATGAATAGACAAAACTTGCTATTTCACAAATTTTACTGTATTTTCATATTCATCCTTAAAATCCTCATAAGAAAATGTGAAGTAATGCCTGCTGGTATGGTAAGATTTGGGTAAATGACATGATAGTGGTAAAGGCTTCTTCATATGAGTGCATGTCTTCCATAGGCAATTGAGTATTTTAAGGGGTCATTTGCCCTAGAATCACCCTCATTGAGGCCTAATATATAAGACCCAAAATTCTAATTTCCTATTCATATGCACTCTCATATTGAAAAGAATGAAAAGTGCACAGGCAATCAGTGTAGCAATCCCAAACCTAGATGATGGGTAGGCATGGGCAAATAAACAGTAGGATATTTTTATATGTGAGTTAAAAGGGTAAGAATTCCAAGTCTACTGAACCACAGCACAGTTCTGAGCAAGTCTAAAAGGAAAAAGAGGGCATGCTGTGCAATCTTCGCTTTTGAAATTTGTTCCTTCATGAAGCCTTTCACGTGCCATAATGTGAGGTGGTGTTCAATAAACTGAGTAATCTTGTCAAAAAATATGCTTATATCAATAATAAAGTAAATGGACCCCATCGTGAAGGCATACTGGAAGCAAGGGACAATAACACCTGACATACCTGCTTGATGTTAGTCCTTTTCTTTCCAGAGGGTAAGGTTACCTACTCTGCTTGGTGAGACTAGTTTTAATTGGCATATATCCAAATAGATTCCATTTATTTTCAATCTTCTAGCATGAAATAGTTTCTGTCTTGTATCTAAATAACATATATTGTCCTCCATTTCTTTAAAATTCACTGCTTTGATTTTAACGAATTAAGTGTTCTATAATCTTTACTGTATTTAGTATAATCCCAGGCAACTAAACACTAAGTCAAGATGCTTTCTACCTATAGACCTGCATTTGAAATCTCTCAATATGACCATCAATATTCCCTCACATTCCCCATAATTTTACTTTAAATCTTTCATCAGTATTTGTTAGGTCAAACTTGCGAGCTTTAATCAAGTTACAAAACCATGGCATATTTTGGGTAAATGTCATGGTACTTGCACCTCCATAGGTCTATTGGGACACAGTGGGTTTTTGAGAATGTTGTGGAGTAATTTGCAGTTATGCAAAGCTGATATCCAAAACTTAGAAATAATCTACAAACTTTAGTCATAACAATATAAAATGCTCAAGTGTTTTTGTTTGAGAAATTAATTACGTAGAATGAAGTTGAGCTTTCTGTCAATTTGGCTGTGTGCTCTCTATTGGATCTAAATAACATACATTGTCCTCCATTTCTCTGAAATTCATTGGTTTGGTTTTGACAAATTAAGTGTCCTATAATCTTTACTGTATTTAGTATAACCCCAAACAACTACACACTAACTCATGATGCTTTCTACCTATGGAACCAATGAGTTCCATGGAATCAAACCAATAAGCATACAGTTATTTTGATGGAACCAAAGTCTAATGAGGAAGGTATATGCAGGTTGCATTTGTAGCACAAGTCCTGCAATGAAGTAGGTCTTTTAGACCTTTACTAGGCTGGATGTAGCATCGCTCTGATAGTGTAGTCAAGACTTCTTAGTACCGTGGCAATGTCTTTTCTCTTAGAATGACAGTTTAGTAAAAAAGCTCCTTCATTTTTGCATTCCAACGTGCATCTCAGTTCAATGATGACACCTTTTCATGTCATGTTTATAGAGCAAACAATTTATCAATACTTTCCTCCTTGCAAGTGCAAATCTTTAAAAGCTTATCCATCGTGTTACATGAATTGTGGCAATTGAACTGAAGTGAACAAAATATGTCAAAAAGTGACATAAATTTTATTTTCTCCTTGATGCTTTACAACCATTTGTTTGTATTTTTTTCTAATTTGCTAATTTTTCATTGAAATAGTTTAGTGTCATCAATATACTTCCTTATATCTTGCTCAGAGTAAAATCTGATAGCATAGTGCCTGAACTCAAATCTCATCTTGCACCTAAAATGAATATCTCTATCTCTTGGGGTCACAATCAAATACTGTGACAAAAACATGCAACAGAAATGCAATTTTCATCTGGGACTTATTTATGTGATAAAGATATACAATGACTACAAAGCAAACTTCTTCCTTCCTAAATACAAGCAATAGTTTAGATTGAACTGTGACTATGTAATTGCAGGAAAAAATCATATATGAGATGATAATCTCTACTTATTATCAGAAAATACTTAGAATATTCTTCATAAAAGAGTTTTACAAGTTCTGGTATCTATAGCAATCCCTCTGATTATCTTTGTTGGATATTTCCAGATTACAGAATGTATGTTAAGTTCTTTTGCAAAAAAAAAAAAATATATATATATATATGTATATATATATACACATATATATATATGTATATATATACATACATATATATATATATATATATATATATTGTTTTGGCTAGTCCTTTGGTAACAGCATTTCAGTCTAAATGATATCCTTGATTTTGCAACATTTCTTCTTTCCAAAACAAAGTTTTAATATATAAATAGATGATGACTAAGTTCAGAAAAGTTTTATATTTCCCGTCCATAAAATCTGAACAATTCTTTGAAAGGTTACATCTCTTAATTTCAGGGAGCCAGAAAATTGGTCTTCATAATTTCTTTCAGGCAAATATGACATCACTTTTGCTTTTCTCAGAAGAAATCATTAAATTGTTCATAAGTATTTTAATGTTAGGGTCAAGAATCTTCGATGAAATTGCTATATGTATGCTTTGCTGTGGGGTTTAAATAATCATACTCTTATCTCTAGAGTAGCTTTTACCAGTGAATATTATTTTTTATTTAACTAATACTTTTTAGTACCAAATAAAGCATTACAAATTTGATATGCTATCGAAATTTTATGTGGATGTATATGCTTCACACATGTGGATAAACACTGACAATTAAATAAGATATTTCAAGAAAAATTTTAGATATGAATAGACTACTAACCAGAGTTGTGAGAGAATAATTCTATACCCATGATCATTGAGTAAATTGATTAAAGTAGTATAAAGGCTTTACATTACAATATTTACTTGAATTTAAGGACCAACAAAATGAGAGAACATATGCTGGCACTGAGATTGGGCTTGCTTGGGGTTTTGGGCTGGAAAGAACAATGGAATAGAACCAAATACTTAGAAATGAGCCCACCAACCTATAACAAGCCAATATTCAAGATGGGAGGCAAAAACATAGAATGGAAGACAGACAGTCACTTCAGTAAGTGATGTTATAAAAATTGGTTAAAGACAGGTAGAAAAGTATAATTAGGCCTTTATAGATCACCTTGTGCTAAAATCAAATGGATCAAAGACCTCAAACTCAAAGCAGATACCTTGAAAACAGTAGAGGAAGGAATAAGGGAAACTCTAGGCTCCTTAGCACAGGCCAAAATTTTCTTCATAAAGGTACAGAAACAAAAAAAAAATCAAAGAATGGTTAGAAAAGAAGGATTGCATGAACCTGCAGTTTCCACATGTCAAAGGACATAGCTAGTAATATCAATAGAAAGGCCACAGGCTGGGAGAAAATATTAACTAGCTGTACAACACACATGGTCCTCATATCTATATTATACAATTCATACTTAAAAAACTAAATCCTCCACAATCAAATTCTCAAAAAAGAACTTCCCTATCAACAAGTGGGCTAAATATTTAAAGAGAAAGTTCTTTGAAGTGAAAATACATATTGGCAACAGACACATGAAGAAATGCTCAACTTCTCTGGCCATAAAAAAAGAATAAATCAAAAAAATTACAATTCCCCTTATTCCAGTTAGAATGGATATAATAATAAATCTAATAATGACAGTTGCTTGGAGGGGGATGTGGCCAAAATGGAACTCTACTGCACTGTTGCGGGGGGGGGAGTGTAAACTAGGTCAAACATTCTGGAAAAGAGTATACAGATTCCTAAAATGATTATGCATAGAGCTCTCCTATGATTCACCAATCCTACTTTTGGACATTTAAATATGTGATCACTAATAAGGCCTTAGTAAAGCTACCAACACAACTATATTGATAGGAGCATTATTCACAATAACTAAGATATAGAACCAACCCAGATATTCTCTGAGTAGATGAATGGATTAAAAATATGGCATATATATAGCTATCTATAGACGTATAGATATATAGATATGAATTCTATGATTCCAACAGAAAGAATAACAGCGTCACTTTTGTTAGGAAATGAAATGATGGAAAAAATCATATTAGGTAACCTAATACCAAAGAAATTTAGGTGCCATGATTTCCTTTAGTTGCAGTAGTAATATACATATAAGATTATCTTATTAGATGAGTTGAAAAGCTCAAAAACGATGTACATATGGGGAAGGGAGGGGGAATAATAAAACCCTGAAAAGGGTTAGACATTGCTAAAAGGATAACCAAAAGACTATTCTTTTTACAACTTTGAACTGGGATGTGGGGAGGTATGAGGAAAGTGACGGCAGGAAGGAATAATGGGAAATCAAAAAGTGTAAAATTGATCGATAAGTAATGTACTCTATTCCTTATTCTTGTAACTGCAATCCTTCGGTACAGCAGCTTTACAATAAAACAACATTTAAGGAAAGAGTACATGCTAACATTTTATGATGGTGATTTCTTAAAATCCCTGTTGGACCTAGAAATACATAAAGTTATACTACATCGTGAAATTTGTGAGATCACAATTTTTAGCAAATATCCAGAGCCTATTTCAGCTCTTGGAAAGTTGCCCCTTTCAACACACAACCTCCCATAGAAACGTTGCACAAAGCAAAATTGCTGAGAACTTTGTTTAGTAAAGTAGAAATCCCACATTCAAATATATTTCTCCCTATTACTTTCTCTCATTTTCTTGTCCCTTGAATGAATTCCCACCAATATTAGTGTTGATAATCTTTCCTTTCTCTTGGATGGACATTACAATGAAATAGAAGAATAATAGGCTTTGATTTTTGTTTTCAGGTTTTTTGTTTTTTGTTTTTTTGCCTTAGAGTGCTTTCATTAGAATCCCCTTGTATGCTTCTTATCTCATGAAGTTTGTCTTATCATTTCAAATCAGAATGTATGTTAAATTATTTTTGGGAGATGATTGTGTAATTTGTGATATAAATAAATATGAGGACAATATTAAGATTTGATTTCAGTTTGCTTTTCAATTTTCTGCCTAAATCAATCGAATTCCACACTTGAGAAGAGAAAAAGATCATAGTTCTTTAACACAGTGTGGTCGTTTTAGCATTGAGGAAGCATGTCCAGAGGCATATAATATATATTGACATACATAATGCTCATATTTTCCGTATTCTTCAGGAAACACTACTGAGAACTTAAGGCTCTAATCTGTTGTATGGTGACGGTTTGGAAGGGAAAAAAACAAGATGCTTACATAAGGATACCTGTTGACCAATTGTAACAATGAGATATACAAAACACTATGTTGAAAACGAACTTTACAACATTGGGTGGAGGAGGCAAAATTTGAGTAGGTAAGGAAATGGACTCATTATCTGTCTCATGTAACTTTAACCACTGTATATTATCTTTGTAACTCACACATATAAGAAAAGTGTGGGAAATCAATTCACAGTATTCGACTACTGAGTGCTCACTCATTTCTCGTTCACAGAATTATAATCCAACAATGCATAGTAAGAGAAAATTAGATGTTGTCTCCCAGTTTCAGGCTGGTAGAGGCATTTCTGTTTTCATATAGGGAAGTAGGGCTGACATTCCTCAGTTTGTGAAAAAGAAGTGAGGATTATTGGCTCCATCACAGTAATTGTGGCCTCACACAGAGAAGATTCTACACAGAAGTATCAATTGCTGTAGAAAACCTAAGAATACTATATCTTCTATCCTGGGGAGGAAAGGATAACAAACTTGTTTAGCGAATCCAGCTAACTTTAGGAGACAGCTAACAGTCCCTTGCCCTCATTTCCTTCTTCCACATCATACATATACATGATACCTATTTGTCTCTTGGATGTCACTGGGACATTTCTCTCTTAATGGTTTTTTTCTTTCTACACATGACTTTCCAAGATATACTTACTAACATTTTCTGCAAGTGGCTTTTATTGTTCAATGTATACAAGGATCAAAATACTTTACTTCTCCACACTTTAGAAAATAGCAATTTTCATTCTAGTGATCTTGAAATTTACTTCTATTCCCATCTCAATTATGTGGGTCCTATGTTTAAAAGTCTTCTGGCTCTGCTTCATGGTGAACTACACACTGTTCTACTGAAATTTACTACTTATTGAACAACAGCCCCAATTTCAAATTTTGATTCTCATGATTTACAATGATTCCTTTGCTTTGTGGTCCATATCTTTGCTAATTACCAGTTATCAGAATAATTTTTCCTACTGATCTTATAACCCTAGTAGGAATCAAGATAGACTCCTTCAGATGAGTGTATATTTTAATAGGTTGATATTTTAAAAGTATATATGCAGTTGGTTAATTCAGACACATATAATTTAGAAAACTTTTTCCAAATTTATTCAAAAGGTGTCATGACCTATTTTCCTTTAGTGGTTGTCTATGTTGGACAAAAATACCTGAAAATTATTGAATGTGTTGAGTGCAAAAGTTAAATATTTCTATTGCTACCTCGAAGTAATCCTAATCTGTGAAGCAGAAAGAGAAATCAATGTATTTCCGTTCACATGTGTCTAGCTACAAAAGATTTAGAGATGAACATATTCTACCTATTTGCTTTTCATTTCACTTAAAAATATCATTTCATTTAGGTCATCTAATTTTGTTGTATTTAGTCATGATTTTTCTCTGAGAATTTTTCTCCCTACGGGTCTTGCTTATATTTATTTGCATGTAACATTGGATGAAAGTACACGTGTTTTTAGAAATCATTTCCCTGGTCTAGTTCACCTTGTATTCTTCATTAAATAAATCATAGTAGGTATATTCAGAGGAGCAGACAGAATAGATAGCATTACTCCTGATGGACTCTGAAATTTTAGACATGCTGATAATTATAACTTTGAGTTTATATATGCCAGATTGAAATATAAGAAAGCAAGTAAATTATGGCTTTATCTTGATTGAATTTTAAAAATGCAAGTAAATCATGAGCCCTCCATGTTTGTATACTCTCAGAAGATTACACATGGTAACAATGCCAATTGACTAAAACAATAATTGTTTAAGTAGAATGAATATTTTCATAAAGAAAAAAGTAAGAACTATCTAAAGGGAAGTAAGAGTACAATAATTTCCACAATAATATTTTGTCATATTTTGAATCTTCATTCTCCGAATAGTATTCTGAAGGTATTGTATATGTCTTAAAGGGAATAACAACGGAGGTTTGTATTTTCCATAATATATTGGTTTTTTTAATACACTTTTTTTTTTCATTTTCTGATGAAGCTGTGGATCCTGAGAAGTTATTGCATTTTCACTATAATAAAAATAACAAACTCAGGTCTTGTAGGTTCCCATACCATTTGGGGAAATATTGAAATGTAATGTTTCAGTAGAAAATCTTGGTACCACATAAAGTGATCAGTTCATGGATAAATTTGGGCACCTTTTTTGAGGTAGGTGTTGGAAAAGTATGTGAATGACATGAGAGTTTGTGGGAAGTAATGTCATAGAGAGACTTCATGATTTCTTATGAAATCTTTGTAGAATGTCATGGAAACTATGATAGTAGAAGTTAAACTTGTGTATTTCTAGAGCAGAGCTTGGGCAAGATGTTTTGTGTTGGACAATCATTTTAAACTGTGTTTGCCAGATTTCACTAACTTTGGAAGTGGTTTCCTTTCATTCACCATTGCTTAATGGTGAAAATATAAATAACTGACTTTCTTAAAGGTTAAATTTTAATATGTTAAGACATCTATTCTATTATCATATGACCTAAATTCAGCTTAAATCCTTTAGATTTCAGGCTGTCCTTATAATCTAATAACATGAAGAGATTTATTGTGTCTCTTTCAATATCTAGAGTATTGATTACAAAATTGTTCTTAGTTTGATCAAAAACTTCTCAGTCTTTGAAGTTTGACTCAATTGTGGGTAGAAAATTAACTTTTTTGTAATTTAACACGTCTACAGTAAGTTCTAGAGATGTAGGAGAGACACAGTCTCTGCTCTTGTGTTTTGTAAAGAAGACACCTGTGATGACCTACCATTTGGGATGTTTTCAAATAATCTTTTCTATCACCCTTTGTATACATTAATCAAGTATATATAAGTAAACACTATTTGCAGCAACATATCATTGAGCCTCACACTAGTTCTTCATATATGAAATCATGTCATTGAAGGAGTTTGAGATCAAGTATCATTTTTTGACATGAGCCTGGACACCAGGTTCATAGAGACTCTTGTATGAACTATCAAATGAGAAAAGAAAAGTTGTCCAGACGAATTAACCAACCTTCCAAGTTACCCATCAACCCAACAACAAACCAAATGACCCACTGCCCAACCAGTCATCTAACTCTTTTCTGAATGATATCAGATCTGCACTAGAGGACATCATAAACATAATTATTCCTGTGATGGGACCCAAAGCCTTAGATCTCATTCCATTCCCGTAATGCCATGTATTTCTTACCCTCCCTATTCCCTTTCACCTCCCTCCATCCTCTCTCACTCAGGGCATCATGATCCTGGCAGAGGGTTCCTGTTTTTACTGGTCTCCTATGGCCTAACTGACTGCATGCCTTTCTCGGATGGTAATCCAGTGAGAGTCCATGGCCACATTGTGGTTGATAGAGGTGAAGGAGGAAGAGGACGACCAAGAGGATGAGGAGGAGGCGGCAGCAGCCCCTGCCACTCCTCCCCACCCCACTTCTACTCAGGGCACTGGGGAGAAGTAAGAAGAGGCCCTGAGCACACTGTGGGGAAGAAAACCGGCAAACACTGATCAGCAACAGCCTCTGTTTCCCCTTCCCTCTCCTTGTCATTTGTGTAAATTTATTCCCGCCCACCCTCCAGCACAGGAAGTCCTGGAATGCTGCGAGGATTGTCTGGCATGAACTGGCAATGCAGAATAGTCTCGGGTCGAACTTGTGTTCCTTTAGCCTTAAATTTTCCCACCACAAATAAAGGGCCGGATTACAAGCGTTTCCCATGCACTGTTCTCCCTGCTCCATATCCAAGGTCAGATTCCAGTTCGCTGGACATTCACATGGCCAGCGAGACCCAGGAAGGAAACCAAATCATTTCAGACACCCCCAGACCAGACGCATGAGGGCTGTGAACCAAAGAGTTCCTTCACAGTGTGCCGAAGTCACAACTCCTTCCTTCTTCCTTAGTTTCCTTCTTCCTTACTTTCAACTTATCCTTCTTCTTACTCTGTTTCCTCCCTTCCTTTCTTTGTTCTTTTCTTCCTCCCTCTTTTTTTATTTCCTCCTTCCTTCAAAATTGCCTCCCTCCCTTAATACTTTCTTATTTCTTACTCTTACTCCTTTCTTCCTTCCTTTTGTCCTCCCTCCTATCATTCCCTTCCTCCTTCTTGTCTTCCTTCCTCCGACCCTGCCTTCTTCTCTTCTTTCATTCCTTCTTTCCTTTCTCCCTCCCTTTATACCCTCCTTATTCCATCTCTTCCTTTTATTCTTCCTTTGATCATCCTTCCTTCCCTCATTCCTTCGCCTTCCTTCACCTCTCCCTTCTTTCCCAGAGTATAAACCCATGATAGACAAAAAAAAGAAGAGAATCATTCAAAACATTTCTGTGTAACGTTGAAAGTCTTCAAAGCATAGTGTTTGTCAGAAATGCTTCAAAATACTGACGGATTCATGATGGGGCAACATTTTTGATGGGATTGTATAAGAGCTTTTCCAAACTACAAAATTCAGAATCAATATTCAAAACTTCTCTTCAAAAAGTCACAAACACATATTACAAATGTGTTTCCATATGATGGAGAATGTTTGAGATTAATGTTTTCCTTTCCTATATATACCTAGATTTTACCAGTGTGGTATGTACTATCAAGAGTCTTCCATGAATGACTTAATGACAGTACATATTTACCAATGTACAAAAAAATCTGGGAATGTTGAGACACCAATATGGGATCTGTAATTCTGTCTCTACTCAGAACGCAAAAGTTATATGACTGTTTTGTCCTGCAATGAAAGAGAAATTTAAAGTCAGATAGAAAGTTATGTGCTTTTTCTGATGTTATGGGGAGTGAAGAATGTTAAGTAATGTACCTAATGAACAATTGTGCCTAATTGAAAATAATCAAGCAAACAAAATGTGGGATTGAATGCATGCAAGTCAAAAGTGTATCTCTCAGGGATTCCCTGGACAGAGCCAAGTGCCCCTTAATTTAAAAGGCATCAAAATAGTCACATTTCCCTGGGAATAATATGTTCCATTTCATTTATGACTGCTGTACAACATAAAAATATAAAACAAGTATAATGATATTGATCCCTCATACAAATTTCCCATCAAGTTCTATTATCCAAACAGAAAAGTGGGTAGGAAAATTTCCAGATTTTTTAAACCACATAATTTTGCAACAATTTCTCAAGATACAAGATTCTAAGCAATTTCAGTATTTTTATGTTTCATTTCATCTGTAGAAGTATTCTGTGAATTCTTCCCAAAGCTGGTGACAGGGAAAAAACAGATTCTTGCAAGTGTACATCCAATATCTGCCAACTTTTACTAGTTTGGGGTTACCATGTTCACTTTGGGAAGTTAACATAATTTTGTACAGAGAATGTGACATTTATCAGGTAAGAATACATGTATCCTTTGAGAATTTTTCTGTATATTGCTAAAAGATTTAAAGATTAATCTGTAACTTTGGATTGTAATTGAACACCAGATCATGAAACCAGAGGCGATGAATCTAACTTTATTTTCAAGTTGTATATCACTTGACCATCATGTTTATTTGCCCCACTACCACAATTTTGCCAAAAAATATATATTAGTAGTTAAGTTTCTTATGTAATCAATAGAGTAGAATTATTTCACCTCAAAAGAGTAAGTGCCAGACGTGAAAATCTTACTTACATTTATGAAAATGTGAAGATGTGAAAATGTCGGGGTTTGACATTTGGGGCATATTTCATCACCAGGATTTTTCCTGATTTGCAATTTTCAATGAGTATGTTAATTCCTATAGAAATATTTGAACAAAAATAATTTCAGCATTAATTTGTGAATGCTGGCATGGAACCTGGTGAGTTAGGGAAACCTATATCTTTTCTATTCATTTAGGATTATAAACAGAACAGAACTATTTCCACATATCTATATATGTACTACAAACCCGTCGATGTAAGTATTTATGTGTAAATTTATGAGAATTAAGAGTGTATCAGTCAATACTCTTCTTTTAAATGGAATCTTATTGTCAAGGTGTTGTACAGAGGAATTAGAATTACATATGTGTCAGCGAATGAGTACTTTTTTGGTCACATATTCTCACTCGGGGATCATTTCTCCCATAGTCTTCTTCTGCCTCAAATCTCCATCTCCTCCCACCAGTTGTAAAGTTTATTTCCAACGACTTGTTTTGTTGAGGTTGTTCTTGCTCAGTTGGCCCTTTGGCCTTTGTCTCAGATTTTGATGTTCACCTTCCCATGTCTAATTCTCATTAACTTACGTTTAGTACATATACCAAAATCAAAAACAATCACTACTTTGGATTAAAAAATATGAAAATAATGGGAAAATACAAGTGAAAATAAATAGCTTCATATAGTGCATTAAAAAAAAAACAGCATCAAATAGAAACCCATGGTTTCATTATCTTGGAGTTCATTTTTCTTAGCCTAATCTTCTATAGTCGTATGTATATTGCTATTAAGCTATTGGGAATCTTAGTATTGCTTTTAAGATCTTTTGGGACTAAAGTGGACATATACCAACTTTTACAAATAAGACAAAACATGGAGCTTATGTTTGTTTGAGTCTAGCCCCCTTCAATTCATATCGTTGTTTCCAAATCTTCCATTTCCTTACCATTGGGACTATGTAATTCTTTATTATGGAAACGTAACATCCATTGTGTATATATACCACATTCTTGATCCATTAATCTACTCTCAGGGATCTGGGGTGATTCCTTGTTTTCTCTATGGTAAATAATGAACATGACTTTGTCACTCTAAATGGATGCACTGGAATCTAAATGGTGATGTTATTCACAATGATTTTGTTGTCAAGATGTTGAGCCTTTCTGCATATGTCTTTGGACATTCTGAAATCCTAATCAATGAAATCTCTCTCTAAATATTGACCCTTCTTATCATAGGGTGGCTTTATTGTTTGGAATTTTTTGGGGGGAACTAACTTTTTGAATTTTCATTATATTTCAGGTAAGAAACTGAAACTACTCCCAGTCTTTTGGCTTTCTATTTATTTTCTTAACTATGTCCTTTGTCATGAAGAAGCCCTGCCAGTTCAAGCAGTGACATTTGTCTAACCATTTTTTTACTTGATGCATTTATATTTCTATAATGAGAAACTTTCAAGCTCTTCTAAGGAGACCTAGTATTTTCTGTGTTCCTTCCATTCAAAATATTTTCCTTTACCTTCAGGACTTTGATATATTTGGAAATGCTTGTGACAGAGGGTGATATATAAGGATGTAACTTTTTTATAGGTATTTAACCAATTTTGCCAGCACTGGTTACTGAATATTTCTTATTCATTTCTCTGAGTTTTTCCTACTTAATTTTGAACTTACCTAGTGAAGGCACATAACTTATTCTTTACTAGTGACATTTAAATTGTAGGTACCATGTTTTCCCTTATTGTAATAATTGCTATATATTTAGTTTTATCCTAAAAAAAAGATTGGAATAGCTTAATAGCTATGTACATATAAACATACAAAATTAGGTTAAGCAAAATAAACTCAAAACTATGGAAACAAGCTTCTATAATTGCTGGTGATTTTTTACTATAAACAGCTACCTTTTTTCTTGTATTTTTACTTTATTTTCCATAGGTTTTGCCCCTTGTTGCAACTCTGTTTGATTTTGGTAGCCTGTGAGTGTATACACATTAATCTGAATTGATCATGGAAGGGGAACAACAAAATCTTGAGGGATAGGACAAAGGAAGACAAATACCACAATATTCCTCACAGAGCAAGGTGTTGGAAATGGCATTTATAACTGTGGAGGGCGAAATTTGAGGCAAAATAAGTGTGAGAAAAATGAGGGCTATGGTAACGTATGACAAGAAAACATACATGCATAATAATAATCACTCTGTACATCACCTCGGAAATAAGAGTTAACTTATAAGAAAAGTGTTGTTGCATACACTTCCCTTAATTTTCTTAAGTTTACATATATATTGGTTTGTATTCCATATACAGATATTTGTTGATAGTTTGGTCCTTTTTACATACTTATTAAAATAGAAAAGGCACAGGTTTCCCTGATTCGAAAGGTATCAAATTGTCCTTCACAAATTGATGTTGAATTCATTCCTGCTCACTATTTCTGCAGGAAAAACGATATACATTTCAAATTACACTAGTTGCACAAATATGCCAATAATCAGTAACTCTCCCATTTCAACACCAATAATAAATATAAGGCAAATTCTGAAATCTTTAACTCCCTCATTTATACCCAAATAAACCCACTGATTGCATAGAAATCCCACCAACAATTTTTTTTTGTCATTTATGGTGCTTGAACTTCACGTTTGGACACTGGCTGTCCCTGTGGTCTTCAGTTCAAGGCGAGCTCTCTACCGCTTGAGCCACAGCACCACCTTGGGTTTTCTGGTGTTTTATTGGAGATAAGAATGTCACAGACTTTCCTGCCTGGGCTGGCTTTGAACCATGTTCCTCAGATCTCAGTCTTCTGAGTAACTAGGATTACAGGCATGAGTCACTGGTGCCCGGACCCACCAACAATTTTTAATAAGACGGATCTTCCTAAAATTTGCATCAAAGACTATTCCATTTTGCATTAGGAATAATGTGGACCACAGTGCCAAATCAACTATGAATACTTGGGGACATATATATATGCGTCAAATTACAAACAAGTAGAAAATGAACATAGAGTCATCGAATATGGTTTTCATGAAAGTGTCTTGTGTTATACTCGACAGTCACAGTCTACTTTTTTGGACATTTTAGAAATATGTTGAGAAATTAGTGAAAGTTTCATATACTCTTTCCCTATAAATATCACATTCTCTGCCCAAAACTATCCTATGTTCACAAAGTGTATTTTGTGCACCTGGATTTTCCTTGCCACAGGCATTGGAAAGAACTCACAGATATTTTCTTCAGATGAGATTAATCATGGAAATCATTGAGTTGTGTAAAGATCTTGTATAGTAAAACATATACTCCAGAATATTGGTTGATAAACCCCGTTGAAATTTTCATGGCCATTCTATTTGGAATAGATAATTAATGTAAGATTTGTATAAGGGAAAATGTGTAATTACACATTTGTTAAATATTTATTAGGCTCCACAATTATTACAATAAATGAAATGGAAGAAGATATTCACAGGAAAACTTTAGGATAGTGTAAAATTAAGTACGATTTGTATTCTATCTGGAAAAATGTAGACTTGGACTTGAAAATTGAAGTTTCTATATTCCAATTGTACTAGGTCTACGTAGAAAGTGACAGGTTGAATTGAAATAAATATAAACAAACAACCGGGTTTAATTATGGATTCAAGAAAAACAATGTGTACTCTAATAAAATTTGGGAGTTTGAATAGGTATTATAAATCAAAATGAATTCATTTGGTTAGATGAGCTTCACAATGTATTTATAAATTTGAAATGTAGATTAAGCAATGACAAATGATTTCAACTCATGTTTTGTTCACTGAATTATTCCTGCAAAGAAATAAGAGAACACAATATTATTTTACTTTCTGTGGAAAAGACACAGATATAGTTTTTTCTATTCTGCTTATAAAGAATAAGAAAACTCATTAGTGGTTCAAGACAAATGCAAAAACTAATAATAGCATATAGTCAGTTATTGTGAAAAAGTTACATGTTTCTATCCACTTTCATCTCCATTCAAAATTTGTCACTGTAAACACACCTTCTAAAAATAATGCTTGGACACTGTTTCTCAACACATTCAAAGTTCCCTTAACATTTGAAGTGTAATCCTATTCAATCAAATTATTTAATGATTATAGTTCAGTTCTTCAAACCTTACTTTTATGTTTTCATTCAGGCTCAGTTATTTGTTGTCTCTTGTTCTGAAATATGTCTCATAAAATAGTTATGAATATGTTATGCTGTTATGCATAAAATTAGATGAAATTCGAAGAAATACTTCAATGGTATAGGAAACAACACCAACAGTGGTTTTTCTATCTAATGTTATTGCAATGGACTTCAATCAACATGATCAGTTGATCTCCATTTCAACATTTGTGAATGCATGCATAAAAACAAAGCACAAAGAGTGATTATTTCATGAGATATATCCTACCAAAAATACATGCTTAAAGTTAGACAGGAAAATATGAAGGAGTAGCATGTAAATACTTTCAGCTACAATTACAAGCAAACTCTATTTCCATTCTTATATGTGGACAAAACGAATACCATTTTGAAGTGACAATAATACTGTGAAGTGTAATCAGGTAAATATGTTCATCAGGCCAGAAAAATAATATGTCAATATAAACATGGAAATATTGGACTTTGATATGATCATCGAAAAGATTACCATTAACTTAGGTTAGCATTTCTTCATTAAGATTATTTTCTCAGATACGTATGACTTTGAGAATTCTATGCCAGAGGCATACCAACATTTGGAATAATTGGCTGGGATCATGTCCATGCCAAGAGGCTTGAAAGCAACGCCATTCATGGTTTCAATCTTAATTACCCAGGAAGAAATATAAAAACAAATGCTGGACAACCTGTGATTAAAGTTTATCAAGATTGAATAAAATGAAGAATTGAACGTAGGCAAAATTTCCTGAGTTTTAAATTCCAAATCATAGTAATGTGCCCTGCTTCACCTTATGGATGCTGAAGCAGTATACTCACACACAAACAGAGAAACACACACACACACACACACACACACACACACACACAAAGATTTGCATCTACAAATGTACAGGTAACAAAAATATCTAATTACAGACACAAATCTGCTCACATATGTATAATGACAAAGAGGGTTGGTTAAAACTTTAAGAGACAAATCAGCAAGTAACATGATCTCCTACATTGTCACAGATTCTCCTATCTATTCACAAGTCACTAGTATCATCCACTTTTTAGAAGCCAGAGTAAATGTGCTTCCATAAATAAGACATATTAGCATGTTTTGTTTAGGAGTTTTGCATTGATGTTCATCAAAGAAATGTGTCTATACTTTTCTTTCTTTGATGAGTCCCTGCCTGATTTTGGGATGAGGGTTATGGTGACTTCATAGAAAGAGTTCAGAAGTGAACTTTCTCTTTCAATTTCTTTAAAGAATCAGAGAAGTATTGGTGTGAGTTGTGCTTTGAAGGCCTTAAAGAATTCTGCTGTAAATCCATCCAGTCCTGGGATTTTCTTAGATGGGGGATCTCTTATTGCTGTTTCTATTTCAGTGCTTCATATGGGTTGGTTGTGTTGGTTTATCTCATTTGGTATTGTTTTGACATGTTAATATTTGCTAGGAAATAGTCCATTTCTTCCAGATTCTCAAACTTATTAGCATAAAGGTTTGAGAAGAATTATCTTATAATATTCTGAATCTTGGTTATTTCTGTGGTGATGATTCCATTCTCACCTCTGAGTTTGTTTATTTGAGTGCATACTTTGTCTGACAAGATTTGCTAAGGGTCTATCAATTTTGTTAATTTTTTCAAAGAACCAACACTTTTTTTTGTTGATTCTATGGGTTGCTTTTGGATTCTAATTTGTTTACTTCTTATTTAATTTTAATTATTTGTTTCTGTCTACTGGATTGGGGTAAACTTGGTGGTCTTTTTCAAGAAGGTTCAGCTAGCTTATTAAATTGTTGGTTTCAGATCTCTCCAATTTGTTACGTTGGAACTCAAAGCTATATGCTTACCTCTGAAGACTGACTTTGCTATGTCCCAGAGGAGCTGGTAATTTGTGTGTTCTTCTTGTTGAATGTCATTTATCTTTGAATTTCCTTTCTAATCTCTTCAAGGATCCACTGGTGATTCAACAGTGTATTGTTCAGCATCATGTGTTACACGACTTTCTTTGCTGGCTTTTGGTGTTGCATTCTAATTTTATTCCTTTGTGGTCTGAGAGAATGCAGTGCCTAATATGAATGTTTCTGAATTTGGACAATTTTCCTTTGTGAGCTAAAATTCCGTGTATTTTGGAAAATGATTCATGTGCTTCTGTGTTTTGATACTGCTTGGTGAAATATTCGTAGATGTCTGTTAAATCTAGTTAATCTATGCAAATGTTTAGATCTGCAGGTTGATCTATCTAATGGTATAGTGGTGTGTTAAAGTCCCCACCAATTAATGTCTTTGGATCCATGTGAGATTTGAGGTAAAATAGTGTTTCTTGGATAAATTTAGGTGCTCTTGCTTGGTGAATACATACATAGAAATGTAATATACTCCTAAAAATGTTGGCCCTTAATTAGTGTTCAGCGACTTTCTTTCTCTCTTACTGATTTTTATTTGAAGTCTATTTTATCTGATTTTAGGATTGCAACTCTTGCTGGTTTATTGGGAACATTTGCTTGGTAAATTTTCTTCCAGGCTTTCACTTTCAAAATATATTTGTTTATATTGGCACGTTGTGACTGGAAGGCAGCAGATCAAAGGATCTTGCTGTTCAAACCACCTAGACAGTCCATGTCACTTAATTACAGAGTTAAGTCGATTAATTTATAGAGTTAAGACTGAGAGGTGTTTAGTAGTTCCCGCCATTTTATCCACCTTCTTGGTGGCTTTGACCACTTGGTTCTTCCTATGCTTCTTAGATTCTCAGTTTGGATGGAGTTTTTGGCCTTTAACTTGCTCTTGTTATTTTTCTATTTGTAGGAAATCTTTAAGTATCTTTTGAAAGCTGGTTTGGTGCAGATATTTTGGTTGGTTCAGTTTTTCTTATTTTTAAATTATTAATGTTTTTTAATTGTGAAAATACTGTACAGAGGGGTTACAATTACATGAGTAAGGTAATGAGTACATTTCTTATCAAGCATTGTTGCCTCCTACTTTGTTTCCCTTTACCATCCCTGCCCTCTCATCTTTCCCCCCCCCAAGAAATGCATTCTTTAATTGACTTATATAACTATAACACCTATGTATGTCACTTTTATAATAACAATAAAAATATTGTGAAAAGCCTATTGCTGCTGGGCACCTGTGACGCATGCCTGTAATTCTACCTACTCAGGAGCCTGAGATCTGAGGATCACAGCTCAAAGACAGGCTAGTCAGGAAAGTTTGTGTGGCACTTATCTCTAATTAACCACCAAAAAATGGAAGTAGAGACTGTGATTCAGTGGTAGAGCACTAGCCTTGAGTGAAAAAAATATCTCAGGGACAGCATCCAGGACCCAAATTCAAACCCTAGGGACAGCAAAAAAATTAAAAACCTATTGCTTTCTTTTACATTAATAGGATGACTATTTTTATTAAGCATTCATGTATTATGTGAAGCATCCACATGAAATTTATCTAGTGTTTATAAAATGTAAATTGCAATAAATATTAAAATGAAAATAGCTTAATATTAATTTCTGAACAGCACTTCTATAACATATTAACTTTAATGTGTGCCAAAATTGGACTTTTTTGTACCTGTTCTTGAACTCAGTGCCTATATACTGGTGGTCCCTGAGCTTATTTTGATCAAGGCTAGAGTTCCAAGACTTGAGTCACAGCTCCACTTCCAACTTTTTAAAAGAAGACTTTCTGAAATTTCCTGCCTGGATTGGCTTAAAATTGTGATCTTCAGATCTCAGCCGCCTGAGTAGGTAGGTTTACAGGCATGAGCCACCCCTGCCTGACAAATATTCCAAACTCAGTGATTTTACCTTGTTTTAATGTTAAAGGCAGAATAAACTGCTCTAGTCTATATCTTCTGCTAATGAAAAATGAGTTATTTGTTATGTGAGTGTGTGGGTGTGGGTGGGTGAGAGAGAGAGAGAGAGAGAAAGATAAAGATGCTGACAGTCAGAAAGAGTTATTGAAGAGATATAAAAAAGTCAAAAAAACATTTATTTTTGGGCACTGGTGGTTCATAACTGTAATCCTAGCTACTCAGGGGGCAGAGATCTGAGCTCAATGCTGCCAGCCTACAACCTGTTTTTCACTTCCACTTGTAGGTCTGTGCTGGTTTATTGGAGATAAGAATCACTTGGCCTTTTCTTCCTAGGATGGTTCAGTTTTTCTTTGATATGGAAGGTTTTTATTGACCTTCCTTTATGGAGGGAAGTTTAGATGGGTACAATATTCTTGGTTGATATTTGTTTGTCTTTAGATTGGGGCATACATCATTCCAGGCCCTTATTGCTTTAATTGTCTCTGCTGATACATATGTGAATATTCTAATTGGTTTCCCTTTATAGGTGATTAATCTTTTCTCCTTGTCAGCTTTAAGGAGTCTTTCCTTGTTCTGAATTGATCCTGTGCAGATTATATAGTGATGGTGGGATATCCTTTTCTGCTCTGGCCTACTTGGGGTTCTAAAAGCTTCTTTTGACTGAATAGGCCTATTTTTTGCATGTTTGGGAAGGTCTCTGCTAGGATCCTGTAAAATAAATTTCCTAGACAATTAACTTTTGTCTCTAGCAACTCCTCTACTCCCATTTTCCTCAGATTCAGCCTTCTGATAGTGTCTTCTAAATGTTGAATAGATCTATCATATTTCTTGGATTTCTCTTAGATAATTGTTCTTTTCTATAATATCTATGCTGTGTTCAATCACTGAGATTCGATCTTCTGTATGGTCTAACTTACAATCAAGACTTTCTATTTTTTTTTTTATTTCCTTTCCTTCTAATTGGTCAGTTTGAGGGCCTCAAGTTCTTCATTGGAGCTTTGTTATAGATCTTGTATGAACTTCTTTACTTCCTTAACTTGGTGGTGTGTTTAATCTCAATCACTTAGTTGATTTGTTATGATTTCCTTGTACTCCTTTTCAATTTGATGAGCTCCATTCAGCATTCCCTTTGTGGCCTTTCTGAATTCTTTCAGCCCTCTGTTTATGGATTCCATGATTGCTTCTATTGATCTTTGTCTATTCTCATCCCACTCTTCCAATTCCCGTATTACTCCTTGATTAGCTTTCTTATGCTCATAAGATTCCTGTAGTAATTTTTGCTTAGCCTCATCATGCTGATGAAGTCCCAGTATTAATCTTTGGTTAGCATAATCTCACTCCCTTTCATTCTCACACTGAGTCCTTTTCAGGTTTTCAATCATTTCATTTAACATCTTTACCAGTAGTGTTTGTATAGCTTTTTGTGAGGTCTCCTCTGGATTATCCATTAACTCTTCTTTCAGCTGATTATCATGAGTTGAGATACCTGGACTAACCATTTTTCTTCTGTTTCACCATCTTGTTCTGGCCATTTGGTATGAACATAACACCAATTTTGCACTAGAACACTATTTTAAAGCAAGCATCACCAAGGTCCTCTAGTTGCAAAATCAAAATGGCTGCATATGCATCCTAGTTCGACAGATACTATCTATTGAACATCAAACAACTATGGATTAACGAGCTAAGAACATAAAAGAGGGATTCAGCAGACCAGAAATTTATAGGTTTAGGCAAAATTGTATGGAAAAGTATGATTAGAGGGCATTGGAGAGGTAAAAGGAAAGAGCAAATTTAATGAAGTCCTAATCTGAGAGAGGAAATGGATAGGACAGAATGTATGGAGAGAGATTAAATAAAAAGAAAAATGGAAAAACATAAGTTTAAATTTAAAAATTGAAACACTTAAAATTATGTTAGTATAAAGAAATGATATTGCGAGAAGAAAAGGATATGATGAAAGTAGGAGAGAGATAAAACGGGAAAATGAATAAACAAAAAATTAAAAATGGAATACTTAAAAATATTATAGGTATAAAGAAATAATACTAGTATTAAAGATATTAAGCCCAAGAGGTTGTGAATTGAGTAATAAATATCTGAATTAAGTATGTATACAATAAGGGATAAGGTCTCATAATTGATGATGGGTATATATCTGGAGATGAGAACAGCAATTAAGTCATGCAAATAAAAGAAAAAAGGACCAAAAGGTTAAAAAAGATTAATACACACACACACATACACACACACACACACACACACACACACACACACACATACATACCTAAAATAAACATTATGAAAGAAAAATGTAGAAAATAATTTTTAAATTAAAAATTATATAGAATTCTTTAATGTTTTGAGGGAGAAGGGAAGATTGTTTATCTACCCTGTGTCTGTAACCAATATCATGGTGGAATTTTCGGGTGTACTTGTGGTGTTTGTTTTCCTGTGGCTTGATTTGTTTTCTTAAGTCAGTTTGTTTGAGCAGGGAGAAAGAAGCTCTGCCTAATCCAAGACTTTTGATCCTCCTCCCAGGCTTATGCAGTGAGAGGAAGTTCTGCTTTGAGTATCACAAAAGAGGGATATGTTTGTTTCCTCTAGCTTGGAGTTGCTGTGATAAGCATAGGTTCTGGGTAGTGTTGAGTTCTATCAGCAATCAGTAGCTTTTTCCTGATGGGCTAGTTACTGAGACAGTCACAGAATCTAACCTGGTGCCATTCTCAGAGTTTATGTTTACTGAGTTTCAAATGTTCTTCTAACTTTACTGATGTCTAGGCTGCAGTGGGGAGGTGCAGCCCCTGGTTCTGTTTACCCAGCAGCTTCTGCCTGGCGGTGTGACTTTCCCTTGGGTGGAGCTGATCCTGACAGGTCATGTCTGATTCCTGTGACCTGCTGAACGGCTCTTATTGTTTTCTTCCAAAGCCTGAGTTACAGCTAGCTGCTCAGGCAGGGCCTTTGTCAGTATCAAAGATGGAGATCTTCTCTGGTGGATGGTGAGTGGTTACCTTTCTCCCGCTTTCCCCGGTTGTTCTTTGTGGAGGAGTGAGAATGTCTTGGGTTTACTCATGCGAGACTAGGATGTCCCCGGCCTGAGATCAGCAGCATGAAGATTTCTGTTTCTCGTAAGTTCTTGCTGGTGGCAAGTAGAATCCACTCACACACTGTGTCTGGAGACTTTGTCTGCAAACTTTGTTGATATGGTGGCCAAGGTGCTGCCTGCTGCCACCATGGGCTACCGACAAGTGTTCAGATCTGTATCCTTGACCAATTTGCCTGGATTTTCCCTCTCTAGCCAAACTCTCTAGCACAATGGCACACTTGGTGTGATTTTTTTAGCCTAGGACTGTTCACTTGAAAACTAAATCTGATTTCTATGTGGGACCTTGTTTAGCCTCCAGCTTCTCTTCTGCCATCTTCATCCAGACTCCTCTGGTCATATTTTCTGTACCTTTCAGGAAAGGCTCTTTTCCTTTGAGAAACAAAAAAGAGCAAAAATCTTACAATAAAATAATTGTTACATGTGATAAATCTACCTCTAACACATACAGAGTAATAGGGCATGTGGATGAAATAATGAGTTTGTTTTGTTTTCTATTGATATTTTTATTTTAAAAAATATTTTCTTGAAAAGGTGCTATACAGAAGAGATACGTTATGTCAGTAATAGGTTCATGTCTTGTGGTGCATTGTTACCACGTCCTTTGCTTCCCCCTGCCCTACTAATATTTCCCTCCTCCATCGCCATTATTCCTCCTCCAATCCAAAGCAATAAAGTTCTTTTCCAACATAGTATGCTGTGAATATAATTATTCGCATGGGTCACATTCTGTTCTTTTAGGAATTTGTTTTTCTCCATCCCCTCCCAGATTAGACAAATTTAGATACAAAATAGGTACCACAATCAAATGCAGAAACAGGAATATACCATAGGTGGAATTACATGAAGTACAAACAAAATAAATCATGAAGAATATTAAAACCAAGAAAAACTATGAAAAAAATCTTCTGTCCATATCTTGAGTTCATTTCATATAACCTCATTTTATATATTAATACATTAACAATATATGTATATGTTTATCTATCTATCAATCACTTTGAGATTCCCTGTCCATCTGATAAAATTACCATATACAAATACGAATTATTACAAATGATCTGTTTTTTGTTGATCATTTGGAAGGCACAATCGAATTAAGTCTGAACAAAAGGGACTCTAACAGGATTTTGAAAATTATTATACCAGTCACATCAAGGAGAGATAAAACTTTTTTCAAGAATTATTCACTAGATACTGCTAAGGTATAGTGTGATAAAATTTTACCCATCCAAATACAACCAACATATAATTTGATTGGTGATTGCTAAATCATATGTTTCAACAGATTTTTAGTAAGTTTTATATCATTTTTTCCTTTCCTTTTGGAGACCTGAACTTGTGGTCAAAAACTAAACAGACCCAAACATTATTTGACTGCTGGGTTGTATTCTGACATAAAGTATGGACAATGTAATTACTGGCAGGAATTCAAATCTAACATTCTATAATAAAAGTACAAATTTCATTTCAAATACATATTCTTTTGCTTAATTTCAGGAGATAGTCATCAGGGCCAATACTGTGAGATTTCCAGTACCCTAGTAATAAGTGCATAAAGAAGGAATGGAATTCGCTTATTGAATATTAGCAAAATATGTCACCAAGCAAAATGCATGAAATATGAAGAAGAAAGATATTCAAGGAAGGCTATCTTTCTGTTTTTCATAGAATAAATGGAAAAATGAATATTAGATATTGTTTGCTTGAGATCAATGCAATCTTGGTTTTTCAAAATGTTTTTCATGAGAATTTTAGAAAAAATGCTTTTGATCATTTTTTCTTACTTGAGTCACACGAAAATTACAGTCTTCTAATATAAAATTACTGGCACATTTTGAAAGTACTGATGTGCCAGAAGGACATGCCACCTAAGGTTATATCAATTTTAACAATTTTGCACATGAGAATTAGTACTATTTACTACTTTTTTTCCACATAAAATGTTTCATTGTTCATACAAATTGGTGTTATGAATATCTTTTTTCTGAAATTACAATTTGTTTTTAGACAGTATTGCCCATGAATAAATAATACTATGGAACTACTCCTGTTGCTAATTGGACTGGTTCTTCAGGGATATTTTATGAAGGTCTACCGTGTGAAAGAAATTGAAACACTGTAGTTAGGATATAGGTTAGATATGTGAATTCAGATGATGATCACCAGGTATGCTGGTTTTGAAAATAGGTTGTTTCTGGTGAGGTGCATCTTTAGATATTAGTATTTTCCCTATTATTCCTAATATTATTCCTATTATTCTGAAATGTTTTCAGAAATTTTCAGCATGTGTACAATTCTTGGAATTAATTCAAAACTAGTTCTTACTTAAAAACTTGGAAAAGAGAGTCTATGGGTTATCCCAAGCAATTTCTAGTCATATTGGATTGTGTAGAGATTGTAGAACGATTAAGGAATCAATATAAAAAGAAACCTATAACCAGGCATAATAAAATGGAAAAATGTGTGAATATATAAATAGATTGAATATTTCTGCACTTTCACATAGTGGCCAACACAATTCAAGGAACATATATTGTTCTATAAATTTCTACACATTTCCATAAGTGTTCATGTGGGAAAATGGAAGCCTGTTTGTGGTGAGCAAAGAATTGATAAATATTCACATTTTGTGATTGTGTGTTAGGCTGTTGTCCAGCTACAAAACACCTGGAAAATTAATTAAAGCCAGTATGCCAGTATACTCATTGAAAATTGTATAAACTCATCAATTTCAGAGGTCCATAATTTCTCTATTATCAATCAATTCATAGATGTTTACCTAAGAACACTGATTTGTGAGAAACCATTTGGGACAGTTTCTAAGAATATTCCTTGACATTTCAACTCCAATATTCCCATGAAGGAAAAGGATCATTGAATCATTTTCTTTGTTACTTATCCTGTGTGCACCTTTTGCCCGAATGTTGTTAGAAAAAATTCCAAATATTCATAAATCCTTGAACTTCACTGACTAGAGTAAAACTTCAGTGATTATTTTTCTGTTTCCTCATGAGTCACATTGTACTATCAAATTTTATTTACCCATCACATACAATGTGCACTATCAGCAGGCTACTTTTATGAAGAAAACCAGCTGAAGTCTACACCATCCGTACATTGTGCTTAATTATTTCAAGCATAGTGTCTAAATTTATCTCTATTACTTTCATAGCAAATAGCATTAACCAAAGTATCTTGTATGCAGTAGCCTACGATGTAGTAGCCTCCATAGCAGAGACAGAGAAAACAGGGCTGGCTTAGTAGAAGGAATTAGAATGAAGATGAGATTACAGGATGGTCAATAAAGTGAGAAATACATCTACAGATCAAAGTACTGAATTTTAATACAGTTGAAATGAATTGTACTTCATTGAAGAATATAAGAGGTTGAGTGTTGTCCTATATGTAAGTTATGTTAAATAGGTAGGTTTCATTATATAGCCAATGAAGAGAACACTCGTGCTATTCAGGCAGGAGACGTTTATTCACCAAACTGCTCCCCCTGCAGTGCATGGTGGAGAGGCATGGCTGAAAAAGGAACACGGCGGGGGGGGGGGGGGGGGGGGGGGAGGGGGGGGAGGGGCGGGAACCCATCTCTGGGCCAGGACTTTTCTAGGCCAGGGACAGAAAGAGATGGCCATGTGGGGAAAAGGTGTGGCCACACTGGATCTGGAAGTGATCTCAGGGTCTGGGATCCTCCTAAGGTCAGATGGGAGGCATGTGACCAGGGGTGCCCCAGGATGTGACCTATCAGGAGGGAAAGATGACTTCTTCCAGGTTACCTAGGTAACATATTCTTGGTGGAAATTTAGCCAAGAGGGAAGAAGTTGTCCCTGTTCAGACCTTACATTCCAGCCTTTTGATAATTATGAAAAAAAGCAAAGATTCTCTCTGGCTACTTCCTGCTTGTAAGGGACGTCGACAGTAGAGGTACAAGGCTCAGATGTAGTCCCCTCTGGGAGAAGGCAGCAGCTGTCACTTGAGCATTTTGAACTTAGATGAAGTCTGGTGGAGGTAAGTCTCTTAAACGAAGTCTGGAGAACTCTCATGAGGCATTGAGGGACTGGAAAAAATACTAGTGAGCAAATACATGGCAAGAGGAAGGACTTGGGGCTGAAAATATTTGTAAAAATGTCCCTAGCTATTTTTGACATCTAGCGACTAAGTAGAGAAGTCAGGTAACAAAAGCAAGAATGCAAATTCCTGTCCAGCTGCAAGGTAGATAGATATGGACATTAGATAGGCTCTGGTTAATTTTGAAAGGGCAGGCACTAAGTGACTGATGTGACATCATCTCCTCTTACTCCTCTTTGTGTTCTCTTTCCCTTGTTCTCCAGACTGGCTGAGTCTAGGTGCTCATTGCTGGGATGGCTTTTCCACGTTGGTATTCAAGGAGGTTTGAACTCAAGGCCTGGACACTGTCCCTGAGCACTTCTGCTCAAGGCTAGCACTGAACCACTTTGAGTTTTAGTACCACTTGCAGTGTTTGCTGGCTAGAGATAAGAGTCTTGAGCCATGCTTCCATCCTGGCTCTTTGCAGGTTAGTTGGGAGATGGAGTCTTAGGGATTTTTCAGCCTGGGCTGGCTTTGAACTCTTTGTCACAAAAGTCCATTATTATTTCCAATTCAAGCAACAAGGAGATCAAGTAGAATAAGTAGAGTTTAGCTGGTTCTTATCAAGGATTGATCAACAAATATTCTGAAATGACAAAAGTTTTTAGATGTGATGAGAATTTTAGCACAGGTATAGTATTGATTTCTTTCTGGTAACCCTTACAGTTCTTAAGTTAAACAAAATTACAGAAAGAGCCTTAGCTTTTACAAATCCTAGATAATCTTTCACCAGGAAATCAGCTGCATGTGATGGAGCCAAGCAAATCTCCAGTCTACTTTTACGATGGTGGAGGTAGTCAGTATGATCTAGGCAGGAGTGAGGCCTGCCTTCCAGGTTGGAAGAGATGGACTGGATCTGGACTGAATGTATACTGGCTAGCACTGAAGTACATATCCAAACTGAACAAACTTCAGGAATATGAGATATTTTAAGCCAAATAACTTGATTACAATGCCAGATAACAAGTTTACACAGGCAGCCACTATACTTGACTCAACTGACAGAAACACATGTTTGGCTGGAAGTTCGGAGATCTTGATTATTACAGCTTGAAATGTCCTATCATGAACACATCGACCATAGACAAAAAACCCAATCTTCACTCCGAAGAAGTCTTCGGATGAAAATCCTTTCTATCTAGTTCAGATAGGTCTCCAGTTTTGCTTCTTGAGATATCAAGCACACCCATACCACGCTTTCTTTATCAGTTCCTAAGTGTACATGTTTTTGTTTTTGCTCAGGAATATTGCCACGTTCTCCACTTAAAGATGAATCATGCCTTTCTCATACTTTTCTTCAATGTAGGTTTTGTTAGAACTGTATCAAACCATGTTCTGTTGTACATATAGCAATATTGAATTTCTTAAGTTCCTCAGCTTCACAAAAGAGCAATTCCAAACAGAGAGATTTGAAAACCCAAATTATTTTAATACCAACTACTTATTTTTTCAATATTTTGTAGATACACTATAAATTTAATGATGGAACTTGCCACTGAGTAATACATACTACCAATATCCTTAACTCTCTCTACTCCAAAAGCTCCCCTAATATGAATCCAAAATATTGGGCAGGAGATTTTTTAATAAAAGTACTTGGTATTTAGGAAAAATTAATTTGACTTTTTTGAACTACTTTTAGTAATACCTGATTTAATTTCATGTGTTCTGTGTAAATCTGTCAACCGAGGTTTTAAATGAAAATTTTAAAAACAAATTATATTCCAGGAAATTCGCAAATTCTTTCTGTAACTATTTAGTGGAATACAAATGCATAACACTATATGTATATACAAAAACCACACATTCACTAATATTTCTTTATATAGTAAATGTTTTTGTTTTGTGTCATATAGTAGCTTTAGTATTTGGAGATATATGTGTGTGTGTGTGTGTGTGTGTATGCGTATATATATACATATATACATATGTATCGAGAGAGGGAAGAGAGAAAGAGAGACTGTGTTTGTGTGTGTGTGTGAGAGAGAGACAGAGAGAGAGAGAGAGGAAATACATCAAGAAGGCAGAGGAAAATTTTTGGCCTACGGTGATAGTTTTGAAACTACCTTCTAATAAAAATATTTATAATTGACATTCCTGTTTAACAAATTAAATAAACCCTGTCATTCTGAGACAAAGTCTATGCTTACAACAATAAGGTCAACTTCGTGACAGAATGGAGAGAGAATGAACATAAAAATTTTATGTATAAACAGTATTAAAACTTAGCCCGAATAAATTTGCTTTAGTAAGTTTGCACCAGTAAGATTTATTTTTTTGATGGGTTATCATTGTTCAGTAGGCACCATTTATGACCATGAGAATTTCTCTAATGTTCAAATGATTGTATTTGTTTACCAAAGATAGCATTTTCAACATTTTCTAGCTATCACAAGGAAAATAAATAAATGAAAAAGGGAAGAAAAAGTAAAAAAAAAAGAAAGATTTATTTATTCTAGTTGTATGGACCATACAAAGCATACTGCTGTCTAGGCAGTACTAACAAATAGGCCTTGAATTTGAGGCTGGGGTAATTAACTTGAGGATCAGTTCTTGAATTGCATTCCTGGGACTTGAACTCCATGCTTGGGATGTGAACTCATGTCCTAGAAATAGAAATTGCTTCCTGTCCCTTGAACAAATGGTTTGTCCCTTGAATTCAGGATGGGCCTTGAAAGTAGGGCCTGGGCCTTGATTTGAAAGTTGATTGCAGCAGACTTAATCTTGGCCTCTTTCTTAAGTCAGGATCTGGGAATTGAACAGGATCACTTGAACATGAACATGGTGCCTGGGACTTGAACTAGGGTCCTGGGACTTGAATTCATATTAGTGCTTGAAACTCTTGTCCTCAACCTTGCACATATAGCTTTGGACCTGAATAATTGGTGTGCTATTTGAACTGGTCTCCTTGACGTTGAATTCATGGGCTGGGAATTCAAATTGGGGCCTTGGCCTTGAACTCCAAGCCTACGACTTTAATTTAGTAACTGGATTTTTACTCCTGGCTTGGGACTTGAACTCTGGGCCTGGGCCTAAATTCAAGGCCTTGGTGTAGCATTCAAAACTAGGCATTTGAACTAGGATTTGGGGGCGTGAACTGGGGCCAGGCTTTGAACTTATGGTGTGAGCCTGAAACTATAGTCCTGGACATTGAATTCACACTCCTAGCGTGGGGCTTCATCTCAAAATGTATTATTTGAACTGGGTCCTGCATCTTGAATTATAGGTATAAGAGGGGACTTGGGATTTATACTTACAGCCTAGCACTTTAAATCAGGGCCTGGGACTTGGATTGTGGCTGGAACTTTAAACTCAGGGCCTGGTACTTAAAATTTTACCCTAAGCATTGAATTCAGCTTAGGCCTTGAATTCAAGGCCTGGGATTTGAATTCACAGCTTGAGCTATAAACTCCAGCCTAGGCCTTAAACTTTTTGCCTGGCTTTGAATCTGGGCCAAGGACTTGAATTTTCAGCATGACACTTGAACTCAGGGCCCAAGTTTTGAACTCAGTACCTGGGACTTGAATTCCCAGCTTGAGTCTTTAATTCAGGCCCTGAGCCTTTAGCTTTGGATCTGGTCCTTGAACTCAGGGCCTGAGCCTTAATTTTGGCACCTGGGATTTGAATTCTGACCTGTTCCTTCAACTCAGGAACTTAGCCTTGAACTCAATGCCTGGGACTTGAATTTGCAAATGACAATTGAACTCAGGGCTTAGGCCTTGAACTATCAGCCTGGGACTTCGATTCGGGGCATAAGACTTAAAGTCACTCGTTGACATTTAAGTTGTGGCCTGAGCCTCAAAATTGGGAAGTAGAATTTGAACTTGGGAATTGAACTTAGGTTTGGGACTGGAACTTGCATGTTGGGTCTTGAACGCACAACCTAAGACTTGAACAGGGGCCCTGGACCTTATACTCAGTGTCGAGGACTTTAAGTCGTAGTGTGTAATTTGAACATGGGACCAGGAATGTTATCACAGCTTAGGACTTGAATTTGTGCTGGAACTTGAAGGTGTAGCTTGGTAGTTGAACTCAGGTTTGGAACTGGAACTCACATACTGGGCCTTGAACTCACAACCTGGGACTTGAATTGGGCACTGCCTGGACATTTTACTTAGTGCACAGGCATTAAACTCAGAGTGTGCATTCTGAATATGGGGTAGATGTTGTTAACAAAGCCTGGAACATGAACTCCTCTGGGCTGTGAAATCAGGATCGGGAACTTGAACTCATGGGGTGGTAATTGAAATGGTGCCCTGGCCAATGAACATATAGCCTGAGATTTTAACTCCTGCTTCAGCTTTGAACTAACAACCCAGGCCTTGAATTTGGTGCCTGGGCCTTGAACTTGGAGTCTGGGAATAGAAATGATGTTTGGGGCTGATCTATCAAGCGCAGAGAATGGTTTGTTAAAGTCCCAACAATTAATATCTTTCTATTTGTGGTTTTAGGAAAAGTGGTGTTTCTTGGATAAATTTATGTGCTCCATTTTTGGTGAATAGATATTTAGAATTGTAATATTATCCTGAAGGAGAGATCCATTAATTAGTGTATAGTACCTTCTTTTTCTCTTCTGGCTAATTTTATTTTAAGTCAATTTTATCTAATATTAGTTTCTCAAGCCATCCTGTTTATGTGGGCTGTGTGCTTGGTAGATTTTATTCCAGTGCTTCATGTTCAGAATATGTTTATTTTTGTGGGCAAATGTGTCTCTTGAAGGCTGGAGATAGAAGCCTCTTGTTTTTTGATCAAAGTTAACAGCGTATGTCTCATATTTGGAGATTTAAATCTATTCATATTGAAAGTGGACTGAGAGGTGTTTGGTAATTCCTGCCATGTAACTCACCCTCTTGGAGCAGTGCCATCTGGGTTCTTCCTAGGCTTCTTGGATTCTCTATTTGGGGCAGTTTCTTGGCCATTATTACACTGCTGTGGCTTTTCTGTGTTGAGTACATATTTAATGACCTTTTGTCGGGATGGTTTGGTGGAGATATATTGTTTAAATTTTTATTTCTTGTGGATGGTTTTAATTGACCCACCTCTATGAAAGAAAGTTTTTCTGGGTACAGTATTCTTGGTGGTGTTTGTCCTTATGGCATGATATATATCATTCCTGGCTCTTCTTGCTTTAATTGTCTCTCCTGCTATAAGCACACAATACAAAAGGTTATACCAGTTTTACTTAATAGTGCAATTTCCAATTAATACTTATTTTTCCCAGAAAGTTTTTCATTGTTTATATGAACTGGTATTATTTATATCTTTCTTTTGAAAATACAATTTATTTTCAGACAGTATTGCACATGAATGAATAATACAATGAAAATATACCTGTTGCATATTGGGTTGGTTCAAGCACATTTTATGAGGATCAACCTTTAGAAAGAAAGTTGGAAACAATGTAGATAGGATATAAGTTAGGTATGTGAATTCCGAAGATGATCACCAGATATGGTGATTTTGAAAACAGGTGGTTTCTGGTGATGTGCCTATTTAGACAGGAGCATTTTGGGTATTTAATTACATAAAAGATGTGCAAAGTTTGCAGAAACATTTGAATGTAAGTAAAATTCTTGGGATTGAGTCAACAAGAATATTTACATGAAACCCGGTAAAGAGATTCTACATGTGAATCTTTGCATTTTCTATTCAGATTGGGTGCGTAGAGATTGTAAAAGTCTCAAGGAATCAACACAGGAATGAACCATCTAGCACACAAAATATTATAGTGGAAATATCTGAGAATATAAAGAGATTTTTTATGTCCTTCCGGACAGTGATGAACAAAAATAAAATATATGCATGCTTTTAAATTTTTCCAAAAGGGTTGATAGCAGGAAAATGGGAACCTATATATATGAGAAGAGGAATTATCAATGGCTATATTTTGTGACTCTGTGCTATGCTCTTGTCCAGGCACAAAAGTACTTTACAAGAACTGACTGTCAGTATAGTCATTGAGAATTATTTGCATGCCTCGATTTTAGGAATCATGTTTCTCATAGTTCCCTGTTATTCGGTTTCATTTATTTATTTTACGTGTTCATAAGCTTGTGTGCACTTTTGGCCCAATGTTCTCAGTTCAAATTGAAAATGTTCATAAATGCTTAAATGTCAAATAGTAGAATACGAATTAGGTGACTTTTACTCTTTGTTCAAGAGCCATACTACAATAACCAGTTATATATTACAAATGCATGCAATGTGTACTATTTGTAATTGCCACTATCAGGCAAATTCTATGAACAAAACCAGTAAAAGTCTACTGCATTTGTACAATATTCTTACTTCCTTCAAACCTCATGTCTAAATTTATCTCTATTACTTGTACTTAAAAATGCTTTTAGTAAAAGTGCCTTGTATATAGTAGCCTACTGGTACACACGGAAGGCAGAGAAAACACTGCTGGTTTAACAGAAACAATGTCAATGAGGATCAGATTGCATGCTGGTCAACAACAGGAAGAATTCCACGTAGAAAAAAAATGTACTGAATTTTAGAACAGATGGAATAAATTGTAGTTCATTTAAGTTTAAGAAGAATTTGAATAATGTCTTAGAGTTTTATTCAATTGTCAGAAACACAAGATGGCCTTAGAGTCCTACGATAATGATTCTTATGTGAACACTGTCATATATGAAGCCTGATGAACATATACATTATGGATACTTACAAAACCTGATCATTACTTTTGAGAAGCCTTTTGATGGGAATAATTTCTATCTATTTCAGATTGGGTTCCTGCTCTGATTTGATGTGTCTGATTAACTTCATATCATGCACTGCCATACCATCCTTTCTGGTATCCATACCTAAATACATGTCCATGTTTTTTGTTTCACTTAGAGATGTTTCCAGATTCTCCATTTTATGAAAAATCATGGTCCTGTATTTCTTTTATGCCATGTCGGTTTGTTTCAATTGTCTTAAGCCATGTTATATTTTTCTACTGATAGAAATACTGAAATGCTTCTGTTTCACGAGATTAGTAAAACAGCTATTTGAAGCAGACGAATTTGTAAACAAAAAAATCCTGTCCTTATTGCTGTATCATCAAATAATTAATTTACAGTAGTTTGTTCATATACATTAGTTATTTATTGAAGAATCTTTCCACTGAGAATACATAATTCCAGCATAGATATTTAAATCTCAATACTCTCAAAGTTTCCTTAATGTATACTCAAAAATCTTTTATAATATTTTAAATAAAATTACTTGGTGTTTATGAAAAATAATAATACAAAATCTACATAAAATTAAAATGTGACATATATTATGAACTACCTTTTATATATCAGAAACACTTCAATTCTTCTTTTCAAAAGTTTGAATAATAACATATTTTATTAAAACCTAATTGAATTTCATGTGTTCTACATAAACCTGTCAATAGACACTTCATTTGTAAATTCTATAATCATAACTTATATTACAGGAAATTTGCATGTTGTTTATATTATTGTTGAGTAAATAAGGCAAAAGCATATATATATATCCATATATTCACTTATTTCTCTATATCTTTTATGTGTTTATTTTATAGTATATAGTAACATTAATATTTGAATAAGTAAAAAAATATAAGTGAAAAAGTTCATCTGGAGACTTGTCTCCTTTCTGTTTTCATTAAATATTTGTGACTAGTTGCTTTGAGAAATCCTAGACTACATTACTTTTACTTTATACGAATATTAATCAAAAATGTGAATGAAAAGATATGTATAAACATCAAGCATATCTATAAGGAAGACAAAAGAACGTTTGTGGCAGAGAGTGAATAAGTTCAAGAAATGTCTTTTTGTGAAACTCTCTCCTATTGAAAATATTGATGAGCAAGGAATGTCGGTGAAGAAAAGAATAATATTTAAAGATTGATCTATTGATCATTGTAGTGATGTCTAGGCAGAACAACTTAGAAAGAATAATAAGTTGATGTCTAGATGAAAAGTTTGACATATCCATTCACATTATTCCTCTATGGAATACTCATTTATTTCTATTCTACTGAATTGTAGCCCACCATTGCATACTGTAAGGAAGTGGGACTTTGTTTTCTGGGTTCAGGCTGGAAGTCAGAACTTCCTTTATCATTTGCGAAGTGTGGCTAAGTTCCATCAGTTCATAAAACGGAAGTGAAGTTTAGAGGTACATCACAATAATGGTGGTTCCACCCAGAGAAGTCACTATATAGAAGTAGATGTGGCATAAAAAGTACTAGTGAGACAACGTCCATCGTTGGGAGAAAGAGATCCTGACTTGTTTGGTGAATTCAGTTACCTGAAGGAAATAGGTTACAGTCCTTTGCCTTCTTTTCCTACTTTTATGTCTTATAAATGTAAATCATCTTTTTGGCTCTTGTATGTGACTGGGGTATTTGTTGCTTTTACCCCAAACATACCAAATGTAGTTCCATGGGTAAAAGAATGAATTTTTTTTTACTTCCTCAGACTTCAGAAAGTAGCTATTTCCATTGTGGTGAACTTGAAATTTACTTTTATTTCCGTCACTTTTATGTGGGTCTAAGCAATAATATGCTTAATATTTCATGTCTCTGCTTTACGGCCACTAGACATTGTAATACTGAAATTTACTACCTATTGAATGACAGCACCAATTTCAAACATTGACTCTCATGAATCTCCACGATTCCTTTGCTTTGGGATACATATCTTCTCTAAGAAGCGGTTACGTACTGATCTCAGGACATATGTATAAGAATGGCAAATCCTCTTTCATATGAGTGCATATTTCCAATAGGTATTAGATATTTGTTAATTCAGAAATCCATAATTTAGGATACCTTTTCCAAATTTGCTTAAATATTGTCATGATGCATCATCCTCTAATTGTTTGGGATGAGGAAGAAAAAATGCCTAAAATTATGCAATTTTTTTAGTTCAAAAGCTATACACTTCTATAGCTTGCTATGTTACCCTCATCTGTGAAGTAGACAGAGATATCAATATATTTCAATTGACATTTGTCTAGCAGGAAAAAGTACTAGAGATGAATAGGTTCTACTGGATTTTTCATATTGCTGAGAAAATCACATTTAAGACTTGTGATTTTGAAATATTTAGTCATGTTTTCTCTCAGAATTTTTTTTTAATCCTCAGCCTTGCTGATATTTATCTGATGTCACAATGGAAAGAGTTAAATATGTTTACTCATTTAATTTGGGAAATTATTTTAAATTGTCTAGTTCATGCTTTTTTTTTTTCTTTTTTGGAATCAGAGAAAATATATTGACAGGAGCAGAGACTAAAAGATACTAAGATTTATCCTAATTGAGTTTGAAACTATAGGCATTTTGATAATTATACTTTGAATTTTGATGTGCTACATTGAAATGTAAATTATATATGTAATTTATGTAATGTAATTTAATGTAAATTATCGGCACATTCTAGATTGAAATGTAAGAAAGCATTAAATCAAGGGCCCTCAGTGGATGTATGCTCTCAGAAGATAACACAAGCTAACAGTTCTATTTGACCCAAGTCAATAATTTTTTAACTACAATGGATATTTTTCGTAATACTAAAAGTAAGAACTAACTAATAGGAACTGAGAGTTCATCAGAAGTTAAATTCCAGAGTAATACTCTGTCATATTTTGACTCTGCATTCTCCAAATAGGGACTTCTGAGTTAAGGTCCAGTTCTTAAGGGATATAACATTGAATAGGTGCATGTTCCCCAATATATTGGTTTCCTGAGGGTTTTTTTTTTCTCTTTCAGAGCAATTCATGTATCATGAGGGGTTATTACAATGTCCCTTTGATAAAAATCACAAAATCAGATCACGCAGGTTCCCATACCACCCTGTGAAATGTAGAAAGTTAATGTTTCATTGGAACAGGTTGATATTACTTAATTTCCTTACTTCATGAATAAATTTGAGTATTGTTTTAAAAATAAATTGTGGGAAATTTATATAAAATATGTAAGAGAGTCTGTGGGAAGAAATGTCAGAGACATTTTTGTATTTCTTCAGAAATTTCTGCAACATTTAATGGAAAGTAAGACAATTAAAGTCCAAATTGTGTATTTCTAGAGATGTATTTCTAGATCTCTATTCATAGTAGAACCTAAGCAAGATGTTTTGCATGGGCAATGGTGTCAAACTATGTGTGCCATATTTCCTCCCTAATTTCCTTGCCTAATGTTCAAACTTAATAGTATTCTTAAATGTTAAATTATTTTGTTAAGATGCCCACTGTATTAACTTATGGCCTAGAATTTAGTTTGTATATTTTAGTTTTCATGCCATGATCATCAACTGATAACATGGGAGATTCATTATGTCTCGTTTCTGTATTTAGGGTATTGAATGCAAAATTGCTCTTCTTAGTTTCATCAGAAATTTCACAATATTTGAAGGTTAACAGGATTTTAGGTAGAAAATTATTATTTTCTTAATGTAACACTGCTACAATAAATTCCAGAGCAGTAAGTGAAGCACAGTTTCTGCTGTTGTGTTTTGTAAAGAAGACACATGTGATGATCCTATCTATGCATTTATAAATTGTATATAAAAACAAATATTTGTATATAAAATAACCCATAGGTCAAAATTGAGTATAGATGTATGCTTCTAAAGTTCAATATACAATTTATGGAGCCTGGCATAGGTTCCTCATGAAAGAAATTAATCAACATGAGAGTTTAAGATCACTATCATTTTTGATGCCAGCCCATGTAGGGGAGTCATAAACATGCTTATCTCCACTATCAAATGAGAACAGAGAGAAGAGGTCCTATCACTGAAATTGTAGAAATCTAGTGATCTGCAAAAGGATGCACTAGATTTTTGCCTTCCCCTCCCAAAATGTATGTACACAATGCAGGGTACTGGAATCAAATACAGTGAAACAGGAGTTGTACCTTGGGAGAGGAACACAACAAAGTGAATAAAATCACATAGTACACTATAAAGACGTTAAAAATTATAGCAAGAAAAAAGACCTTGGGGTTCATTTCATTTAACATCATCTTATATGGTCCTATATACATAGCTTTTGAACATTTTTGCTTGTCCTAAACATGTACTAGTTACTTCAAATAAGGATTACTTCAATTAATATATAAAAAGAGAAATTTGAAAATATTTATATTCGTATTTCAAATTTGTTACACAGAGTCATCCTGAAATTGCTGCAAAATTGGTTACTTGTGCCTTCAATGATCGCCACCTGGTCCCACGATATCAACTCAGTAAACATATTGCAACATGTAGGGACAAAACTTCTCTTGAAAATGATGTAGATAAGCCTGATATCAAAAACACAATCCAAAACAATGTAAGCCCTTTGCACCTGAATCCTATTCTGATAGTAGATTTCTGTTTGCTTGTAGTCAACATCACTTGGAACGAGAAACAAGACAAGTGTTTTAAAAATACATGGCAATGTGTTCCCCTGAGGAAGACTGGGATAAAGGCAAAGAGCTTGTTGGTGTTTCTGTGTTTTCCATGATTGCAAGGCAATTTATCTTGTGCTGATATATGGTTTCTTACATGAGGAGTGAAATTAAAATTTTTTGTTCAACTTGGATTGTCTTGTATGTTAACATCAATAACCTATATGAAGATATAGAGTTGTAAAGGATTTAAAACCATGTCAAACATCTAAATGAATTGTTTTTGCACATGGTTAAGAACTCATTCTTTTCAATTTTTTATTATCCAACTAAATGTTTCTTGTAAAGCTCTTAAGGACGTCAACCTGTTATTTTTTGTTTTTGGGTTTTTGTTTTTTGTTTTTTGTTTGTTTGTTTTTTTATCAATGTATAATATTAGAGCCAATCTAGTCTGGCCCTCATTCAAGTATGTATTTCTCCCTTTGGCAGAATCGTTGGAAGATCCTAGCCCAAGTTTTGTTTGGGGCACAATCAAATTCTTTGGGAACAACAGGTAAAGAAGTAGCTGTTTTCTTATAACGCAATATTGTCTGTTAAAATTGTCTGTTAAAATTGTCTGCAATATTGTCTGTTGTATTTATATGAGCTTGTCTTCATGGTTGGGACTTACACATTTTTCCCATGAAAAGGCAGTAAAAATATTAAGAATTTTTATTCAGTTGTCTGCTGTATGTCAAACATATTACAATGTTATGGGAAGGATAAATTGGCAGTTTATATAATGAAGAAAATGCTAACTGAGAAGGAGTAATGGGAATAGATAAGTTCACTTTGCAGCTGATGACAATTTTCTAATTCATGAAGATTATAGAGAGGACTAAATCATCCTGTTTCTTAATTGAACAGATCAATTCAGTATTTGATCAACAGAATACGTTTATTTTTGAAGTTAGGGAGTTTCTCATCCTCTGTCATGCAAAGAAAAAGGAATACATCATAGGAAATGATTTTTGGGGCCAAGAACTAAACTTGAGCAAGGCCAGGTGATAATGTCAACTCTAGCATCTCATATGTTTGACACATAGAATCTATTTTCATATGAATATAATCAAGGATTTTTTTCAGAATTATTTCTGGAATTAATCCCCTCAAAATCACACACCATAGAGGATTATCCTTAAGGAAAATTATGGTTACTCATAGAATTGCAGTGTGCATGAATGTTGGGAATATTCAAGCAGAAAAATCATCCAAGAACTCTGGATAACAGAGAACAGAAGCCTGGTAGCAGGCTGAGATCTAGGATCAAGTTTCAACGAATCCCAACAGGAATAGTTGTCACTCTCTCATCAACAATTAACCACCTCAAAACTGAAAGTGGCACTGTTTATCAAGTGGTAGAGCATTAGAGCTCGGAAGAGATGAAGGACTGTGCCCAAGCCCAAAGTTCAAGCCCTAGGACCAACAAGAACAATTACCAAAGTCAGGAATGTAATGCAAAATTCATCAACAGAGAACTTGTAAATTCAAGAGAGATCTGTGAAAATGTAGGAGACAGTGTCTGTTAAAGATTTATCTAACCCTATCTTTGTCTATACATGTGTGTATATATATCTATGATTTGTGTGTGTGAACAGATATTAGATATCTGTCCATTTGTAGATGCAAATTTTGTTTCTGTATGTGTACAAACAAATGGTGTACAATTTTTCCTGTGGGGGGAGGGACATACAATGCTACAAAGAAATAATCTTATAAATTTGTTAGAAACAAATGCATGAAAGAAAAAAAAAACATTTAAATACTTATCTAAGGTTTCATTTTCCTAACATCACATTGTCTGACCTTTCCTGCTTGACTCAAACATATACTAGATATTGCAAATAAGGGAAAGCATGGGACCTATGTTTCTTTGGGCTTGGCTTACTTCACTTAATATAATTTTTTCCAAGGCTTTCCATTTCCTAACAAATGGGGCAATGTCATTCTTTCTGATGGAGGCATAGAATTCCATTGTGTATATATACCACATTTTCTTGATCCATTCATCTACTGAGGGGCATCTGGGTTGGTTCCATATCTTAGCTATGGTAAATAATGCTGCAATGAACATAGTTGTAGCTTTAGTGTGGTCTTGTTTGTAAACATTTGGGTAAATGCCCAACAGTGGGAGTGCTGGGTCATAGAGGAGCTCTATGTGAAGTCTTTTGAGGAACCTCCATACTGCTTTCCAAAGTGATTGAACAAGTTTACACTCCCACAAACAATGAAGTAAGGTTGCATCACCCCATTTGTTAGGAAATGGAAAGATTTGGAAAAAAAATCATATTAAGTGAAGTAAGACAGTCCCAAAGAAACATATGTCCCATGGTTTCCCTTATTTACAATAAATAATATGTCGAAGACAAGCAGAAAAGTTCAAAAGCTATGTGCATATGACGTTATAAGAAGGTGTTAATTGAAATGAACACCCTGGATAGGGACACAAGTTGTTTCTATTTTACTGTTCTTGTTTTTAATGATTCTAAACTGTACTATATTATTTGTTTCTCTTGTGTGTTCTTGTCCCAAGGTAGAACCCCTGTTTTCATTGTATTTGATGATGGTGCCCTGCATCTTGTATATGCATTATTCTAATTTGTGGAGGGAAGGGAAATAACAAAATGATGAAACAGCATACTGGTTGATACATTGTAACAAAGAGAGGTACAAGTCATTATATTGAAAACAAATTTTACAATTTGGGGGCAAAGTTGGGAAGGTAGGGTGGGAAGAGGTTGTAGGGGAAAAATAAAGGAAGAAGTAACAATGCTCAATAGTATATGTGCTGATTAACTTATTCATGTAATTGTAACCCCTCTGTACAATAATTTTACAAAAAAAAAAAAACTGAAAAGGAACGGAAGTAGTTTCTTCTTTCTTGTAATACACCTGGAAGAGCATGGTAAATTTTGGATGAATGACATGATAATGATAAAAGCTTCTTCATATGAGTACATATCTTTAGTAGGTGATTGAGAACTTTGAGCGGTCATTATGAGAAAAGGTCTTCTACTGCCCAATATTCACCCAATTATAGGTCTAATTTATTATATATGAATTTCTGATTACCTGTTCTTATGCAAAATAGCATTAAAGAGAATAAAACCTGCACTCGCAATTAGTTCAACAATCAAGACAGACAGGAGCGACACAGGTAAATAGATATAAGCAATATGCTCCTTTTATATGTTAGTTAGAAAGGGTAGAAAAGCCACCATGTTCAATTCTACAGAACAATAGCAGAGTTCTCAGGAAGTCTAAAAGTGGAGAAAAACAGCATGTTGTGTTACCTTTGCTTTTAACATTTGACCTGCAAGGAACCATTGATTTGCCATAAGGCAGAATAATATTCAAATAACCTGAGTAATTGTGACAAAGAAATTGCATTTCTATCAATGATAGACTAACTGTAGCCCCATCCTAAAGGCACACTTTAAGCAAGTGACCACTGCTGTTGGTATACCTACTTGATGTTAGCCCTTCTCTACAGAGGGTATGGCTTCCTGTACTGCATGGTTGTTTACTTCATTTTGACACACATGAAAAAGGATCAATTTATTTTCAATCTCCTAGAATATCTTAGTTTATGTTTTTCACCTCCCTCTCATACATAAATAACATATTTTATCCTCAGTTTCTCTAAAGTCAGTGGTTTGGCTTCTCACAAGTTCATTGTCCTATTCTGTTTCCTATTTCACTGTAACTCCAAGCGACTAACTACATATTTAAAATGTTTTCTCCCTGTGAAAGTACAGTTGAAATCTCAGAAAGTGAGTGTCAATATTCCCACACTTTCCAAAATGTGTACTTTAACTCTTTCAAAAGAACTTTCATAATCTTGCTGTTAATCAAGTTACAAGACTGTAGTATAATTTGGGTAAATGACACTGTAATGGTAAAGGGACCTTCATAGGTCTATTCGTCCAAAGTGAGTGAATGAGAATGTTGTGGAATAATTTTCAATTGCTTAACGCTGTAATCCATAATCTAGAAATGATCTTCAAACTTCATACATCAAAATATAAAATGCTCAACATTTTCTGTATGAGAAAATTGGTTGCATATTATCATGTTGACATCTCTGTCAATCAGGTTGTGTGTCCTCTCATTATTCACCAATTAGCTCCATGAAATCAAATCAATAAGCATATAATATGTTCGATGGAACAAAATTCTAATAAAGAAGGTAACTTTAGGCTTCATTTCTAGCACAAGTCCTACAATAATATAGCCCCTTTAGACATTTCCAGTAATTGATGTACTATTTCCCTGCTTGTATAGACAACCATACTTGGTGGCATGGCAATATCCTTTCTCTTAGGATGACTGAGTTTATTACAAAGAACTCCTTAAGTTTTTCATTTTTTCATGCATAAATCTCACTTTACATAATGTTCACTCACCAATAGTTTGCTCAATAATTTTAAACTTACAAGTGCAAATCTTTAAATCCTTTCCCTCCCATTACTTGAAGTCTAGCAATTTAAAGCAAAGTGAATAAAACATGTTTAAAAGTGGCATTAAATTTTTTTCTTGATGCTTTACAATCATTTGTTTTTCATTATTTTTAGTTCACTGTTTCTTCAATATACCTATTTATATCTTGCTCAAAGTAAAATATGACAGCAAAGTGCCTGATTTCATCTAACACCTAAAATGAGTAGCTATATTTCACATAGCAATTATGGTGGGGTATATCTTAGAATCAAAATTTGGGGACACAATTAAATACTGTCACAACTACAGGCAACCAAAATTCAGTTTTCATCTGGAACTCATGAACTTAGGTAACAAGAGTAGTGTTTTCAATAAACTTCCTTCCTAACTATAAGCACCATTTTGGATTGAACTCATTCTCTAATTAAAGAAAAATGTTCTATGTGGAGTGATAATTGCTATCACCAGAAGATTTTAAATGGAATGAGTAGACCAAGAGGGAATATCCATATACTCCTATATTTTAAACTCTTTACACTTTTCAAATTTAGATAGGCAACCCATGTTTAACACCAAATGGGAATATCCAAGTAAATGTTAAAATATTTTTCTTGGTTTCTCTGATCAGTCCTTTTATCCTATTAGAATCAATGCAATATTGTTTATATATTTTTGAAAAAAGTGTATTTCAAATAAATTTCTATGCTTTACTATATAAATGATAAAATAATTGCAGTGAATGATAAAGTATTCACATGAACATGATTACCTTACAGCAATATGATATTTTCAATTTCATAATGTGAGAAAAAGATACTAAGTAACACTATGTCATAGATACAATGGAAGGAACCCTCTGGCAACTTGTTGAAGAAGAAAATGTCTGAGTATTACTCTTCATTTTCTCGTTTGGCAATTATCAACTTTTCGAGGATTAATAAGTTGAGCAGAATACATAATTATTTGAGGATATTTGCCAGTGCCATTTTCTAATTACACATATCTTTAGATCTATTCATGAATATTCAGGTTATTTATTTCCAAACTAGAGAAATATATTTGACATTATTTTATCAGAAATATATAAATAAGACCATTAAATTCTTTGTCAAAAGCCCTCCATTTGAAAACTACCCATGATTTTAAACTATTTCTCAACAACTCAACTGCAATTAAAGTAAGTATATGCTGAATGCAATTGGAGCAATCGTTTTTCATTTTATCTACTGACTTTATCCAATTCATGAACTTTGCAACTTCACAGCGATGTCGGGGTGTGTAGTTGGGGAGGTACGGAAGGAAGATGTGATAGGAGAACAACAAAGGGGGAAGAAACAATGCTCCATAAAAATGTGCATAAACTTACTCATGTAACTTTAACCCTTGTATATATTATTTTTATGATAAAACATATAAAGAAGAAATTCATGCTGATAAACACAAACTTTTCGATGTACATTGAAGTTATCTACGTTTCTGTATGGCCAGAGATATTAAATATTTCTGCAAGCATCGATTGGTCATTCTTATTTGATACCCAGAGGAATCTGTTGGATAATGTAGCCAACATTTAAATGTGGTGGTTGTTACTTAGTGAACTTATTATTGTGAGCTCTGTGATCCTTGCATAATGTATAGTTAGAGGTTCAATAGAGGGTCTCCAAAATTGTGAGTTTTTTATTTGTATTTATCTTTCCACCTCTGACTATTGCCATGGTAAAGTCTCTAGTTGAATGCAATCCCATATATTCAGCCCTCCTTTGATCAATTGGGAATGGATTATAATTTACCAATTTTCAACCTGAATATCGAGGTCTATACAGCATCCCCTATTCCATACTATCATATTTCATGATAAACCTACTTTAAGATCTTTGTTTTATTTGGACTTTGTTCCCACCTAAGTTGAAATATAAAGATCTACTGCTAATTATTCATGCACATATAGCTAGTTCTACCTGCACCATATTAAGAAACCTCCCTTCTTTCTGATGATTTTGGCACCTTTGTGAAAATTTAGGTGGCCATAAATGTCTGGGATGGTTTCTGTGCCTTTAATGATATTTCATTGGTGTTTAGGCCTGTTTATGTGCCAGTTATAACTTTATAGATGTATGTATGTATATGTATAGATGTATGTACGAACACGTGTATACATATATACGTGTGTGTTCATATTTCTGCATATGTCTGCATATAGGTGTGTGTGTGTGTGTGTGTGAGTTTGTGTGTGTTTTCGGGTGTTTATGTGTATTTAATAATAGAGTTTGCTGTGGCTTATTGATATTCTTCTTATGTTTTTCCTGCTAAGAGTTGCTTTCGGGTTTTTATATTTCCATATGACTTAGTTGATTATTTCTTCATTAAATAAAGTTTTAGGGATATTTATGGGTATTGCTTTGAATTTTAGGTAGCTTTTGAGAATTTTCCAAATTTCTTGATATCAATGCTTCCGATACAGGAGCATGTGCGGTTTTCCCGTGTTATTAAATTAAATTAAAGCTAATTTCTATTTTCAGATGATTAATCTGTTCTCACAGAGGTCCTTCACTTCTCTGCTTACATGAAGTCCTAGATATTTTTTGGATGTTACCACAAAAGAAGTTGCTTTTGTGGATTAAGCTTCATTCTTCTCATTTTAGGCATACAGAAGTGCTGATGATTTCTATGAGTTCCTTGCAAACTGTGTTTCTTTGTATAAAGATTAGAACAGCCAACGGGAATTGTGGTTGTAGTCTATAAGTCTTTCAACAAAGATCAAAAGAAAATTCATTTCTTTTTTCCCTATTTGGATGCCAGTTTTGTTTATACCTTACCATATTATTTCAGCTAGCAATTCCAATTGTATACTGAAGAAAAGTAGAAACAAGGGATTCATTCTCTCATTATTAATTGTACTGGAAATGCTTTTTCCTTTTCAACATTAAGTGTAAGGAAACTTTCGGGTTGTCAGATACAGTCTTTATTATATTGAGGAATATTCCATGGGTTTCTATTTTCTCCAATATTGTCATAATAATGGGGCATTATCTAATGCTTTTGTACAGCTATTTGCATGATCCTGTGATTCATGTGCTCTTTTCTTCTGACATACTGATTTTAATGGACTGCATTTATTGAACCAACTTTCCCCTAGGGTGTGATTGCCCTTTGGTCAGAGTTTGTGGGTTATTTTATTAGTTCTCATATCCGCTCTCCAGAAGTTTATCTAGGTTTGCACCAATGTGGAAGCAAAAAATGTTTCTACAGTACTTTCACTGATGAATCCATATTGGGATTTTGGTTGAGCAGTATGGTGGCATCATACAGCAAGTTCATTGTAAACATTCACTGTTTTGCTTCACATGTTTCTCAGAAAGTTTCCTCCAATTTAACACAGCTTTTGATTGTTAATATTCCCAAATTTTACTTTTCCTTCATGTAAGAAACTTCACTAAGATATTCTTGTGAAAAATTTTGTAGCCGAGTCCTGATGGCTCACCCATTCAATCCTAGTCACTCAGAAGGCTGAGAATTTGGATGGTGGGTCAAAGCCACCAAAGGAATGAAAGTATATTAGAATCTCATTTCTAATGAAGCACGAGACTGCAGGAAGCATCACATTGGTTCAAAATAATAGAGCGATTGGCTTGAACAAAAATAACTTAGAGATATGGAAGAACTCTGAGATCAAGTGCAATGACCTATACAAAAGCGTGTCTGGTATGCATCAGAAGGTACCAGTTGCAAAAAAGGAAATTTTAAAAGATGACATTATTGCTAATGGCTATTACACATCAGTAAACATTTCACAAAGAGTTTCACACAATTTGAAATATGATTGTTAATTATTTTCTTCTTCTATTTGTTAACAGTAAAAGTTCCAAAAATATGGTTAGTACATTCTAGGTCTGGAAAGTTATAAGGACTAACTGCCACTTCTTATCCTTATTTGATATTTATATTGAGTACTTCTCCCTTGCTCTTAGTCATCAGTAGCTTTGAGAAAATCCCAGGGCGGTTAGCATTATATCAGTACTTGACTTCATTTTCCCTTCACATCAATTCATTAATTTTTTGAGAATAATTTTTAATCAACAGGTGTTTCATATAACTCTATGTCACATACTTTTTTTCTTCTTCTTTTTTTGGTTTGGTCTTAGGGCATGAACTCTGGGCTTGGGTGGCGTCCCTGTGCTCTTTAGCTGAATGCAAGCACAACAAGTGCTTGGCTGAACAACAAGTGCCACTTGTGGTTTTCTAGTGTTTATTGGAGATAGGGGAAGGGAAAAAACAAATTGTTTAAGTAGGGATACAGGTTGGCCCATTGCAACAATAAGATGTACAAGATGCTATGTTTAAAAACAAACTTTATGGGGGCTGGGAAGGTGGCTCAGTGGTAGAGCGCTTGCCTTGCATGCTCAAGGCCTTGGGTTCGATTCCTCAGCACCACATAAGCAAAAAGAAAAAAGCCGGAAGTGGCGCTGTGGCTCAAGTGGTAGAGCACTAGCCTTGAGCTGAAGAGCTGAGGGACAATGCCCAGGCCCAGAGTTCAGGCCCCACGACCGGACCCAAAAAAAAAACCAAAAAACAAACTTTATGATTTAGGCAGTGTGGGGAGAGTGTAGTTGTGGAGGTGGGAGGTAAGGTATGGTAGGGGAAAAACAAAGGAGGAGGCAACAATGCTTGATAAGAAATACATTCATTATATTTCTCATGTAACTCTATCCCCTCTGTACAGTATTTTCACAATTAAAAAACCTTATTTAAAAAAGAATTGTCTCAGATTCTCCTGCCATGAGTGGCTTTGAACTTTGATCCTCAGATCTCAACCTCTTGAGTAGCTAGGATTACAGGTGTGAACCACCAGCACCCAGCTCCATTTCACATTTTAAGGCACAGGATTTACATGCATTTTAAAGATGTTACATAGTAACATCTTTCATGATGCCTTTTAACATTCCTTTATTAAGATTTTTATAATTGCAAACAATTGCTTTCAATCCTTGCTAGATAAGGGGTATACTGCACACAACCTGTTTCAGGGGCTGAAATATAACAATTCAGTTATTTTTCTGGGAATATTTTTAAGGAACAGAATAATTATTTCTCTAGAATAAACAAACTATAGAAACAAGAGTGATGTAAAAGCATTGCTATGTAGGTATAAACAGTTAGATCATAGTTCAGATGAGTTAGAGGTTAAAAAAAAAAAAAGTACCAAGCCGGGCGCTGGTGGCTCATGCCTGTAATCCTAGCTACTCAGGAGGCTGAGATCTGAGGATCGCGGTTCAAAGCCAGCCCGGGCAGGAGAGACCGTGAGACTCCTATCTCCAATAAACCACCAGAAAACTGGAAGTGGCGCTGTAGCTCAAGTGGTAGAGCGCTCGCCTTGAGCTAAAGAGCTGAGGGACAGCGCCCAGGCCCAGAGTTCAAGCCCCACGACCGCCAAAAAAAAAAAAAAAAGTAACAGCAGCACCCTTCTACAAGTTCATTGTCAGGTGGTATACTCTAGGTTTGATTGAAATGCAAGGACACCACACTGTGAATTGCAGTATTGTTTCTATCACAAAATTATAGAACCTCTCTCTAAATATCTGGCCTATATTCCACTAACTCCCCAACCTAATCTTTGCTAGGAAGCTTAATACCATATTTACCTAACAGTTATTAATAGCATGCAGATAAATATAAAAGTATACTTGCAAAAAATGATATTAGCCAAGCACATGAAATTTTATGACTACACATTTTTCAGGAGCTTCCTGAGAATTGTCCAGCATAATTCAAACTGTGATACACAATGTAGTCAGGCTCTACGAAATTCATTAAATAAAATATTCATTTTAAAATAAAATTTTATTAAAACTTTGCTGGTTAGCCTTCATATGTCATACAACAGTTAATATCACAAGATTAATTCTACAAACATTACTAAAATTTAAGTTCAAAATGTGTATCGAATAAATATTGAGAAATCTAAAACAGGACTTCAAATTAATTTAATACTTATTCATATGTATCATGTCCTGAGATAATATTTCTACTTTTTCACGTCAACATAGTTTCTAACCATGGACGTAGAGGAGAAATTGCAATGCCTTTGATTTGAAGAAAATTGGAAAATATTTAAACAGCTTCTGCAATAAGTCTTACCAAACTTGTAGCAATTCGGGAGAGAGAAGTCCAAAATCAAGTACATTTCCTGTGAGTACGAGGGAAAAGTGTAGGAGTGAAGAATAACAAAATCTAGATCTTTGTGTTAAGAGGAAGTGTGAAAATATACTGGTCAAATTAATATTTTCAATTTTTTCCTCAAAGTATTGTTTAAATCATTGATTTGCCTCTTTGTGATGAACTGTGTACACTCAAGCCTTTGTTATTTGCTGTCAATTCTTTTGTGTAATTCTCTCTCTTATGCACATTTCTGAAGTATTTGGTTTTACATGGTGCAATCTTGTTTCAATTATGCCTCCTCAGTTGCAAAAACATATTTTTCTCACATTAATTAGGGAAGCGGAGATGTTCCCTTTTTCTTTTTTTTTTTTTTTTGGTCAGTCATGAAGCCTGAACTCTGGCCTTGGGGCTGTCCCTCAAATCTTCAGCACAAAACTAGCACCCTACCACTTGAACCATAGCACTGCTTTCAGTTTTCTGGTGGCTTATTGGAGATAAGTGTCTCACGGATTTTCCTGCCCGGGCTGCCTTTTAACCATGCTCTTCAGATCTCAACCTTCTAAATAGGATTACAGGCTTGAGCCACAGCTGCCCGGTTAATAGGATTAACCCAAATATAAATATGTGTAATATGGTACCTTGAAGTAATATTTAAAATAATTTTTTTCAATCTGTCTCTTTATTGCAGTACTCTCTTCTCATTACTTAATTAGGATAACCACCAAGTTGTATAACATCTATAGGTTTTAAAGATATTGATGTTCCCTTTCAGTAGAGTTCTGAGGAGATATATATATATCTCTCTCTCTTTCTCTCACTCTCTATATATATGTGCATATATGTGTGCATATATATATATATATATATTGTGCTGTTGAATTGTAATATTCATATGAGCAGATGACATTCATATATTTATGAAAATATAATTAATTCTACATCATTCTATATCTTTCCTTATTATAACTACATACTGTGACTTATATTACAATTATTGTACACCTCTTAAGGGAAACAAATTGATTCTCTATTAAAACATATGGGCACCATTATGCATGACAAGCCCTTTGTAATTATACTGAAGATTTTTATATTATATCACTTCACAATTTTTTGTAAGTTGATATAATTCTTGAATCAATTCATCTTAATCTCATCACAGAATATACATCGCTTCACAATATGATGTGCAACAGGTTTTTGTTTTTGTTTTTGTCAGTGGTGGGGCCTGATCTCTGGGTATCAACATTTCCCTCAGCTCTTCAGCTCAATGCTAGTTCTCTAGCACCTTAGCGAGAGCACCAATTCCAGATTTTTCTGCTTATGCGGTGATGAGGAATCCAACCCAGGGCCTCATACATGGAAGGCAAGCACTCCATCACGAAGTCTCCTTCCCAGCCCCAGACAAGTGTTCTTTTCAGAATCCTGTCATCTATAGCAATCCCTATGAATATACATGCCAGTTATTTGAAGATTACTGGATGTATATTAAGGTTTCTTGCACAGAAAATATATAAATATGGTTCTGTTACTAGTGAATATTATTCTCCAAATAAGGTATTAATTTTTAGTTTCAAATTAATCATCACAAAATTTGATAATCTACAGAAATTTCATAAGGATATGTATGTTCCAAACACAGGAATGTACACTGACAATGGAACTAAACTTTCAAGAAAAATTTCAGACAAGAATATACTACTTGCTGGGCACCGGTGGCTCACACCTGTAGTCCTAGCTACTCAGGAGGCTGAGATCTGAGAATTGCAGTTCAAAGCCAGCCCGGGCAGGAAGTCCATGAGATTTTATCTCCAATAAACCACTCGAAAACCGGAAGTGGTGCTGTGGCTCAAGCAGTAGAGTGCTCACCTTGAGCTCAAGAGTGCAAGGACAGCACCCACGCGCAGAGTACAAGCCCCATGACCAATCAAAAAAAAAAAAAAGAAAGAAAGAATAGGCTACTGTCAGAGTTTTAACAGAATCATCCTATCACAGGTGATCGCTGAGTAAATTGATTAATATAGTATGAATTCTTTAGATTGCAATAGTTACTCAGTGAAGAAGGAGCTACAAAGAGAAAGAACACAGGCTGAATATTTTAAGAATGTGATTTGTCATAAAGTCTAGTGATCCTAGGAATTTGTAAAATTATACTCGGTGTTAATATGGTGAAATTCATAAATTCTAGGAAATATTTCACAGCCTCTTACAACTATTAGCAAGTTACACCTCCACACATAAACACCACCCAAAAAAATGTTATACAAGGCATATTGCTGAGAAGTTCATTTAGCCAAATAAGAATCCCACTTTTAAATCTAATTCTAAGTTACTTCCTCTCATTTTCTTGTCACTTGAATTAATTACTACTTATAATAATTTTAATAAGCTATCCCATCACTTGGTTGGACATTGCACTATAATAAAAGCATGGTGTTTTTATTGTTATCATTTAGTGTTTGTTTTCTTTTCTTTTCTTTTTTTTCTTTAGGATGATTTCATTCCCAAACCACAATGTATGCTTCTTATTTCATGAGGTTTGTCTTCTTACTTCAAATCAGAGTGTACTAAACAAGAAGTTTTTGAGTCATTAAGTCATTTTGAATATCAATAAACATGAGGTAACATGATATTTCAGTTCAGTTTGTTTGCTTTTCACTCTCCTACCTTAATCAATAGAATTCCACCTTTGATAATATAAAAAAAAATATTCTTTTACATGGGTTTTTAGACTTAGCATTTAGGGAATAATAGAGTTTAATGTCAAACGGTATATTGTCTATAACAACCTTACATCCTGCTTATATTTTAAGTACCTTTCAGGAAACCCTATTTTCCTTTGAGAATTTAAAAAGAGCGAAAATCTCACAGTGCAATAATTGTCACATGTGATAAAGCTACCTCTGCTACATACAGAGGAATAGGGCATTTGGATGAAATAATTATTTTATTTTTTCTGTTCATATTTTTGTCCAATGTTTAAGAAAATATTTTCTTGAAAAGATGCTGTACAGAGCAGTTACAGTTACATCAATAATGAGAACACTTTTGTGGAGAATTTTTACCCCTCCTTTGTGGTAAAGTTCATTTCCAACATAGTATCTTGTAAGTATCATTATTCAATTTGTTTTTGTTTCAGGATTTGTTATTCTTCTTCCCCTCCCAAATTAGACAAATTTAATATACAAAATAATTATCAAAATCAAATGGAGTGTCAACAGGAATATATCATAGGAGGAAGAACATGAAGTAGAAACAAAAAAGCATATAGTATATTAAAATCAAGAAGAACAATGAATAAACATCTTCTCTTGATATCTTGAGATGCAATTAACATCACTTTAAATAGTAATAAAGTATCTATGTCTCTATCTATCTATCTATCTATCTCTCTATCTCCCTATCTATAAACTATCAATCGATATCATTTATGAGCTTTTCTGATCATCTGATAAAATTACCAGAGACTTGCTAATTATTGCAAATAAATGATCAGATTTTGTAAGACACAATCCAAATACGTCTGAACACAAGTGACTCTAATAGGATTTTGATACTTACTATACCAGTAACATCAAGAAGAGTTAAAACATAAAATATTCAGTAGATTCTGCTCAGATATAGTGAGATAAAATTATTATCTGCCCAATTACAACCTCATTCTATTTGGTTGAAAATTACAAAATCATACATTTTGACATATATTCATTAATTTTGATATCAACTTTCTGTCCATTTGGGATGATTAAAATTGGAGACCTGGACTTGTGTTCAAAACTAAAGGGAACACAAACATTGTTTGACTCATAGATTGCATTATGATATAAGTTACAGACAATTTAATAACTGGCAGGCTCTCAAATCTATATTAATAGTTCAAAGTCTCATTTGAAATACACTTTGTTTTCCTTAATGTCAGGACATAACCATCAGGGCCAAAACTCTGAGATTTCCAGTAGCCTAGTAATAAATGCATAAAGAAAGAATAGAATTTGCTTATTGAATATTAATAAATTATGCCACCAAACAAAATACATGAAATATGTAGAAGAAAGTTAGTAAAGGAAGGTTCCCTACCTTTCTATCTCTTTCAGAGAGCTATGGGAAAAATAAATACCTATGAAGACTCAGAGTCTGTGTTGGAGGGGCAGGATGATGCAGCCTCCAGCCTCTGGATTATCTGAGGACTGTGTTTGTGTATGTGGAAAACTCTTAGCATACCAGGCTAGAGAGTGAACATGTTCTCTCTCCCTATCTCAAAGCACATGTCACAGACTCCTGGGAGCTTAGGAAGTAGCTCTTCTTCTTACTTAAGCATAGATGAACAGCTAGTCAATAATTTTCCTGAGTATGGGAAAGTTCTTTGAGCTTGCTCTAAAATAGTTTAGATAAAAATATACAAAGACATTGTCTCATAGGTTAAGTAAATTGTATCTATTGAAATTCTTTGTGTGAATGTCTCCTGACTAAATCTTGACAAAGACAATGCTTACTTGTCTTTAAATACCCACTAACAATAAAGCACAGCATGCAGTGGCAATTGCTGTTTGCACTTTTCATCCCCTGTGTCCTTGTGATTTCGTGAACCTTACCCAGGGACACCAATGCCTTAGACGTTGACAATTGGTGCCCGAACAGGGACCCTGCAGTGCTGAATTCAGGAAGGCATATTCAGGTAAGTACTTTTAATTACAGGGTGATGGGACAAGTTAAGTTTACTCCATACTTACATATGCTAAAACACTTACTTGCTGCTTATAGTGTAACTATTTCTTCTTCTGACATAGAAATGTGTATCAATGTATTACTGTAGTTAGGGAATGGAATCCTAGATTCCCCGACAAAGGGATGTTAGATGTTGATAATTGGAAACGAGTAAAGTATAATGTAGAAAGAGCTGTTCGAGAAAGGGAAAGTACTCCTATTAGATTTTGGTCCATTTCAGCTATTTTACATACCCTTTTGAAAGCTTTAAATGAGGAAAGATTAATAGCAAACAAAGAAAGAGGCCGCCCCTTCTATTGTAGATTTACAATTGCACTTTAAGGTTAAGGATGCAATAGATAAGGATGCATCGCTATTAACGGAGAAAAAACAATAGGTAAAGAAGGCTGAAAAGGAACAAACTGAAAGCATAAATACAATATCTGAGCAAATGGAATTGATTTTATCAAGATTACAGCATATGGAGTTAGAAATTAGCAGAGTGAAAGAAGAATCTGAGAAAGTGAAAGGAAAAGAGCCTTTGGATCCTCTGCTTGCCGATGCAATTTTTAAGGCATTACTCCCTCACAAAACAGAGGGCTCAGACAGTGAGATGATGATGAAATGCCTATTTTTTCTTATCCTGTAATTTGTCCACCCCCTATGAATGTTATAGCTCAACCAGCCAGATATTAGGGTGTTGCTGTCAATGATATTGGTAAACTTAAGAAGGAAGTTGTATGGTTTTATGGTCCTCAGTCTCTTTATGTTAAGGAATTGCTTAATGGGCTTGCCCGACATTACAATAATTTTGCTCCCAAGGACTGGAAGATGCTTTGTAGAGCCTTGCTTAAGGAACCTGAATACCTACAATGGCAAATATAGTTTACTGAATTATGTACAGAAAGGTCTAGACAAAATGCACAGAGCAATAATCCACCCCTGTAGGTCATCACCTTTCCCATGTTAAGTGGAACAGAACAATATGCAGATGCTCATGTGCAAGTGAACTCTCCTGAAGAGATCCATGAGCAGTTATAAGACAGAAGTATTGAGGCTTGGGAGAGGATTGAGCTGGTATGAGAGCATTATGTATCCTGGAATAAAGTAATTCAAAAATGTAATGAAACCTATGTTGAATTTTTATCACGATTGAAATTGACCTTGGAATGTACTGTTGTGGGAGATGCTGCATGGCAACAGCTGCTACGTATGTTGGCTTATGTGAATGGTAATGAGGACTGTATACAAGCCATATTCCCTTTTAAAGAATCTGGGGAGGTGAATACATATTTAAGGGCATGTAAAGATATTACATCTGAATCCCAGCTTATGCAGGTGTTTGCTGAAACTATGGCCACTACCTAGCATACTTTACAAACAAAACCCTCTAATCTAACATGCTGTGGATGTGGTCAAATGGGACATATAATGAAAAATGGTAAGAGTTCCGGGAACATGGCGGAGGAGAAGCTGGAGGCTAAACAAACTCACACATAGAAAGCAGTTTTAGTGTTGCAGTGAATAGTCCTAAGCCAGAGAATCACACCAAGTGCACCATCACAGTAAACAGAGTTAAGCCAGAGAGGGAAAATCCAAGAGAGGAGACAGATCTGAGCACATGCCAGCAGAAGTCGCTGTGATGGCAGCAGTGGTAGTGGTGGCAGCCTGAGCTGCCATACCTGCAAAACAGAGAGTACCGGCAGGTGAGCGGATTCTACTCAACACCAGCAAGAACTGACAAGGAGCAGACATCTTCATCCTAAAATTCGCAGACCAGAGACAACCCAGGAACCAAGACTCGATATGAGTAGAAGCCAGACATCCTCACTCCTTCTCAGGGAGCACAGGAGGGAAGGCACCCCTCCCCATGCCACTACCAGAGATCTCCAACTTTGAAGGCCCGGCTGAGCTGCTAGCTCCAACTCAGGCCTTGGAAGAAAACTAGAGTCATTCAGAGGCGCCCCCTCCCTTTAGCAGCCTTGAAAATCAATTGAAATTCAGTAAACATAAACCCTGAGAATGGCTCCAGGCTGGGCTCTGTGAGTCTCTCACAATCTAGCCCCTCAGGGAAAAGCTACTGTTTGCTGAAAGGCCTCAAACTTACCCAGAAGCTAGCCTCATCACAGCATCTGCAAACTTGAGAAAACAACCATCTCCCTCAAAACAGATATCCCTCCAATTGAACTAGCCTGGGAGGAGGATCACAAAATCCGGGGTAAAGCAGAGCATTTTTCTGCCTGCTCAAACAAAGTGACTTAAGAAACCAACCAAGCCACAGTGAAGTCAAACGCCAGCAGACCAGAGACTCCAACAAGAGGCTGGTTATGGACATAAGAGAGATACAGGATCATCAAATCCCTCCCAAAAAAATCAAAGAACGTTTTTTTGTACCGTTTATAAAAAATTTTTTTCTAAAACTTTTTTTTAATTTTTAATTTGTACCTTTTTAAAAATGTTTTCTGTTAATTTTTTTTCTTCCTCTTATACTTTTTATTTTAGGGGTACATGTGTGTGTGTGTGTGTTTTCTTTTCTTTTCTTTATTTTTATTGTTTTTTATTGTTTACCTCTATTGAACTTCTGATCTTTTTTTCTTTCTTTCTCATTTTTTTCACCTTTTCTTCTCTTTCTTTCTTCTTTGTGAGACTTAATTGCTGTTCTGTACTTCCTCAGATTTACCCGTAGTCTATTATTAGACCTTATCTCCCATTGTGTTGACAATTACCAGAAATTTATTACGCAATTCAAAACCTCTTAGACTGAAATTCCTTAATAGCAATACTACCCCTTTATACCTATATAATATTTTAAGCATTTTTATTTTTTATTTTTCAACTTCTCCTTTATATCCCACCATTACTCATTATATCCAGGTTCTTCCCTGAATATTTCATTTTCATTTCTGCATAATTTTTAAGCATTGCGCTTTTTAATTTTTAATTTTTGCTTTTCTATTTTTTCTTGCCTCTTTTTTCTCTTTCTCTTTCTTCTTTGTTTTCTCTCTCTACTTTCATCCTATACAACCTATTTCCCACTTTGAGACAAGGACTTAGTCACGTTAACTCTCCCTGAGCCTTCCCACATTTCTCTATTCTTATTTTTACTCACATCTCTCCCTAAACAATAATTTCTTCTTTGCCAAATTTTTTGTGATTCGTAGTCCATTAATATATAGTTCTTCGATGTTGAATAGATATATCTCTTGAACTAGATTGTATCTGCTGACTTTTGACTGTGCAACCACAGAGTAAGGTTGATGCTTGCCTTAAGAGAGTGTTCTAGCACAAGACATGTCACTTTCATCCCAAATGGGCAGAGTAAGCCAGAGAAACACAAGAAAAATGGCAATTCTGGGTAACTCAACTCCCACTCATGATAATCAGGGGACAGAACAGATAATGAATACTCCAGAGAAGAGTTCCCAAATAAATCTACAAACATTGCTAGTCAACATGGTAAATGAAAAGATTGAAAACATACAAAGGACTCTGTATGAGCGTGATAGGGAAAGAGAGGAGGCAAACCAAAGTTTAATATAGGAATATCATGAGCATGAGGAAGCTACTCAAAACCTGATAGAGGAATTGTGTGAGAAGCTTGAGAACACTCAAAGAGAAAGGCAGGAATGGCATGAGCAGGCTGAGAGCACTCAAAGAGAATTGCAGGAATGGCTTGAACGTGAGGAAGCTAAGAAAAGAGTAATACAGGAATTGAGAGATAAGGATGAGAATACACAAAGATCACTAAAGCCATTCATGGAATCCATTAACAAAGAGCTGAAGGAAGGCAAGGAGATCACAAAGGTAATGCTGATTGGAACCCAACAGAAGGAATGGGAGTCCAATGTAACCATAACCAATCAACTAAGTTATTTGAGAATAAACACTGAACACCAAATTAAGGAAGTAAAGAAGTCCATACAAGATCTAATACAAAGCTTCAACAAAGAATTTGAAGCCATCAAAGCAGACCAATACGAAGGAAAAGAAATAAAAAAACAAAGTAGAATGTCTTGACAGCAGGTTAGACCATCCAGAAAATAGAATCTCAGGAATTGAAAAAAGCCTGGATATTATAGAGAAAGAACATACAACCATCCAAGACAAGTCCAAGAAATATAATAGATCTATTCATCACTTGGAAAACACCATCAGAAAGCCTAATCTGAGGATAATGGGTGTAGAGAAGCACCTAGACACAGAACTTAATGGTCTAGGGAATTTGTTTAACAGGATCCTAGCAGAGAACTTCCCAAACATGCAAAAAGATAGGCCTCTTCAGATACAAGAAACTTTTAGAATTCCAAATAGACCAGATCAGAATAGGACATCCCACTGTCACATTATAATCTACACAGGATCTATTCAGACCAAGGAAACGATCCTTAAAGCTGTAAAGGAGAAAATATTAATCACCTATAAAGTGAAATCAATTAGAATCATGTCAGATTTTTCAGCAGAGACAAAGCAAGAGCCTGGAATGATGTATGATATGTCCGAAAGACAAACAACTATCAACCAAGAATACTCTACCCAGCTAAACTCTCCTTCATAACTGAAGTCCAAATAAAACCTTCCATAGCAAAGAAAAATTAAAACAATATATCTCCACCAAGCCAGCCATACAAAGTATTCTTAAAGATGTCCTACATATAGAAAACCAACAAGACCACAATAAAGGCCAAGAAACCACACCCAAACTGAGTATTAAAGAACCATAGGAAGAATCCAGTAGCTGTAGCCCCAAGAAGGTGAATTAAATGGCAGGAACTCCCAAATACCTTTCATTCCTATCTCTTAACGTTAACAGACTTAATTCTCCAATTAAGCGACATAGACTATCTAGTTGGATTAAAAAGCAAGATCCTTCTATCTGCTGTCTCCAGGAATCACATCTTGCCCATAAAAACAAACACATTTTCAATGTTAAAGGCTTTAAAAAAATCTACCAAGCAAAAGTCCCCCATAAAGAGGTGTGGGTTGCAATCCTAATATCCGATAAAATCCACTTCAAATTAAAATTTGTGAGAAGAGATAAAGAAGGTTGGTACATACTAATTAACGGATTTCTCCCTCAGGAGAATATTACAATTCTAAATATCTATTCCCAAAACAAAGGAGCACCCATATTTATCCAAGAAAAACTATGTTTCATCAAATCCCACATAGATCCAAAGACATTAATTGTTGGGGATTTTAACACACCACTTTCCCAACTAGATAGATCAACTAAGTAAAAACTCAACAGAGAAACCTCAGAGCTAAATAACTGCATAGATCAACTACATTTAACAGACATCTACCGAATATTTCACCCAGCAGCATCAGAATACACGTTTTTCTCAGAAATACATGGAACATTTTCTAAAATAGACCACATTTCAGGCCACAAAGCAAACGTCCAAATACAGAAACATTGAAGTTATACCTTGCATGCTCTCTGACCACAAGAATATAAAATTAGAACTCAACACCAAAAGCCACCAAAGAAAGTCTGGTAAGACATAATGGCTGAAGAACACATTGCTGAATCACGAGTGGGTCATGGAAGATATTAGAAAGGAAATTCAAATGATCATGATATTCAACAAAAATGAGAACACAAATTACTAGCTTCTCTTGGACACAGCAAAGGCAGTATGCAGGGGCAAGTTTATAGCTCTGAGTTCTTACATCAACAAATTGGAGAGATCTGAAACCAACAATTTAATGAGACAACTGAACCTCCTTGAAAAAGAGCAGCAAGATAAACCCCAATCCAGTGGACAGAAATAATAAAAATTAAATCAGAATTACATGAATTAGAATTAAAAAAACTATAGGAAGAATCAACAACACAAAGAGTTGGCTCTTCAAAAAAATTACCAAAATTTACAGACCCCTAGCAAATCTTATCAGAAAAAGAAAAGAACACACCCAAATAAATGAACCCAGAGACAAGAATGGAAACATCACCACAGAAACAACCAAGATTCAGAACATTATAAGGAAATACTTCTCAAAACTTTAAGCTAGTAAGTTGACACCCTGGCAGAAATGGACCTTTTCCTAGCAAATATTGACATGCCAAAACTAAACCAAGATGAGTTAAACCATCTTAACAGGCCCATATCAAGCATTGAAATAGAAACAATAAGAGACCTCCCAGCTAAGAAAAAACCAGGACCAGATGGTTTTACAGCAGAATTCTACAAAGCCTTCAAAGCAGAGCTCACACCAATTCTCCTCCAACTCTTCAATGAAATTGAAAGAGAAAGTTAACTACCGAACACATTCTATGAAGCCATCATAACCCTCATCCCAAAATCAGGCAGGGACTCATCAAAGAAAGAGAACTAGAGACCCATTTCTTTGATGAACATTGAGGCAAACCTCAACAAAATTTTGGCCAATCGACTTCAACAATTCATCCAAATAATCAAACACCACGATCAAACAGGATTCATTTCAGGATGCAAAGCTGATTCACTATATGCAAATCAATTAATATAATTCATCACATCAACAGGATCAAGGATAAGAACCACAGGGTTCTCATGCAGAAAAAGCATTTGACAAGATCCAACACCCTTTTATGACGAAGGCTCTGGAAAAATTAGGAATCCATGGACCATTCCTCAGTACAATAAAAGCTGTAAATGACAAACCTACAGCCATCATTACACTTAATTGTGAAAATCTAAAGCCATTTCCTCTTAACTCAGAAAGAAGACAAGGATGTCCACTCTCTCCATTTCTCTTCAATATAGTATTAGAATGCCTAGATACAGCAATAAGAGAAGATGCAAACATAAAGGCGATCCAAAAAGGGAAAGAAGAAGTAAAACTCTCCCTCTTTGCAGATGACATGATCTTGTATTTAAAGAATCCCATTGACTCCACTCCCAAATTACTCAAGCTGATTCAAAACTTTGGCAAAGTAGCAGGGTAGAAAATAAACCCTCAAAAATCAATGGCTTTTCTGTATGCTAACAATGAGAAAAGTGTGGCTGAAATTAGGAAAGCTACTCCATTCATAATAGCCCCACATAAAATAAAATACCTAGAAATTAACTTAATCAAAGAAGTGAAGGACCTCTATGATGAAAACTTGAAAAACTTGAAAAAGGAAATCAAAACAGAACTTAGAAAGTGGAAAACACTCCCATGTTCCTGGATTGGAAAGATTAACATAGTGAAAAAGGCAATACTTCCCAAGGCTATCTACAAATTCAACACAATACCTATCAACATTCCCACCTCATTCTTCAAGGAAATAGAAGAGGCAATCCAAAAATTCATATGGAACAATAAAAGACCCCGAATAGCAAAAAACACTCCTCAACAGAAAGAACCTTACTGCAGTATGGAGGTTCCTTAAAAGACTCCACATAGAGCTCCCCTATGACCCAGCAATCCCAGTTTTGGACATTTACCCAAATGTTTACAAACAAGACCACATTAAGCTACTAGCACAACTATGTTTATTGCAGCATATTTACTATAGCTAAGATGTGGAACCAACCCAGATGGTATATATACACAATGGAATTCTATGCCTCCATCAGAAAGAATGACATTGCCCCATTTGTTAGGAAATGGAAAGGCTTGGAAAAAATTATATTAATTGAAGTAATCCAGGCCCAAAAAAACATAGGTCCCATGGTTTCACTGATTTTTAAAATAGTATATGTCTGAGTCAAGCACAAAAGGTCAGATAAGGTGATGTTAGGGAAATGAACCCTAAGGTAGGTATTCAAATGTTGTTTTATTTTTTTTTTCTTTCATGCGATTGTTTGTAACACATATATAAGATTACTTCTTTGTTGTTTTGTACGTTGCTCCCCCACAGTATAACTCCTGCTTTCACTCTATTTGAGGTTGGTATATTTTGTGGAGGGGAAGGAGAAAAACAGATCATTTAAATAGGAACACAGGTGGACCCATTGCAACAATGAGATTTACAAGTCGTTATGTCGAAAACGAACTTTACAACTTTTGTGCGGGATGGGGCAAGGAGGGAGAGGGGAAGATTGGGTGCGGACCCGGGGGAGAATGGGAAGTGATCCTAAGGGGAGACAAAGGAGGAGGCTACAATGCTTGATAAGAAATGTACTCATTATCTTGCCCATGTAATTGTAATCCCTCTGTACAATATTTTCACAATAATAAAAGAAATGTACACATTAACTGACTCATGTAACTGTATAAACCCTGTACAATATCTTTACAATAAAAAATACATAATAAAAAAGAAAAAAAATTAAAAAGGCTTCTGATGTTAACAAGAGAGGACCTGAAATTTGCCCTGAATGTTAAAAGGAAAGCAGTGGGCAAGATCTAAAATAGACAATAAAGGAATTCCTATAAAAGATGCTTACCCTGTGCAGGGGAACTCTCCATCGGGCCAGCCCTGGGGCCCAGGATTAATAACTGAGGGCAGCCAACCATTATATCCCATGTCCCTGCCACAGCCCAGAGCTCCAGGGGACATACCAGCCCTACAAGATTTTACTTTAAAAGGTGGTGATAAGCCACAAAATATCCCTACTGGAGTTTATGGGCCTTTACCTGAAGTAACATTTGGCCTATTGACCAGTAGATCTAGTCTTAATGCAAAAGAAGTTTTAGTGCATTTAGGAATTATCGATGCTGACTATACTGGGGAAATAAAATTTTAATGTCATCTGCTGCAGATATTTCCTTTAAAAAGAGAGAACAGAGAGTTCCGGGAAGATGGCAGAGGTGAAGCTGGAATCTGAAAAAGCTCTCGCATAGAAAGCAGTTTTAGAGTTCCAGTGAACAGTCCTAAGCCAGAGAATCACACCAAGTGAGCCATCACAGGACAGAAAGTTAGACAAGAGAGGGGAAGCCAAGACAAGGAGACACATCTGAGTGCCTGCCAGCAGCCGCGGCGGCGGCGGCAGGGTCGCAGTGGCGACCTCAGCCGCGGCCATACCTGAGCGCTCACACAGAGAGTCCGGGACGAAGGAGCCAGACGCAGTGGGAGAGAGGATTCTACTCAACACCAGCAAGAACCGACAAGGACTGGACAACTTCATCCTGCACTTTGCAGACCAGAGACGACCCAGGATCCAAGGCTCGGCGTGAGTAGAAGCCCGACGTCCTCACTCCTTCTCAGGGAGCAGAGGAGGGAAGGCCACCCCTCCCCCCCCAGCACCGGTGATCTCCATCTTGGATACCGACAAAGCTTGGAGGAGCTGCTAGCTCCAACTCAGGCCTTGGAATAAAACGAGTCATTTAACAGGTCACAAGAACTTAACGGTGAAGTGACCTGCCAGACTCAGCTCCATCCAGGGAAAAGTCACCCAGCTCAGGCACCAGCCATTGGAGTGGCTTTCCTCACTGGGTAACCAGAGCCAGAGGCTGCCCCTCCCTCTAGCAGCCTCCACAATCAATTGAAAAACAGAAACCCTGAGAATGGCTCCAGGGTGGGCTCTGTGAATTTTTCACAAAATAGCCCCAGGGAAAAGCTACTGTTTGTTGAAAGGCCTCAACTCTACCAGAACCTAGCCTCATCACCCCTCTTTTGTGATTTTCAAAGCAGATCACCCTCCCATTAAACTAACCTGGGAGGCGGTTCTCAAAATCTTGGATAAAGCAGAGCATTTTTCTGCCTGTTCGAACAAATTGACTTAAGAAACCAATCAAGCCACAGGACCTCAAGCTGAGCAGAGACTCCAACAAGAGGCTGGTTACAGACAAAAGGGAGATACAGGATTCTTCCCACCCCTCCCAAAAAAAAAAAAAAATCAAAGAACTTTTTTTTCTTCTTTTCTTTTTTCTTTTTTTTGGTACCTTATATATATAAAAAAAAATTTTTTTCCTTTTCTAAAACTTTTGTTAATCTTTAATTTTTGCCTTTTTTGAAAAATAATTTTTTTCCAGTAACTTTTTTTTCCCTCTTATAATTTTTATTTTAGGAATACGTGAATGTACGTTTTCCTTTCTTTTCTTGTCTTCACTCTCTTTTTCTTTCTTTCTTAATTATCTTTTTGTTTTTTGTCTAGCTCTACTGAACTTCTGATTTTTTTTCTCCCTTTCTTATCCTTTTCACCTTTTCCTTTCTTTTGTTCTTCTGTATGTGACTTAACTCTTGTCCTGCACATCCTCAGATAAACCCGTAGTTAACTAGTAGACCCTATCCCCCATTGTGTACACACTTAATCCACAAATTTATTACTCAATCCGAAACCTCTGAGACTTAAATTCCTTAAGAGCAGTACTACCTCTTTATATCTATATAATATTTTAAGCATTTCTTAAGTTTTTCACATCTCCTCTATGTCCCTCCCTTTCTCTCAACATATTCACATTCCTCTCTAAATAGATGGTCTTTTAATATCTATAATAACATTAATTTTTATGTTTCTATTTTTTTCTGGTCTCTTTTCATTCCCCTTTCCCTTTCTTCTTTTTCTCTCCCACTCTACTTGCATCCTACCCAACCTATTTCCTGCATTGAGATTAGGACATAGTTAACTCTCCCTGTGCCTCCCCACACCAATCTATTCCTAATATTTACCCACATCTCTCCCTAACCCTAAAAAATTCTGGTTTTCCAAATTCTTCTCTGCGGTTCGAAGCCCATTAACATATAGTTGTTTGATGTTGAATAGATGTATCTGTTGAACTAGATTGTACCTGTAGACTATTGACTGTATAAATGCAAACGTTGGTTGATGGTTGCCTTAAGATAGTGTTCTAGCACAAAACTGGTGCTATTTTCATCTCAAATTGGCAGAGTAAGCCGAAAAAACACAAGAAAAATGGCAAATCCGGGTATCTCAATTCCCAATCTTGATAATCAGGGGTCAGATCAGATAATGAACAATCCAGAGGAGAGTTCCCAAATAGCTCTACAAACACTGGTGGCAAACATGATAAATGAGAAATTTGACAACTTACAAAGGACTCTGTATGAGCGTGATAGGGAGAGAGAAGAGGCATCCCAAAAGTTTATACAGGAATATCATAAGTGTGAGGAAGCTACTCAAAAACTGATACAGGATTTCCGTGAACAACTTGAGAATACTCAAAGAGAAAGGGAGGAATGGCGTGAGCAGGCTGAGAACACTCAAAGAGAACTGCAGGAATCCCACGAACGGGAGGAAAGAGAACTACAGGAATCCCACAAACGGGAGGAAGCTAATCAAAAAGTAATTCAGGAATTGAGAGACCAGGTAGAAAACACACAAAGATCACTAAAGGCATTCATGGAATCCATTAACAAAGAGCTGAAGGAAGTCAGGGAGACCACAAAGGGAATGCTGAATGGAACCCAACAGAAGGAATGGGAGTCCAAAGAAACCATAACCAATCAACTAAGTGATTTGAGAACAAACACTGAACACCAAATTAAGGAAGTAAAGAAATTCATACAAGACCAAAAACAGAGCTTCAACAAAGAACTTCAAGCCATCAAAGCTGACCAATTACAAGGAAAAGAGATAAAAAACAAAGTAGAGAGTCTTGACAGCAGGTTAGACCATGCAGAAGATCGAATCTCAGGGATTGAAGACAGCCTAGATATTATAGAGAAAGAACATACAACCATCCAAGACAAGTCCAAGAAGTATGATAGATCTATCCAACACCTGGAAGACACCATCAGAAGGCCTAATCTAAGGATAATGGGTGTAGAGGAGCACCTAGAAACAGAAGTTAATGGTCTAGGAAATTTGTTTAACAGGTTCCTAGCAGAGAACATCCCAACCATACAAAAACATAGGCCTATTCAGATACAAGAAGCTTTTAGAACCTCAAATAGACCAGACCAGAATAGGACATCCCACAGTCACATTATAATCCACACAGGATCAACTCAGACCAAGGAAAAGATCCTTAAATCTGCCAAGGAGAAAAGGTTAATCACCTATAAAGGGAAACCAATTAGAATCACCTCAGATTTCTCAGCAGAGACAATCAAAGCAAGAAGAGCCTGGAATGATGTATGCCATGCCCTAAAAAAAAACAACTATCAACCAAGAATACTGTACCCAGCTAAACTCTCCTTCATAACTGAAGGCCAAATAAAAACCTTCCATAGCAAAGAAAAATTGAAACAATACATCTCCACGAAACCAGCCCTACAAAAGATTCTTAAAGATGTCCTACACATAGAAAACCAACAAGACCACAACAAAGGCCAAAAAACTGCACCCAAACTGAGAATCCAAGAACCATAGGAAGAACCCAGTTTTCGCAGCCTCCAAGAAGGTGGATAACATGGCAGGAACTCCCAAATACCTCTCAGTCCTATCTCTTAACGTTAACGGACTGAACTCTCCAATTAAGCGACATAGACTGTCTAGTTGGATTAAAAAACAAGACCCTTCTATCTGCTGCCTGCAGGAGTCACATCTTGCCCGTAAAAACAAACACATTTTCAATGTTAAAGGCTGGAACAAAATCTACCAAGCAAACGGCCCCCATAAACAGGTGGGAGTTGCAATCTTAATATCAGATAAAATAGACTTCAAATTAAAATTCGTGAGAAGAGATAAAGAAGGTCGCTACATACTAATTAAAGGATCTTTCCTTCAGGAGGATATTACAATTCTAAATATATATTCGCCAAACAATGGAGCACCCAAATTTATCAAAGAAACACTACTTTCCATCAAATCCCATATAGATCCAAAGACATTAATTGTTGGGGATTTTAACACACCACTCTCCCCACTAGATAGATCAACTCGGCAAAAATTCAACAGAGAAACCGCAGATCTAAACAGCTGCATAGATCAACTAGACTTAACAGACATCTACCGAACATTTCACCCAGCAGCATCAGCATGCACGTTTTTCTCAGCAGCACATGGAACGTTTTCTAAAGTAGACCACATTTTAGGCCACAAAGCAAACTTGTCTAAATTCAGAAACTTTGAAGTTATACCTTGCATTCTATCTGACCACAAGGGAATAAAATTAGAACTCAACACCAAAAGCCACCAAAGAAAGTCCGGTATCACATGGAGGCTGAACAACACACTGTTGAATCAAGAGTGTGTCATGGAAGAGATTAGAAAGGAAATTCAAATGTTCATGCTATTCAACAAAAATGAACACATAAAATACCAGCTCCTCTGGGACACAGCAAAGGCAGTACTCAGAGGCAAGTTTATAGCTCTGAGCTCCTACATCAACAAATTGGAGAGATCTGAAACTAGCAATTTAATGACACATCTAAACCTCCTTGAAAAAGAGCAGCAAAGAGACCCGGAAACACAACAAATCAAAGAAAGGCTGGACAAATGGGATTGTATAAGGTTGCAGAGCTTCTGCAGGGCAAATGACATAGCTAGCAAGATCAATAGAAAGCCCACGGACTGGGAGAAGATCTTTACTAGCCATACAACGGACAAGGGTCTCATATCTAAAATATACTTGGAACTCAAAAAATTAAACCACCCAACAACAAATCCTCAAAGAAACAACTGCCCAATAAGTAAGTGGGCGAAAGACTTAAAGAGAAGCTTCTCTGAAGAAGAAAGAAGGATGGCCAATAGACACATGAAGAAATGTTCAACATCCCTAGCCATAAAAGAAATGCAAATCAAAACAACATTGAGATATCACCTCACTCCAGTTAGAACAGCAAAAATCAAGAACTCTAACAACAACAGATGCTGGAGGGGATGTGGACAGAAAGGAACCTTACTTCATTGTTGGTGGGAATGTAAACTTGTTCAACCACTTTGGAAAGCAGTATGGAGGCTCCTCAAAAGACTCCACATAGAGCTCCCCAACGACCCAGCAATCCCACTTTTGGGCATTTACCCAAATGATCACAAACAAGGCCACACTAAAGCTACCAGCACAACTATGTTTATTGTAGCATTATTTACCATAGCTAAGACATGGAACCAACCCAGATGCCCCTCAGTAGATGAATGGATCAAGAAGATGTGGTATATATACACAATGGAATTCTATACCTCCATCAGAAAGAATGACATTGCCCCATTTGTTAGGAAATGGAAAGGCTTGGAAAAAATTATATTAAGTGAAGTAAGCCAGGCCCAAAGAAACATAGGTCCCATGGTTTCCCTTATTTGCAATATCTAGTATAGGTATGAGTCAAGCGGAAAAAGTCAGATAATGTGATGTTAGGAAAACAAAACCTCAAATATGTATTTTAATGTTTTTGTTTCTTTCATGCATGTGTTTCTAACTCATTTATAAGGTTATTTCTTTGTTGCTTTGTATGTCCCTCCCACACAGTGTAACCCCCGCTTTCACTATATTTGATGTCAGTATAACATGTGGAGGAGATGGGGACAAACAAGTCGTTTAAGGATTCAGGTGGACCTGTTGCAACAATGAGAAGTACAAAATGTCATGTCAAAACCAGCTTTACAATGTCGGTGGGGGGGGAGGGGGGGTATGATTGGTTGGGAGGGAGGGGGGAGGCTGGGAAGGGAGGTGAAGGGTAAACAAAGGAGGAGGCTGCAATGCTTGGTAAGAAATGTATGCATTATCCTGCCCATGTAATTGTAGCCCCTCTGTACAGTATGTTCTCAAATAAAATAAAATAAAATTAAAAAAAAAAAAAGAAAAAAGAAAAAGAGCAGCAAGATAAACCCCAATCCAGTAGATGGAAAGAAATAATCAAAATTAAATCAGAATTAAATGAATTAGAATGCAAAAAAACTATAGAAAGAATCAACAAAACAAAGAGTTGGTTCTTCGAAAAACTTAACAAAATTGACAGACCCTTAGCAAATCTTATCAGAAAAAGAAGAGAACACACCCAAATTAATAAACTCAGAGATGAGAATGGAAACATCACCACGGAAACAACAAGATTCAGAACATTATAAGGGAATACTTCTCAAAACTTTATGCTAATAAGTTTGAGAACTTGACAGAAATGGACCTCTTCCTAGCAAATATTGACATGCCAAAACTAAACCAAGATGAGTTAAACTATCTTAACAGGCCCTATATCAAGCATTGAAATAGAAACAGCAATAAGAGACCTCCCAGCTAAGAAAAGTCCAGGACCAGATGGTTTTACAGAGGAATTTTACAAGGCCTTCAAAGCAGAGCTCACACCAATACTCCTCCAACTATTCAATGAAATTGAAAGAGAAAGCTCACTAACGAACACATTCTATGAAGCCATCATAACCCTCATCCCAAAACCAGGCAGGGACTCATCAAAGAAAGAGAACTATAGACCCACTTCTTTGATGAACATTGATGCAAAACTTCTCAACAAAATTTTGGCCAATCGACTTCAACAATTCATCCAAAAAATCATACACCACGATCAAACAGGATTCATTTCAGGGATGCAAACTGGTTCAATATACGCAAAACAATTAATATTATTCATCACATCCACAGGAGCAAGAATAAAAACCACATGGTTATCTCAATAGATGCAGAAAAAGCATTCGACAAGATCCAACACCCCTTTATGATGAAGGTTTTGGAAAAATTAGGAATCCATGGAACATTCCTCAATACAATAAAGGCTGTATACGACAAACCTACAGCCAGCATTATACTCAATGGTGAAAAACTAAAGGCATTTCCTCTTAACTCAGGAACAAGACAAGGATGCCCACTCTTTCCACTTCTCTTCAATCTAGTATTAGAATGCCTAGCTACAGCAATAAGACAAGATGCAGACATAAAGGGAATCCAAATAGGGAAAGAAGAAATAAAACTCTCCCTCTTTGCAGATGACATGATCTTGTATTTAAAGAATCCCATAGACTCCACTCCCCAATTACTCAAGCTGATTCAAAACTTTGGCAATGTAGCAGGTTATAAAATTAACCCCCAAAAATCAATGGTTTTTCTGTATGCCAACAATGAGAAAAGTGTGGCTGAAATTAGGAGAGCAACTCCATTTGTAATAGCCCCACAAAAAATAAAATACCTAGGAATTAACTTAACCAAAGAAGTGAAGGACCTCTATGATGAAAACTTTAAAATCTTGAAAAAGGAAATCAACACAGAACTTAAAAAATGGCAAAACCTCCCATGCTCCTGGATTGGAAAGATTAACATCGTGAAAATGGCAATACTTCCCAAGGCTATCTACAAATTCAATGCAATACCTATCCAAATTCCAACCTCATTCTTCAAGGAAATAGAAGAGGCAATCCAAAAATTCATATGGAACAATAAAAGACCCCGAATAGCAAAAACGCTCCTGAATGGAAAGAACACTGCTGGAGGAATATCAATACCAAACTTCAAACTCTACTATAAAGCCATAGTAATCAAAACAGCTTGGTATTGGCATAAGAACAGACCTTAGGACCAATGGAATAGAATTGAAAACCCAGAAATGAACCTATAGACCTATAGCCATCTAATCTTCGATAAGGGAGCTAAAACAATAGAATGGAAGAAAGACAACCTCTTCAGTAAATGGTGCTGGCAAAATTGGTTAACTACATGTAGAAAACTTAAGCTAGATCCTTATATATCACCCTGCACCAGAATCAACTCCAAATGGATCAAAGACCTTGAACTCAAAGCAGACACTCTGAAAACATTACAGGATGGAATAGGAGAAACCCTAGGTCTCCTTGGCTCAGGCCGAAAATTTCTGAATAGAGACCCGGAAACACAACAAATCAAAGAAAGGTTGGACAAATGGGATTGCATAAAGCTGCAGAGCTTCTGCAGGGCAAATGACATAGCTAGCAAGATCAATAGAAATCCCACGGATTGGGAGAAGATCTTTACTAGCCATACAATGGACAAGGGTCTCATATCTAAAATATATTGGAACTCAAAAAATTAAACCCCCCAACAACAAATCCTCAAAGAAACAACTGCCCAATAAATAAGTGGGCGAAAGACTTAAAGAGAAACTTTTCTGAAGAAGAAAGAAGGATGGCCAATAGACAAATGAAGAAATGTTCAACATCCCTAGCCATAAAAGAAATGCAAATCAAAACAACATTGAGATATCACCTCACTCCAGTTAGAACAGCAAAAATCAAGAACTCTAACAACAACAGATGCTGGAGGGGATGTGGACAGAAAGGAACCTTACTTCATTGTTGGTGGGAATGTAAACTTGTTCAACCACTTTGGAAAGCAGTATGGAGGTTCCTCAAAAGACTTCACATAGAGCTCCCCTATGACCCAGCAATCCCACCTTTGGGCATTTACCCTAATGTTTACAAACAAGACCACACTAAAGCTACCAGCACAACTATGTTTATTGCAGCATTATTTACCATAGCTAAGATATGGAACCAACCCAGATGCCCCTCAGTAGATGAATGGATCAAGAAAATGTGGTATATATACACAATGGAATTCTATGCCTCCATCAGAAAGAATGACATTGCCCCATTTGTTAGGAAATGGAAAAATCTGGAAAAAAATATATTAAGTGAAGTAAGCCAGGCCCAAAGAAATGTAGGTCCCATGGTTTCCCTTATTTGTAATATCTAGTATATGTATGCGTCAAGCGGAAAAGGTCAGATAATGTGATGTCAGGAAAATGAACCCTTAGATGTGTATTTTAATGTTTTTGTTTCTTTCATGCATGTGTTTCTAACACATTTATAAGATTATCTCTTTGTTGCTTTGTATGTCCCTCCCCCACAGTATAACCCCTGCTTTCACTATATTTGATGTCAGTATAACGTGGAGGAGATGGGGAAAAACCAGTTGTTTAAGGATACAGGTGGACCTGTTGCAACAATGAGAAGTACAAGTTGTCACGTCCAAAACGAGCTTTACAATGTTGGTGCAGAGTGGGGGGGCGCGGGGGGGGGGGGAAGGAGAAGGATTGGGATTAGGGGGGGAGGGGGGAGGCTGGGAAGGGATGTGAAGGGTAAACAAAGGAGGAGGCTGCAATGCTTGGTAAGAAATGTACGCATTATCCTGCCCATGTAACTGTAACTTCTCTGTACAGTATGTTCACAAATAAAATTAAATTAAATTTAAAAAAAAAAAAAAGAGAGAGAACAAATTGCTCAAATTTTGTTATTACCATATATATCTATTGGAAAGTCATTTACACCCCACATTGGGGGATTTGGAAGTACTAACCAACAAAAAGTATTTTGAACTACTCGTATTACTAAAATGGAGCCTAATATTAAAATTAATATTCAGGGGAAGATATTGACAGGACTAATAGATACCAGTACAGATATTACAATTATTAACATTCATGAATGGCCTAATCATTTATTATATGAAATAATCCCCTGTAATATTAAAGGAGTTAGCAATACTCCCGTAGATTCTATAGGACAAGCAATGTCATATGTTACTATAACCTCAGAAGACAGACAGACAATTGTCCTTAAACCTTATATTGTGGAATTTCCAGTTAACATAATTGGTAGAGATATACTGGAACTATGGGGTGCTCATATTCAATTTTAACATTTTTAGATGGAGCCCATAAAGATATTATGGAAATCTGAGGAACCTATTTCGATTGAACAATGGCCTTTATCAAAAGAGAAATTACAAGCAGCTCATCAATTAGTTGAAGAACAGTTAACCAAAGGACATATTGAGCCGTCTATGTCACCATCGAATTCTCCAATATTTGTTATTAAAAAGAAGTCAGCGAAATGGAGATTGCTGACTGATTTACGAGAAGTTAATGCATCTATGTACCCTATGGGGGCTTTATAACCTGACATACCGTAGCCTGTCATGCTTCCTAAAAATTGGCCAATAATAGTAATAGATTTACAAGATTGCTTTTTTCTCAATCCTGTACATGTAAAAGACTGTAAAAGATTTGCCTTTTCTTTACCACAAATAAATCATCAAGCCCTTCATCAGCACTTCCAATGGAGGGTGTTGCCCCAATGAATGATGAATTCTCCATGTGTCAGATATATGTTCATAATGCCTTAAAACCTGTTATACAAAAATGGAATCACATTTATATTTCTCAATATATGGATGACATTTTATTTGCAGGACCAAATATGAGAGAATTAGAAATTTTGTTACAGTGCTTACCCTCTACATTTGAAGATTTTGAATTAATAATAGCACCTGAAAAAATACAAAAAGATACAGTGGTAAAATATTTAAGATATGTTGTTTCTAGATAAACAGTGGCACCTCAAAAAATATCTTTACGACGTGATCAGTTACATACATTACATGATTTTCAAATTTACTAGGAGATATTAATTGGATGTGACCGGCCTTAGGAATTCCTACTTATCAATTACATAATTTGTTTTCCTTGTTACAAGGGGAGCCTGATTTACATAGCCAAAGAACTTTAACTAAGGAAGCTGAAAGAGAATTACGATTTGTAGAGCAGAGAGGAAAAGAAATGTTTTTACATCAAGTAACGTTGGATCAACCCATAAATTTATATATTTTGAATACATGGAAATACCCAACAGGAATTATGGGACAAAATGAGCTACCATTAGAGTGGAGTTGTATACGACATAGATTTACAAAAAATATTATACCTTATGAACAACTTATGAACAACAATTGGCAATTATTATTTAACAGGCCACGCAACGAGTATTTAATCTTTCAGGATATGAATTATTTGAAAGCATTTGTCCTTTATCAAAAGACTAAGTAGAATATTTGTTTAACATGTCCGCAATGCTACAAATAGCATTAGTAAATTTTACTGGGCAATTTTCGTATCATTTTCCCAAAGGTAGATTGTGGGATTGCTTGGGTAAACAACAATTTGTCATTAATGATATAATTAACAAAGCCCTATTCCCACTGCTCTTACCATTTTTACAGATGGCTCCAAAGAATGCTTATTTACCACAAATAAATATTGGGTACAAACAACTACTTTAGCATCAGTTCAACAAAATGAACTTTTTGCTATTATTAAGGTGTTGCAAGATTTTTTGTGAGAGATATTAATATTGTTACTTATTCTGCCTACTGTAGGAGTTGTGACTAATATATTCACTGCTGTTATGTATTTATCTAAACCCCAGCTAAACCAATTATTTGAACAATTACAATCATTACTGCAACAACCTAATGCCAAACTGTTTGTAAGTCACTTTAGGGCTCACTCTTTGTTACCTGGGTACCTTGTGTATCGCAATAATCAGGCTGATAAATTAGTTAATTTTGCTTCTGCTGTACAGGATCACACTCATTTACATACAAATGCTGGCCAATTACTTATGCTTTATAAAATACCTCATTCTCAAGGTAAACAAATTATAAATAAATGTCCTATTTGCAGATCAATGCATCTGAGAGTTTTATCTGCTGGAGTAAATCCTAGAGGATTACAACGTAATGAGCATTGTCAAATGGATATAACCCATGTACAAGCCTTTGGCTGTTTTTCCTTTGTACATGTTACAACAGATACTTATTCCAAATTTGTTTGGGCTTCTGCCCTTATGGGAGAAACTGCTAACCATGTAATAGAACACTATTGGAAGCTTTTGCCATTATGGGAGTGCCTGTTAAAATAAAGACTGATAATGGACCAGTCTATAAAAGTATCAAATTTAAAAGATTTTGTGAACTTAATGATGTGGTCCATATTACAGGAATAGAATATAATCCCCAAGGACAAGCTATTATTGATCGAGTTCATGGCACACTAAAATGACAAATTAAACAATTAAAAAAGAGGAAAATGTTAGACGAAGATATGGATATTTTGTGGTTTTCAATGCAAAATCCTAAATTAATTTAAATCAGGCTCTTTTTGTTCTTAAATCTTTAAACTTACCACAAGGAGATATTTTTACTAGAGCTGAGCACCATTTTGAATAAAATCAGAGAAACCTTATTTAAATGCTCCCCTATGGATTAAGATTGCATTGGAAACAGAATGGCATCCAGGAACATTATTACATAAGGGATGAGGATATGGTTTTGTGTCTACACAGGATGGAAAACAATAGTGGATTCCTGCCCGATAGATACAGATGCGGCCCAGTGAGGACAGCCCCGTATCCTACAAGGAATCGGCCATCAGTTGAGGAAGAAGAAATCCCTGTGCAGGCCATGGCTCACTTGGCTTTGGGACGACTTTGCTTTCAACATCAGTTGGCTACCTTGATGCCCACCTGGGGGCAGGTTAAAAAGTTAACTGGAGAAGGATAAAAGATGTTACAACACACTGGTAAACCTGTCCCTGCCAAGAACTTGTTCCTGGACATGTGCGCCCTGCTTACTGTAAACTCTGCCCATGCTAATGTAAATTATTGGGCCTTTGTTCCTAACCCTCCTTTATTGGAACCCGTTGTTTGGGGAGACATGGATATAACCATCTATATCATTCCTGCTCTTTTATCTGCTCCTTGGAATAATTTGACATTTAACAATTAAGATGATGGTAGCTATTTAAATTTTACTTACTATACTTATTCCTTGCCTGTTTGTCTGGGGCCTCCTCCGTGTTTAGTTATGAATTTGCAACAATGGAACTTAATAGGGAAAGGCACTTCCAATTCTAGAACACAGCTTCAGTGAGTAACTACTTGGCCCATTAGTAGTAGTTGGGAAAAACGTCACATTTGATGGCGAGTTATCCTTACCTATGTGCCTTGATTTTACTTATATTGATTTAAAATATCAGCCTTTTGGGTGGCAAGAGTGTAGTGGAACTTTTGGAAAAATGTCCAATAATTTTCGGGAATGGCGAACTTTGCCTCCACTTATAATTTTACTTTGTACAAATCTTATGATGTAACTGCTGTGTACCTTTGCCTTATGTATTTTTAGTAGGAAAATTTATATTTTCTCCTACTATTTCTTGTTTTAATTGTTGCCCGTATTCTTGCACTAATTCCTCTCTTGATTTTAATGACAGTGCTAGCATTATGATTTTAAAACAAAGACATCATATTTGGCTGCCTGTTAAATTAGGAAGAGAATGGTCCCAAAATCCCCTGGATAATGTTGTTATTGAATTTTTTACAAAACTACTAAAACATACAAAGCGTATGATTGGAGCCATTGTAGCTGTGATTTTAACCTTAATTGCTATTACCACTGTCGCTGCAGTGTCTGGAATTGCCCTACACACTTCCTTACAAGCTAAACACTTTGTGGAAGAATGGCACCAGGATTCACAAAAATTGTGGGTCTCACAGGTAAAAATTGATGCTTGGTTACAAACACAGATTAATGTTCTTAAACAGATGGTGGGATGGCTAGGAAAAAAGTTATTGGTTGTGGAAAAACAGTTATTATTGAAATGCGATTGGAATTCTACCTTTTGCATTACTAATGTAAAATATATATCACACAGCATATTAAAGTGGAAAAAAATGTGAGAATATAAAGAGATTGAATATTCTGCCCTTCCAAACAGTGTCCTACACAAACTAAAAGAAAAAAATCCTTTATTCAGTACTCACCATTTATTATCACGAGAATTTTCCTAATGCTCAAGTGATTCAGCCTGTTTGCTTATCAAATATAGCATCTTCAACCATTTCATAGTTCTCAGTAGGAAAACGAAAATTCAAGAAGTGAAGAAAATAATAAAGATTGATTTATTGTGGCTGTATGGCCCATAGATGAAGAAATAATAAATAGCCCTTGAATGAGACTTGGGCATTTAATTTAGGGACTGGTCCTTAAATAGCAGACCTGCGTCTTGAACTCATTGCTTGGGGTTTGTATTCAAGGCCTGGGACCAGAACTTATTGCATGGACCTTGAAGCAATGGCTTGGCCCTGGAACTCAGTCTGGGCCTTGAAAGTTGGGACTGGGCCTTGAACTCACCTCCCAGAAGTTGAAATCATAGCAAGGCCTATAACTTTAACTTGGAGTTGAACTGGGGCCCTGGACCTTGAACTCGGTGCCTGGAACATGAACTCATATTTGGGCCTGAAACTCTTGGCCTCAGCCTTGAACTCATAGCTTGAACACATGGCCTGGTATTTGAACTGGGCTCCTGGACCTTGAACTTGTGGGCTGGGAATTCAAATTGGGGCCTTGGCCTTGAATTCAGAGCCTACAATTTTAATTTGGGAACAGAGATTTTTATTCATGGCCTGGGACTTGAACTTTGGCCCAGGCCTAAATTCAAGCCCTTGGCCTAGCATTTGAAACCTGGTCTTGGAAATGGGATCCTGGGTCTTGAACTGGGGCCTGGGACTTGAACGTATAGTATGGGCCTGAAATTATAGTCTTGGGCATTGAATTCACACATTGAACCTTGAACACATATCTTGGCCTTCATCTCAAAATGTGTTATTTGAACTGAGTCTATGAATATTGAATTACAGGGGTAAGAGTCGACCTGGTACTTATTTAAACTCAGAGCTTTGAAATTGGGCCAAACCTTGTAATCAGGGCCTGGTACTTGCATTGTAACTGGAACTTTCAACTTGGGGGCTTGGACTTAAACTTTTGCCCTAAGCCTTGAACTTGTGTCCTAGGCCTTGAATTCAGGGTCTGGGAACTGAATTGCAAGGCTGAGGTTTGAACTTGGGGCCTAGGCCTTCAATTGTCAGCCTGGCTTTGACTTTAGGCCTAGGACTTCAACTTTAAACATGGGACTTGAACTCAGCACGTGGGCCTTGAATTCCCAGCCCTAGCAATTAACTCAGGACCTGAACCATGAACTTTTGACCTGGTATTTGAACTCAGGGACAAAGCCTTGTACTCATCAGCTGAGAATTGAATTTGCATCATGAACATTGAACTTAGGGCTTGAGCCTTGAACTATCAGCCTGGGACTTGAATTTGGGGCCTGGTAACTAAATTCATGTCCCTGGCATTTAACTTGGGGCCTGGGCCTTGTATTCAGGACCTAGTATACTTGAATTTGGAATTGAACTCACACTTGGGACTGATACTCGCATGCTAGACCTTGAACTCACAACCTGAAAATTGAACTGAGGACGTGGACCATGTACTCAATCTGAAGATGGACCAGGAATCTTAATACAGCCTCAGACAAGTATTTGGCCTGGAATTTGTACTTGGAGCTTGGGAGTTGAACTCACACTTCAGACTGATACTGGGCCTTGAACTCACAACTTGGGATTTGAAGTGGTGCCGCTACACTGTACTCGGTGTCCAGACCCTAAATTCACTGTGTGCAATTTGAACATAAGGCCTGGGATGTTAACGAAGCCTGGGACATGAACACAGCTTGGTCTTTGAATTGAGGATCTGGGTCATGACCTCATGATCTTGGCTTAAACTCAAACACTGGGACTGGAACTCACAGCATGGGGCTGGAACTTATGGGGAGGTACCTGAAATGTTGCCCTGGACTTTGAACTCTGAGCCTGGGCTTAATTCACAGCCTAGGCTTTTAACAAACAACCCAAGTCTTGAACTGTGTGCCTTGGTCATGAACTTGGAGACTGAGAATAGAACTCATATTAGTGGCTGAAACTTTGGTCCTGGGCTTTGAACTCAAAACCTACTCGTTGAAGTCACAGCCTGTGCCTTGAACTCATAGACTGTGCCTGAAACTCTTGGCCTGGGCCTTCAACTCATAGCCTAGGCCTTCATCTTGTTCTTGAACTGGGTCCCTGGATCTTGAACTCAACAAGAAGGGGTTACTAGGACTTCATTTTGGGGCCTGAGCTTTGAACTCATGTATGGACCTTAGTCTAATGGTCTGTGCTTTGAACTGAAAGCCTGGGATATGAACTCTGAGCCTGGGCCTTGAATTCAATATCTTGCCATTCAGTTTGTAACTAGGGTCATGAACTGGGTGCTTCAGCTTTGAATTTGGACCTGGAACTTTAACTCATAGACTGAGCCTGACACTCTGAGCCTGGGTCTTGAACTCACACAGTTGTCCTTGAACTCACAGCTTAGGCATTGAGGCATTGAACACATAACATTGAAATAAAGGAGGAAATGGGGACCAGAGACTTCATCATGGGGCCTAGGATTAAACTCACCACCTAGGCCTTAAACTTGAATCCGGGCTTTGAAATCCAGGCCTGGGCCTTGAACTTTCATCCTTGCAGTTGAACTGGGACATGGGCCTTGAACTCAGGGCCTGACACTTGAATTTGCAGGCTCAGTCTTGAAGTCCTGGCCTTGGCTTTGAACTATCAGAATGATAATTGAATTTGGGGTCTGGAACTTGATCTCTCAGCATATGACTACAATTCAGGGCCTGTGCCTTGAACTCAGTACCTAGGAGTTTAACTGTTGGCCTGGGCCTTGAAATATAAGCCTGAGACTTGAATTTGGAATTTGTACTTAAACTCATATCCTGGACATTAAACTCATGACATGGGATTTAAACAGTGTCCATGGACCTTCAACTCAAGGTCTGGACCTTGAACTCATTACCTGTGACTTGAATTTTCATCCTGGAAATTTTACTCATGGCTTAGTAGTTGAACTATTGGCCTGGGATTTGAACTCCTGACCTAGACTTTGAAGCTTTGGCATGGGATTTGAGCTCCTAGTCTGGACCTTGAACTCATGGCTGGAGTGTTTAACTCAAAACTTATGACTTGAACTCACATTGAGCCTTGAACTCAAGGCCTGGGATTTGAATTCAGGGCCTGGGTCTTGAACTCACTACCTAGGCCTTGAACTGTGGACCTAGTACTTTAACTCATAGCCTGATCCTGACACTCCAGACTTGTGAATTGAACTCCAAGACTGGGTGTAAAACTCACAACGTGGGCCTTGAATTCATGGACTTGTACTTGAACTGGGGCCCTGGATTTTGGGGAAGGGGACACTGAGATTTCAAATTAGTACTGGAGCCTTAAACTCGTAAGTGGCGCCTTAAGCTCATGGGCTCTAGTATCAACTTCTGGGCCTGGAACTCAAATCTTGGGATTTAAATGCAGAGTCTCTGTACTGAACTTGTGTCCTGGGCCTTGAAATTGGGGCTTGGACCTAGAAGTCAAAGCCCCAAAATTAAAACTCAAAATAAAACTCAGAGACTGAGCCATGAACTCTCAGTCTGGCATTTGAACTGAGGCCCTGGGCCTTGAATTCAGGGCCTGAGACTTAAGCTCAGGGCTTAGAGTTTGATCTCAAAACCCAGGCCTCATTAAATTTTGTGCCTCGGACTTGAACTTATACCTGCGCCTGAAACTCTGGGCCTGGGCCTTGAATTCACAGCCTGGGCCTTGAACTCACAGCCTGGCCAATGAACTCATTGGGTAGCAATTTACCTGGGGCACAGGACCTTGAAATCAGGGTCTGAGGATTGAAATCAGGGTCTGAGGACTGAAATCATAGTTTGGGCCTTAAACTCAAGGCCTGCAACTTGATGTACAAACCTGACATTTTCACTGTGGAGTTCTCAGGTCCCTTAGCTTGGACAGGCCTGCTCAGGAATGTGCAACATATATACTGGGGGCTCCTGGCACTATGGATTTGTATCCTGGGGTCTTTGGATTTGTCAGTGCTAGCAATCATGCTACTATATATGCAGCATTGGCATTGAGTACTCCTAGTACTATGCATGTGTACCCTGAAATCCTTGAGTCTGTTAGTACCAGTGAATCTACTGTGGGACAAGATGTTCTGGATGAACACGCATGCTGTACAATCACGTGTTATTTTGCCATGGCACATGATTATATGTCAAAATCAAAAGAAAAGAAATAGGGTAAATGCATAACAAACTTTCTGTTCTCTTAACACATAAAATTTCCTCACTAAAAAGTAAGTTTTGAAATGCTCTCTAATGTGGTAACCCATGATTGGTGAAAAAAGTCAATATGATTTCACTAGGACCAATAAAATTGATATCACACAAACTACTTCAAATCAAAATTATTTTATGTGAATGTTCTTCTCATTCACTTTTTTGTTTGTATATTTTTTTTATTTTTATTTCTTTCTTTCTCATTCTCTTATAATCAATTTCAACCAATTATCTCTCTGAATTTGTATTAAAAGTATTTGAGGAGATTCTTGAGATGACTTACAATTTGCCCTTTAAGAAGAAGATCTATGTGAAATAAATATATTTAGAGCTAATTTTAAACTACCTACCAATCTGTCTATCTATCTATGTAGAGATGTCAAATTTCACCTTCCTATATTAAATATGAAAACATTTAATATTGTGAAGATAAGATCTAACTTTGAGAATTATTGTATCTCTTAGTGAGAGTATTTATGAGCTTATTTAAAGAATTGTAAGTGCTAGAATGTAATTATCCTACTAGAGTCACTAAAATGATTGTATCTCTGAGTTTATGGAATGTCAAAACAACACGTGTCTCTTACTGACATGGTAAGTTCGTAAACACAAAACACATGAACAGTCATTGTGCATACCAGGAATTCTTTATAAGCATTTATTTCATTTAGCATCATGTAATTTGTGTTGCTTGCCAATATTGAACTCCATCTTTTTATAAATAAAATAATGGATTCTAGATCCAATGATATTTTCAAGTATTTCCTTCTGGAATCAGTCCAATTCTGAGATCAATTCAGTACTTGTTCAACGCAATATATTTATTCTTGGAGGTTCTCATTCTTCTTCATGAAGAGGAAAATGAATTAGACGTAGGAAATTAGTTTTTGTGGTCAAAAATCAAACTTGTGCCAGGCCATGTGACAATGCTGTTAATTCTAGAATTTCAGGTGTTTTACACATGAAGCTCTCTTTACAAATCAATAATGTCAAAAATTTCCTCACCTTTATTTATGGAATGAATCCTCTCAAAATGGAATACTGTAGACTATAATCCTTCAGGAAAACCATAGTTACACATAGACCTTCATTATGCATGAAATTTGGGGACAAACAAGCAGAAAATGCCATCACACAGTATGGATAATAGAGAAAAGATGCCTTAGAAACCTGTAGGAGGTTGAGATCTGAGAATCAGGTTTCATGGCAACCCATCAGGATTCTCTATGAGGCTCACATCACTAATTCATCACCTCAGAATTGGAAGTGGAACTATCGCTCAATTGGTAAATCATTACCCTTGGTCTGAAGAGCTCTGGTATTGTGCCAAAGCCTAGAGTTCAACTCAATGACCACCACCAACAACAACCAGAGAAATAAATGTAATGCAATATTCATCAATACTCATGGGCCATTGATTTCAACCTTTTACCCTCGCTGGATATGAGCCAATTATTCCAACTGTCTATGTGCCTCTGGTATAGAATTCTCAAAGGCATATATATTTGAAAAAAATAATCTTAACAAAGATATACTAACCAAAGTTAATGCCAATCTTTTCAATGTTGATATCAAAGTCCAATATTTCTATGTTCTTACTGGCAGGTGAAATGCATATGTTCCATAAATCTTAATTATTTTTCTGGTGTGATGAAGTTATTTACCTGATGACACTTCATCATGTGATTGCCACTTCACAATGGTATTTGTTGTGTTCACATATAAGAATGAAAAAAAGTTTATTGGTTTGAGAAATAGCACATTGCTTTTAATGGTACCTGAAGGTATTTGCTATTCCTTTATATTTTAGTTGCCTCACCCTTCATGCTTTGTTTTTATGCATTCCATCACAATATTAAATTGGAGATCAAGTTATCATTTTGATTTAAGTTCAATGCAATATCATTGTATAGTAAATCCACTACAGATTTTCTTACGTATACAACCACTGTAGTATTTCTTCTAATTTTCCTGGATGCATAACATATTCATAAGTATTTTATAGAGATATATTTCAGAACTTGTGCCAATAAATAACTGATCCTGAATGAGAACATTAGAGTAAGTTTTGAAGAATTAGACCACATCATTAAAGAAATGGATTGACTAGAGTCACTTCAAATGTTTAATGAAATTTTAATGTGTTGAGAAAGAGTGTCCAAGCATAATTTTGTGTATACAGTGACAAAGTTTGAATGGAAATGGATGTGAAAAGAAGTATGAAACTTTTTTAAAGTAACTGTCTATAAATTAATATTTCTTTAGTATTTCTACCACCAACTGGTGAATTTCCACATTTTTTGTAGGCAGAATAAAGAATTATATCTTCAAGACTTTTCCACAGAAAGTAAAATAATATTTATCCCTTAATTCTTTGCAGGAATAATTTAACAAACATGAGTTGAAACCACTTCACATTGTTTTACCTACATTTTAAATTTATGAATACATTGTGAAGCTCACTCAACCAAATGAATTTCCTTTGATTTCTAATACCTATTCAACCTTTCAAATTTTGTTAGAGTACACATTGTTTTCCTGTAAACCAGAAGTAAACCCAATTGTTTATGTCGTTATTGGAATTCACCATGTTAGTCTCCTCATAGACCTTACAGTTTATTTATAGAGAACAAATAACAGTTCATCTTTCACTGTCTTTAAGTTTTCTTGTGAATATCAACTTCCATTGCATTTATTGAAATAATTGTAGATCCTAATAAATCTTTAACAAAAGTGTAATGTTATATTATCCCTTATACAAATCTTACATCAATTATCTATTCCATACAGAATGGCCATGAAAATTTTGACGGGATTTTTCAACAAAAATTCTGAAGTATATGTATTACTATATAAGATCCTCATCCATATCAATTATTTCTATGTGTAATATAATACGAAGGACTCTGAGTTTTTTCCAAACCCAAGTGAACAAAATGCACTTTGTGAAGATAGCATAGTTTTGTGCAGAGAATGTGTTATTTATAGGGCAAGAGGATACATATTTTTTTAGTAATTTCTCAATATATTTCTAAAATATTCCAAGAAGAGTGGACTGTGACTGTCGAGTATAACACAAGATGCTATCATGAAAACATACTCTCTTCATTTTCAAATTATTTGTAAGTTGCCACACATATATATGTCCCCACATATTTATAGTTGATTTGGCACTGTGGTCTACAACACTCATGATGCAAAATGACATATTTTAGGAAGATCTACCTTGTCAAAAATTGTTGGTGTGATTTCTATGCAATCAATGCAGTTGAATTATTTGTGTATGGGTGAGAGAGTTCAAGATTTGAGAATGTGGCCCATATTTGTAATTGGTGTGGAAATGAGAGAGTTTCTGATTATAGGCATATTTGTGAACCTACTGTGTAATTTCAAATATTTCTTGGTTTTCCTTCAGAAATTGTGAACAGGAATGAATTTAACATTAATTTGTAAAGGATAATTTGGAACCTGTAGACTCAGAGAAACTTGTGTCTTTTCTATTTATTTTGGTAGGATGAAAAGACAACATAACTATCACCACATGTCTATCAATGAAATACAAACCAATCCATACATATTTATGTGAAGACTTACAAAAATTAAGAGAAGTGTATTTAACAACCCTGTTCTTCTTAGTTAAATGTTATTCTAGAAGTGATGTACAAGGCGATCATTATTATGTATGCAAGGCAATGAATTGTTTTTTCTCATATGCTACCCTACACCTCATTTTCTCACAATTTATTTGGATCAAATCTCTTCTCCCCAGTTATAAATGTCATTTCCAATATGTTGGCCTGTGAGGAATATTCATTTTTACTTTGTCCTCTCTCTAAAGATTTTGTTGTTCCCCTTCAAAGACCTATTCAGATTAAACATGTACAAAACCACAGCCTACCAAAATCGAAAAGAGTTGCAACAATGTAGAAACCCTATGGAAAATAAAGTTAAAAAATCAAGAAAAACATATAGTTGTTGTTCATAGTAGTTTAAGAGAAACACTAACAATGATAAACCACTTGTTTCTATATTTTGGAGTTCATTTTCTTATCCTAATTTTTTAATCATATGTATATAGCCCTTAATCTATTGCAACAAGCTAGGATGAAACCGCTCATAATTCAATATTAAATAAGGGAAACCATGGTACCTACATTTTAAGTAGGTAAAGGAAAATTCATGTGTCTTCACTACGTAAAATTCAAACTTAAGTAGAAAAAACACAGAAAATAAAAAAAACACCATTCAATAAACAGTGCTGTGTAAAATTGTTTAAATACCTATAAAAATTAAAGTTACACCCTTATATACCATCCTCTGTCAGAATCAATTCCAAATGAATCAAAGACCTCAAGGTAAAAGAAACATATTCTGAATGGAAGGAAAGTGAGTAATACTAAGGTCCCTTAGAAGAGGTTGAAAAGTTCTAATTAGAGACACATAAATGCATCAAGTAAAAAAAAGGTTGGACAAATGACATTACTTGAATGAGCAGGGCTTCTTCATGACAAAGTATGTAGTTAAGAAGGTAAATAGAAAGAAAAATAGACTTGGAGAAGATGTTTGCTAGCCATGAGACAGAAAAACTGCTTACACCAAAAAATATAATTAACAGTCAAAAAGTTAATTTCTCCCCAAATTCTAAACAATAATAAGAAGGCTATATATTTAGAGATTTCACTGATAAGGAATTGAGAACAGCCAACGGACATACGAAGAAATGCTCAACATCTCTGAAAATAAAATAATACATATCAAGTCAACATTGAGATTCCACCTCATCCCTTTAGAATGGCAAAATCATCTTCAGTGTGACGTATTTACCCTAGGGAAAACAAGGAACCAACCAAGATGTCTGAGAGGAGATTAATGGATCAAAAACTGCTTTATATACACAACGGATTTCTACATTTCTATAAGAAAGAGTGATATAGTACGAATTCTAAGGAAATGTAAGTGCTTGGAAACAATCATAAAGTGAAGTGGGCCAGACCCAAAAAAATATAGGCTCCATCGTTACTCTTAAGTGTTAAATTTGGTATATATCCATTTTAGTTCTAGAAGAGGATCACAATAGCCTAATAGCAATATGACTAAACAAGATTAGGCTAAGCAAAAAGAACTCCAAGCTACAGAAATTATAGGTTTCTATTTATTGCTGTTTTTTAAAGCACTATGGGAAGCTATTTCATTTTACTTGCTTTTTCCCCCTTTATTTACCTATTTTTTTATCCAACGTAGTCACTGTATTTGATTTTGGTGCACTGTGATTTACATGTTAGTTAATGAGAATTAGGCATGGGAAGAGGAACATCAAAATCTGAGACAGAGGGGGAACTGAGAAAGAACAATTCCAACAAAACAAGACTTTGGAAATAAACCTTACAACTGTTCGGAGGGGATGGAGATTTGAGGCAGAAGAAGGCTATGGGAAAAATGAACAGTGGGTAAGAAGATATGACCAGAAAAGTAAACACTCACTACTTCCATATGTAAATGTAATCCCTCTGTATATCACTGTGACAATAGGATTCCATTAAAAAAAGAATATTGACACATACACTCTTCACAATTATAAATTACCACATAGGTACTTATATTGATGGGTTTTTAGTACATATACAGTCATGTAGAAATAGTTCTCCTCTCATTCCTAAATGAATAGCAAAGACATATGTTTCTTTAATTCATCAGGTTCCAAGTCAACATTGACAAATTAATGCTGAAATCATTTTGTTCAAATATTTCTGTACAAATACCAATACTCATCTGACTTTGCAAACGAGGAGAAAAGCTGGTGATGAAATATGCCCCAAATTAGAAACCTCACATTTTCATACCTACTATAAATGTAAGAGTCTCACATGTGAAACTTCCTCTTCTGTACTCAAATACTTCAACTCTATTGATTACATAGGAATCCTAACCCACAATAAATATTTTTTGGCAAGTAGATCTTCCTAAAATATACCTCAAAGTATATTCCATCAAGCAATAGCAATGTTGTGGACCAGAAATTCGAAATCAACTATAAAATTGTGGTGGTGGGGCATACAAACATGAGGGGCAAGTGAAATACAAGTTGAAAAGAAAGTTGGATTCATTGGATAAGGTTTTGTGATTTAGTCTTGAATTATAGTCCAAAGTACCAGATTAATTTATTTGAACATTTTATTAGTATAAAGGACAACCTTCAAATGATGCAGGTGTTTTTTTCTGATATATGTCACATTTTCTGTAGGATCTTCTTAAAGGGAATATTGTCCCCAAAAGTACAAAGGTTGGCGGATATTGTATGTACACTTCCAAGAACCTGTTTTTTCATTGCAACTAGCACTGGAAGTCACAGAATATTTCTATAGATCACATGACACATAAAAACTACTGAGATGCTTAAGAATTTTTTATCTTGAAAATTGTTGTTTTGTTGTGTTTCAAGGTCTCTATTAAGAAAATTTATGCCTGTGCCAAGGAGCCCTGGAGTTTCTCCTATTCCTTCTTATAATGCTTTCAGGGTGGCTCCATAGACTCCGAGGTCTTCGATCCATGTGGAGTTGGTTCTGGTGCAGGCTGATATATAAGGATCAATGTTTCGTTTTCTACAATGATTAACCAATTTTGCCAGCACCATTTATTGAAGAGGCTGTCTTTCTTCCATTCTAGTTTTTAAATTACTTTATTAGGTGGCTATAGGTCTGTTGGCTCATTTTAGGGTTTTCAATTCTATTCTGTTGGTTCTCAGATCTGTTTTTATGTGAGTACGAAGCTGTTTTGATTACTATTGCTTTATAATAGAGTTTGAAATTTGGAATTGATATTCCTCCAGCACTGTTCTTTCTGTTAAGAATTGTTTTTGCTACCTAGGGTCTTTTATTGTTCCAAATGAACATTGGGATTGCTTCTTCTATTTCCTTAAAGAATGAGATTGGAATATTAATAGGTATCACATTGAATTTGTAGATAGCCTTAGAAATGGCCATTTTCGCGATGTTAATTTTCCCAATCCAGGAGCATGGGTAGTTTTTTTCCACTTCCTAAGTTCTGCTTTGAGTTTTTTTTCAGGTTTTTAATGTTTTCTTCATAGAGTTCCTTCAGAACTTTATTTAACTCCTAGGTATTTTACCTTTTATGGGACTAGTACAGAAAGAATTGCTTTCTGATTTCAGCTGCGCTCTTCTCATTGTTGATATACAGATAAGCCATTGATTTCTGATGGTTAATTTTAACCCGTGCTACTTTCCCAAAGTTTAGAATCAGCTCCAGTAATTTGGGAGTGGAGACCGTGGGATACTTTTTTTTTGTTTGAGGGGATGTGGACAGAAGGGAACTCTACTGCATTGTTGTTGGGAGTGTAAACTTGTTCAATCACTTTGAAAAGCAGTATGGAGACTCCTTAAAAGACTCCACATAGAGCTCCCCTATGATCCACAAGCCCACTTGTGTACATTTATCCAAATGATCACAAAGAAGCCTATACTAGGCTACCAGCACAATCAAGTTTATCGCAGTATTTTTTACCTTAGCTAAAACATGGAACCAAACCAAATGCCCCTCGGTAGATAAATGGATCAAGAAAATGTGGTATACTAATATCAAATACAGTGAAAACAGGGGTTACACCATGGGGGAGGGACATACAAAGCAACAAAGAAAACATCTTATAAATATGTTAGAAACAATAGCATAGGAAATAGAAAGACTTGGAAAAAAATTATATTAAGTGAAGTAAGCCAGGCCCAAAGATACATAGGTCCCATAGGTCCACTATTTGCTATCACTGTATATGATGTTGGAATAATTTGTGGAGGGGAAGGGAAAAAAAAAGTTGTGTAAATAGCGATACAAGTGGACGCATTTTAACAATGAGCTGTAGAAGACGTTAGGTTGAAAAACTAACTCATAGCATATTCATTACAGGACCATACAATCATAAAACTGTTGCGTTCTCAGAAGAGACAAATTCCAAATGCCAGGTTGGTGTCTGAAAATTCCCAGATTCCTTTGTACATTGGTCAAAATCTGCTGTCACTAAGTCATTCATGGAAAACTCTTGATAATACATAGCACACTCTACGAATCAAGGTATATATACAGGAAAGGAACATTAGTTTCATACATTCTCCATCATATGGAAACACATTTGTAACATGTGTTTGAAACTTTCTGAAGGGAATTTTTAATTCATTGATTTTGAACATTGTAATTTGGAAAGTTCCCTATACAATTCCATCAGTAAATGGTGCCTCATCATGAGGCAGTGAATATTTTGAAGCATTTCTGACAAACACTATGCTTTGTAGACTTTCAATGTTACAACAAATATTTTGAATACTTCCCTTCTTCCTTTTTTTTTTTTTAAAGTTTTGTATCATGTGGTTTGTAATCTGGGATTGGGCACTGTCCCTGTGCTCTTTAACTCAAAGCTTGAGCTCTGAAACTACAGTTGCACTTACGGTTATTGGTGGTTATTTGGAGAAAAGGATTTCATGGGCTTGCATTCCCGGGCAGGCATTAAACTGTGTTCCTTAAATCTCAACCTCCAGAGTAGCTACGATTACAGGCCCGAGTAGCTAGGATTACAGGATTAAAGGCCCTGAGCTGTTGTTTCTCTTCTTAGATATCACAGTCATAAATTTGAATTTATTGTGTGGTATTTAAACAATACTGAAGAAATTTTGCATCATTGTCAAAGGGAACATTTGCATTGAAGTGTTTCATTGAACTTAAATGTTGCTTTCGCCTGAAGAGGAAACCCACATATCAATGAGGCAGCAAAATGAAAAATTTCAGAGATATATCGAGCTAAAACCAATAAACAAGTTTGCAAAATTGTTAAAGATATTGTAGAAATGTCTCCTTTTGAGTTGAACTAGATTCATTAATTTGAGTGACATTATATTAGAAGCCAGAGTTTTTTACTTTAAATACTTCATTTCAACAACAGATTTACTTCTAAAAACCTATCATTTACCTCTTTGTTATAAGACTATCACAGTGGTTTTAGATTATTTCCTATCTAAACAATGAAACATTTCTCAATGAATATTGCCTTTTGAAAGAAACTTACTTCTGAAAACAATTACTGCTACTGAAAGCTGGACAAAATTTACTCTTTCACAACTTTCACCATCCCTCATTATCCCCACATTTATATTTGTAATCCTCCTTAAGAAATTTTGAAGTAATTTCTGCTGGATCTTAAGTCCAGGTAGAAGAGCATGGTAAGACTTGAGTAAATCCCATGATAGTGATAAAATACATGTCTTCAGTTGGCTATAGAAAATTTTGAGGTGTTGTAATGATGCCTACTACCCCATATTCACCCAGTTGTAGTTCTAATTTCTAATAAATGAATTTTTGGTTTCTCCTCCTCATGCAAACTGCTATTAAAAATAATTTAATCTGCACTGGCAATGAGTACACAAATCAATCCAGAAAGAAGTGTAAGCACAGGCAAAATGATATAAGCAGTAGGAACTATTTTGTGAGTTTAAAAGGTAGTAAAGCCATCATGATTTGGAGAAAATTATTTGCATAGACTCAAGCTGACATTTCTGTCAATTTTGCTGTGTGCTTCTCAATATTCACCAATGTGTTCCATGGAATCAAACTAATAAGCATATACTAATTTTGGTGGAACAACAGTCTAATGAGCAAGATATAGGTAAACTTCATTTGTAGCACAAATCCTACAAAAACTTAGCCCCATTAAACATTTAGTAATGTTGATGTCCTATTTCTCTTTGTGAGTAATCAATACTACTTGGTGTGTGGCAATGACCTGTCTCTTAGAATGACTGAGTTTAATGTTAAAAGCTCATCAATCGCACTTCAAATTATCATAACTTTTTCTGTCATGTTTGCACATCAAATAATTTGTGCAATATTTTCTTCCTTGCAAATATCTAAAATCCCATCCAACCTAATACTTGAAATCTGGCATTTTGAACCTCATTGAACAAACGTCTAAAAAGGGCATAATTTTTATTTTCTCCTTCATTCTTTACAACTATTTGTTTATATTTTTTCTAAGTCTGTGTTTAAGAACAATATACCTGTTCATGTCTTGCTCAAAGGAAAATATCACAGGGAGTGCCTGAACTCAAATCTCATTTAGCATTTAAAATGTGTATGGGTTACATTTTGTCCCAAAATGTGGGGACACAATTAAATACTATCACAACAACAGACAACAGAAATGCAGTTTTCTTTTGGAATTCTTCTGTGAAACTAAAAAAACAAACCTTATATAATCACTAACAAGCACACTGTTCACAATAAACTTCTTCCTTCCTAATTATAAGCACCATTTTGGATTGAACTCTGAATTTCTAGTAAAGAATACCTTATATATGTGTTGATAATCACCATTATCACCAGAAGATTTTAAAGGGAATGAGTTCACCAAATATCTTTCTCATACTTGTTTAAGAATTTCTATTTTCAAGAGGGAGTATCCATATATCCCTACATTTGAAACTTTGTACACTTTTAAAATTTACTCAATCAACTCATACTTAAGAAGTATTGTATGTAAATAATATTGAAAGACTTTTTGATTTCCTCTGATCAACACCTTTGTCTTACTAGAATTAATGAATTATTGTTCATATGAAATTTTTGAAAGCATTTATGTGTTTTTCAAATAAAAATTTCACTGCTTTAGCATGTAAATGATATAATTGCACCTTATAGAAATATATTTTCAGTTTAGTAGTGTGAGGTAAAGATTCTAAAAGGAACTATGCCATAGACACAATGGAAGGAGTACTGACAGAAATCACATAGACTATAAACTGGCTACTTCTTGAGAAATACAGTGTCAGATGATCACTCTTTATTTTCTTGTTTGGCAATTAACAAATATTCATAGTTCTATACGTTGAACAGAGCATATAATATTTGAGGATATTTTCCAATGTCAGTTTCAATTTTCAGATATCTTTCTTCTTATTATTTTCTGCTTGAAAATAAGGTCAACCATGGGACCTATGTTTATTTGGGACTGGCTTACTTCACTTAATATAATTTTTCCAAGTCTTTCCATTTCCTAACAAATTGGGCAATGTCATTCTTTCTGATGGAAGACTAGAATCCCATTGTGTGTATATATCACATTTTCTTGATCCATACATCTACTGAGGGGCATCTGAATGGATTCCATATCTTAGCTAAGGTAAATAATGCTGCAATAAACATAGTTGTCCTGGTAGTTTTAGTCTTGTCTTGTTTTTGATTATTTGGGTAAATTTCCAAATGTGGGATTGCTGGGTCATAGGGGAGCTCTATGTGGAGTCTTTTGAGGAATTTCCGTACTACTTTCCAAAGTGGTGGAACAAATTTACACTCCCACAACAATGCAGTAGTGTTACCTTCTGTCCACATCCCCTCTAGCATCTGTTGTTATTAAAGTTCTGGATTATAGCCATTCTAACTGTTGTGAGGAGTACCTCAATGATGTTTTGATTTGTATTTCTTTAAAAACAAACTATAATTTAGAAGGGGGGATGTAGTTGTGGAGATGGGAGGTAAGGTACGGTAGGGGAAAAACAAAGGAGGAGGCAACAATGCTTGACTAGAAATGTACCCATTACCTTGCTCATGTGATTGTAACCTCTCTATAAAATATTTTCACAATAAAAAATATTTAAAAACTTCTTGTACTCATTTCCAAACTAGAGAAATTATTTTATAAAAAAAACAACAACACATGTAAATAGGGCTTAGTTGAATTCCTTCCCAAGAGTCCTCGATTTTAAAATATTACCCATGATATTAAAGTGTTTCCCATTGCCTCAAGTAGAAGTATATGATGAATGCAATCAGAGGAATATTTTTTCATTTTTTCTAACTATCCAATTTACTCTGAATGTATATGATTTTATATATAAGTATATAGATAATTATCCTTAAAGAGTTGTTGAGGACATAAATACCTGCAGATATTTATGAATTTGTCTAACTCATCCATTTCAGCTTTCCATGTATATTTTCATATATTGAGAATTGTTAACAAAATCATCAAAATATATGCATGATTTTTTATATGGTAAACTTCGTTGCAGGGCTTTCTTTTGGTGTAGTTTTTCGGTGTTGATGATGCTTCATTTTGTGTATAGAATCTAGAGTATGAAATAAAAAATTAGGATGTTTGATACCTCACTGGACTTTCATATGGATCCATATGTTCCATACAGAAAGATAAACATTGGATGTGGTATGACAATTTTCAAACCAAATAATTTTGTACATGAATATTTTAATGTACAGAATGATTGGAGTAGTTAAATATCTTTTCTAGTTGTTATCCACACCACCCAGTTATACCATGACATACTCTGAAACCAGGCCATGAACTAAATCCAAATTCTTCTAAGGAAAAAGTTATAAATGTAGAAATAAGTCTACATGTTTTATGGATAACAGTAAGATTATATTACTTCACAGATAGACACAATTGTATTAGATTTAATTTTATAACATCTGAAATCAAATTAATATGTCTCCTTTTGTTTTTTGTTCAAATCTTTATAACGGTGGTTTTCTAGAGTTGAATGAGTTCATTGAAAATTATTCAAGGTAGAAAAGCATGTGAGTGAGTGAATGAAAAGCTCCTCAAGGTGAGATTTTATCCTGAAGTAACTTGTGTTAGTAACATGCTGCGTAGTCTATTATATTTTTTAGTATGTTTTTTTGTTGGACAATGTGTGTGTGTGTGTGTGTGTGTGTGTGTGTACGGCTAAGATGTAGATCAGTATCTAGGTCATGAAATCATACCAAAATATGTGAACGGCCTAATTGATCATTTGGTATAATTATTTATATGTTGGCCTCAAGAATAGATTTTATAAGATTGAAAAAAGCTGACATATATCAGCATTAAGTACCAGTCTTTTTTAACATCTTCTTCACGACCATTATCCATTCCTCTTATATCATTATCGAATTTAAAAGATGTAAACATTTTGAGATACTGTGTATGTATTATGCTAGAATGTATTGATCTACCAGAGTTGGTTCATACCTTAACTATCGTAAGTATTGATATAATGATCATACTCATGTTTATTGTGTCCTAGAGTGTGATCCTTTGGGTCAATGCTGGATCAGAGAGGAGCTCTTTTTTTTAATATGAGGAATCATCAGAGTGCTTTCCAAGGTGATTGAATCTTGTCTACATTCATACAAAAGACTAGCAGGGTTCCCATTTGGTCAAATATGTGCCAGCTTCTGATATGATATGTTTTCTCAATATGTCCTATTTTAACAGGAGTAATTAGGAAATTCAGTATAGATGTGATTTGAAATCCTCTTTTTCAGAGAAATGTTTTCAAATTTCCATACAAAATTGATGTTGAGGCAAGCAAGCTTTTTTGTTTTTATTAGCAGTATGTTACATGTGATGCAGTAGCTACTTGAGCTAGCAAATATCTGTTATTATTAGCTAAATTGATTTTTTTCTAGGTAGACATTTGTATACTTAATAGCCACATTCAAGAATAACAGAATATATCAACAGGTAAGATAACAGATTACAAACTTAAAATACAGTATTAATATTAAAATATATAATTGGAAATAAGATGCATCAAATAGTCAAATAAAGTAAGTTTATTCTCTCAAAAAATCCCCTGTGAGGATAGAATAATTATAAACCATTGTATTCAAAACAGTGAACTGAATTTTGTGTTCAACATGTATCATAACAAAATTCAAAGAAAATTATCAAAAGTGACTAGAAGTGGCATTACTATAGTGATGTGTCATAAAGTCTTAAATCAAACTCATTTGTTATCAAAATTTTTGTACAGAAATTCATGATGAATATAAACACAAAAATGTTGGTGATCACTAGAGCAATGTTCATTTTATTATGGCTAGAGATGTTGAACATTTCTTTTGTTTTTTGGGGGGATGATCCAATCGTGTGCCTGAACTCTGGGCCTGGGCGCTGTCCCTCAGCTCTTCACCTCAAGGCTAGCGCTCTACTACTTGAGCCACAGCGCCACTTCTGGCTATTTTTTTGCATATGTGGTGCTGTGGAATCGAACACAGAGCCTCATGCATGCAAGGCAAGAGCCCTACCACTCAGCCAACTTCGCGGCCCTGAACATTCCTTCATTCACTTATTGGCCATTCTTATTTCATTTCCAGAGAAATCTCTTGGATACTTCAGCCCATATATAAATGGGGTGGTTGTTTCTTGGAGATTTTTTTTATCCTAGTGATTTCATTTAATGAGCTCTGTGCTCCTTTCCATGTTGTATAATGAGGTATTCAATAGATGGCTTCCCAAACTGTTGGTTTTGTATTTGTATTTGTCTTTCTACCTCTGACTATTGGCATGCAAAAAGCCTATAGTTGAATGCAATCCCATATATTCATCCTACCTTTGATTAATTGTGACTGTTTTTATTTAGTAAGTTTTAACCTGCGTATCTAGGTGGATAGGTTATCCCCTATTCCATGCTATCCTATTTCATGATTCATAAACATACTTTGAGGTCTTCGATCCATTTGGAGTTGATTCTGGTGCAAGTCGCTCCATCAACATCTATTTTCAGTTTTTTGTGCATGTATAGCTATTTCTGGATGTATCATATTTAGAAGTCTCCCTACCCTCTATCTGGTGATTTGGGCTCATTTAAACAAACAAACAAAAACTTAGGTGGCCAAAGATCTCGGATTATTTCTGTGTCTTCAATGCTATTTCATTCATCGTTTTGCCTGTTTATGTTCAAGTTTCACATATATATCTATATATTTAGATATATATGTACATATACCTCTCTATATACATTTATAAGTGTGTATATATGTGTATATATCTGCAATATATATATATATATATATATATGTATGTTTTGTGTGTTTGTGTGATTTTGATAATAGCTTTTGGAGTGCAGTATTGATATTCTCAGAGCAATGTTTTTCCTGCTAAGGTTTGCCTTTGGTTATTCTGGCTCTTCTATATTTCCATGTGTCTTTTTTTGTTTTCTTATTTTTCATTAAATAATCTTGTAGGAGTATTGATCGTTATTGCTTTGAATTTGGAGGTAGCTTTGGACATTTTCCCAAATTTCTTGAGGTCAATGCTGCCAATCCTGAAATATATGGTGTTTTCCACATTATTAAAAATGCTTTAATATCTATTTTAAGATGTTTAATGTGTGCCTCATAGAGGTACTTTAAGAGAAGTACTAGGTATATTGTTTTGGAGGCTATCACAAAATATGTCGCTTCTCATCATGGGTATACAGAAGTGCTGCTAATTTCTCTGAGTTCATTGTAAAGTCTATTACTTTGCCAAAGTTTAGAATAGACACAGAGAATTAGGATTGTAACATAAGCGTTATCTCAATAGATGATTATCTGCAAAGAAGAAGTGTTTCAATTTTTCTTTCCCTATTGGGATTACTTTTTGTTTATGCCTTAGCTTATTACTATGGCTAGGATTGCGAATTGTTTACTGAAAAGGAGTAGAGAGGAATGATTTATTCTCTCATTCATGTGAAATGGGTTTTCCTTTTCACTATGAAGCAGAAGGAATTTGTAGGGTTGTCTGTGGTCTTTATTATATTGAAGAATATTCTGTTTCTATTTTCTACATAGTTGTCATAATAAATGTGAGTGTGATCTTGTTAAATGCTTTTGTACAGCTATGTGAATGATGTTATGACTCATGTGCTTTTCCCTAATGATGTGTTTAATTACATGAGTTGACTTACACATATTGAGCCAAATTTGCCATTGTGGTATGATTCCCCTTTTGTCAGAGTTTCTGGATTTTTTATTAGTTCCAGTTGTCCACAAGTTTACTGAGAAGGTTTATAATGATATTCATGCAAGCTGGGCACTGGTGGCTCATGCCCATAATGATAGCTACCCAAGAGGCTGAGATCCGAGGATCACGGTTCAAAGCCTAGCTCAGTCAGGAAAGTCTATGAGTCTCTTCTCTCCAATAAACTACGAGAAAACCGGGAGTGGCGCTGTGGTTCAAGCAGTAGAGTACTCGCCTTGAACTGAAGAGCCCAGGGATAGTGCCCAAGCCCAGAGTTCAAGCCCCACGATGGAGCAAAAATATAAAAAAAATCAATAAAAGAAATGTACCTACAGATCTTTCATTGATTAATCCATATTGGGTTTTTTCGTTGAGCAGTATGCTGGCCACATACAGCAACTTCATAGCAAACACTCTTTATATGTTTCATTAAAATTTTTACGCTTATTATAGTGTGTTGTCCATTAAAGAACTTATAGAAATTAACAAGTAATACTTTTTGTCCATACTTTATTTTGCTGTTATTTCCCAGTATTCCCTTATCTCTTTTGAATCTTCACTTTCTCCTGAAGTTAAATATCTCATCTCTGGTTTCACTTATTCGGGGGCAAGCTCTCTCTCCTTTTCTCTTCCCACTCTCTCTCTTGTATCATATTGGCTAAGGGACTAATAATTTTGTTATTTTTTTCACATAACCTACTATTTGTTTATTCAATTCTTGTTATGCCTTTTAGGATTGTTATTTTTAATTCTAATTTAATTGTAATTAATTGTATTCATTTACTACATGGTGTATTGGTTTCCTCTTCCAAATTTATGTCAAAATTTGTTTGATACTATGTATAGTGAAGAAAGGGCTATATAATTGTTAGTGATAGATAAGACCAAAGGATAAAAGCACTAGCAGCATTATTCCTTTGCTATTCACTTTGAAATCTTAAAAAGTTCACTGTGGTAATTTCCCAATGATTCATCGTAGTGTGTTATGACTTAAAAATTTAAAATACAACTGACTCAAAATAGGACTCTGTCTTTCAGTTTGAGGTTGGAAGTGTGTTTTCAGATACCATAAGCAGAAGCATGGCAGAGTGTTCTAACTACAGAACTGGAATGTAGTTTCAGTTGGGCCATCAAAGAAACTGAGTTGTTATCCAAATATTAAAGCAGTGAAAAGTAATAATTTTGATGGGCATGTTCATTGAAGGATGCATTTCCCCCTCCAAAGGAAGGGATGCAGGTCTACTTAGGTTAGACCGGAGAAGTTGAGTAGATATCAACAAGGATAATTCTAAGGTTTATTTTGATGATTTGGCAGTAAACGATATTAAGTTTTGCTCTTACATATTGTAGACTAACCTTCCAAAAACAGCTGTTGATTTTCAAAACTCTCAGTCACCTTTTTTGTCATGACTGTCTAAATGGTGCTGCATTTGTCCAGTGGGTAAAACTAAATTGATTGATTTTTCTAAATTCATGACATAGGAATTTCAATAATGTTTGGTTATAAAAGCCCCTGAGCTTATACTGTCCTAATAGAGTACAAGGTAGTCATATTTTCCTCTGTAAATTTCTAGTTATTCCCATGAAGCATTACAATTAAAAGGTTTTCTGCAAGTTGAAATAGAATTCCATTTTCAACATTTTAACTTTAATGAGTCCAAATTACCATCAGTGTATTTGATGAACATTCGCTGCAATTAACCTTAACATATAATTCCTTGAAATTCTCAATGAACCATGGGAAGAAATAAATCTCTAGCTGAAGTGTGGATATCAAACTGACAACTCCTCCTACCTATGAGCACACATTTGCAGTAGGATTTCAGGGTTCATTGGGTCCTTTTCAATCTGTAAAATTAATTCTTTTATTGATGAAGGAGTTACATGTTTTGTCAAAATATTGTAGGCCTTATATTTTAGAATTGGTTTTATAGTTTTAGGACACTATACAAAGATTGCTATATATTTTTATATAAGTCAATGTGTGAAATAAGTCCAGTTTTTTCATGTTACATTTCAATATAACGTCAGATAAGCCATCTCAGAACGTTGACATCATTTCATAAGGAGATGATTTTGATTTAGTATAAGAGTATTGAGTATAAATGGCTGTTTATCATTCATACGCTATGCACCAATTAATAACACTGGATTAATTGAACAGATATTACTTAATTTTAAGGTCAAAATTTATATTGAACAAACAATGGGAAATCTTCATATCTAAACCAGGATTTCAAAAAAAGTACTTATACATATAGATTATGCCCTGAGATAATAAATAACAACAACAACAACAACAACAACATAGTACATTTTAAATACATTAAAAACTATAGCAAGCAAGAAAAAACAAGTGGTGTCCTTATCTTTGGGTTCAGTTCTTTTAACATCACCTTATATGGTCAATTTTACATAGCTGTTGAGCTTTTCTGCTTGTTCTCAACTTAAATTAGTTATTGCAAATAAAGGAAACCATGGGACCTGTGTTTCTTTGGACATGGGTTTCCTCATTTAATATAATTTTTTCAAGTCTTTCCATTTCCTAACAAATGGGGTGATGCCATTTTTTCTAATGGTAGTGTTGAATTATATATATACATATATATATGTATATATATATATATATATCACATGAATGGATGAAGAAAATGTGAAAATATGGAATATATATTCAATAGAATTGTATGCCTTTTCAAAATTTTATGTGAAACACACATCATTAATTATATTAAGATAAAGGTATTGATCAGAGAAAAAATACAAAATATTTCTACAATTACTTCCATATTCACATTCCATCTTAAGCATGAATTGATTGAATAAATTTTAAAACTGTTGAAGATTTTGAAATGAAAGAATGTATCAATATGCCCTCTTGAAAACAGAAGTTGTTCAAACAATAATGAGAAGGATTTTAGTTCTAGTTATTACATTTAAGTTCTTCTGGTGATAAATAGTGATTATCAGCCATAAATTCTGTTTTTCTTGCATTTGAATACAAACTTAATCTAATATATTGCTTGCCGTTAGGAAAGAAGAAGTTTATTGTGAACAGTATGCTATTTAGTCATTGCATATGGCTTGTTTATTTTTGTTTCACATACTTCTGAAGACATGTACTCATATTTTAAATGTTTTGCTAGTATGCCATTTATGCAAATCTTATCACGTTCTTCCCCCTGGCCTTCAGAATTTCTTATGGACGATTAGAATGATAAACAGGAAGACATGGAGGGATATTGAATGTTGTAAAATAGTAATTTTATGCAGCCTATAGTAAAAGTATTGCTTACACAGTTAATTTTCTTCAAAAATGGAATGCTGTTGGGAAATATATTTCATTGTTTGGATAGGAAATAGTGGGAAGGCTCTTTTCTACCCTTATACGAAGAAGTAAATGATAGCACACTTTTCAAAGTTAAATTTGTTCTTGTAATGCATTGGAAACAAATGAAAAATTCTGGCTTCTAAAATCATCTTATTTCCATAAATAAATCCAATTCAACTCAAAAGAAGAATTTCCTACATTATCTTCAACAATTTTATGAACATATTTATTGATTTTAGCTCTATATGTCCCTGAAAATTTCCAGTTTCCTGCCTTATTGATATCTAGGTTTTCTCTTTAGGTGGAAGTAATATGAAAATTGGATGGAATTCTTCACTGCAAATCTTCTCTTCAGAAATGATGCAAAATTTCTCCAGGGTTGTTTCATTATCCGAGCATGACCCCAACACATTTTGATTTGCATTCCTGTTCCATAACATTCCTATTGATCATCACAATAGCCTTTAAGGTATATATTGGGAAGATCTCCCATGCCAAAGAATTTATTAGATGTTAGGATTCCTGTGTAATCAATACTTGAAGTATTTGACTACAGAAGAGCAAGCTTGTTGTGTCAGAATATTGCTCACATTTTGATAGGTGTTTAAATGGGAGGGTTTCTTATGGGCATATTTGAGCATCAGGCTTTCTCCTCATTTGTAATATAAAATTATAATTCTCATTTACAGTAATATTTGGACAAAAATGATTTCAACATTAATTTGTGGAATCTGGAGACATAGGGAAAATTGTCATTTCTATGCATGTAGGGATGAAAAGAGTACAGAACTATTGCCATATGTCTATACATGGACTGCAAACCTTTCGACAAGAGTATTTACATGTAAAGTTTTGAGATTTGAGAAGAGTATATGTATCAATACTCTTCTTTTTAATCAATCTTATTGTCAAGATGATGTGTCAAGAATGCTTAGATTTTAATGCATAAGGCAGTGAGTGAGTATTTTTCTGGTCATATGCTCTTACCCAATCCTCCTTTCACACTTTTCTTGTGTCTCAATCCATTCTCTCCCCACCAGGCCTAAAGTTTATTACCACTATTTGGTTTTGTGAGGATTGTTATTGGATTGGATCGCCCTCAGTCCTTTCTCAGACTTTGTTGTTTCCCTTCCTTTTCCTAATTTGGATTAATATACATGTATTACACAGGATACCAAAAATAAAATACAGTGACAACATGGGATATAACATAGGAAATTAAAGTATAAACTAAAGTTAAAAAATAGCTTCACAGAGTATGTTTTGAAAAACATCAATAAATTCCAGAGGAATATGTGGGAAGAGATGCTGGGAGCTTAAATGATAGTTGAATCCAATTTTAGCATTCCAGTGAAAAGTCCAAGGCTAGATAGACATTTCTAGTGTGCCCACATAATACAGACAATTTGGCCAGAGAGGAAAAATTCAGGCAGCTTGGTGAATGAGATTAGAGAACTCTCAGGTGCCTGCAAACAAGCCTGACATATCAACAGAGCGAGCTTGGGACAAACATAGCAAACACATTTTGGCAACAGATTCTATTCACTGCCAGTAAGAAATGAAAAGCAGTTCTAATCTCCATCCTGATTACCACAAACTGTCACAGACTCTGGAGGGCCCAGAAACCTAGGGAAAGGTGTGAATAGTATCACACAAGACACCCTAACTCCTCACAGAGCAGTGTTGGAAAGTAGCCCTTTTCAAGCACTGGAGAAGATATTGACAAAGACTAGGCCGGAATATCTAGCATACAATTCAGGCCATGGAAGAAGACAATAGGAGCCATTCAAAAGGTCCAAGGAAACTGAACTGTGGAGCTCAGTCCCACCCCCGGGGAAAGTTGCCATTCCCAGGCAGAGTCCTCACAAAGAAGAGATCCCAAAGAAAATCAAAATAGAAGAGAAATCTTCCGTACAGGTCTTTCTGCTTTCCCTGCTCTCCCTACAAATTCTTTTTATGTTCTCAAGAATTCAAGAAAACTGAACTTCTGAATGTATAAAACAAGCTCAGGGTTCCATAAACAGTATCTGTCAACTCGACCAATTATCTTCAGTGCTAAACAAGAATGGAAGGTACAAGACAAGTCATGGCTGACAGTGGTTTAATATTTTTGGTGATCTACGTTATTGGGCTAATCAGCACTTGATCCAAAATCCAGGTTAGTGTGGGAAGCCAAGAGTTTTATGATTATTTTGTTAAGAACAGTTGCATTAATATTTCGAGAAAAATTACTGGCTTCTAAAAAGAAAAAAAATCACCTCAAGGTATATTTGTATCTATATTGACATCTGAATTGGGTGTATGTTTGATACATTATTTGGAAAATTTATAAAACAAATGCGTGAGATTTCCTAATTCTAAAGATACTTTTATTTTTTTTCTATATTGGGAAGTAGCACTAATTTTTTATTTTCAGATTGATTTTAATTTTTTCCTAAATTATTTCTTTTATACTTAATATTCAAAATGGACATGACTTTACAGTTCAGTCATGTCACATTTCCAAGAGGAGACAATGTACATATTTTACTAGCCCTATACTATTTATTTCAGATAAGGGACCCAATGGGACCTAGGTTTCTTTGGGGCTGGCTTACTTTGTCTGTGTGTGTGTGCATATACATATAACCATATCATATTTTTCTTGATTGATTCGTTTAGGAGTTTCTGAGTTAGTTTGTTATCTGAGCTATGGTGAATAGTGCTGTGATAAACATAGATGTGTTGGTAGCTTCAGTATGGCCTTTTATGTGATCATTTGGGTAAATGCCTAAAAGTGGGATTATGCAGTTACAGTGAGCTCTAGGTGTAGTCTTTTAGGGAACCTCCTTATTGCTTACCAAATGTGGTAAAAAATTTTACATTTCCATCAACAAAAACATTTTGATTCCTTTTGGCCCATCCCTTCCAGCCACTATTGGTATTACATTTCTTGATTATATTCATTCTAACTGGGGTGAGGTGGCATCTCAATGTTCTTTTGATTTGCTTCTCTTTCATGACTAGAGAACTTGACCATTTTTTTATGTATCTCTTGGCCATTCTTATTTCCTCTTCAGAACAGTCTCTCTTTATGTCCTCAACCCACATATTAATTGGGTGTTTTTGTAATTCGAAGATCTGTTATTAGGGGATTTAATTTTTGGAGTTCTAGGTACATTTTAAATATTAGACCAATGTCCCTACTCTGGCTAGGAAGATCTCCCAATCTGTTGGCTTTCTATTGATCTTGCTAGTTATGTCCTTTGCATACAGAAGCTCTGCAGATTCTTGCAATCTTCTCATTTGTCCAAACTTTCTTTGATTTGTTGGTTTTCTGTTTTTTTTAAAAGAAAATTTGGGGCATGCCAATGAGCCCTAGAGTTTGTCCTATTCTTTCCTGTAATGTTTTCAGGGTGTATACTTAGATTTCGAGATCTTTGATCCATTTGGAGTTGAATGTGTTTATATAAGATGTAGCTTTATTTTTCTACAAGTTTTTAAATAATTTTTTGCCTGCACCATTTACTGAAATGGCTGCTTTTCTACCATTCTATTTTTTAGCTTCCCGTCAAACATTATGTGGCTATAAGTCTGAGGAATCATTTCTGAGTCTTCTGTTCTATTTCATTGGTATTCACTTTTTTTCTTTTGTCAGTACCAACTTCTTTTGATTACAATGCTTTTGTACTAGAGTTTGAAGTTTCTTATTGATAGTCCTCCAGCACTGTTCTTTCTACTAAGTATTATTTTTGTTATATCACGTTTCTTCTTGTTATATACGAATTTTTGGATTACTTGTTCTATTTCCTTGTAGAATGAGGTTGGGATACTGATAGTTATGAATTGAATTTGTAGAGAGCCTTTGCCAGTATTGCCACTTTCACTATGTTAATCTTCTCAATTCAGGAGATTGGGAGGTTTTTCCACTTCCTCGATTCTGCTTTAATTTCCTTTTTCGAGTTTTTAAAGTTTTCATCGTAGACGTCCTTAATATTTTTAGTTAACTCTTAGATACTTTATTTTTTTGTGGGGGGAAAAGGAGTTGTTTTCCTTATTTCATACCTGCTCTCATAAATTGCATACAGGAAAGAAATTGATTTTTGAGGGTAATTTGAATCCTGATAATTTACCAAAGTTTTGAACGAGGTTCAGTAACTTGGGAGTGCAGTCCATGGCATTAAATACAAGATCATGCCATATGCAAATAGGGAGAGTTTAACTTCATCTTGCTCTATGTGGATACCCTTTATGTTTTCATTTTGTCTTCTTACCCTTGCATGATAATACTAAACTGAAGCGAAATCAGGAGAGTGGACATCTTTCTCTTATTCCCTAATTTAGATGAAATGGCTTTAGATATTTGCCTTTAAGTATAATGTTGGCTGTAGGCTTGTCGTGCACAGCCTTTATTGTATTGAAAAATGTTTCATGATTTCCTAGCTTTTTCAGAGCTTTCATTAAAAAGTATGTTGGATCTTTTCAAATGCTTTTTATGCATTAATTTAGATAATCATGTGGTCCTTATCCTTGCTTTTGTTGATATTATAAATTATATTAATGATTTGTGCATATTGAACCAGCAATGCATCTCTGAAATGAATCCTCTTTGCTCGTAGTGTATCACTTTTTGGTGAGTTGTTGAAGTCAGTTAGTCAAAATTTTGTTGAGGAGATTGTCATCAGTATTCATTGACTCAATAGTTCTCTTTGTTTGATGAGTCTCTGCCTGGTTTTGGAATGCTGGTTACGATGGCTTCATAGAAAGAGTTTGGTAGTATACTTTCACTTTCAATTTAATGGAAGAGTTGGAGTATTCGTGTGAGTTTTGCTTTGAAGGCCATGTAAAATTCAGCTGTAAGTCCATCCGGTGCTGGATTTTCTTGGGTGGAAGGTCTGTTATTTCTGTTACTATTTTGATGCTTGATATGGGTTTGTAAGTTGGTTTAAATCATCTTAGTTTACTTTTGGCCTGTTGATATTTGCAAGAAATTCAACCATTTCATCTAGATTCTCAAGCTTATTAGCATAAAGGTTTGAGATGTATTCCCTTATAATGTTCTGAATCTTGAGTGTTACTCCATTCTCAACTCTCTTTTATATGACTATGTTCTCGTTTTTTTGATAACGTTTGATAAGCGTCTGTCAATTTTCTTTTTTTTTTTTGTTTTTTTTTGAAGCATCAACTCGGTTTGTTTATTCTTTCTGTAGTTTTTTGGATTCTAATTCATTTAATTCTGCTTAATTTTAATTATTTATTTCCATCCACTGGATTGAGGTTTAGCTTTTTGTTCTTTATTTGTTTCAGATCTCTCCAATTACGTTATGTAGGTGCTCAGACCTATAACTAGCCTCTAAGTATATTTCCTTTTTTGTATACTAGAGGAATTGTATACATTTTTGTTAAACATCATGAGCACTTGGCTTTCCTTTCTAATCTCTTCTATGACCCAGTGGTGGCTCAACAGTGTATTTTTCAGCTTCAATGTTTCACAGGATTTTCTTTGATGGTTTTTGGTAATGAATCCTAATTTTATTCCCTTGTGGTCTGGGTGAATGCTGGGCAAAATTTCCATATTTCTGAATTTGGATAAATTTACTTTGTGACCTAAAATGTGGTCTATTTTGGAGAATGTCCCATGTGCTGCTGAGAAAACATGTATTCTGGTACTGTTGGGAGAAATATTCAGTAGATGTCTGTTAAGTGTAGTTGATCTATGCAGTTATTAAGGTCTGGGTTTTCTCTGTTCAGTTTTTAGCAGGTTGTTCTATCCAGCAGGCACAGTGGTTTGTCAAAGTCCCCAACAATTCATGTCTTTGGATCTATGTGTGATTTTAGGGAAAGTATTGTTTATTGAATAAATTTGTTTGCTCCATATTTGGTGAATAGACATTTAGAATTGTAATATCATATCATCCTGAGGAGAGATCAATTAATTAGTATATAGTGAGCTCCTTTATCTTCTCTCACTAGTTTTAATTTAAAGTCTATTTTATTTGATATGAGGATCTCACTTCCAGCTTATTTATATGGTCCCTTTGCTTGGTAGAGTTTAGTTCAGCCTCAACATTTCAGAATATGTTTGTTTTGGGGGACAAGGTGGCTCTCTTGAAGGCAGGAGATAGAAGCCTCTGGCTTTTTGATCCAAGTAAACAAAGTATGTCACATAATTGGGGAATTCACTCCATTAATATTGAGAGTTAGATTTGAGAGGAGTTTACTAGTTCCTGCCATGTAACCCACCTTCTTGGGAGAAGTGCAATCTGGGTTCTTCCTATGAAATTGAATTCTCTCTGTTTGATGATATTTGTTGGCCTTTATTGCACTCTTGTGGGTTTTCTATGTGTAGGACATCTAGTTATCTTTTCCACGGATGGTTTGTTGGAGATATGTTGTTTATTTTTTTTCCTTTGCTGTGGAAGGTTTTTATTTGAACTATTATGAAGGAGAGTTTTTCTGGGTATAGTATACTTGGTTCAAAATGTTTGTCTTTTTGCAGTTGCATACATCATTCCAGGCTCTTTTTTCTTTAATTGTCTGCTCAGAAATGTGAAGTTATTCTGATTGTTTTCCCTTTATAGATGATTGATTTTACCCCTTGATAGTTTAAGGATCCTTTCCTTGGTCTGAATTGATCCTGTGCAGAATATTATGTGACAGTGAGAAGAATGCATAGGTGGGTCAATTGATACTAATCAATTATTGTAATCCATCACATCAACAAGAGCAGGGATAAGAACCCCATAATGATCTCAGTAGATGCAGAAAAAGCATTTGAAATGCTCCGCATTCCCTTTATGAAGAAAGTAATTGAGAAACTAGGAATCCAGGGAACATTTATCAATACAATAAAGGCAAGGAGTGATAAAATCTCAGCAAACATTACACTTAAGTAAACCTAAAACCATATCATTTAAACTCAGGAAGAAGACAGGGATGTGAACAATCTCCACTCCTTTTTTATATGGTATTAGAAGGTCTCCCTAAAACTATTAGTAAAGATGCAAATGACATGATCCTGTATTGAAAGCACCCATTGACTGCATTCACAAATTGCTCATGCTTAGTACAACTACTTTGACAAAGTAGAACGGAGTAAAATTAACCCTCAAAAGTAATGGTTTTCTCGTATTCCAATAATGAGAACAGCACAGCTGAAATCAGGAAAACAATTCCTTTTGTAATAGCCACAAAAAAATACGTAGGAATTAAAGAAGTGAAGGTCCTTTATGATGAAAACTTTAAAAACCTAAAAAGAAATAAAACGAGAACTAAGGAAGTGGATAAACCTTCCATGTTCCTGGATTCACAGTATTACCATCATGAAAATAACAATAATGCCAAAGATTATCTACAAATTCAGTGCCCTATCCATTATTATCCCAACCTGATTCTTCAATGAATTAGAAGTCATCCAAAAATTCACATAGAACAATAGAAGATACCAAACAGCAGAAGAATTCTTACTTAAAAAAAAGTGCTGGAGGAATTACAATACCAGACTTCAAACTTTATGACAAGGCCATAGTAATCAAAAGAGCTGCAAGAACAGACCTGAAGACAAATTGAATGGAATGGAAGAAACAGAAATGAACCCACAGACCTATAGCCACCTAATCTTCAATAAGGAAGCCCCAAAAATCAAATGGAAGATAGATACCATCTTCATATTACTGGAAAATTATTTAAACATTGTAGAAACTAAGATTAGACCTTTATATATCACCCTGGACCAGAATCAACTACATATGGACAAAAGAGATCCAAGGAAAAGAAGAACCCTTCAAAACATTACAGGAAGTAATAGGAGAAACTCCAGGGTTCCTTGGAACAGAACAAAATATTCTTAATATAGACACAAAAACACAACGAATTAAAGAGAAATTGGACGAATGAGAGTCCATGAAACACTAGAGCTTCTGCATGCCGAAGGACATAGCTAGTAAGGTCAATAGAAAATCCACGGCTTGGGAGAATATCTTTAGTAGCTACAAAACCGACGAGGGTGTCATATCCAAATTTACTTAGTGGTATCTCAATGTTGTTTGATTTGCATTTCTTTTATGGCTAGAGAGGTTGAGCATTTCTTCATATGTCTATTGGCCATCCTTCTTTCTTCTTTGGAGAAGTTTCTCTTTAAGTCTTTAGCCCACTTATTTATTAGGCAGTTGTTTCTTTGAAGATTTGTTGTTGGGGGATTTAATTTTTTGAATTCAAGTTATATTTTAAATATGAGACCCTTGTCTGTTGTGGCTTTCTATTGAGCTTGCTAGATATGTCCTTTGCCATGCACAAGCTCTGCAATTTCATGCAATCCCATTTGACCACCCTTTATTTGATTTGTTGTGTTTCTGGGTCTCTATTAAGAAAATTTCGACCTGTGCCAAGGAGACCTAGGGTTTCTCCTGTTCCATCCTGCAATGTTTTCAGAGTGTCTGCTTTGACTCCAAGGTCTTTGATCCTTTTGGAGTTGATTCTGGTGCAGGATGATATATAAGGATCTAGCTTTAGTTTTCTACAAGTGATTAACCAATTTTGCCAGCACCATTTACTGAAGAGTCTGCCTTTCTTCCATTAGCAGCATATCTGCCAGCTGCCTCCTCCTTCCTCCATGCTCCATCTCTGCAGGGCAGCTGCTGGCTGCTGCTTCTACATCTGCCAGCATATGAGAGTACACACACACACTCACGCTCGTGTGTGCGCACACAGACGCACACATTCACACACACACAGCCCATCTATCTTTTGGGGCCCGGAAGCCTTACTTACCAGTCATGGGCAGGCAAGGTCAGGGAAGTTGCAAGGAGCACAGGGGAAAGCTCCAGGCCTGACTGAGTCTCAGTCATTCCCAGTGTCTTTCTCAGGAGTTGTCAGGAAGAATGGTCTCTTCCCACCCAGAGGACACGGAATGGTATACTGAGTGCTCATCTAATCCACCTCCTTTCCCTGGGCAGCTTGCTCACCTCTCCCTCTTGGTTCCCTTTGCTGCTTTCCAGTCCAGTAGGTGTTCATTCAACCATGGCTTTGCCAAAGGTTCTCTCATGGAGGCCAGGAGGTGGGTAGCCATGCAGGGCAGTGTGCTCCTTTCCTCCCTTCCCATCTTGTTTGAATTCTAACCAGGAAAAATATTATAGCAGATGGTAGCCTACGCCGAGAATAAATAAATACATCAGACATCCCCTTGCAGCAAGTGTGTGTATATGTTGTAATTTTCTATCTTACATGTTCTCGAACGTTTATATTCCAATAAACCTCTACCTTTTCACATGAAAAAAAAAAAACATTGAGATACCACCTCACCCTAGTTAGCATGGTTATAATCAAGAACTCTAATAACAATAGATGCTGGAGGGGATGTGGACAGAAGGGAACCTTACTACATTGTTGATGGGAATGAAAACTTATTCAACCACTTTGGAAAGTAGCATGGAGGTTCCTCAAAAGACTCCACATAGAGCTCCCCTATGACAGAGCAATTCCACTTTTGGGCATTTACCCAAATGATCACAAACAAGACCACAGTAAAGCTACCAGCACGACTATGTTTATTGCAGCATTATTTACCATAGCTAAGATAAGGAACCAACCCAGATGCCCCTCAGTAGATGAATGGATCAAGAAAATGTGCTATATATGCACAATGGAATTCTATGCCTCCATCAGAAAGAATGACATTGCCCCATTTGTTAGGATGGAGAGACTTGGAAAAATTATATGAAGTGAAGTAAGCCAGTCCCAAGGAAACATAGGTCCCATGGTTTTCCTTATTTGCAAAAACTAGTATACGTCTGAGACAAGCAGAAAAGGTCAGATAAGCTGATGTTAGGGAAATGAACCACAAGATAATTATTCAAATGTGTTTTATCCTTTCATGAAATTGTTTCTAACATATTTATAAGATGATTTCTTTGTTGCTTTCTATGTCCCTCCACCAAAGTATATCCCCTGCTTTCACTGTATTTGATGTTGGTACAATTTGTGAAGGGGAAGGGAAAAAAAATCATTTAACTAGGGATACAGGTTGACCCATTGCAACAATGAGAAGTACAAGACTTTATGTCGAAAATCGAACTTTACAAGTTTGGTGGGGGTGAGAAGAGGATTGGCTTGGGGGAGGGGGGAGTATCTGAAGGGATGGGAAGGGGAAACAAAGAGGAGGCAACAATGCTTGATAAGAAATGTACTCATTATCTTACCCATGTAATTGCAACTCCTCTGTTCAGTATTCTCACATGAAAAAATGTAAATATATATATATATATGTATATATATATATATATATAACATATACTTAGAACTCAAAATAGTAATTCCTCCAAAAACAAATGTTCAAATACATAATCGCCCCACCAACAAGTGGGTTATGACTTAAAGAGAGAATTCTCTGAAGAGGAAGTAAAAATGTCCAATAGATACATGAAAAAATGCTGAGCTTTTCTGCCATAAACAACAAAACTGGGAAATCAAAACAACTTGAGATTCCACCTCACCCTATTTAGAATCCTATGACCAAGAAAACTAATAACAGTTACGGGAGAGCATGTGGCCAAAAGGGAACTCTACTCTACATTTGGTGACAATGTAAACTGCTTCAACCATTCTGGAAAGCAATATGCAGATTCCTCAAAAGACTAAACACAGAGATCCCCTATGTAACAATTCCAAATGAAAAAAAAGGCCATACTACAGCTACCAGTACATCTATATTTATCAAAGTAATAGTCACCCTATGTAAGACGTGATAGCAAACATGATGATCCTCAGTAGACGAGTGGATCCCGAAATGGGTAGGCTCTCTATGCTTCCAACAGAAATTGAAAGGAAATTGAAAGACTTTGAAAAAGTCATATTAAGTGAAGTAAGGCACTCCAGAATGAATTTGTCACATGTTTTTCTTTAGTTGCAGTAATTATTATCCACATAGGATACTCTTGTCAGATGAGATGAAAAAAAAAAAAAAAAAAAAACTATGAACATATGTGTATGTAAGTTGTTGATAAGTGAAGTTTACTCCAGGATATAGACACAAGAGTTTGTCTTTGTTGTTATTGTTTTTAATTTATGATTTGATATTTTGTTTCCTCTGTTGATTTTTCACCCTCTGATATATCCGCTATTGTCACGTTAGTTGATTTTGGTACTCTGCATCTTTTACATACATTTGTCTAACCTAGAACAAGGAAGGGGAATAACAAAACACTTAAACAAGGACATAGGATGACCCATTGGAACAATGACACCCACAGGAGAGAGTATTGGAAAACTTTACACCTTCCAGTGGAGGAAAGGGAGAGGTGGGTAAGATTGTGGGAGGTTAGTGAGGGAGTGGTTGTGGGACAATTATAAAGGAAGACATAACAATGATTATTTAATAATGTACTCATTGCCTTACTCATCTAAGTCTTACCTTTCTGTACAGGAATTTTACAAGAAAATAAAACAGTACAAAAAATATGCATTAACAATCAGTGCAGTGAGCAAAAGGAAGGTTTTCAGTGTACTATTTATTAATGAACAGTACAATCTATAAATAAATAGTATTTTCAGAAAGAAAGATGTACATGACAGTTTATATGAACAAAAAAAGACTTTATGGAAAATAAAAACCAAGGAGTAATTAATGATTGCACTCATTTGTAAACTTAATTGCTGAAATTTTTTATGGAAGCCTATGCTACATACAATTCGGATAGCTCATACTTAAGGCACATCAGTATTTTCAAAACTTGCAGGTAAGACAGTTGTCAGCATTTCTTCTAATCATATATTAGAAGATTGTATTTTATACTTGACTTAATATAGAAAAAATAATCAAAAGTTATTCTAACATTTTCTTGGAGAACCATTTTTGAGAAGATATTATTGCATTGATTTCAATCAAAATGATGTCAGATATTTATGTTTCACATCACTTTCTGAAAGAGATAGAAAGGTAGAGACCATTCCTTGACTCCCTTCTTCTTCATAGTTCATGCACTTCATTTGTTAGCATATATTGTTAATATTGCACAAGCAATGTGCATCCCTTCTTCAAGGAAAAACTTTGTGGAAATTAAAATATTGATCAAGATGACTATCACTTGAAATTAAGCAAAACAAAGTATACTTGAAAGAAAAATTTGAAATTTTATTATAGATGTTTATGTTTGAGTTCATGCCTGTTATTATATTGTCCCATTCATCACCTTATGCTACAGTCAATCAGTCGAATTGATTTTGAATTAAACATTTAAACAAAAGTTCAGGTCTTAAATTTTTAACCATCCCAAAATGTAGGACAGAAATGATATCAAAATACATGAAAATATGTTATATTAATGATCTTGCAATCTTCAACCACATTATATGATGGTTTTATTTGGGCAGTTAATAATTTTATGTGAGATAACTATACCTGAGCAGTATAACCGTAATGTGTTTCTCGCAGCAAGGTTTAACTGTTGTTAGTTTGATTAGTGTAGTACATTTCAAAATCCTCTTTGTGTCTTCTGTGTTGAGACTTATTTTGTCAATTCAAAACGGTCACCATAAAACTGAGTAGATATCCAAATGTCTGATTATTCTGTATGTGGTGGAGATAGCTTTATCGTATATAAAAAATGCATTGTGAAAAAAATGCATTGTGGGTTATTTGCTCTCTAAGTTCTCAACAGCATTTGCTGAAAAATACTGAATATATGAGCTTGATGTAAGAGCCAATATATACAATATGCATCTGTACATTAGACTGTTCTACTTCCTCAATGCTAAAACAAACACAGTGGGTTAAAGAACTCTCATCTTTGTTTCTGGTCAGAAGTGTGAAATTCGATTGATTTAGGCAGAAAAATGAAAAGCAATTAAACAAATCAAATCTTAATGTTGACCTCATATTTATTGATATCCAGAATGACTCAATTATCTCCGGAAAAATTTGTCAAGTATATTCTGACTTGAAATGAGAAGGCAAATGTCATGAAATAAGAAGCATACAAGGGGATGCTAAATGAAAACACACTAAGACAAATAGAAAAAAAAAAAAAGCCCAAAACCAAAACCAAAATTAAAGACTCTTCTTTTATTACATTGCAATGTCCACCCAAGGGAAGGGATACTTTATCAACATTAGTAAAGGTGGTAATTCATTGCAGGGACAAGAAAATGACAGCAAGTCACTTAGAGAGAAATATAATTGAAATTGGGATTTCTAATTAACTAAACAAAGTTCTCAGCAATTTTGCTGTGAACAATCTTTCTTTCGCGGTGCGGGGGGTGGGGGGGGAGGTGCGGGGTGTTAGGTGTTGGGATGAGGCAACTTTCCAACAGCTGACACAGGCTTTGGAATGTTTAGGAATTACAATTTTATGTATCTAAGTGTAATAGGGATTTTAAAAAATCACAATCGTAAAATGATCATTATGTATTATTTTCTTTAAAATGTTGTTTTATTGTAAAGATGCTGTACAGAGGGATTACAATTACATGAATAAGGCAATGAATACATCACTTTTTTTTTTTGTGGGGGGGAATCCGGTCGTGGGAGTGAGCTCTTCAGCTCAAGGGTAGTGGTCTACCACTTCAGCCACAGTGCCACTTCCGGAATTTTTTTTCTGCTTATCTGGTGCTGAGGAATCGAACCCAGGGCCTCTTGCAAGGCAAGCACTCTACCACTGAGCCACCTTCCCAGCCCTAAGTACATTATTTATTGATTAGTTTTACAGTTTCCCTTGATGTGTCACTACCCCTTCACTCCCCCACCTTCCTCACTCCTCCCCATGCTCCTTTTGAAGTTGTAAAATTCTTTAACAATATACTCTATTGTGGTTATCCTTGTTGCAATGTGTAACCCTGTTACTTACTTCACGGATTTCTTACACCTCTTCCCCTCCACAGATTAGAGAAATGTCTATACAAGGTTCACGGTACCAAAATAGAGTACAGTGTCAACAGAGAATATGCCATAGGGGAAAGATCAAATAAAGGAAATAACAACAACAAAATAAAAACCACATAGTATATTTTAAACAATAGCTATAAAGACAGATCCTTGTGTTCATACCTTACAGTTCATTTCACTCAGCATTATATTATATGATCATAAGTACATAACTTTTGAGTTTTACAAGGTTCCTGTATTAATTTTGATCAGCCTCATCATGGTCGTGAAGTTCCTGTATTAGTCTTTGGTTAGCCTCATCTAGATCCCTATCATTCTCACACTGAGTCCTTTGCAGGCTTTTAATCTTTTCATCCATCATGTTTTTCAGTAGTGTTTGTAAAGCTTTTTTGCAACTGTCCTCTGGATTATTCATTAATTGACCTTATTATCACCAGTGGCATTTGAGATACCTGGACGTGCCATTTCATCTTTTTTTCTGTCTTGTTTGGCACATTTGGAATGAAAATAACACCAATTTTGTCCTAGAACCCTATTTTAAGGCAAGCATCAACCAGAGTCTTGTAGTTCAATATTCAAGATTTATGCAAATACAAAATAGTTAAACAGATACAACATATTCAAAATCAAACAACTGTGAATTAATGGGCTAAGAACCTCAAAGATGGATTTAGCAGACCAGAAATTAATAAGTTTAAGGAGAATTTTGGGGAACAATAGGATTAGAGGATGTGGAGAGGTAAAAGGAAAAGGGAATTTAACCAAGTCCTAATATCAGAGAGGAAATGGATAAAACAGAATGAAAGGAGAAAGGAAAAGAAATAAGGAATATGAATAAACAAAAATTTTAATTTTAAAAACAAAACAAAAATTTTTAAGTATAAAGAAACAAACTTTGGGCTGGGAAAGTGGCTCAGTGGTAGACCGCTTGCCTTGCATTCCTGATGCCCTGGGTTCGATTCCTCAGCACCACATGAGCAAAAAGAACAAAGCCAGAAGTGGTGCTATGGCTCAAGTGGTAGGATGTTAGCCTTGGGCTGAAGAGCTGAGGGACAGCGCCCAGGCCTAGAATTCAGGCCTCATGACCAGAACCCCCCCCCCCCAAAAAAAGAAAAAAGAAACAAACTGATAGAAGAAAAGGATTGGATGAGAGGAGGAGATAAAAAGGATAAATAAAAATTAAAAATTAAAAGTGGAATACTTAAAAATATAGCTATAAAGAACTAATACTACTATTGAAAAGTTAAGCCTAAGAGGTTTTGAATTGTGTAATCAGTATATGAATTATGTATGCACACAGTGAATGATAAGGTCTATTAATAGTCAACTGGTATATATCTGGGAGAAGAGCAATAAATCAAGAGCAAGCCAAAAGAAAAAAAGGAACAAAAAGTTAAACACACACACACACACACACACACACAAAACATACACACATACATCTAAAATTAAAATTATGAAATAAAAAATAGGAATATTTTTTTATTTAATTTACAAAGACAAGTTATTTTATTTTTCACCTTTTGGGGCGCATGGTGGAGGGAGATCTTGTATCTCATCTCCCCTGTGTCCATAACCAGTCTCTTGGTGGAGACTCTGGTTTGCTTCTGGGGTTTGGATTTCCTTTGGCTTGATTGGTTTCTTAACTCTGTTTAAGAAAAATATTCAGCCTTACCGAGGATTTTGTGGTCCTCATCCTAGTCTAGTTTAGTGGTAGAAAGACCTGCTTTGAGTATCACAAAAGATGCAGATGGCTGTTTCCTCTAGCTTAGAATTGCTGTGATGAGGTTAGGTTGTGGGTAGGGTTGAGGCCTACCAGGATTCCCTAGCTTTTCTCTGATGGGCAACCTCCTGAGACACTCACAGAGCCAGCCTGGAGCCATTTTCTGGATTTATGTTTACTGAGTTTCACTTTTTGGTCATTTACACCTCCTGCAGTGGGGAATGATTGCCTCTTGTTCTGTTTATCCAGTAAAGAAATTCACTTCTTCAGGGGCAGAGCCACCACTGCTTGGGAAGGGTGATTTTCCCCTGGGTGGAGCTTAGCCTCACAGATCTGGTCAGGTTCCTCTGACCTGGTGAATGGCTCCTGTTTTTTCTTCCAAGGCTTAACTTTGAGCTAGCTGCTCTAGCGGGACCTTTGTATCAAAGATAGAGATCTTCTCCAGTGGTGGGGGAGGGGTTACCTTACGACCAGTGCTCCATGAGAAGGAGTGAGGATGTCTTGGGTATACTCATGCTAGTCTTTTAGTTTCTAGGCAATCTCTGGTGTGTGATCAGTAGGATGAAGATTTCTGCTCCTTGTCGATTCTTTTTGGTGGTGAGTAGAATACATTCACACACTGCCACTGATAGCTATATCCTGGGCTCTCTCTGTTCATATGATGGCCATGGCAGCCTTCCTTGCAGCTGCTGCTGTGGAAACAGGCAAGTTCTCAGATCTGTGTCTTTGATGAAGCTGCCTAGATTTTTCCTCTGTGGACTAACTCCCTGTACTGTGATGGCTCATTTGGTGTGCATCTCTAGCCTAGGATTATTCACTGGAATACTAAAACTGCTTTCTATGTGAGAACTTATTTTGCCTCCAGATTCTCCACCACCATTTTCTTCTGGACGCTCCTAAAATTTTTGGTGAAAATGCTTTGTCAGTGACTATCTTGTGTGCGGAGGACATATATCTGTTTGAAAATTCTATCTGATATCTGATTTTGTAAGGATTTATTTGGTATGAAACAGTAAATTGTAACTTGAAAAATACTAATCACTGGTAAAAATCTAATCTAGTAACAACACTACAATGATTTTTACCTTATAGAAAAGCATACGTGTATTTTTTTGTAATTTTATTAAAGCTTCATTACTATTACATTAAATTCTTATGAAAAATGAATTAACTTACTGTGAGAAAAACAAAAGAAACTTTTATTTTGCTATGAAAAAAACATGAAGAACCATTTTCTGGCTAACTGTGCATGAGACGCATGCCCTTTCCAAAAGTTTTTGCGATTTAACGGGTGGAAAAAATAAAAGTATTCTGACTTTTGTCATCACCTATTTATTTATTCAAATTCAGTTTTAGAAATGGAAAAATGCTTCAAAATCGTGTACTTTTTGGACTGGAGTGTTTTTTGCAATGCAATATGACAAAATCATAGTTATATACTTTGTCTGCAAAAACCTCAACATACATTCTGCAATCTGGAAATAACTAACAAGTATATTCATAGGTTTGATAGGGATATCAGAATTTTAAACACAGCACTTGGCTAATTAGCCTAAAATTCTTTTTGTTCTCTCTTTGTCTTGTATATCCAAGAAGGAGCCAATTGCAAACGTACTATTCAAAGAATTACTCATAGATATTACCATATTGGTCTGTTTCAAAGGAATTTGAATATGGGAAAAGTCATTCCATCATTTCTATGATTTAGGCCTACCCTTTCTTTTTTATTTTAATTTTTTTCTCATGGTGAGGTAGAGAGGGGGTATAGTTACACAAGAAAGATAATAAGTACAATTCTTGGTGAACATGTTACCCCCTTCCTCATTTATCTCTTTCTTTCCCATTGATGAGCTCCTTCCCAAGATTTATGTCCTATTCAACATCCTGTCTTCTCAGTATTGCTAATATATATGTTCTCCTGTTGACATTTGATTTACCATTTTCTTGTTTTGCACATCATTGTGTAAGTTATACTGTTTCAGATTATTTTTTTCCAAGTTAATGTTATGATGAAAGCACAGTCTCTGCAAATTTTTATAATTGTTTTAGAAATATACCTCATTTTTTAACCTGAGTGTACTATAAGGAATTGTAGACATTCAAAAACTATGACAGAATGACATACAAAATACATTAAAATTTACTAACTTTTGAATTAGCTAAGTCTTTTTTTATATGAATTCATTAAACATTCTGTTCACTGTTGCTCCTTTCATAAACTATTGCATATCACAATTTGATACGATATGCATTTTACTGCGAAGACTAAAATGAATTGACTAAAGAATTTTAGCCACATCTGCAAAATATTGAGCTGATATAGTAAAAAAAAAAATCTTCACTACAATAATAAAAGAAGTGTCAAACATAATGCTGCTGCTATGTTCAAACAAATAATAATTTTGATTCCATTAGGAAGTGTGAAAAATGCAAATGTTTACAAATAATAACAGTAACAGTATGTAGTGTTACTAGGGAAAGATTTAGAATGATATCAAATTACTAGCTATATTTTCATAAATGTATGTATGTCACATGGTTTTGTGAATAGTTCAAATCTACAGATCAATCATAGGAGTTTCTAAAAACTGACTGCAGTTAAAAATTGTTTTAACATATCTGTATCTTGAGAACTCTGTGGTAGGGGCACATCAATATTTGCCAAGCGTGCAGATGATAGATCACATAGTGGTTTTAAATTAGGTGATAGGATGGCAAAGGTATAGGCTGGAGTCAAGTAAAATAATTTATTTTAGATATTATTGCAAGGTGCCATATTGTACTTATCTGGGTTCGGGTTAATCCCTTTAAAATAATGGGACTAAAGATGAGTAACTAATTAATATAATAAAATGTTTGTTTTTGCAAGTGAGGAGGTATTAGTTGAAACAAAATTGCACCATGTCAAAACAAATACTTCAAACACATGCATAAGAGAGATTTACACAAATAAATTAGCATGAACATAGAAAGGCTTAAGCATACACACATTAACACAGTTCATCACTAGAAAGCAATTGGTGGTATCATTCCATGATAGAAACAATGCTTCAGGGCCAGTCGCCAGTGGCTCACACCTGTAATATTAACTACTCAGGAGGCTGAGATCTGAGGATCACGCTTCAAAGCCAGCCCCGACAGAAAAGTCCGTGAAACTTATCTCCAATAAACCACCCGAAAATCGGAAGTGGTGCTGTGACTCAAGTGGTAGAACACTAGCCTTGAGCTGAAAATCTGAGGGACAGTGTGCAGGCCCAGAGCTCAAGCCCCACCACTGACAAAAAAAAGAAAAAGAAACAATGCTTCAGGTGTTAGTTTCCTGGCATTTCACTTAAACGTAGAAAACTGAATATGACAAAGAATCTGTATGAAGTCAACAGCTGATATTAATTAAAGCACTGAATATAAGAATGTTTAGATCTATGAATAAAAGGAATAACATAAATGGGTACAGTCTGGAAGTGTAGAAAGTAATATGTACACAATAAGGTATGTACTAAAAGCAATTAGATTCATCAAAGACAATAAGAAGACCATCCATTAAACAGAAATTTCATTTGCAGTGGTAACTTCCAATGACTCCTCTGTTTGGGAACATTGTAATAATGACATAATCATTTTGTGTTACCTTGGGTCCTACATTACCACTCCAGCTTTGTCAATTGAAATGCTACCTTCTGGCCCAGAATGAAAGGAGGATTCCCTTTGTGAGTACTATGATTTTCATCATAGAATTCACTGAAACTGGTAGGCTTTGTTAGAATTGTGCTGCTGGTATCTTCTTAGCCTCTACTCACTGGAGTTATGATACTACTGTTTATATCTTCATAGAAATTAGTCTATGTCACTCTTTTATCGATGGTCTGTTTTATCTAGGGATTTATTAATCCCTTCATTATCAAATATTTTCAGCAAAAATAATAAATAGATTATATTTTAGCCACTGAAATAGGGTTAATTGAGGGTAGTGTAGTTTTCTCCTCAATGAAGTTATCCAGCAAGAAATGAAGCAATTGTTTCCAAATATAAATATCTTAATGAAACTATTTTAATTAGGAAATATTTTACATCATGTAATGTATTCATCCAAGTATGTGAAACCTGTGTCTAACAATATGACATATGAAAATTATATCAGATCTGTGGATGTAAAGCAGTGTTCTGAAACAACGTTAGGTCCTCTGGAATTTTCTCAAAGCTACTACTGAATAAGCATATTTAAAAACAGCAAGAAAGAGGGAAGTATTCGATATGTGCTTTTATAATATAGAAAATCAAACAAAAATAGATATGACGTGTCAGTGAGTTTTAATATATTTCAAAGTGTTACCCATATTTTATAGTGCTTCTCTTGATAACATGTAACAGAAGGAATTGATTCACAGTTGTATTTCCAATTGTTGGAAACATTTTGTGAAATATTTACTGATGTTTAGTATCTGTTAACAGCTAATGTCATTTATTATTATCCCCTTTTTTGCAACTGGCATTTTCTGATAAATATCAGTAAGTCTTTGGAATAAGTCATTTTGCTTGAACTTAGGGCCCTTCCGATATCTCTAAAGTCATTTTTCAAGACTAGCACACTACTAGTTTGAAACACTGTGACGCTCCTGGTGTTCTAGTTGTTAAATGCACAGAAGCTTTTAAAATACTTTTCTTCCTTTGGTGTATTTGAATGATAATTCAGTATTCTCATCTACCTAAGTAGCTATGATTGAAAGTTTGAGTAACCAGCACTCAGCTACAAAATTTTGCACATGAACATTTTAATGTAAATTGATAAGGGAACAAAAAAGAAACTTTGGGAACAATAACACTGGAAAGTGTTCTTCAAACTCTGTTTTAAATGGAAGCAAATTCCCTAACACATATGCACAGTGATTTTGAACCCCAAAAGAGAAAAAAAATGTTTTCTTGTTTTCAAAATTATGACATGAATATCTGTGAATTTGGAATTTATACTTGCTTGATAGTATAGCTTTCTAAACTGATAGGAAGAGAAGCATTCTGGTACTGCTGCACAAATAACAAAACTTGCAAAAACAGACATGGGAAAGAGGAGATAGAGAGATAACATCTCTTTGTTATTGCAGAATCTAGAAACATCCAAAAGCCACACAAATTATCTACAGAGGGTAGATTTAGAAGGTGGAAAAAATTGTATATCTTAGTTGATATCTCCTAAAGTAAATCAGAGACAGGACAATAAAGCAAGATCTTTTCCATAAGAAGGAAGAAAACATTCCCACTTGGTTTTTTAACAACAACTGTCAACTTTTAGGTTGTCTCACTTGAGATAGGTCTTTGTTATGGTGATAGGGCAAAGAATGCTCAATTTCAGTTCCTGGCACCAGGACTCTCCTATCAACTTGTGCTTATGTCAACTGAAACAGGTAATAATGGCATGGAATACCAGAAAGGGTTTCACATCCTTCTACTATTCTTTCATATAATAAATTTTATGCCAGTTATGTTAGTTCTAGGAGACATGTACCTTGGTGTAATGTTCTGTATTCTGCAAAATTCTTCGAATGGATATTATATCTTTCTTCTCATTATTCATTGTTTATGCATACCTAATATTTTTTATTCTCTTCCATTTTATGTACAGTAATTAAATTGGAATAAATTGTTTATTGTGTTAGTAATATTTCTCACAGCAAGAGATATACAATAAGTAGCAATATATAGTTTGGAATCCAAAAGAATGTATGGAGATAGACAATCAATAGACAGGTCTTTTTATGAAAATTGCCAAATGGCAGTGTTAAAGCATAATAAGGCCTAAAGTTGTTTTTACTCTGTATGCTACTTGAAGGCCTAAAATTCTCTAATGTGGGGTCAAATCTGTTTAATTCAAAACAGATTGACAAAAGGACAAAAACATGGTTTGCATAATTCATTGTAGTATGAAATAAATGAATTTGACAATTTAACAACAGGCATTAATTTGAATATAAACATTAGAAATTCTTTTTTTCAGATATTCTTCTTTATTCTTAGTTTGAGGTGATAGTCATCAGGACCAATACTCTGAGATTTCTACTACCGTTGTAATAAAAGCATAAACAAGGAATGGAAGTAGATTTTTGACTATAACAAAACATGCCAACACAAAAAAGGGCATGAAATATGAAGGAGAAAGGAAAGGCTCTCTATTATTCTGTGTATTTCAGAGTGTAACGGGACATATGAATATATGTACGATTTTATTTTGCTTCAGACAAATGCAAGAATGCTTTTACAAAACTCCTTCCAGAGATTTTTTTGTCTGTTTTGGGTATTGAACACTATTCTTGAACTCTTCAGCTCAAGGCAAGCTCTCTATTGCTTCAGCCACTGTGTAACTTCCTGTTTTCTAGTAGTTATTTGGGGTTAGGGATCATTAAGTTTTCCTGCATTGGATGGCAATACTCAGATCTCAACCACCAGAATAACTAGGATGACATATGTGAGGGAATGAGACCTGGATTTCATGAGAATTTTAGAATAATATTTTTCATCATTTTACTTGCTTGAGTCAGAGATAAATTATAATCCACTAGTATAACATTGGGATTGATTCTAACAAATCTATTATCTGCACATTTTGTAAATATGTGCAGATGATGTGCCCTGAGCACATGATAGAAAAGGTCATAACAATTTTAGAATCAATTTTACATAAGAGTGCAATCATCATTTAATATTTATTCCTTTCACAAATATTTCATTGTTCATACAAACCAGTTACACAGTGGCTGAAGCAATAGAGAGCTTGCCTTGAGCTGAAGAGTTCAAGAATAGTGTTCAATACCCAAAACAGACAAAAAAATCTCTGGAAGGAGTTTTGTAAAAGCATTCTTGCATTTGTCTGAAGCAAAATAAAATCGTACATATATTCATATGTCCCGTTACACTCTGAAAATACAATTTATTTTCAGCCAGTAGTGCACATGAATGAATAATGAACTAAAAACATTCCTGTTGCTAATTGGTCTAGTTAGTTGTTCAAGAACATTTTATGAAGATGTATCTTTGGAAAGAAAGTTGGAACAATATAATTAGGATCTAGGTTAGACATTTGAATTGAGAAGATGATCACCAGATATGGTGGTTTTGACAACAGGTTATTTCTGGTGATGTGCATATTTAGACTGCAGTATTTTTTATATTGATTGATATAAAATATTATGTGCAATATTTGCAGAAAATTTTGAATGTAAGTATTTTTTGGATTGCTTCAACACAAATTTTTACATGAAATCCTAGTACAGAGAGTCTATCAGTGAATATCAGCATTTTCTATTGATATTTGATTGTGTAGAGATGGTAGAAATGTCAAAGAATCAGCGTAGGAAGGAGCAACCTAACACAAGACATATTAAATGGAAATATATGAAAATATGAAGAGATTGAATACTTCTGCCCTTCCAGTCAGTGAATGGAATAAAAGAAACATTCTTTCTTTTAAATGTCTACATTTTTCCAAAAGGGCTGATGGCAGGGAAATAGGATCCTATATATCATGAGTACAGCAATTATCAATGACTACTTTTTGTGACTCTGTGATATACTTTTGTCCAGACACAAAACTACAAGAAACTGAATGTCAGTTTAGTCCTTGAGAATTATGTGCATGCCTCTATTTTAGAGGGATCATAATTTCTCTATCATCAATCAATTCATGCATCTTTACCTCAAAAAACTATGATTTGTGAAAATTCAGTAGGGGACAATGTTTCAGATAGTTCGCTGTCATTCTGACTCCAGTATTGCCACCAAGGAAAGTTTTCATTAATTCATTTTCCCTGTTACTAAGCCTGGGTGCACTTTTGGTCCAAATGGTCTTAGTTAAAATTGCAAATGTTCATAAATACGTAAATGTCAACTACTAGAATAAAACTTCAGTGACGTTTTCCTGCTTCTTGAGGAGCCAAACTGCAAAATCGTACTTTAAAAATGCATGCAATGTGTACTATTTGTTATTGTCACTATCATTAGGCAAATTCTACGAAGAAATCCAGTCAAAGTCTCCTCCATTTGTACAATGTGCTTAATTCCTTCATACTTCATGTCTAAATTTATCTCTATTACTTGTACTTGAAAATGTTGTTAGTAAAATTTTATTGTATATAGTAGCCTACTGTAACACAATGGAATGTAGAGAAAACACCGCTGGCTTACCTGAAGGAAGGCCAATGAAGATCAGATTGCATGCTGGTTAATAACATGAAGAATTCCATGTAGAATTCAAATATACTCAATTTTAGGACAGTTGAAATGAATTGTAATTCATTTAATCATAAGAAGTTGGAGGGGCTGAGAAGTTGGCTCAGTGGTAGAGCGCTTGCCTTGCATGCCTGAGGTTCTGGGTTCGATTCCTCAGCACCACATAAGAAAAAAAGCCGGAAGTGGCACTGTAGCTCAAGTAGTAGAGCACTAGCCTTGAGCTGAAGAGCTGAGGGACAGTGCCCAGGCCCAGAGTTCAGGCCCCACGACCGGACCCAAAAACAAACAAACAAAAAAAAGAAGTTGGATAATGTCCTACAGTCTGATTCAATTGATAGAAGCACAAGTTGACCTAAGAGTCCTAACATCAAGATTCATGTGAGCACTATTTATCATATCTCAAACGTGATGAAAACACACATAATAGACAAAAACTTTATCATTATTTTGAGAAGCCTTCTGATGGAATCATTTCTAATTACCTCCTGTTCTGCTTTGGTGTTTCTGATTAACTTCCTGAGTTTCAAGCACTCCCATACTTTCCTTTCTTTTTTCTTTTCTTTTCTTTTCCTTATTTTATTTTTTTTTTGTCAGTAGTGGGGCTTGAACACTGAGCTTGGGCGCTGTCCCAGCACTCTTCAAAGTGCTCTCCCGCATGAGCCACAGCGACACTTTCAGATTTCTAGTGGTTTATTGGAGATAAGAGTCCCACGGACTTTTCTGCCCTAGCTGGCTTCGAACCACAATCCTCAGATCTCAGCCTTCAAAGTAGCTAGGATTACAGGCATGAGCCACCTGCACCCAGCTTGTATCCTTTTATCAGTACCTGTTCCATGTTTTTTGTTTCACTTAGTGATGTTTCCAGATTCTCCATTAAAGACAAATCATGGCTTTCTGTTTCTTCTCTCCCATGTTGGTTTGTTTCCTTTGTCTCTAACATGATCTATTGTTTTACTCATAGAAATACTGAAATGCTTCAGTTCCTTGGGAGTCATAAAACAGCGATTCCAACACATAAATTTGTAAACACAAAGCATGCTGTCCTCATTATTGTATCACCACATACTTTAATTTACAGTAGGTTGTTCATATACACTAGTTATTTAATGAAGAATCTTGCCACTGAGAATACATAATTCCAGCATACGTATTTCACTCTCAATACTCTCAAAATTTCCTTAATGTATGCCCAAAAATTTTTGGTATATTTTTAAATAAAATTAGTTGTTATTTATAAAAAATTCATGAAATCTATTTGAGTATTGTTTATGATAAATTGTGGGAAATATATGTGTAAGATGTGAGAGTGTGCAGAATTTTCATGGAGAGATTTTTTTATTTCTTCTGAAATCTCTGCAGTATGTAATGGAAATTAAAACAATGGAAGTCCAACTTGTATATCCCTATAGATGTATTTCTAGGTTTCTATTCATAAAGCAGAACATAGGCAAGATGTGTGGGCAAGTATATCAAACTGTGTGTGCCACGTTTCACAACCATTTGAGGTAATTTCCATTTTTCCCCATTACCTAATGTCCAAAATATAAATTATTGAGATTCTTAAGTGTTACGTTATTTATTATGATAACAACAGTATTTTCATATGGCCTAGAATTTAGTTTTCAAATCAGGATAATGAACTGCTAACTTAGCAGATAAGTAGTGTCTTTTTTCTATATTTAGGGTATTGATTAAAAGTTGCTTTTCTTTGATCAAAAATTTCATAATATTTGAAGGTTGACAGAATTGTGTTCTTAATATAACACCAGAATTGTAAGGGAAACACAGTTCCTGTTATTGTGTTTTGTAAAGAAGACAAATATTATTACCAACCATTTTGGATATTTTCAAATATATTTTCAATTTCTCTTCATATTTCTTTATATTTGAACAGTTGTTAAACAGAATCATTCTGATATTGCTGTCAAATTGGCTACTTGTCCCTTCAATGATCACCACCTGTTTCCACTAGATCACCTCAGTAACCATATTGAAACTTCTATGGACAAAACTTCCCTTGAAGATGCTGTAGGTAAGCCTGATATCCAAACCACAATCCAAATTAGTGAAGGCCAATTACACCGGAATCCTACTCTGATGGTAGATTCCTGTTTGCTTGGAGTCAACATCACTTGGAACCAGAAACAAATGATCTGAAAATACATAGCAGTATGTTTCCTCTGAGGAAGATTGGGATAAAGGTAAAGAGCTTGATGGTTTTTCTGCATTTTCCATTATTGAATCTCAACTTATCTCGTGCTTATGTATAATTTCTTTCGTTAAGAGTGAAATTAAAATTTTTTATTCAAGTAAGATTGCTTTGTATGCTAATTCCAATAATATATAAGAATATATGCAGTCCTACAAAATAAAAAAAAAAACATTTCAAACATCTAAATGTTTTTCTTACACAATGGCTAAGAACTCTTTCTTTTTAATGTTTATTATCTACCTAAATGTTTCTAGTAAGGCTCTTAGTGCCGTCTACCTTCTTTATCAGTGAATAATGTCAGAGGCAATCTACTGTACATCTCAAGCAGAATCCTAGCTCAAGTTTTGTTTGGGGCACAATGAAATGGTCTGGCAACAACAGGTAAAGAATGTGCTGTTTTCTTATGATACACTATTGTCTGCTAAAATTGAAAGTGAATAAATAGGATAAAGGAATATCAAATTTTCTGTTCTACATACCCATATATTTTGTTCACTACAAATGAAGTTTAGGATTGTTCTCTGACCTTGTGACCCTGTGATTGGAGAAAGAATAAAGTATAGTTTTACTAAGACCAATAAGAAATTCAATTACCCGAACTACTTCAAATCAGAATTAGCTTATATGAATGTTTTACTTATAATCAATTTAAATCAGAGAATACATAGATAACATTATGAAATTGGATAAATCTTTTTTTTATTTTTATGGTTTTAGGATTTACTCATCTCATCAATTATAAAGTTTAAATGGGGGTCTTCTCAACTGGTTATTGGTAATTGTACACATGTGCAGGTGAGTTATCATGTCTTAATTCTGAAATTGATTAATGTTTTTTGTAGGAATACCTACTTGGTTTTAATTGTCTCCCTGACTTACTGTAGTAATATTTGAGGAGATTCTTGAGATGACTTACAATTTTCACTTTGCAAAGATATATGTATGTATAGATAGATAGATAGAGAGAGAGATTTAGATATATTAATGAAATATATTTAGAGCTATTTTTAACCAGCAATACATACGTTGGATTTCAAATTTCTCATTCCTCTATAAGTATGGAAACATATTGGATATCGTAAACATAGGAATATCAAAAGTTATTGTATCTCTTATTCAGTATTTATGGGATTGTTTGAAGAATTGTAATTGCGCCGGGCACTGGTGGCCCATGCCTGTAATCCTAGCTACTCAGGAGGCTGAGATCTGAGGCTCTCTTTTCAAAGCCAGCCCGGGCAAGAAAGTCTGTGAGACTCTCATTTCTAATAAACCACTCGAAAATCAGAAGTGGTGCTGTGGCTTAAGCAGTAGAATGCTTGCCTTGAGCTGAGGAGTGCAGGGACAGTGCCCAAGCCTAGAGTTCAAGCTCCCACGACTGACCAAAAAAAATTGTAATTGCTAAAATGAATTTGTCCTTCTATGGTCACAAAATAGATTGCATTTTTTATTTAATGGAATGTCAACACAACAAGTTTCTCTTTCTGACATGTAAGATGCCAAATACAAGAACAATTGAACAGTAATTGGGCTTGCTTGGAATTCTTTGATAAGCATTTGGAATCATGTAGTTTGTTTTGATTGCCAATATGAGACCTCATCCTTTTTATATGAGAAAATGGAATGTGTATGTATTGATATTTACAAGTCTTTCCTTGGGAAAAAAAAAAGAAAATCTTATTCAACTTAAAATCAAGTTGTATTTATGTAAGCCTGTCATCACGGTCAGGCCTCATATATTCTTCCCATTAAAAGTTAGTAAGCATACTAGGAATTTTTATTCATTTGTTTGCTGTATGTCAAACATAAAATGTTATGTGAATGATGAATTGGCAGTCATATAGTGAAGAAATTGTTAACTGAGGAAAAGTAATGGGAATAAAGTTCAAGCTTGCATTAGATGACAACTTTCTAGTTAATGAAGGTTATAGAGGGGACTAAAACTCATACTGCTTTCAAACTGAATGAATCAATTCAGTTTTTTGAAAAATACGGTATGTTTATTTTTGTGGTTGGAGAATTTCTCATCCTTCATCATGCAGAGGAAAATGAATAGGTAATAGAAAATCTCCAGGTTTGACACCTGGAGATCTAATTACTGATTAACTAAGTCAAGGATTTTTTTCAGATTTCATTTCTGGAATTTATCCCCTCAAAATCGAATAGTTAGAGCATTTTCATGGTTGCTCATAGACCTGAATTGTTCACAAATGTTAGGAATAAACAAACAGATAACAGATAACAGGTCGTTAACGAACCTATAGGAGGCTAAGATGTGAGGATCAGCTTTTAAGGAAACCCCAACAGTAAATTTTGTCACACTCTCATTACCAATTAACAACCTCAAAACTGGAAATAGCACTGTTGATTAACTGGTAGAGCATTAGAACTCTGGAGAACTCAGGAACTGTGCTCAAGCCCACAGTTAAAGCCCAACAACCACCACCAACAATCAAACGCCATAATGTAATGCAATATATTCATCAACAATGTTCCATGCTAACTGGTTTTGCTAAAATCTCTAAATTATTTCCGTTCACATAATAGCCTGTTAGATTTTATTCACTCTCTGTTTGTACTATCTTGCTTTTTGTCATTGAAATTAAGAGAGTAATGTTTGATGGGGCAGTGATATTTCCTTAACTATATCAGTTATTAGAACCCTTACTGTGACTGCATGGTATTATTAATCCTATTCACTTTTACTAATATGTCTTATTATGGAATCATAATTTTTCTGGCTTCTAAAATTGGATGATACTAGAGAACCTGTGAATTGATGAGAGAATCTGTGACAATGTAGGAGGCCATGTGACTTGCTGATTTTTCTCTTAAAGTTTTATCCAACGCTATCTTTGTCATTATATATATATATGAACAGCTTTGTGTGTGATCAGATATTTCTGACACTTGCCCATTTGTAGATGAAAACGGTGTGTTTGTGTGTGTTTGTGTGTTCAAACTGAAATGGTGTTACAATTTTTCCCTACTGTTTCCAAACACATAATGTGAAGCTGGGCACATTACTATGATTTTTGGCATTTAAAAATCGAGGTTTTGCCGGCATTCGATTCTTGACTTTATTCAATCATGATAAATATTAATCAGGTTGTCATGGATTTTTTCTTATATGTCTTCTTTGTTAATGAGGATTGAAATCATGATTAGTCAGCAAATACATTCAGCAGTCTGGAAAAAATAATTAAACTTTAAGGAACATATGCATATCTCCTGTCTGTATGAACACTGAAATATTGGACTTTGAAAATGAACATTGAAAGATTCCCTTAACTTAGGTTAACAGTTTTATTAAAATTATTTTCGCAAGTATGTATGCCTATGGGAATTATATGCCAGAGGGTCACCAAAATTTGGAAGTCATGACTGGAATCGAGCCCAGGGTAAGAGACTTGACTATCAATGGCACAATCATGATTTCAATCCTCAATGTTCATTTAAAAGTCCAATATTTCAGTGTTCATACTGACAGGTGATATGCATATGTTCCTTAAAGTTTAATTTTTTTCCAGACTGCTGAATATATTTATTGGCTAACACTTAACAAGGTGACTGTCACTTCACAATGACAATTTTTTCCACATATAACCATGGAAAAAAACAGTTTATTGTTTGAGCCGTTAACATTCCTTGTGATTGTAACTGAGATATTTGCATGGTATCCCCTCATGTTTTACTTGCCTACCAGAAAGCATGTATCCTTTGGTTGGATACTTTTCATGAAATAATCACTCTTTGTTCTTTGTTTTTTGGCATCATTTCACAAATTTTGAAATGGAGATTAAATTATCATGTTGATTTAACTTCCTTGCAATAATATTATATAGTAAATCCAATATAGATTTTCTTTTCTATACCACCTCATAAATTATTATATTTTCCTATTTTCATGGATTCTTGATATAGCCATGAATATTGTATAAGACACATTTCTGAACCTGTGCCAATACATAGCTGAGCCTGAATGTGTGACATTAGAGAACATTTGAAGAACTGGTCATAAGTAATGAATTGACTATGGTCACACTTCAAATGTTCATCAAACTTTCAATGTCTTGAGACAGAATGTCCAAGCATAATTTGTGAAAAGGTTTTTATACAATAATCAAGTCAATGAAAATGGAAGTGGAAACAAGCTTCACATTTTTTGAAAATAACTGAAGATGGGCTATCAATGGTTTTTGCACGTCTTTCCAACTACTCGTGAACTTTCTTTTTCCATAGGCAGAATACAGAAATATCTATTCTGTTCTTTTCCACAGAAAGTAAAATAATATTGTTTTCTCACTTCTTTGGAGGAATCATTCATTGAACAAACCATGAGTTCAAACCATTTCTCATTGCTTTAGTTACATCTTACATTTATAAATATATACTGATGCTCACTCAACCACAGGATATCATTTTTATTTCTACTAGCTATTTACCCTTACCTTGAATCCAGAAGTAAACCCAGATGTTTATGTCTTTATTGGAATTCGCCAGGTCACTTTCCACATAGACAAGATAAGGTTGTAATATGGAATCTTGAATCATCACTTTTCACTGTCCTTAAGTTTGCTTGTAAATATCATCTTCCATTATATATATTGTTATAATTGTAGAGCCTAATAAATACATAACAAAACTGTAATGATATTAGATCCCTTATGCAAATCTTACATCAATTATTTATTCCATACAGAATGGCCATGAAACTTTCAACAGGATTTTTCAACCAATGTTCTGAAGTACATTTCTTACTATACAAGATTTTCATTTGTTTCAGTGATTTCCATGTGTTATCTCATCTGAAGGATTCTGGTAGTTCTTTCCAAAATCTGAGGCAGGGAAAAACCTGGTTCTTGTTTGTGTACACAAAATAACATTGAAATCATATTTTTGAGGGGAGAAATGCAATTGTGAGGATAGCATAATTTTGTGTTTAAAATGTGATATCTTATGATGACAAGAAGTTATGCATCTAAAATGTTTCAAGAACAATGGACTTTAACTGTCAAATGTAACATAAAACCTTTCATGGAACCATATTTGATGACGATCTTTTAACTTGTGGGTAATTTCCTCCACATATATATGGTCGCACAAATTTATAGCTGATTTGACACTGTGGTGCATAAAATTAATAATGCAAAATGGAATATTCTTTGAAGCATATTTTAGGAAGATCCACCTTGTCAAAAATTGTTGGTAGGATTCCTATGCAATCAGTAGAGTTAAATTATTTGGGTACAAATGAGAAACTAAAAGATGTGAACATATGTCTCATTTATTATTAGTGTTGAAATGGGAGAATTCCTGATTATGGGCATATTTGTGCACATAATATATAATTTCAAATGTTTCTTAGATTTCCTGCAGAAATAGTGAGCAGGAATGAACTCAACATTAATTTGTGAAGGATAGCTTTATAAATGTAGACTCAGGGAATCCTGTGCCTTTTCTTTTTTTAAAAAATACATTTTATTGTATAAATAATATTACAGTTACATGAGTAAGGCTATGAGTACACTTCCTATCAAGCCTCGTTACCTCCTCCTTTTTATTTACCCTTAGCATTACTTCCTCCCCAACTCACCAATACCTTCATCACTTCAGCTCCCAGTTGTACAGCTTTTTTTTCCCCACATAGTGTCTTGTAGATCTCATTATTACAATGAGTCAACCTTTATCTCTATTTAAGCATTTTGTTTTGTTTTTTGTTTTTGTTTTCCATTAACAAACTATAAAAGTGTATATACAAGATACAAGGCACCTGCATCAAATATAGTGAAACTAGAGGTTATACCATCTGGGAGGAACACACCAAAAAAACAAACAAAAAAAACACATAGTAAATTATAAGTATGTTAAAAACCAATAACATGAAAGAAAAAAAGTAATGTTCCTATTTTTGTTGTTCATTTTGCTTAATATCATATTTTATGGTCATACAAGCACAACTACATTTATTGCAGTATTATGTACCATAGCTAAGATATGGAACGAACACAGATGCCCTTCCATAGTTGAATAGATCAAGAAAATGTATATATACATACATTCTTGGAAGAGAAATAATTCCAAATTCCATGCTGATGTCTAAATAATCCCAAAGTCTACTTTGCATATTGGTAGCTATCTGCTATCAGTAAGTTTTTCATGGAAGACATTTGATAGTATATTTCACACTGTTAAGAATCAAGGTATATGTAGGAAAAGGCCATTAAGCCCACACGTTCTCTTTCATATGGAAACCCCTTGGTAAATTGGAACTTTTTGAAGGAAAATTTTGAATTGATTGATTCTGAGCTTTATAATTTGGCAAACGCTCTATACAATTCCTTTGGAAAATGCTGTCTCATCATAAGGCAGTGAGAATTTTGAAGCAATTTTGTCAAACACTAAGCTTTGTATACCTTCAATGTTACACAGAAATAATGTGAATCTATCTCTTCTTGCTTTTTTAATATCTGTGGTGTAGTCTGTACTCTGGGCTTGGGCATTTTCCCCGCACACTTTAGCTCAAGGATAGAGGTCTGTCACTTGACAGAGTGCACCACTTTCGGTTTTCTGGTGGTTATTTGATGAAAAAAGGTCTCACAGACTTTCCTACCCATGCTGGCTTTCAATTGCCATCCTCAGATCTCAGCTTCCTGTGTATCTAGGGTTACAGGCCTGAGCCACTGGCACTCAACTGTTCATACTCCTTTCAAATAAAATACCACAATAGTAACTTTGAAATCATCCACGGGCATTTAAACAATACTGAAGAAATTTCACATCATTTCTGGAGAAATGTATTCCATTGAAGTGTTCCATTCCTCTTTCATGTTGCTTCCTCCTGAAGAGGAAACCCAGATATCAATGGGGAAGGAAAATGAAAATTTTCATTGACATATTGAAGTAAAACCAATACCATATTTGCACAATTGTAGACAATATTGTAGGAATATCTTCTTTTGAGTTGAATAGGATTCATTCATTTAAGTGAGATTATATTAGTAGCCAGTGTTTTTCATTTTTAACCATTTATCCATTGCATTATAAGAACAAATATACCAATAAAATCGCGCTAATATATACCTCTTTGTTATAAGTTTTGACACTTTTTCCTAAGCATATTTGCTGTTGACACACTGTAATATACTATTTATGTAATATTCCCTTTTTGAAGACAATTATTTTGTAAACTATTTTATTCAAAACCTACTATTTCACAACATTGACTATTCCTCATTATCAACATATTTATCCTCCTAATTCTCTTTAAGAAACTCTGAAGTAGCTCCTGATGCCTCTTAGTCCAAGTGTAATTGCTAGTAAGTTTTGGATAAATGACATGATAGTGATAAAAGCTTCAGTAGATGATTGTAAAATTTGAGGGCTCATTATGAAGAAAGGTCTTCTACTTATATTCACCCAGTTCATAATATATGTATTACTGATTTCCTGTTTTTATGCAAACTCCCACTAAAGAGAATAAAAACTGCACTGGCAATTAGTGCAACAATCAAAGGAGACGAAACAGTAGCCACAGGCAAATAGATGTAAGAAATAAGTTCTTTTTATATGTGAGTTCGAAAGGTTAAGAAAGCCACATATATTCAATTCCACTGTAGCACAGTTCTCAAGAAATCTAAAAGGGAAAAGATGGAGCATGCTGTGCAACCTTCACTTTTAACATTTGTTCCTGCAGATTAACATTGACTTGTTAGAAGGTAGGATGATGTTGAATAAACTGAGTAATCATGACAAATTATGATTCTATCAATGATAGAGTAACTGTAGCCCAATCTTGAAGGCACACTGGAAGCACGTGACCAATGTTGTTTGATATTAGCCTTTCTGTTTCCACAGGGTAAGGTTTCCTGTTCTGCTTGGTTGTTTACTTTGACACACATCAAAAAGGTTCTATTTTCAATCTTCTAGCATGTACTAATTTATGTTCTTCACGAACCTTTTGTACATAAGTAACATACTTTGTCCACAATTTCTCTAACGTAAATGGTTTGACTTCTCACAAGTTTAGTGTCCTATACTTTTTCCTACATTTTACTGTAATTTCAAACAACTACACTCTTAAGATGTTTTCTTCCTGTGAAGTACAGTTGAAATCTCTGAAATTAAGTCTCAATATTCCCTCACTTTCCTCACCTTTACACTTTAAATCTTCTGCAAGAATTTGGTACCATGCTTCTTGCTATTAATCAAAATATAAGATGTGGTATAATTTGCGTAAATGACATGGTACTGGTAAAGGGACTTTCATAGGTCTATGGGCCCACAGCAAGATTGAAAATTTGTGAGGGCAATTTTTCAATTGTTTAATGCTATCATCAGTACTCTAGAAATGTTCTAAAATCTTCAGTTATCAAAATACAAAAAGTTCAATTTTTTTTCCTGTATGAAAATATTGGTTGCATAGAATCATGTGGATATTTCTGCATGTTTGGCTGTGTGTCCTCTCAATATTCACCAATGAGTTCCAAAGAATCAAACAACTAAATGTATACTACACTCAATGGAATACAAGTCTAATGAGGAAGGTATGGGTAAGTTTCATTTGTACCACAAATCCTACAATCAGTAGGCCCTTTAGACTTTTACAATACTTGATGTACTATTTCACTGCTTGTGCAATAAACAATGCTTGGTATTATGGCAATGTCCACTCTTAGGATGACTGAGTTTTTATAAAGTGTTCTTTTAGTTTTCAATGCTACTATGCATTAATCTCATTTCAAATAATGATTACACCTTTTTCTGTCATGTTCACACGTTTAATACTTTGCTCAATAATGTTATCCTTATAAGTGCAAATCTGCGAATTCAAACTGGAGTGAACAAAACATGTCTAAAAGAGGCATAATTTTTATTTTCTTCTTGATGCTATACAACCATTTGTTTGGAATTATTTTTTAGTTTTCTGTTTCATGGCAATAGTATGGTTTCTTCAATATACCGGTTTATGTATTGCTCAAAGTAAAATATGACAGCGAAGTGCCTGAACTCATACCTCATCTGCACCTAAAATGAGAATCTGTATCTCACATAGGAATTAAGGTTGTGTATATATTAGTCCCTAAATTGATAGACACAATCAAATACTGTCACAAAAACAGGCAACAGAAATGCAGTTTTCATCTGGAATTCATTTACCTGTGTGAAAAGCATATTGTTAACAAGCATATTGTTCAAAATAAGTTCCAAGTATAAATTCCACTTTGAATTCAACTCTGATTCTCTAATTGAAGAAAAACATTCTATATGGGTGATAATCACTATCACCAGAAGATTTTAAATGTAATGAGTAGATCAAAAATTCTTCTCCTTCTTGGGTGGCAATTTCTATTTTCAAGAGAGAATACCTATATATTCTTAAATTTTAAAATCTTTACATTTTTAAAATTTACTCAATCAACTTCTGCTTAACATGAAGTGTGAATATCTGAGTAAACATGAAAACATTCTGATCAATACTTTTATCCTATTAGAATCAATGCAATGTTGTTCATGTATTTTTAGAAAGTATTAGTTTATTTCAAATAACAAATTTCACTGCTTTCCCATATAGATGGTAAACCAATTACATTGTATGACAAAATATTCACATGCACTATATCACCTTACAGAAACATACTATTTTCAATTTTGTTATGTGAAAAAAAGATTCTAAGTGGAACTATATCAAGAAACAATGGAAGGAACTCCCGCACTTGTTGAGAAAGAAAATGAGTGTGGAATACTTTTCATTTTCTCATTTGGCAACTATCAACTTTTCATGGACAAATAAATTGAGCAGAGCACATAATTGTTTGAGATATTTGCCTCCCAGTGTCATTTTCTAATTTCATGGACCTTTAGATCTACCCATGAATATTCAGGTTATTTCCAAATTATAGTCATATATTTGATATTATCTTATCAAAAAAAACATGTAAATAGGGCTTAATTGAATTCCTTTGTGAAAATTTTTAACGTGTTTCTTATTGCCTCAACTGCAATTTAAATATGTATATGCTGAATGTAATCAGAGGAATCATTTTTCATTTTCTCTGCTCTCTCCAATTTAAAACGAATGTGTATGATTTTATGTGTAAGTATATAGATAATTATTCTTAAATATTTTTGAAGACACAAAAACTGTGGAATATTCTGACTTTGTCAAAATCATCAATATCAAATTTCATGCATATTTTAATGTTTTAAGAATTGTTAACAAAATCATCCAAATGTAAGCATGATTTGTTGTATGGTAGACATCATTCCATTCATTTCATTGTTTTGTCCATGATGAAGAAGCTTCATTTTTTGTTTACATCCTAGAGTATGAAATAAAGAATTATGATATTTGATACCTCATTGGAATTTCATATGGATCTATAAATTCTAAACAGAAAGATGCACAGTGTCTGTGGTATGATAATTTTCAAAAGTTTTTTTTTATTGTGAGAATAGAGTACAGAGGATTACAATTTATGGGCAAGATAACGAGTACATTTGTTATCAAGCATTGTTGCCTCCTCATTGTTCTTTTGTACATAAATAATCTAAAGTACAAAATAAGAGCAATCAAGTACTTTTTCTACAATCAAGTACTTTGTCTACACTGTGGAATTATACTGTGACATACTGTGAAACCCGGCATCGACTTAAATCCAAATTCTTACAAAGGTAAAACGTTTCCAAGTCTACATTAGGTTTTGGAGTACACTAAGATTGTATTGATATTAAGTATATGCATAATTTTATTAGGTCAAAATTTTACAACATCTCAAATAAAATTATCATGTGTTTTGTTTATTTTTATGCTCATCCATGATGACTGGTTTTCTAGAGTGGAATAAGTTTAATGTAAATTATTCAAGTCACGGAAGGATGTGTGTGAAAGACTAAAAACTCATCAAGCTGGGATTCCATCCTGGAGCAATTTGTGTTAATAAAATACTGCATATTCTATTCATTCTTTTAGAGTTCGTTTTTGTTGGGACAATATGAATGTGTGTGTGTGTGTGTGTATGGTTAACATGTTCTAATCAGAAATTATGTTGTGTGAACATACTAAAATATGTAAACAGCATATTTGATCATTTGGTGTAATTCTTTACATGTTGGAATTAAGAATATATTTTTTGGGCTCAGAAGTGCCTCAGCATACATAAGGTTTGGTTTGATTCCTTAGCATGACAGAAGCAGAAAAAGCCTAAAGTGATGATATGGCTTAAGTGGCAAAGCATAAGCCTTGAGCTGAAGAACTGAGGGACAGTGCCCAGTCTCAGATTTCAGGCACAATGACAGACCAAAAAAATGATTTTTCAAGGAGCAAAAAGCTGACAAATTCCAGCATTAATTACCAGTCTTGTTAACATTTTCCCCATCACCATTATCTTCTCTCATCCACTTGGCCTCAGATAATTTTATCCAATTTACAGTATGTGAACATTTCATGATATGGTTATACCAATGTTGGTTCCATGCATTAACTAAGGTAACTAAAGATACAATGATTATAGTAGTGTTGGTATGTTTATTGTGTCCTCTAATGTGATTCTTTGGATCAAGGCAAAGGAATAGGATGGCTGGATGTTGAAGGAGCTCTGTTTTTTATACATGAGGAACCTCCAGAATCCTTTCCAAGGTGGTTGAACTTTTTCTAGGTTCATACAAAAGATTAGCAGCATTCCATTTGGTCACATACTTGCCAGCTTCTGATACAATTTATTTTCTAAATACGTCCTATTTTAATAGGAGTCAGTGGGAATCTCAGTGTCGTTTTCATTTGCATTTCTTTTTTTATGGAATTTTTTTGAAATATTCAGACAAAATGAATGTTAATGCAAAGAAACTCCTTTGATCTTCGTTAGCAAACACAGATTAAGCATGATGCATTTGCTACATGAGCAAACTAATATCTAAACATTATTAATAGCTACTTTGATTCTTTTATTCCTTAGTAAGCATTGTATATTAATAGCCACATTTAAGGATGAGATAATATATCAACAGGTGGGATAATGGATTAAAAACCTAAAAGAGACAACATTAATTTTGAAAATACAAAATTCAAAAGAAGACAAATCAAATAGTACAAATAAAATAAGTTTACATTCACAAAATATCAACAGTAAAAATAGAATAATTATCAAAAAAGTGCACTGGAATTTTGGGTTGAAAAAATACCTTACCAAAATTCAAATAAAGCTATCCAAAGACAGTACAAGATGTATCATTATAGCAATGTATCTAAAAGCCACAAAACACGATCATATTTATTATCAGTTTTTATGTATGGAAATTCATGCTAATGATACATGTACAATATAGTACAATGTAGTACAATGGAGTTATTTGCATTTCTATTATGGCCAGAGATATTGAATATTTCTTTCTGCGTGAAGGTTCAAGGAAGAAATATTACTACACTTCTTTCATTGATGAATCCATATCAGGTCTCGGGTTGAGCAGTATGCTGGCCTCATACAGTTATTTTATTGAGAAAGTTTAAGACTTTAGGATGATTATATTGAGTTGTCCTTTGATGGACTCACAGAAATCTCCTGTAAACCCTTTTTGTCCTGAGCTTTATTTTATTAGCTTTTCAAAAAATTCCCTTATCCTCTTTTAAATCTTTCTCTGTCATGATGTTAAACATGTCATGTCTGGTTTCACTCGTTTTGGTGCATTCTCTCTCTCCATCTCTCTTCCCTTACTCATTTCTCTCAGATTTGCTAATAGATAAACATCTATTTTGTTCATTTCTTCACATAACCTACTGTTCCTTTATTCAGTCCTTGTTATGTTTTTAGGATTGTCATTTTTAATTCTACTTTAAGTATGATCACTTCTATTTATGAATTCCCATGGTGTATTTATTTCCTCTTCCAGGTCCATTTACTTTAGAACAGAGAAATTGAGTAGATATAAAAAAGGATCATGCTAAGATTTCTTTTGATGACTTGTCAGTAAACTTTATTAGGTTTTGTGATTCCGTATTGTAAGTCAACCTTCTAAAGAACAGCTGTCCAAAACAAAGAGTCATATATAGAGAGAGATAGATATAGATATAGATATGTACATATATAGTGTGTAACTATATATGATTATATATAGTTATATATATACATATAATTATACATATATATTTATATATAATTTTTTTCTTGGTCGTGGGGATTTACCTCTGGGCCTGGCTGCTATCAGCTCTTCAGCTCAAGGCTAACGCTCTACCACTTGATCAATAGTGCCACTTCTGTTTTTCTGGTGGTTTATTGAAGATAAGAGTTTCTTGGACTTTCCTGCCCAAACTGGCTTGAAACGCAATTTTCAGATATCAGCATCCTGATTATCTAGGATTACAGGTGTGAGCCACCGGCACCCATTAACAGTCTCAAATCTTTTACCATAACTGAAGGTGATGCATTTGTCCAATGGGTACAATAACAAATTGATTGTTTTCTAAATCCACAATATAAGAATTTTGAAAGTGGTTAGTCCAAAAAAACTTGAGATTTATGCTGTCATATTAATCCCAAGGAACTTATATTTCTCCCCTATGAAGGGTCTAGTTACATTCATGGCACATTACCATTAAGAAGTTTTCTGCAAATAGAAATAGAGTTCCATTGTCAATATTTTAACTTCAATGAGTTCAAATTACCTTCAATGTTTTTGTGGAAAGTCTCTGCAGTTAACTCTTACATGTAATTCCTTGAAATTTCCCACTGAACCATGAGAAGAAATAAAGATATAAATAGAACTGTGCCATCAACCTGACAACTCCTCCTACCTATGAGTACACTTTTGCAATAGAATTTCAGAGTTTATTTCCTACTTTTTAACCTGTAATATTTTTCTGTGATCGATGAATGAGTTACATAGTCTTCAAAAAAATATTGGATTAATATTTTAGAGTTGGTTCTATACTTTCAAGGAGCTATACAAATAATGCCATATATTTGTATATAAATCAATGTGTGATATTATTAAGCCCATTATTTTTCCTTATAAGATTTCAATAAGTCTTCAGAATAAGACAACTCAGACACTGATCTTCTGCTTTAATCACTCTAAAGAACATTGACATCATATCACATGAAAAGAATTGTGATTTAGTATAACAGGGTATTGATCATTACTCCTCCAAGGATATAATTCCAAGATAAAAAATACAATGAGCAATAAAATGGTATATAGATAATGAGAACACAGCCCTATGAATATATTCTTGAAATAAGGAGTATATTTTTGGTTAGGTTTCTTCTAGTAATTTAGGTCGTTATTGCGAAGAAGAATGGTATGTGTGCATTGTGAAATACTTAAACAATATTATATGGTTGCCAATTTTCCATCCAGCCAGTGTGATTTACAAGGTGCCAGAATTGAAGACCTGATTTTACATTTTTTTCCATTCTCTTGTAACCACATTAGCAAATTTCAGGGCTTCAAGTATCATCCAGAGTACATAAAACTTGAGGCCCAATTGTTGTGCACTGTTGGTTGTCAAATTTCATTTTAAAATCCCAGTATTTAGAATGTTTATCTCCACACACACTTTTGGAATCCAAATCATACTGTTCAAGCATATTTATATTCTTTGCTGAGATAATTGCTAGTAACACACTATAAAATTTCCTCTGATTATATTTGTAGACAAAAAGGGGAAGAGAATAAAAGGGTGTTATAGATGCATAAGCAATAAATAATCCAAAGACATGTGTAACATATGGTTGGAGAATTGTAGAAATATAGAAAATTCAAACAAGGGACATACCTCTTAATACAAGAATAGTTGTCATGAAATTCAATATATAAAAGAATAGTAACTGGTCATTAATCCATGTCAACTTGATTGTCTCATTTTTATGTTTCAGTTGACTGAAACAAGTTGATCTGAGAGTCCTGAGGTCATGAACTAGAAATAATAATTCTTTGCTCTATCACAATGAAAAAGACAAATCTCAAAGTTTAAACGGTGACAATCGTTTGTAAAAACTAAACCTGTTGGGGCTGAGAAGGTGTCGCAGTAATAGAGTGCTTGCCTTGCATCCATGAGGCCCTGGGTTCGATTCCTCACCACCATATAAGCAGAAGTAGAACTCTGGCTCAAATGGTAAAGCATTAACCTTGAGTTGTGCTGAGGGACAGTACTCAGGCCTTAAGTTCAGGCACCATGACTGACAAAAAGAAACAAACAAACAACAAAAACAAACCTGTGTTGATGTTTTCTACATTCTTAGGGAAGTGATCCTGCTTTGTTTTACTGAATCTGATTTACTTTAGGAGATGTCAATGAAAATTTATAATTTCGTGCATCTTCCAAATACTGTTTCTATAGGTCATTTGCTTCTGGCTTGTTTCTAGATTATCAAATAATGAACACAAATACCCTATTTCCGCATTACCATTTCAGATTTGATGGTATTATCTCAAAATTACATCTTTCCGTCTGTATGCAGCAGCATCACAATGCTTCTATTCCTATCATTTTAGAAAAACTATATTGTCAAACTCTTATAAATGGAAAATTCACTGATATTCATGTTATAGTTTAGAAAACAAGAATATATTCACTCTTCTTCTCATGCAGTTCAGAGCCACTTCACATGCATATCAGGAAGTTTGACTACCATTTAAAACAGCATTGAAACAACAGCTTTTGAGTGTCAATATTCCCAAATTTTCCTTTTCTTTCATTAAAGAAACTTCATTAAGATATGAGGCATAGTGGTTCACATCTCCAATCCTAGCTACCCAGGAGGTTGAGAATTTGGATGATGGTTCAAAGCCACCAGCAGAAGCAAAGTATATTAGAAAATTATTTCCAATAGACCTCTAGAACACAGGAAACATCACATTCGTTCAAAATAATATAGTGTTGGATTTGAACAAAAACTCCTTAGAGATATGGGAAGAGCCCTGAGGTCAAGCACGATGAACTACACAAAAGCCTTTCTGGTATGTATTAGAAGATGCTAGTTGCAAAAAAGAAATTTTTAAAGATGACCTTATTGCCAATGGCTATTACACATTACTAACCATTTCACAATGAGTTTGAAACAATTTAAAATATGACTGTGAGTTGTTTCCTTCTGTCATTTGGTATCAAGAAAAGTTCCACAAAAATTCCTAGGCCTGGGAAGTTATAAGGACTCACTGACACTTCATAACTTTATTTGATGTTTATATTGACTGCTTCCCTCTATCATCCTCTTACTCCGCAAGAGCTTTGAGAAAGTCCCTGGGAGGTTAGCTTTATATCAGAACTTGACATCACTTTCTCTTCACATTACTTCTTAAGCACAGCTTTACATCAAGTGCTGTTATATCATATAACTGCATGTCACATTCTTTTTCCTTTTTTTTTTTTCTTTTTTCAATCATGGGTCACTAACTCTGAGCATGGGTGATGTCTCTGCACTCTTCAGCTGATGTTAAACACACTTTTGCTTGGGCCACATGGCCACTTGTGGTTTTCTAGCTGTTTATTGTATATAAGATACTCAAGGAATATCTTGCCATGGATGGCTTTGAACCTTGTTCCTCAGATCTCAGAATCCTGAGTAGCTAGAATTGATTACAGGCGTGAGCCAACTGTTCATGGCTCTAGTCATATTTTTTTAATTGTAAAGATACTATACAGAGGGTTACAGTGACATGAGCAACGTAATGAATTCACTTCCTATTGAGCATTGTTACCCCCTCCATTGTTTTCCCCCTACTAACTCTGCCCTCCCTACCTTCCCCAAGGTTCTTTTTTTTATTGTGATTAAATGATTATATAATTTCCCAAATTCCACAGTATTGTGGAATAATGATGCTCATTTAAAGTCACAAGACCATGTACCGTTTGTCTCTTTGCTCTTGGCTTAACTCGCTCAACATCATTCCTTCTAGCTCCATCCATTTCCCTGCAAATACCATTATTTTGTCATTTCTAATGGCTACATAATATTCTATTGTGTATAGATACCACAGTTTTGGATTCATTAATCTGTGGTGGGGCATCATGGTTGTTTCCATATCCTAGCTCTTGTGAACAGTGCTGCAATAAACATGGAGGTGCATGTGTCCTTGTATATTGGTTCCTGTTGTTCAGGGTAGAAGCCTAGAAGTGGTAGACTGGGTCGTAAGGGAGTTCAATCTTTAGCTTTCTAAGGACCCTCCAGACTGCTTTCCAAAGTGGTTGTATAAGTATACATTCCCACCAGCAGTGTAATAAGGTTCCTCTTTGTTCGCATCCCCTCCAGCATTTGTCGTTGGCTAATTTGTGGATGTGGGACATTCTGACTGGGGTAAGGTGGTATATCAGGGTTGTCTTTATTTGCATTTCCTTCACCACCAGGGATGATGAACATTTCCTCATATGTTTCTTTGCCATTTTTATTTCTTCATCTGAGAAGTTCCCTTGCCCATTTAGTAATTGGTTTGTTAGGTTTGGGAGGGATTAGTTTCTTGAATTCCCTGTATGTACAGGATGTTAACCCCTTGTCTGATACGTTGCTGGTAAATATTTTTTCCCCAGTTAGTTGGTTGTCTTTCTAGCTTGGTTGTGATAGATTTAGCTGTGCAGAAGCTTTTTATTTTAAGGTAGTCCCATTTGTCGAGTCTCTCTCCAATTTGTTGTGACCCTGGGACTCTGTTCAGGAAGTTCCTTTCTGTGCCCATTAGTTCAAGTTTCTCTCCTACTCTGTCCTGCAGTAGTTTCAGAGATTCGGGTTTAATGTTAAGGTCTTTAATCCATTTTGAGTTGATGTTGGTGAATGGTGTAGCCTGGGGTCCACTTTTAGTTTTCTGCATGTGACTGCCCAGTTTTCCTAGTACTAGTGGTTGAAGAGGCTGTGTTTCTTCCATTGTATATCTTTGCTCCTTTGTTGCATATCAGCTGGCTGTAGGCCTGTGGGTTTATTTCTGGATCTTCTATTCTGTTCCATTGGTCTTTGGGTCTGTTTTTGTGCCAGTACCATGCTGTCTTTTTTATTATAGCTCTGTAGTAGAGTTTGAAGTTTGGCATGGATAGCCCTCCCATGTTGTCTTTATTCCCTAGAATTGTTTTGGCTGTTCTAGGTCTTTTGTTGTTCCATATGAATTTTTGGACTGTTTTCTGTATTTCAGTGTTGTACGTCATTGGGATTTTAATAGGAATTGCATTGAATTTGTACATTAATTTTGGCAGTATTACCATCTTTACTGTATTAAGATGGCCTATCCAAGAGCATGGGCGGTCTTTCCATTTCCTAGTGTCTTTTGCAATTTCTTTCTTTAAATTTTTATAGTTTCCATTAAAAATTTTTTTACATCTTTGGTTAGGTTAATTCCTAAATATTTTAATTTGGGGGAGGTTATTGCGAATGTGGTTGCTCCCTTTATTTCCCTCTCTTCTTGTACATTGTCAATGTACAGGAAGGCAACTGTTTTTTGTGGGTTTATTTTGTATCCTGCTACTTTGCCGAAGTGATTTATGGTTTCTAAGAGTTTAGGGATAGAGTTTTTGGGATTGTGAAGGTATAGTATCATGTCGTCTGCAAAAAGGGATAGTTTAACTTCTTCTTTCCTGATGCAGATCCCTTTAATGTCTTTTTCTTGTTTTATTGTCCTGGCTAAGGGTTCCAGGACTATATGGAAGAGGAGTGGAGACAGTGGGCATCCTTGCTTTGTTCCTGATTTTAGGAGAATTGGTTGTAGCTTTTCCCCATTAAGTATAATATGGCTATTGGTCTGTCATAAATGGTTTTTATTGTTTTTAGAAATGTTCCTTCTATTCCTATTCTCTCCAGAGCTTTTAGCAAGAATGAATGTTGAATTTTATCAAAGGCCTTTTCTGCATCTGTGGTGATAATCATGTGATTCTTGACCTTGGCTCTGTTGATGTGTTGGATTACATTTATTGACTTACCTGTGTTAAACCATCCCTGCATCTCTGGGATGAAGCCTTCTTGGTTATAGTGTATGATTTTTTAAATGTGTTTCTGGATTCTGTTAGCTAGAATCGTGTTAAGGACCTTTGCATCTGTGTTCATCAAGGAAATTGGCCTGCAATTCTCCTTTTTGGTTGGGTCTTTGCCTGGTTTCGGGATGAGTGTGATATTGGCTTCATAGAATGAGTTTGGGATAACTCTGGCCTTCTCTGTTTCTCTGAAGAGCTTGAGGAGTATGGATATTAGTTCTTCTTTAAAGGTCTTATAGAATTCTGCTGTGAATCCATCTGATAGTGGGCTTTTTTTGTTGGAAGATTTTGATAGCTTCCTGTAGCTCTTTGTAAGATATTGGCTTATTTAATTGGTTTACTTCTTCTTTGCTCAGTTTGGGCAACTTGTATTTCTCCAAAAATGCATCCATTTCTGCCAGATTTTCTTCCTTTAGAGAGTATAACTTTTGAAAGTAGTGCATTAGGATTGTTTGATTATCTTGGGTATGTGTTGTGATTTTTCCCGTGGCATCCCTAATCCTGTTAATATAGGTTTCCTCTCTTCTTTTTTTAATTTATCTTGCCAACGGGCCATCAATTTTGTTTATTTTTTCAAAGAACCAGCTTTTTGTTTGGTTAATTTTCACTATAATTTTCTGGTTTTCTAATTGGTTAATCTCTGCTCTTAATTTGGTTATCTGTTCTGTCTAGTAACTTTAGGTTCCATTTTTTTCTTGTTTTTCTAGCTGTTGTAATTGCAACAGGAGATTTACTTGGTCTGTTTCTATTTTCTTGATGTGGGCACTAAGGGCAATAAATTTGCCCCTCAGGACTGCTTTTGCTGTGTCCCACCAGTTTCCTTGCGAGGTGTTTTCATTTTCATTGAGTTGTAGGAAATGTTTTATTTCGTCTCTTCCATTACCCAGACATTGCTAAGGAGTGTGCTGTTCAGTTATCATGTATTAGAGAAATTTCTGCGGCATGCTTTGTTATTGAGAACTAGCTTGATTCCACTGTGGTCAGATAGGATACAGGGGCTTATGTCGATCCCTTTGTATTTACTTAATTAAGTTCCTTGCATGAACTATGATATAGTCTATTTTGGAGAAAGTTCCATGTGCTGCTGAGAAGAATGTGTGCTGTGTTGTTTTAGGGTGAAATACTCGGTAGATGTCAGTTAATTCCGCTTGAAGTATGGCCTCACTTAATTCAGTAGCTTCTTTGCCAATCCTCTGGTTGGTAGACCTGTCCTTTGGTGAGAGTGGTGTGTTAAAGTCTCCTAGTATTATTGTATTGGGATCTATTTTATTCTGTAAGTTTGAGAGTATTTGTTTAACAAATCTGGGTGCACCAATATTTGGGGCATATAAGTTGATGATGGTGATATCCTCCTCTTGGATTGTTCCCTGTATTAATATGTAGTGTCCATCCTTGTCTTTCTGTACTGATACTAATGAAATGTTTATTTTGTCAGATATCAGGATAGCTACACCTGCTTTCTTACTGGAGGCATTTGATTGGTAGATCCTTTTCCAACCCTTTACTCTGAATTTGTTTGTATGTATAGCTGAGAGGTGGGTCTCCTGAAGGCAACAGATGGATGGGTCATGTTTTCTCATTCAGTCTGCAGTTCTTTTTCTTTTGATTGGCGAATTAAGCCCATTAATATTAAGAGAAAGTATAGAGAGATGCATTGTTGTACCTGTCATTCCCTGTTTTACTATGTTTTTCTTCTTTCCTTTCCTCCTGTGCTTGTTCAGTTAGACTTTGATAAATCCCTGTCTGGGTGCAGGTCCCAGTTCCTGGTTGTTTTCTTCAGGTTGTGTTCCCCCTCTTAGTATTCTTTGTAATGCTGGCTTAATGTTTAACTATTAATTTAGTTTTCCTTTTCTATTAAAAAATTTCAGTTCTCCATCGAATGTGAATATTAGCTTTGCCAGGTATATCTGTCTGGGTTGGCAGATATTGGCTCTCAAGGCTCGTATGGTATTTTTCCAGGCCTTTCTTCCATTCAGTGTTTGTGTGAAGAGATCTGCAGTGATTCTAATTTTTTTCCCATTGTAGAATAGCTCCTTCTTCATTTTTGCTGCATGGAAGATTGTTTCCTTATCATTCAGATCAATCATTTTTACTATAATGTGTCTAGAAGTGTTTCTCCTGGGATCTTGCTTGTTGGGTGTTCTATATGCTTCTGTTATATAGGTAAGATGTTCTTTTTTGAGGTGGGGCAAATTTTCACGATTATCTTGTGGAATAGGTGTTGCATTCCCTTGTTCTGAAATTCTTCACCTTCGTCCACTCCAATTATACGAAGGTTAAATTTGTTGCCATTATCTGCTTGCTCTTGAATTTCCCTTTGGCTTAATTTGAATGATTTTTCCATATCTGTCACTTTTTTGTCCAGTTGGTGTATTCTGTTTTCTGTATCTGACACTCTACATTCCATTTCATTCACTCTTTTGACCGGGGCTTCTATTGTGGTTTGCATGGAGGACATGGACTCCTTTATGGATTCGATGTTGTTTCTCAAAGTACTGATCTCACCCCTTAATGAGGTATGTACTACCTCTAGTTTGGCATTTATCTCATTTCTTACTGAGGTTTCTGCTGCCTCTAGTCTTGCATGCATCTCCTCTTTGATATCCTGTACCTCTTTTGATAGTTCATCCTTGTGCTCTTTCAATTTCTGATCTATTTCTCACTTTATTTCTTGAGTCATTGCCTCCAGAATCCCATGGATGTAGCTTTTGCCTTCCATTCCTGCTTTGCTCCCACTGGGGCTCTCCCTTGTGTGGCTACTGACTATTGAGGATAGCTTGCTGTCCTGGGTGGTGGTAAACCTTGTAATTTTTCTCTGTGATTTTCACATGGGGATTTGGGGATTATTGGAGATTAATCTACAATTTTGTTTCAGTGTGTCTGTCTTTGCTTGGTTGCTGATTCTGTATTGGTAGAGAGAGTCTGTGACTGATCTGGGTTCTGGTGGGGGCCTACTTCCAGCTGCTGATCTGACCTACATAGGATTCTCAGCTCTCTGCTGTAGATCGCTGACAATTCTCGCTTTTGGAAGGGTTGAGCAACCTAGACTGCTCATGTTTGCTCCTACGGGTGCCCTTGGTAAGATCGGATGCTCTGGATGCACTCTACCAGATGCTGGAGTATGCTATGGGCTCCTGGTGTTTTTTTGGTTGTTATTTGTTTGTTTTGTTTTGTTTTGTTTTTGGCCATTTGTGGGCTTGAACTCTAGGTCTGGGTGCTGTCCCTCAGCTCTTCAGCTCAAGGCTGGCACCCTACCATTTGAGCCACAGCACCACTTCTGACCCTTTCTACTTATGTGATGCTGAGGAATCAGATCCAGGGCCTCATGCACCGAAGACTATCACTCTACTGCTGAGCCACTTTACCAGCCTGAGCTTCTGCCTACTATCACGTGCTGGTGGCCTGTGTTGCCCAATTCACAACCTAGAGTATATGGGTTGGGTTTTTTGGGGTTTGGGCTTCTCTTGTCCTGAGCCTCCAGGTCTTTTGTTGTCACAGGCATGCTTTACAGGGGTGCAGTTCACTGTTTTTCTCCCCTCTGCTGAGGCGTATGCTCAGCTTTTGACTTCAATTGGGAGGAATTGGTTGTGTTGTTCAGGCACCGGATCCCCAGGCATGGTCCTAGCCCCCCACCTGGGGCCTGTGCAGCTGTGTATACCACCTAGGTTATGCAGCCTGGGATACACAGTTCAAATTTCTTCTACTGTTGGTTGTCTTGACCCAGGGGCACTGTTCCTGGCCTGGGCATTTAAGCTCCCTTCCAGGGGCACTCTTGCTCTAGCCTGGCCAGCGGAGTGTGCTCCATGGGCTGGTGGAGCTCTCAAACAGTTCCCAGTTTTTGTGGGTCCTGTGGTTCGGGTGTTGGGGTATGGAGTCTGGGTCAGGGTCTGGGGATTCTCTTCCAGCTCTGGTCACTCTTGTGGGATACACTGTCCCCTGTGGGGTACTCACCCTGGAGCTAGTTGTTTCTGTGTGGTGTAGGTCATCAGTTGCTGTTGCAATCTGAGTTCCGTTGGCGTGGTTGTGGGCTGGACTGGTTGGTGGTGACTCTGTGTGATTCTCTTCTGTCTCTGCCTCTGTAGAAGTTGTCGGGTCCACAGTGTCCATGCCACAGGTGAGGGGTGGGGGCCGGGCCTCTGTACAGGTTCTGAGTGCTGGGGTTTGCACTCTCCGTATCAGCACCAGCTCCTTATAAGTCTTTTGCTTTGCTGTTCTGTGGATGTCCCGTGTAGCTCTGGGGGCTCCCGTCGTGGGGCTGAGTTCAAGGCTTGGGGGTTTCTCTGTTTATCTCAGTCAGCGGGTCTGACACAGGTACCTCATGCAGCTTCTGCGCAAATTATCTGCAGGCAGCTCCCTGTGTCTCTGGGACCCCGGTAGCCCCAGCCATGTCATTTCACAATCTGCAGGACTGACACCGGTACCTCAGGTAGCTCCTGTGCTATCTGCAGGCAGCTACCTGTCTCTGGGACTCTGGCAGCCCCCACCCACCCTACAGCTGGCAGTGGCTCGACAAGCTGCCGGTGCCAGGCGACTTTGGTGCGATGGAGCCTCTCTGCTTGGATGGAGAGTGAGGGAGTGGAGTGGGATCTTCATGGAGACTCACGGCTTGTAGGTTTCTCTGTTTGTGGTGATCAGCGGGTGTGTAAACCAGTACCTCAGGTGGCTTCTGGGCGGGTGATCTGCAGGCAGTCCACTGTGTCTCTGGGACTCAGGCAGCCCCTGCCCAGCTGGCTGCCTGCGGCTTAGCGCACAGCCACGTGGCCAGTGAAGGTTGGGGGAGGGGTCTTGGCTCTTCTCTGTTCTTTTTTCTTTTCCTCTCTTTCTTTTTTGTTATTTTCCACCTCCTGTTTTTCTCTGAGTGTTTGTCTTTTTGTTGTTGTCGGTCTCTTTGGGAGATTAAGCATTGGAACTCGAACTCTCTTTCTGGTTTGGGAGAGCTGTGGCGTTTCCCTACTGCCCCGTCATCATCTCGGTCCCCCCTCCGGCTCTAGTCATATTTTAAGGCACAAATTTAACAAATTTTTATATGTTACATAAAGTTTTTCCTAAAATGCCTTTTTAAAGATATTTATATTAGCAAGCAATTATTTCGTTCTTTGCTGGATAAATTTCATTAAGGAGAAAAGTGTACTGCACACCAGTTACCCTCTTTCAGGGGTTGAAATATAACAATGCAATTATTTTGGGGAGAATATTTTTAGGGAAGAGAACAATTAATTCTAGAACAAACAGGCTATTGAGACAAGAGTGATGTAAAAGCACTTCTATGTAGGTATAAACAGTATGATCATAGTTTAGATGAGTTGGAGATTAAGGAATTACTAGCAGCACTCTTCTATTGGAGACTAGCAAAATTCCATGCATTTTATGATGAAATCATAGCACTCAGAAATGGAATCTTCCCTTTGTGCCAGAAGGGACAATTAAATTTGACATAGTTTGGCTTCATGATGAAGGACCTGAAAACATGAACAGGAAAATGATTGTGTCAGTACAACATAACTGGAGTCCCATACAGAGAACACAATGAAATTGAGCACTGCAAGAGAAATGTGTATTTGATGTCAGGGCTTCTTGCTGTCTTTGTTCAGTGTACTTATCTGTAGTACCCACAATATTTATCAATCGCCCATATTATCGGTTTACATTTTTCTCTCAGTTCTAAACATTACTAATATTCAAAACTCTTCTGAATATCAGTTGTTGATTTCCTACAACTTCATTCTCAGGTCATATTCTTTAGATTTGATTGAAATGCCAGGAAATTACACTCTGAATTGCATTATGGTTTCTATCATGGAATTATGCAATCACTCTCTAAATTTCTATTCAGTCTTCCATCAATTCGCCAAATTTAAACCTACATCTTTGCTAGAAAGTTTTTTTGCATGATCTCCTAACAGTTATTAATAGCACTCAGATAATCATCAAAATATACTTTCAAAAAAATATTGTCCATTCACATGAACTTTTATGACTATATATTTTTCACTAGCTTCCTGAGAATTTTCCTGCATAATTCAATCTATGATCCACAATTTAGAAATGTTCTATGAAATTCATTAAATAAAATATATATTTAAAAATAAAATTTTATTAAAATTTTTTTATAAATTAATCTGAGTATATCTGTGAATTTGGCCTGATTATCCTTCATATGCTATGTGCTATAACATGCTATAATAGCACAGTATTAATTCCACAAACATTACTAAAATTTATGTTCAAAATGTTTAATGAATAAATATTGAGAAATCTTCATATGTACTACAGGACGTCAAATGTATTGAGTACTTACTCATATGTATTATGTGCTGAGATTTTTTTTTTTAATAAAGACATAGTTTCTAAACATGGACCCAGAAGACATATAGAAATGTCCTTGATTTGAGGAAACAGGCAAATATTTAAATATCTTCTGTAATATTCAGTCTTACCAATCTTGTGGCAACTTTGGAGAGAGAAATCCAGAAGGCAAAGATATTTCCTGAGATACATATGGGAAACAAAATGAAAATAAAAATAGTAGCCTACCAGAAACAGTAAGGAAAAAATAATCAATCATGGTTGATACTAAGGATTCACAATCACCTAATATCTGAAAAACTACCTAACCATCAATAACCAGATACAAATTGACAATTATGAATAGAGGGACATATTTCATGAATAAATACCACTTGATGAACAATGTCCAAATAATCTTGTGTTAACTATTGGAAAATAAATGATATTTTACATTACTTATAATATTTTTAGAATTGCATTATTTATTTATTTTATTATTATGTTGCACAGGAGGGAGTTATGATTAACTGGATGTACTCTAATATCACTGCTCTAGGAAAGCATACACACTGTTCAGATTATATTCCCTATGAGCTACATTTTATGCACTTAATAGGAATTGTACTTACATATTCTATATTTAGGTATACATATTATGTGCATCTGACCTAGCAAGAACAACACTGTATGGATGGATAGAAACCCACCAGCTATGTTTCTTTTCAGATGAAGGTAAATTTACTCATGAAACGTTATTCAAACTTCTAACTGTAGGTCAATTAGAGGCAGCACAACATTTGCTGAATCTGAAATACTCTCCATTTTCTCTTTGAATTTTCTAGAGAGAAATTCCCCAAAAGTAATTTGCTTAGGAAATGTGAGTTCCCAAATATAAAGTAAGGCTATACCTTTTTATATGATTCCATGATGAACCAAATATTTTAACCTCATTTAGAATATAATTGTCAGCTTAAATCATAATTCTTTTAGGAGGGAAATATTCCAATAATCTAGATATTTGTGTGAAAAGAACATGTGGAATTATCATACCCAAATTAATACTTTGCAGTTATTTCCCCTAAAGTGTTGTTTAAATCATTTATTTGCTTCTTTCTGATAAACTGTGGTTATATGTGTATAATCAAATATTTCTATGTTTCTGTCCATTATTTCCTGTATTTCTCTTTTAGCATATTTCTGGAGTATATGATTTGACATGGTGCAATATTGTTTCAACTTATGTCTCCTTGGGTACAAAAACAAATTTCTTTTACATTATTTAGGGAATTAGAGGTGTTCCCTTTCTGTAATAGGATGAACCCAAACATAAATCTGTGCAATAAGGCACCTTGAAATAATATTTAAAACAAATGATTTTTACCTGTCTCCTGATTACACTACTCTCTTCTCATTACTCAATTAGGAAAACCTCTAACATCTATAGGGTTTTCCTAACATCTATAGGGTTTTAAAATTTTGATGTTTCCTTTCAGTAAAGTTCTAAAAATATAGTTATGTTAAAAATAATTTTTAAGAGTCAGTCTTTAGAAACTCCTCATATTTTTGCTATTAAATTGCAATATTCACGTGAACAAGTAGCATTCATACATTTATGAAAATATAATTAATTCTATATCTTTCTATATCTTTACTTATTACCATTACATAATGTTACTGTTATTGCTTTACATACATTGCACAAATGTTAAGGGAAACCAAGTGATTCTCTGTTTAAACATACATATGCGAATTACTGCAAATAAATGAACAGTTTGAGTTGATCGTTGGAAGTGACAAACCAAATAAGTAGGAACACATGGGACACTTAGAGGATTTTCTAACTTACTATACCAGTCACATCAAGAATGGATAAACTGGTCCTAAGGGGTATTCAGTAGATACGGTTCAGGTATAATGAGATAAAATTGTTACCTGCAAGTACAACCGTTATTTAATTTGGTTGAAGATTGCAAAATCATATATTATGACATATTTTCACTAATTTCGATTCCCTTTTTACCTGTCCTTTTGGGATGAGTAAAATTGGAGCCCTGAAATTTTGTCCAAAATGTAAAGGGACACATGGTTTACTGATGGATTCTATTATGAGATAATGTATTGACAACGTAATAACTGACAGGAATTCAAATCTAAGACTCTATATTAAACGATCAAATTGTCATTTCAAATATACTTCGTTAATTTCAGGTGATAGTCACAATGCCAGTACTCTGAGCTTTCCAGTGCCCTAGTAATAAATATCTAAAGAATTAATGGAATTACCTTACTGAATATGAACACAATATGCCAGCAAAAAAACTGCATGAAATATGGAGAAAGAAAAAATTAGTCAAGAAGGCTCTCTATCTTTCTTTTTCAGAGAGCAACGGGAAAAAATAAATGTATGATATCATTTTGCAGAAGATCAATGCAATCTTGGTTTTTCAAAATGTTTCTTTTCAAGAAATATAGAAAAAATACTTTGGTCACTTTTTGTTAGAGTCACAGAAAAATTATATTCTAATATAAAATTAGGAACTCTATTACCTGAATATTTTGAAAGTATTGTGCTAGACGCACATGCTACCTGAATTCAAACCCATTTGAACAATTTTACACATGAGTTCAAACACTAATTACTACTTGTTTTCCACATGAAGTCTTTCATTGTTCATACAAACCTGTACTATGCATAAATTTTTTCTGAAATTACAATTTGTTTTCAGACAGTGTTTCCTATGAATTATAATACAGTGGAAACATTCCTGTTGCTGATTGGCCTGTTCTTCAAGCATGTTTTATGAAGATCTTCCTTTTGAAAGAAGTTTAAAATTTGAAAGATGTTTGAACTCAGAAGACAATGGAGACAATGAACAGTTATGGTGGTTTTGGAAACAGGTGGTTTCTGGTGATGTACATATTTAGACCTCATTACTTTTCCTATTAAATAATATTAAATATTGGCTGCAAACATTACAGAAATTTGAACAATTCTGGGATTGATTCACAATGAATATTTACTTGAAATCCTGGAAAACAGAGTCTATGGGTAATCCAAAGCATTTTCCATGCATATTGAATTGTGTAGATGTGGAGAGCTGCGGGAGCCGCGCCCAAAGACGGCGTGGCAACAAAAGCAACATTGTAGCTCCTTGGTTCATGGCGCGGCTGTGACCAAAGATGGCGTTGGCTCCTGCCTTCCGTCTTCCCGGTGACGAGTGCTCTCTGTAAAAAACAACTCCTTATATGGCTATGACTTGGCTCCTAGGTTGCTTCCGTGTTTGCAGTCCTATCGGTATATGCCATGTGGCGCTTCGGGATTGGCCATCCAGGAGGCTTATAACCGAGTGTGGGGGCGGAGGGATAGAGAAGCAGGAAGAAGCGGGCAGAAGAAGCAGGAGAGAAGATGTTGTAAAAGGTCCTGAATAAACCGCCTGAAAGAAGAACCTGTTGTCGCGTCATCCTTGCAGGTCAAGGCGGTCGTGACAAGTGGAGCCCAACGTGGGGCTCGACAGGATTCAGAACTTTCAGCGGTCAGGGGGTGCACCGGTAAGTCCCCAGGTAAGAGGGGATCTGCGATAAAAGCGGGAGGGATTTTTTGTTCGTCTAGGTAGATAAAAGAGAGAGCAGAAACCCGGGAAGAAATAAAATACAGGCCTAAGGTGAAAGTAACAAAAAATAACTAAGATGGGTGCCACGACGTCTCATCCAATTTTTCTGGCCCTGGAAGAGCTACTACGCTCGAAAGGACTAAAGTTAGGGAGGGGTGCCTTGCAGAGGTTCCTTGATGAATGCAACATTGTAGCTCCTTGGTTCATAGTCTCCGGGAGCCTCACGGTAGCCTCATGGGAGACGTTGGGAGAGGACTTAGATTTTGCTTATGAACAAGGAGCACTTAAGAGTGGGGTAAGACCAATTTGGAGGTTAGTGAGAAGTTGCCTGGAGGATCAGCGCTGCAGGGAGGTAGTGGAGATTGGGCAAGCAGCTTTAGAGAGACTGCAGGAAGAAAGATCAGAGAGAGGCAGTGTTGCTAGCGGCACTGCAAAAAGGCCAAGATCAAAATTATACCCCAATTTTACAGAGCTCGATTCCCTTGAGGAATCTGACTTCGAGGAGGTTCAAGCAATCACAGAACAAATTGAAAGGACAAAGATATCAGATAAAGGAAAAGAAGAGGAAAAGGAGTTAGGGAAAGATAGAGGGTGCTGCTGTGGGACTTCGAGATGCCCCAGAACACCGACAGTTTCTCCCCCTTATAGTGAAGGTTTCAAGGTCTTGGGCTGGTCCTTCAACCCAGGGGCATAGAGAGAGGCACGAAGTGAGTTACCCCTGACTTTTCCAGTATTTGTGGATGCTAATCAGCAGAGATACCATGAGCCTTTAGACTTCAAGGTGATTAAGTCTCTAGCTGAGTCCGTACGTACGTACAGAGTAACTGCATCCTTTACTATTGGACAAGTTGAGGCATTAGAAAGGCATTGTATGACCCCTGGAGACTGGGCTAGTCTCATGAAATCCTGCTTGAGCCCTGGACAATACTTGGATTGGAAAGCTTATTTAGTACAAGGCAATAAAGAGCCCATCCAAGTAAAACAAAAGTTAGACAAACAGGGACTGGGTTTTTCATAGCGGCCACTGGGGCGGGCATTCCCATAGTTTGGAAGATGGGGGATCCAGTATGGGTGCCTCAGTGGCCACTGCCCTCGGAAAAGCTTGCTGCTGCTCAAACTCTAGTACAAGAACAGGTAGAACTGGGGCACCTTAAGCCTTCTGTTTCTCCTTGGAATACTCCTATTTTTGTAATAAAAAGGAAATCTGGAAAGTGGAGATTGCTACATGACTTGCGTGCAATCAATGGACAAATGCAAATTATGGGTCCAATTCAGAGGGGCTTACTGCTTTTTTCTTCCCTACCTGAAAATTGGCCTGTTATAGTCATTGACATAAAGGATTGTTTCTTTTCTATTCCTTTATTTGCTGGGGACACTGAACATTTTGCTTTTACCCTCCCTTCCTATAATCATGAGGAACCGGACAAATGGTACGAATGGGTAGTACTTCCCCAGGGCATGGCAAACAGTCCAACCATGTGTCAGTTATTTGTGGCCGAGGCTCGTAAGCCGCTTAGACAAAAATATCCCAAGGTGCGCTGCATTCATTATATGGATGATATTTTGTTGGCCTCTAAATCAGAGCAATTACTACACAAAGCTTATGAGGAACTTACCAAGCAGTTAAATGCTAAAAGCTTGTTTATTGCCCCTGAGAAAGTACAACACTCTGTTGTTGAATATTTAGGGGCTACCATACATAAATCTCATATTGTACCCCAAAAGGTAGAATTGAGGAAGGATCATTTAAAAACCCTGAATGATTATCAAAAGTTATTGGGAGACCTTAATTGGATCCGATGTTATTTAAAGCTGCCAAATTATGAACTTAAGCCCTTATATAACATGCTACAAGTAGACTCTGCATTAGATTCTCCAAGACAGCTTACGGATGAGGCACGTGATTCACTACAAAAGGTAGAGCATGAGTTACAAAGGGCATGTTTAAAAAGAGTTAAGGAAGGTGAGCCAATTACTTTGTGTATTCTCCCTTCATGTGTTCAACCTTCAGGGCTTTTATGGCAAGATGGCCCATTGCTTTGGATTTACCCAAAAGTTTCTCCAGCAAAATCCATTGAGTATTACCCTGCTGCGGTAGCCAGTCTGGCGTTGTCGTGGGTTCAGCAGTGCGTCCAATATTTTGGCAATGCTCCATGTTCATTATTGTTCCATATACTAATCATCAAGTACAAACATTATGTGCTACTGTAGATGATTGGGCAGTCTTACAATGTAGTTTTAAAGGACAGATAGATAACCATTTTCCAAAACATCCCCTGTTAAATTTTCTAAAAGAACATCCCGTAGTTTTTCCTAAAGTTACCTCCTTGAATCCCCTTGCTAGAGATTGCAATATTTTTACCGATTGCTCTAAAACAGGATGCGGCGTGTACATAGTGGAAGGCCATGACCCAGTCCGCCACCAGTTTCAATCCGGTGCTCCACAATTAGTGGAACTACAAATTGTTGTAAAAGTGTTTCAAGCCTGTCCTTTTCCTTTTAATTTAATTTCAGACTCTGCTTATGTTATAAATGCTTTAAGAGTCTTGGAGGCTGCAGGGCCGATAAAACAGGCCTCTCCTGTGGGATATTTGTTTTATGGCTTACAACGATTGCTTTGGCAACGACAACACCCTTTCTATCCCTTACATATTCGCGCCCATACTGGTCTGCCTGGCCCTTTAAGCGAAGGCAATGATATTGTTGATTGCTATACACGTCAAGATTGGATTTTTTTTTTAGTTCAAATTTGGATAGAGCAAAAACTTTTCATAATAACTTTCATGTTAACTCAAAAGCTTTACAAAAACAATTTCAACTTTCCCGTGCGGATGCCCGACAAATAGTTTTAGATTGCCCTCATTGTGTAATTTATCACCACTTACCTAGTGTTGGTGTTAATCCTCGAGGCCTTTTGCCTCTTAAAATATGGCAAATGGATGTTACTCATGTACCTGAATTTGGACACCAGAAATTCGTACACGTTTCTGTAGACACATGCTCTGGCATTATATATGCCTCCCCTATGACTGGAGAAAAGGCACATCAGGTTATGACCCACTGCCTAGAGGCGTGGGCAGCTTGGGGCAAACCAAAACAGCTCAAAACTGATAATGGTCCTGCATATGCAGGAAATCAATTTTTCTCCTTTTGCAAAGCAATGGATGTTCAACCTCTTCATGGGTTGCCCTATAACCCTCAAGGTCAAGGCATCGTAGAACGTGCACATCTCATACTAAAGGAGACTTTACAAAAACAAAAAGGGGGAATTGGCCATGGCCGTACCCCTAAGGAAAGGCTTTCTCTTGCTTTATTCACTATTATTTTTTTAAATTTGGATGCTCAAGGCCTGTCTGCGGCAGACAGGCATAACAAGTCTCAAGGTCTAACAAAAGGAATGGTAAAATGGAAAGATATTTTGACAGGACTCTGGCGTGGGCCTGATCCCGTGCTAACGTGGGCACGAGGTTCTGTTTGTGTTTTTCCACAGGACCAACAGGATCCGGTTTGGGTACCTAACGACTCGTTAGGAGGGTCCAAGGAGAAGAAGCACAAGATGCAAGGGATGGTGATGATTCTTCTGATCGCCCTCACAATGATACAGTCTGTAAGACGAGTGCCGAGATGGGGGATCCTGTCCGTGTTCCCAAGACCAATGCCCTTATCTTTTAGGCAATTGGACTGGAGAGTTTGACAGCTGTGGATCATTTGATGGAGTGGGCGGGAATGGGCTCCCTTATTGGTATCCTGGCATTGGTGATCTTGCTGTGCCTGTGGTGCATATGCCGAATTAGGAGCTCGCAGCACAGGAGTATGGCTATTGTGGTCCAGGCTTTCACTGCCATTGAGGCCGGACAGTCCCCCTACGCGTGCCTTGCCACGTTAAAGGAATACCACAGGGTGCGAGGCAAACGCACTGCACTTGGGAATCACTCCCTGGCGTGAGCCCAAGAAGAGCATATTGGGTTGCAAGTGGGTTGATGCCCAAGATCCCACCTCTGCAAAAAGGCATCGGACGGGCCTGGTCATCACTGGGGAAGGCACCCCTCAGGTGAAGAGCAGTGCAAGGTCCTCTCATTAATGTTTTAGACAGAGGCCCAACCTCTACTCTTACCTGTTGCTTAATAAAGCAAAAAAGGGGGAGCTGTGGAGAGCTGGGGGAGCCGTGCCCAAAGACAGCGCGGCCGTAAGGCCCGGCCACAAAAGCAACATTGTAGCTCCTTGGTTCATGGCGCGGCTGCAACCCAAGATGGCGCTGTCTCCTGCCTTCCGTCTTCCCGGTGATGAGTGCTCTCTGTAAAAAACAACTCCTTATATGGCTTTGACTTGGCTCCTAGTTTGCTTCTGTGTTTGCAGCCCTATCGGTATATGCCACGTGGAGCTTCGGGATTGGCCATCCAGGAGGCTTATAACCGGAGCGCGGGGGTGGAGGGATAGAGAAGCAGGAAGAAGCGGGCAGAAGAAGCAGGAGAGAAGATGTTGTAAAAGGTCCTGAATAAACCGCCTGAAAGAAGAACCTATTGTCGTGTCATCCTTGCGGGTCGAGGCGGTCGCGACATGTAGAGACTATAAAAAATCAAGGAATCAATATAAGAAGGAGAAACCTATCACCTGGCATATTAAAATGGAAAAATGTGAGAATATAAAGAGATTGATTATTTCTGCCCTTCCAGAAAGGGGCCAACACAAACCAAGAAACATATCCTTCTCTATAAATGTGTACACATTTCCATGAGCTCCTGTCAGGAAAATGGAAGCCTTTTAGTGGTGAGCAAAAGAATTACTATTGGTTACAAATTCTGATTCTATGTTAGGATATTGTCCAATCACAAATACCTGGACAAAGTAATTTAATCCAAGATAGTCACTGAGAATTTTATAAACTCTTGATTTTAGAGGTACTGTAATTTCTCAATCAACAACAAATTCAGAGATATTTACCTCAGACCACTGTTTTTGTGAGGATCCATTTGGGGATACTTTTAAAGATTGTTTCTTGACATTCCAACTCCAGTCTTGCCATGAAGCAAAAGGCTCATTGAATCATTTTCCTTTGTATTAATCATGGGTGCCCCTTTTGCCCGAATGTTCTTAGAAAAAATTCCAAATATTCATAAATCCTAGAATGTCACTGAATAGAATACAACTTCAGTGATTATTTTCTGTTTCTTCATGAGTCACATTGTCATATCAAATTATATTTTCCCAGCACATTCAATTATTAGCATTTGTACTATCAGTAGGGTACTTTTATGAAGAAAATCAGTTGGAACCAACTTCATTTGTACAAAGTGTTTAATTATTTCAAAAGCCTAAGTTTTTCTCTATTACTTTCATTGAAAATGCTATTGAAAATATCTTGTATGCATTAGCCTCATTGCAGTATCCTCCACAATGCAGACAGATAAAAAAGGGTGCCTTAGTAGAAAAATTAGAATGAGGGTCAAATTGAATGCTGGTCAATAACAGGGAGAAATCCACCTACAGATCAAAGTATTGAATTTTAATTTAGTTGAAATGAATTCTACTTCATTGAAGAATAAGAAGTAGGGTATTAAGTTATACTTTGACTCATGTTGTATTGGAAGTCCGGAGATCCTGATTCTTACATGAGCTCTTGTCCTATCATAAGAATGATGAACATATCCACAAGAGACACAAAACGTCATCTTGGTTCCTGAGAAGATGGGAATCATTTCTATCTACTTCAAAAGGGGCTCTTGCTCTGCTTGAGGAGATATCAAGAACTCTCACCCCAACCTTTCTTTTTTCAGTTCCTAAGTGTCCATGCTTTTGGTTTTGCTCAGGGATGTTGCCAAAGTCTCCATTTAAAGAAATATAAAGAGGTCCAGAGGAAGATGATAGAGGAGAAGCTGAAGGCTAAACAAGCTGTCTCATAGAAATCTGTTTTAGTATTGCAATGAAAAGTGCTAAGTTAGAGTGTCACACAAAGTGTGTCATCATAGTACAGAGTATTTGGATAGAGAAGAAAAATCTAAGCAGCTTGATTAAGGAGACAGATCCGAGAATTTATTTGCATTGGTGACAGTAGCACTGACTGCTTCCATGGCTGCCATATCAATAGAGAAAGATCCTGGGACAAAATCAGCAGATTCTATTCAGCACCAGCAAGAACTGACAAGGAGCAGAAAATCTTCACCTTTGATAGTAACCGACAGCCCAGAAACCAAGGGATTGCTGTGAGTAACCCAAGGCATCCTCACTACTTTTCATGGAGCAATGGGGGGAAAGTAGCCTTTCCCCACCACTGGAAAAAAAAACCCATCTTTGATACTGACAAAAACCTTGCCAGAGTAGCTAGCTCGAAACTCAGACCTTGGAAGAAGACAATAGGAGCCATTGAATAGATCACAGGAACCTGGGCTGCCCTTCTCATCACCACCTAGGGTAAAGTTGTCCTTCCCAGGCAGAGGAAGCTCCTCCCATGGAGCACTGACTTTCTCAACTGGGTAAACAGAGTCAGAGAATGCCCTTCCTCACTGTAGCCTAGCCAGCAGACCCAGCAGCAGAAGGGGTTAAAAAAAAACTGTTAAAAACACAATAGACACAAACTCTGAGATTGGCTCCAGTCTGGGTTCTATGAGTGTTTCAGGGCTATCCCCTTACGGGCGCCTTTTGTTGATAGGTTTCAATCCTATCGACAACCTAGCCTCAACACAGCAACTCCAAGAGAGAAGAAACAGCCATCTCCCTCTTTTGTGATACTCAAAACTGATCTCTCTCCCACTAAACTTACCTGGGAGGAGAACTATAACATCCTGGGTTAGGCAGAGCTTCTCTCTGCCTGCTCAAACAAACTAACTTAGAAACAAGTAAAACCACTGGAAAATGAAGCACCACAATCAAATCAGAGACTCCACCAAGAGACTGGTCATGCATACAGGGGAGATACAAGATCCCCTACCAACCAAAATAAGTCAAAGAGTGTTTTTCTACATATTTCTTTATTTTTTAAAAATGTTTTCTATTTCTTCCCCCCCCCAGAATTATTACTTTATGTGTGATTTTTTTTTTAAACTCTTTTTACTCTTTTCCCTTTTGGTCTTATTTTTTGTATGTGATTTAACTGCTGTTATTCTCTCCCCCAGAGAGAATAGCCATCATCGATGATTAGACCACATCCTTCATTCTGTGCATGATTAATTCAGAAATTGATTACTCAATTCACAAACTCTTTGGCATCCAGCCTTTAGTAATAGCATTATGTTTTCATAATTACATATTTTCTAACTGCTTCATATTTTTTTCATTTTTCCTTATTATTGCTCTCCTCCTGTCCTCTATCATTTTCTTCAATCATTATTTCTTTATAATTACATAAATTTTAAGTGTTTTTTTTCTTAAATTTGTATTTTTTTATTTTTTCTTGTTTGTTTTTCTCTCTCATCCTTTCATTCTATCCATTTCCTCTCTGAAATTAGTAGTTGGTTAAATTCCCTCTTTCCTTTTACCTCCCCATATTTCTCTAATCTTATTTGCTCCCCTCAATTATTCCTAAATCTATTAATTTCTGGTCTGCTGTCTACCTCTTTAACAGTCTTAGTCCATTAATCCATACTTGTTTGATGTCGAATTAGATTGAATCTATTGAACTAGATTGTATCTGTACTCATTTTGACTGTGTCAATCAAAAGGATTCTGGTTGGTGCTTGCCTTGAAATAGTTCTGTAGCATGAAATTGGTTTTTCTTTCATATCAAATGGGCAGAACCACCCAAAGAAGCACAAGTAAAATGTCAATTTTAGGTATCTCAAATCCTGTACATGACAATCAGGTGACAGAGCAGGGAATAAATAATCGAGAGAAAGTTTCCCATAATGCTCTACAAACACTAGTGGAAAACATGGTAAATGAAAAGATTGACAACCTGCAAAGGACTCTGTGTGAATGTGAAACTGAGCAAGATGAGGCTAGATGAGGCAAAATTAATACAAGAATTTCATGAGTGTCAGGGAGCTAATCAAAGATTAATACAGGAATTGCATGTGAGATGTATGAGAATAGATTAAAATCAATGTAGGAATTCATGGAATCCACAGACAGCTGAAGGAATCCAGAGAAGAGACAAAGGGGAATGCTGAACGGAGCCCATTGGAAGGTAAGGGAATCCTATAAAACAACAAATCAACTAAGAGATTTGAGAATGATCATTGACCATCAAATTAAGGAAGTAAAGAAGCCCATAAAATATATACAACAAAGCTCCAACAAAGAATTTGAAGCCATCAAAGCCAATTAATTAGAAGGAAAGGAAATAGAACACAAAGTAGAAAATCTTAACAGTAGGTTAGACCATGCAGAAGATCGAATCTCTGGGATTGAAGACAGCCTAGATATTATAAAGAACAGACAATTATTCAAGACAAATCCAAGAAATGTGACAAACATTTAGATGACACCATTAGAAGGCCTAATTTGAGGATAATGTGTGTAGAGGAGCACCTAGGGACATAAGTTAATGGTCTAGGAAACTTATTTGACAATATCCCAGCAGAAAACTTCCCAAACATGCAAAATGATAGGCCTATTCAAATACAAGAACTTTTATGAGCATTGAGATTTTTTTGGGGGGGGTGTCTGGTCGTGGGGCCTGAACTCTGGCCCTGGGTGCTGTCTCTCAGCTCTTCAGCTCAAGGCTAGCGCTCTACCACTTGCGCACCACTTCTGGCTTTTTTCTTTTTGCTTATGTGGTGCTGAGGGATCAAACCCAGGGCCTCAGGCATGCAAGGCAAGTGCTCTACCACTGAGCTAACTTCCCAGCCCCTTACAAGAACTTTTAGATCCTCAAATAGACCAGACCAAAACAGGATATCCCACAGTCACATTATAATCAATTCAAATGGAGAAAAGGATCCCTAAAGCTCTCAAGGAAAAAAAAAAGATCAATCTCCTATAAAGGAAAAACCATTTAGAATAACCTCAGCAGTGACAATTAAAGGAAGAAGAGCCTCGAATTATGTATGCCATACTCTAAAGACAAATAACTATCAACCAAGAATACTGGACCTAGGTAAACTCCTTCATAATGGAAGGTCAAATAAAAGTTTCCATAGCGAAGAAAAATTGAAACAATATATCTCAAACTAACCAGCCCTAGAAAAGAGAGTTAAAGATGTCCTACACATAAAACACCAACAAGACCACAATGAAGTCCAAGAAACTGCACCCCAAAAGAGAATCAATGAATCATAGAAAGAACCTAGTTGTCACAGCACCCAAGAAGGTGGATAACATGGCAGGAACCACCAAATATCTCTCAGTCCAAACTCTCAATATCAATGAATATAACTCTCCAATTAAGTGACATAGACTGCCCAGTTGGAATGAAAGCAAGATTCTTTTATCTGCTGCCTTCAAGAGGCACAGCTTGCCCATAAAAACAACTATGTTCTGATAGTGAAAGGCTGGAATAAAATCTACCAAGCCAATGGCCCCGATATAAAGGCTGGAGTTGTGACCCTAATAGATAAAATAGACTTCAAATTAAAATTCACAAGAAGAGATAAAGAAGGTCACTTTTTACAAATTAAGGAATCTCTCAATTTTAAATGTCTATTCACCAAACAACAAAGCTCCCAAATTTATGCAAGAAAAAAGACTTTCCCTCAAATCTCACATGAATCCAAAGACATTAATTGTTTGGGATTTTAACACACCACTATGCCCAGTGAACAGATCAACCCAGCAAAACCTCAGTAGAGAAACCTCAAATCTAAATAACTGCATAGACGAACTAGACTTAACAGACATTTAATGAATATTTCACCAAGCAACATCAGAATATACGCTCTTCTCAGCAGTAAATGAACATTCTCCAAAATACACCATATTTTAGATCACAAAGAAGATTTGCCAAATTCAGAAACATGGAAATTATACCCCGCATTCTCTCAGAACAAAGGGTCATAAAATTAGAGTTCTACGCCAAAAGCCACTAAAGAAGCTTTGTAACACATGGAAACAGGACAACACATCAGTTGGTCATGAAAGAGATTAGAAAGGAAATTCAAATGTTCATGATATTTAACAAAAAGAACAAACAAATTACCAGCCGTGTTGGTACACAGCAAAGTCAGTACTCATAGGCAAATTTCTAGTTCTGAGTTCCTACATAAACTGGAGATTTGTGAAAACAAATATTTAATGAGACATCTGAGCTTCCTTAAAAATGAGCAGTAATATAAACAACAATCCAGTAGGTGAAAACAAATAATTAAAATTAAATGAGAATTGAATGAATTACAATACAAAAAATAGAAAGAGTAAACAAAACAGAGTTGGTTCTTCAAAAAAATTAACAAAATTGACAGAATCTTAGCAGTTCTTATCAGAAAAAGAAGAGAACATAGCCAAATAAAGAAAATCAGAGATGAGACTGGAAACAACCACAGAAACAACCAAGATATAGAACATTATAAGGGAATACTTCTCAAACATTTGTGCTAATAAGTTTGAGATTCGACGATGATTTCCTATCAAATGTCAACCGAAACTTAACTAAGATGAGTTACACCCACTTAACAGACCTATATCAAGCATGGAAATAGATATAGAAATGAGGCCTCCTATGGAAGTAAAGCCCAGGACCTGATATATTTACAATGGAATTCTACAAGTTTCAAAGCAGAACACACACCAATATTCCTCTATTTCTTCAATGAAATTGAAAGTGAAACTTTATTACCAAATTCTTCCTATGAAGCCACTGTAAACCTCATCCAAAACCAAGTAGGGACTCATCAAACAAAGAGAACAATGGACACCTTTCTTTGATGATAATGGATGCAAAACTTCTCAAAATTTTGGCCAATAGACTTCAACATCTCATTAAAAAATCATATGCCACAATCAAACAGGATTGATTTCACGGATGCATATATGGTTCGATATACACTAATTAATATAACTCATCAAATCAGTAAGAGCAAGAATAAGAACCTCATGATTATCTCAATAGATGAAAATAAGCATTTAACAAAATGCAATACCTTTATGATGAAGACTCTGGAAAAACTAGGAATCCATGAAACACTTCTCAATAAAATAAAAGCTGTATCTGACAAAAATACAGCCAGCATTGTACTTAATGGTAAAAGCTAAAACCATTACCTCTAAACTCAGGTACAAGACAAGGATGTCCACTATCTCCACTTCTCTTCAATTTACTATTAGAATGCCTAGCTACAGCAATAAGACAAGATGCAAACATGTAGGTGATCCAAATAGAGAAAGTCGAAGTAAAATTCTCCCTCTGCAGATGACAAGATCTTCTATTTAAAGAATCCCATGGACTCCACTCCCAAATTACTCGAGCTGATTTTAAACTTTGGCAAAGTAACAGGGTATAAAATAAATCCTCAAAAATCAATGGCTTTTCTGTATGCCAACAAAGAGAAGAATGCTACTGAAATCACAAAAGCAACTCCTGTTCTAATAGCCCAACCAAAAAAAAAAATACCTATGTTAACTAAAGAAGTGAAGGACCTCTATGATGAAAAGTATAAAAACACAAAAAAGGAAATTAAAGCAGAACTTATGGAGTGGACGAATCTCCCATACTCTTGGATTGGGAGTATCCAAATTGTGAAAATGGCAATACTTCCAAAGGCTATCTACAATTTCATTCTTCAATGAAATAGAAGAAGCAATCAAAAAATTCATATGGAACAATAAAAGACACTGAATAGCAAAAACAATCCTTAACAGAAAGAACAATGCTGGAGCAATATGAATACCAAAAGCAAACTCTAATCCAAAGAGATAGTAATCAACATAGCTTGGTATTGTCAGAAAAGGCCTGAGGACAAATCAAATAGAAATGAAGATGCAGAAATGAACCCACAAACACATAGCCTCCTAATGTTCAATAAGTGAGCTAAAAAAATAGAATGGAAGAAACACAGCCTCTTCAGTTAATGGTGATGGCAAAATTGGTTTTCCCCTGTAGAAAAGTAAACCTAGATCCTTACATATCACCCTGGACCAGAATCAACTCCAAATGGATCAAAGACCTTGAAGTCAATGTAGACAACCTGAAAACAATACAGGAAGGAAAATAAGAAAAATCTAGTATTGCTTGACACAGGCCAAAATTTTCTTCATAGAGACCCAGAAATAACAAATCAAAGAAAGGTTGGACAAATGGGATGGCATGAAACTGCAGAGTTTTTGCATGTCAAAGGACATAGCTAGCAAGATCAATAGAAAGCCCATAGATTGGGAGAGGATCTTTACAAGCCATAAAATGGACAAGGGTCTCATATCTAAAATATACTTTGAACTCAAAAACTTAAATTCCCCAAAAACAAATCCTCAAAGAAAGCATTGCTCTATAAATAAGTGGACTAAAGACTTAAAGAGAAGCTTCTGTGAAGAGGAAATAAGAATTGCCAATAGATACATGAAGAAATGTTCTATTTCTCTATCCAAAACAAGAAATGCAAATCAAAGCAACATTTAAATTCCACTTCACCCCAGTTAGAATAGCTATAATTTAAGAACTCTAAAAACAACAGATGCTGGAGGGGATGTAGCCAAAAGGGAATCCTACTGCCTTGTTGGTGGGAATGTAAACTTGAGATATACAAGACAAAATGTTCTAAATGAACTTTACAACTTGTGGCAAGGAAAGAAGTAGGAGTTGGGGTACATCTCTGTTGTCCATAGCTTGGATTTCATCTCACTTACTATCATTTCATATGATCATATGTTCATAACTTTTGAGCTTTTAAACTAATCTCATAAAATTATCCTATGTGTATACTAATTATGGGAAATAAGGGAAACCATAGGACCTAACTTTCTTTTGGACTGGGTTACATCACTTAGTATGATGTTGAAGAGTGTCATTCTTTCGGTTGGAGCTATAGAATTCCAATATCTATATATCTGTATGCATGTGTATATATAATATATATATATATACATTATATACACATATATAGTGTATATATGCACATAATATATATATATATATATATATATATGTGCCATATTTTCTTGATCCTTTCATCTACTGAGGGGCATCTGTGTTGGTTATATATATTTGCTACTGTGAATAATGCTGTAGTAAGCATCGTTGTGCGGGAAACTTTACTATGGCCTTGTTAATGATCATGTAGTTCAATGCTCATAAGTAATACTACTGAATCACAGGAGATCTCTATGTGTAATCTTTTGAGGAAGCTGTCTACGGCTTTCCATGGTGTTTGAACAAGTTTATAATCACACCATCAGTACAGTAGGGTTCCTTTTTGGTCATATGACTCCCATTACATCTGTCGTTATTAGATTTTTTTTTTTGGTCTGTTGTGGGGGCTTGAACTCTGGACTTGGGCACTGTCCCTGCGCTTTTCAGCTCAGCTCAATGCAAGCACACTACCCCTTGAGCCATAGGGCCACTTCCACTTTTCTAGTGGTTTATTGGAGATAAGAGTCTTATGGACTTTCCTGCCTGGGCTTGCTTTGAACCTCGGTCCTCAGATTTCAGCTTCCTGAGTAGCTAATATTACAGGGGCAAACCACCGGGGCCCGGTTTAGATTTCTTTACTATAGTCATTCTAACTAGAATAAGGTGTATTCTTAATATACTTTTTATTTAACCTTTCTTTCATGGCCAGTGAAGTTGAACATCTCTTCAGGTGTTTACTGGCTATTCTTATTTCCTCTTTACTTCTCTTTAAGTCCTCAGCCCACTTTTTGATGAGGAATTTGGATCTTTAAGGATTTGTTTTGGAGGATTTAATTTTTTGATTTTTAAGTATATTTAATATATATAAGGGCCATGTCTGTTGTACAGATAGTGGATATATTCTCCCAGTCTGTGGGCTTTGTATTGATCTTACTAACTAGGTCCTTCGACTTGCATAAGTTCTGTAGGGTCTTCCAATAAAACTTGTCCAACCATTCTTTGATTTATCATGTTTCTGGGTCCTTTTGAAGAAAATTTCTGCCTGTGCCAAGGAGCCACAAACTTTTTCCTGTTCTTTCCTGCAATGTTTTTAAGGTATCTGCTTTGACTTCGAGGTCTTTGATACATTTGGATTTGATTTTGCTGCAGGGTGATACATTAGGTTATAATTTTACATTAGGTCCTAATTATAGTTTTCTACATGTCTTTAACAAATTTTTACAACACCGTTTACAAAAGAGACTATCTTTCTTCCATTCTATGTTTTTGGCTCCTTTACTGAAGATTAACTTACTATTGGTCTGTGGGTCTATTTCTGGGTCTTCAGATTTATTCCAATGGTCTTCCCTTCCCCAAACCCCAACCATGTCCTAGTTCAGTCCCAACATGTGTTCTCTTTTTTGGTTCTTTTTCCTCAATTCGAGTGACTATTGCAATCTAAAGCCTTTGTACTCAACTTACTTAAGGAACACATGAAATAGAATGACTCTCTAACAAAACTTGACAGTACTCTATTCATATCAAAAATTTTCTTAAAAGATTTTGTATTACAGTGTGCATCCTTTTTTGTGAGCATATACATTCAAATGAAATTTCCATAGGCTATCATATTCTTTAATGCTTTCTTTTGTATTAAAAGGTAATTGGTAAATTGAAGAATACTATCCATTGCTAAAACTTACTCTAGATACAAGAATACAATGATTTTTTTATACACAGCCACGCATACATGTATTGCAAAAATTTTATCCAAGATTCCTATCCCTGACTATAAAATACCTATGAACTTCTTGTGAGAAAAAAAAAGTAACTTGGTTTTAGCCTTAAAGTAATTATGAGGAATCGTTTTCAGTGTCCCTGCAAGTAAGAAGTGTACCTTTTCAAAGAATTGTTCAGATTTATTGTTTCAAAGAATTTTTCAGATTTCATGGACAAGAAAAATAACTTATCTGGTCTTAGTCACCATCTATTAATTTATTAAAATAGTTCTGGAAATGAGAATTTTTTTCAAAATCAAGGCTACCTTTTAGACTGGAGAGGGTTTTCCAATTAAACATGACAAACAATATTTATGTAGTTTCTGTGTGAAATATTTTAACATACATTATGTAATCTGGAAATAAGTGAAGAGGATAATCATAGGGATTGCTATCGATAACAGAATTTGTAAATAGCACTTGGCTAATTACACTAAAACTCTTTTGTGACAAATATTTGGTCTAGTCATTCCATTTCAAAATCTTTTGATAATAAATAGAAATTATCATGGCAAACAAAATTTTTCTGTAATTACACAGTCACAGTTCAATCCAAACTATGGCTTGTAGTTTTAAGGGAAGAAGTATACTTTTTAGTTATTGTATAGTGTTTCTATTTGTTTTACAGAAATTAATGAGTTCCTGATGAAAACTGAATTTCTACTGCCTGTTGTGACAGTATTTTATTTTGACCCTAAATTCTGGGGCTAACATGTAGTCAACCATAATGCCTAGGAGAAATACAGATACTCATTTAAGTGCAAGGTGAGATTTAAGCTCAGGTATTACACTATCGTATTTTACTTTGAGCAAGATAGAAAAAAGTATATTGAAGACACTGAACTATTGCCATAAAATAATTAGGTAAATAGAAAAATAATTATAAAGAAATGGTTTTAAAGCCTCAAGGAGAAAAGAAAAAAACATATACCACTTTTGGAACTGTTTTGTTCACTTTGGTTCAAATTGCCACATTTCTTGTAACAGAAGAGATAGGATTTTAAAGATTTGCACTTGCAAGGAAGACAGTATTGATCAAATTCTTTGATGTGTAAACAGGACAGAAAAAGGTGTCAACATTGAAGTGAAATTTATGCGTGATAGAATGGAAAAATGAATGAGATATTTTACTGAACTGAATCATTCTATGAGAAAGAACATTAGTATATTACCAAGAAGTGTTGACTGCACCATCAGAGAAATAGTACATCCAGCATTTGTAAAGGTCTAAAAGGCCTACGTTATTGTAGGATTTGTATCACAAATGAAGCTTACCTAAACCCCCTCTTTAGACTTTGGTTCTATCGAAATGATTATATGCTTCTTGGTTGTATTCCATGGAAGTCATTGGTGAATATTGAGAGAGAGAGAGAGCACACACAGCCAAATTGATAGAAATATCGCTTAATTCTATGCAACCAATTTCTCATACAGAAAAACATTTGAGCATTTTATATTCTGATGAGTAAAGTTGTAGAACATTTCTGGATTCTGGATGACAGCGTTAAATTACTGAAAATTATTCCACAAAATTCTGGATCACCCACTGTGACCCGATAGACCCATGAAGGTGCCATTATCAGGATCAGGTCATTTATATAAATTATACAATGGTCTTATAACTTGATTAATAGCTAAGAAGTATGATTTAATTAGTCCTTAGGAAAGATTTAAAGTAAAACTGTGAGGAAAATGAGGGAATATTGAAATTCATATAGAGAGATTTCAACTGCAGTTCAATAGGTAGAAAATATCTTGGCTTAAGGATTGCTTGGAATTATACTAAATACAATAAAGATCACAACACACTTAATTTGTCAGAAGCCAAAGCACTGAATTTTAGAGAAATGGAGGACAATGTATGTTATTTACATCCAAGAGAGAAATGAAGAACAGAATCTAGTACATGCTAGAAGATTGAAATTAATTAAACCTTTTGGATATGTAGCAAAATAAACTAGACTCACCAAGCAGAGCAGGTAACCTTACCCTCTGGAGAAAGAAGGGCTAATATCAAGTAGGCATGTCCATTGCAGTGGTCCCGTGCCTTCAGTGTACCTTCTAGATGGGGCTAAAATTACTCTATTATTGACATAACCATAATTTCTTTGTCAAGATCACTGTTTATTTAACACCACCCTATTATGACACGTGAATGGCTCCCTGAAGAAACAAATTTCAAAAGTGACTATCCCACAGTGTGTCTTACCTTTTTCCTTTTATACTTACTGAGAACAGAGTTGATGGTCAGTAGAATTGAAGTCTTGGTAGAATTCTTACCCTTTTTAACTCACATATATACAGATCCTATTCCTTATATCTATTTACTTGTGACTACCCATCACCGAGGTTTCATTTGTGCACTCATTGCATGTGCACTTTTTTTCCTTCTTGATGCCAGTGTGCATACCAATAGGAAATTGGAAATTTGTACATTATATATTAGGGCTCAATCAGAGTGATTCTAGGGCAGTAGAAGGCCCGTGTTCAGAATGACCCTTCAAAATTCCCGTTTGCCTATTGAGGACATGTACTCATTTGATGAAACCTTTACCACTATAATGTCATTTATCTAAATTTTACCATATTCTTTCACCTGACTTAAGAGCCATCAGGAATTAATTCAAGGTTTTTTAAGGAGGACTAGAAGGATTAAAGTGGAGAGAGTGAGCGGAAGTAAATTTTGTGAAATAAGTTTTGTCCAGCCTTGACTACAAGTAATTGCTTACAAATTAATTGTCCTAAAAAGGGCAAACTAGGTGAGAAATGTTTTCCTGTATAGATAGGAAATAGGCTGTAGGAACTGTGTGTAACATTATAACAAACAGGTAAATGATAACATACTTTTAGAGGTAAATCTGTTCTTGTAATGTATTGGTTAAAAATGAAAACTCTTTCTTCTAAAAGAAGCTTACTTACGTGAACGAATCGAGTGCAGCTCAAAAGAATAATTTCCTACCTTAATGTTTGCTGTACATATTTATGAAATTTTTAATTTCCCTTCCTAACTGATATTTTGGTTTCCTCTGCACGTGGAAGCAATATGGAAGTTTGAAGGAAAATTTCAATGCAAACATTCACTTCCGATGATGCAAAATTTCTTCGGTGTTGTTTAAATACTTGAGGATGATTTGAAAGTTACTGTTCTTGTATTGTATTCTCAAAGATTAAGAAGAGCCAAGCGCTTTACTCATCCATGTAATCCTAGCTAATCAGGAGGCTGAGACCTGGGGATCATGGTTCAAAGCCAGCCAAGGCAGGAAATTCTATAGGTACTGTTTTCTCCATTTAAAACCAGAAAACCGAAAGTGGCCTTGTAGCTCAAGTGGCAGAACTTCAAGTCTTTACCTGAAAAGAAAAGGGATAGCTTCCAAACACAGAGTACCAGCCCCACGACAGATAAGTGAATACAAAAAAGATCACGAAGAAAAGCATTCACAATATTTCTCTGTAACATTAAAAACTTTACAAATATGTTAGATTGAAGTGCTTCAAAATACTCATTGCCTTATGATGAGAAGCCAAATTTCAACCCAATTATATGGAGAGCTTTGCCAAATTACAGAGTTCAAAATCGATCCATTCAAAATTTTCCTTCAAGAATTCTAAAACAAATATTACACATTTGTTTCCATATAAATGAGAATTTGTGAGGTTAATGAAGTACATATACCGAGATTCTGACCAGTATGCTATATACTATAGAGTCTTCCATGAATCACTTGTTGAGAGCAATATTTATTATTATACAAAGAAATCTTTGGGGATATTGAGACTCCAAGATGGAGTATGTAATTCTCTCTCTTCTGAAAATACCAAGTGCCCATTAATTAGCAGGTTCTTCATTGAAGAAAAAACAACTGAGGAAAGGTCTAGTTCCTAACTTGTTAGTGGAAGTGGAACCGTCAAAATACTTACATTTGGCTGAGAATTATATGTCCCCTTTCATTTATTATTGCTGTAGAACATAACACAAATGGGAGAAAAGTATAATGATATTTGATCCCTCATACAAATTTCCCATCAACTACTGTGTTCCAAACACAAGAATTGGCAGGTAAATTTTACAGGTTTTGTAACCAATTAATTTTGCAAGGTATGTTTTTGGGCGGTGGGTCCTGGGGCTTGAACTCTGGGCCTGGGCGCTGTCTTTACACTCTTCATTTGAAGGTGAGTGCTCTACCGCTTGAGCCACAGCACCATTTATGGTTTTCGAGTAGATTATTGGAGATAAGAGTCTCACGGACTTTTCTGCCTGGGCTGGCTTTGAACTGCGATCCTCAGACCTAAGCTTCCTGAGTACTACGATTACATGCATGAGCCACCAGCACCCAGCTGCAGGCTATTTTTTAAGATAGAAGATTCGAATGTTTCTCAATATTTCTCATGGGTTATCTAATCTGCAGAAGGATTCTGTGACTTCTTTGCAATGTCTGTGGCATGTCAAAAACATATTCTTCCATTTATACATAAAATATCCACTAAAAATTATTTGTTTTGGGGAGAAATGTACACTTTATAGAGATACCATACTTTTGTACAGAGAATCTGACATTTATGAGGAAAGAACACATGCATCATTTGAGAATTTCCTGTTATATTTCTGAAATATTCAAACAAAATTAAGCTGTAACTTTCGATTATAATTCATGACTCTTTCATGAAACCATATCTGATTAGTCTAACGTTGTTTTTAGCTTGTGAGTAATTGGCCCCACATATTATGATGCCAACTATCATTTTGTAGTTGATTTGGCATTCCTTGTCCACAGCAGCCCTACAACTAAATGAAATAGCTTTTACAGCATATTTTACTAAGGCGTACCTTGCCAAAAAATTTATTAGAGGTTTGGATTCCTATTTAATCAGTAGAGTTGAAGTATTTTACCACAGAAGTGTAAGTGTCATGTGCAAAAATGTTGCTTATGTTTATGATAGATGTGGAAAGCTGTGTGGTTTTGATTACATACATATTTGGGCTCCAAGATTTCTCCTACCTTGTAATTTCAACAATAATCAGGATTTGTACAGAAATACTTGAATAAAAATGATTTCAACATTGATTCATAAATGATTCCTTGGAACTTGGAGATTCAGGGAAACCTGTGTCTTTTCGATTGATGTAGTGATATAAAGAGAACAGAACTATGACCACATGTCTGTATATGCACTACATAGCCATTGACATAAGTATCTATGTGTAAGCTTTTCAGTTAAGAAAAGTGTATTTATAAATATTCTTCTTATTAATTTAATCTCATTGTCAAGGTGAGCCAGTTAGTGAGTAATTTTCTGGTCATATGATCTTACCCACTCTCATTTTTCTAACAATTTTTCTTCTACTTCAAATCTCCATTCCCCTCCCACAAGTGAGGATTGCAGTTGCATTGATTGAGACTTTATTCTTTGTTTCAGATTTTGTTGTTCCTTTCCCTTCCCTTATTTAGTTTACTGTACATGTAATTCACTGGTTATGAAAATCAAGTAGAATGACAACATTGGATAAGACATAGGAAAATAAAGGAAAAATAAGAAAAAGCTTCACATTTTACATTTCAAAATGTAGAAACAAAGAGATACAAATTGTTTCCGTAACTTTGAGCCTTTTTGCTTAACCTAATCTTCTATGATTATATGTATATAGGTATTGAGGAATAGTCATCCTGTCTTAGGACTAAAGTGGACATATACCAATATTTACTAATTAGAGCTTATATTTTTTGGGTCTTTCCATTTCCTTCCCAATGGGATATGTTGCTGTTTCCACAGCAGTATCAGGGAAGTTGATATCTGGTTTAGGCAGGAAGGGACTACGCCATGCAGGTATATATAAAGTTTATTGAAACATCACATGCTTATATATACCACACAAGCAGGAGAAGTAAATCTTCAGTTAAGGGGCAGAGTAAATCCTAAACAGTTTTTTGGGAGCACAATTTAGACTTTAACTTTAAGTTAGTATGCAGGAAAAGGTAATCCTTGTCAACAAATATGGATTAGTTCCAGTAAAAGTAGATAATGCACAGGTGAGTACACAAAGGACATCTCTATTCATTGTTCTATGAAGTTAACTAGGAGAAACACAAATGACACTTCCCGCAAACACTCACCTAAGTCTGGCACTAGGCACAGGACTGTTGCACCATGTGGAGGAAGGGGTATCCTTCTCTGTCCCCCAGAGTAATGCATGCAAGCATTCACCCTGTGAGCACACAGAAGCTCAGATGGGGTTACGTGGGTTCATGGCTTTGACAGGATGATATCATTTTTTCTTCTGGAAACCTAGAATTCCATTGTGCATTTACACCACATTTTCTTGATCCATTAATCTACTCACAGGCATCTGGGGTGGTACATATTTTTCTGTGGTAAATAATGCTGCAATGAACATTACTTTGCATTCTAATGGGATGAGGTGGAATATCAATGTTGACTTGATTTGCATCGATTTTATTGTCAGAGATGTTGAGCAATTCTTTATATATTTGTCCACTATCAATTCCCCATCAGTGCAGTCTCTCTTTAAATATTTAACCTTCTTATCATAGAGTGGATTATCATTTGGAATTTGGGGGTGAATTTAATTTTTGAATTTGCAAAATATTCAGCTCTAACATCTTTTTCTGTTTCATGGCTAGTAAAGATATTTCTCCCATACTATTGGCTTCCTATTTCCCTTCTTAGCCATGTCCTTCACGATGCAAAAACTCTGCAGGTTCCTGGAATCCCATTTATACAACCTTATTTGACTTCATGCATTCATGTGTCTGTAATAACAAAATTTCAACCTGTTATAAGGAACCCTAATATTTCTCCTATTTTTCCACTAATAATCTCAGCATATCTTCCTTTACCCCGAAGTCTTTGATTCATTTGTAATTGATTGTAGTACAGGGTGATATCAAAGGGTCTAATGTTAATTTTTAACTTTGACGTAACTATTTATTGAATATTGCTTCTTCATATTTCTGTGGTGTTTTTCCTGTTTAAATATCAACTGACCTAGTGATGTCACATAATTTTTTCCTCTAAAACAGGCACTTAAAATGTAGGTACCATGGTTTCTCTTATTGTAATAAGGTACATGACCAGTTTCACCCTAAAAATTATTGCAATAGTTTATGGACATATGAAAAATGGAAGATTCAGCTAAGCAAAATGATCTCCAAGATAAGGAGACATGAAGGTTATCAATATTTGTGTTTTGTTAAAATACTAGCAGAAGCTGTTTGTTGTATTCTTGTTTTTTTCTTCATTTCCCCATGGTATTTTCTTTTTGCCACTGTATTTGATTTTGTTAGTCTGTGGTTTGTATACACATTAATCTGAATTAAGGCAGAGAAGGGGAACAACAAAACCTTGAGACAGAGGACATAGGGTGAACCAATACCCCAATGTTCCTCACAACACAACATGTAAGAAATGAAATTGACATCTAAGCAGGGATTTGAGACAGAATAATGTGTAAGAAAAATGATAGTTTAACATGTGACAAAAAATCAACTCACTGCCTTATATACATATTTGTAAGATTAACCTAAAAAGGAGAGTATTGATACTTACACGTAAGTTTCTTAAGTTTCATAATTTTACACATGACTCTGTATGTAGATTTATTTGTTCCATATACTGACATGTGGAGATAGTTCTGTTCTCTTTACATCACTAGATGTGGAGAAAGGAAGGAGATTTCCCTCAGCACACAAATTCTCAAACATCCTTCACAAGTTAATATTGAATTCAATTCTGCAGGTAATACTAAATGCATTTGAAATTTCAAAGTTTGAGGAATCTGTTGCTCTAATATGCCCATAATCATAAACACTCCTATTTTAACACTAATAATAAATATAGATGGGCAACATTCTCAAATCTTTAACTTCCTCATCGGTACCTAAATAATTCAAATTTATTGATTGCATACAATCATACCAATAATTTTTGACGTTTGATCTTCCTACAATAAGCTTCAAAGACTATTCCATTGTTCATCAGGATTATTGTGGAGAACAGTGCCAAATCATATATAAATATGTGGGAGCATATGTGGGGTAAATTATACACAAGTGTATACGAATATAGAGTCATTGAATATGGTTTCCTGAAAGTGTCTGTGTTACACACAACAGTTACAGTCCACTCTTCTTTCAACATTATAAAAATTATATTGAGAAGTTATCAAATGATGCATAAACTCTTTTCCTATAAAGGTGAGATTTTCGGCAGAAAACTATCCTATCATCAAAAAATACATGTTTTCAAAAAATTTTTGCATGATATTTTGGGTCTACATAAAAAAAAGTGTTTTTTTACCCTTCCAGAGGAATAGGAAAGGTGTCACAGTGTTCTTCTGCATAGGAGATTACAGATGGAAATCATTTATATAGAGGAGAATCTTCATGAGTACAAAATATATTTCAGCAGTTTTGGTTAAAAAAAACCTGCCGAAAGTTTACTGGCCGTTCTGTATAAAACAGATTGATTGATGTAAAATTGTATGAGGGATCAAATATCATTGCACTGTAAGTATACATTTATTAGGCTCTACAAGTATAAGAAGAAATGAAATAGAAGATGATATTCACAGGAAAACAAGTACAGTGAAATATGAAGTTTGACTTGTTCTCTAGAGGAAAATAGAAACACATTTCAACGTGATGATTGAAGTTTCCATACTCAATCTTACTATGTGTATATGGAAACTGACAAGGTGAGTTCCAATAATGATATAAAAATGAGTTTATTTCTGGATTAAAGGAAAACTATGTATAATCCAATAAAATGAGATGGGTATGAAGCAGTAGAAATAAAAATGAATTCATTTGGGCGAGTGAGTGTCAGAATATATTAACTAAGGCAGCATATAGTAATAAAACTAACAAGCGCTTTGAACTCATATCGTTTCCCCAAAATGATTCCTGAAAAGAAGAGAAAACAATAGTATTTTACTTTTTGTGGAAAAGACAGAAAATGTATTTTGTATTCTGGCTATGAAACAAGAAACTTCACTGGTTGTGCAATATATGAGCATGAATTAGTAATAGCTATCCCAATTTATTTTTAAGAAATTTCATTGGGGCTCGGGGAAGATGGCAGAGAGAAGCTGGAATCTGAACAAGCTCTCCCATAGAAAGCAGTTTTAGAATTCCAGTGAACAGTCCTAAGCCAGAGAAGCAAACCAAGTGTGCCATCGCAGGACAGAGGGTTAGGCAAGAGAGGGGAAGTCAAGGCAAGGAGACACATCTGACTGCTTGCCAGAAGCCACAGCAGCAGCGGCAGTGGTCCCGGCCGAGAGTGCAGGGCACCATAACTGAGCCACAGAGAGTCCGGGATTAAGGAGCCAGATGCGCCGGGCAAGGGGATTCTACTCAACACCAGCAAGAACCGACAAGCAGTGGACATCTTCATCCTGCAGTTTGCAGACCAGAGACGACCCAGGAACCAAGACTCGGCATGAGTAGAAGCCCAATGTCCTCACTCCTTCTCAGGGAGCAGAGGAGGGAAAGCCACCCCTCCCCCCCAGCACCGGAGATCTCCATCTTGGATACCGACAAAGCTAGGAGGAGTTGTTAGCTCCAACTCAGGCCTTGGAATAAAATCAGTCATTTAGCAGGTCACAAGAACTTAATGGTGGCGTGACCTGCCAGACTCAGCTCCATCCCGGGAAAAGTCACCCAGCTCAGGCGCCAGCCATAGGAGTGGCTTTCTTCACAGGGTAATCAGAGCCAGAGGCTGCTCCTCCCTCTAGCAGCTTGGACAATCAATTGAAAATCAGTAATCAGAAACACTGAGAATGGCTCCAGGCTGGGCTCTGTGAGGTTTTCACAAAATAGCCCCAGGGAAAAGCTACTGTTTGTTGAAAGGCCTCAACTCTACCCAGAACCTAGCCTCATCACTGCATCCCCCGCTTTTGTGATTCTCAAAGCAGACCACCCTCCCATTAAACTAACCTGGGAGGGGGATCTCAAAATCTTGGGTAAAGCAGAGCATTTTTCTGCCTGTTCCAACAAACTGACTTAAGAAACCAATCAAGCCACAGTTCCTCAAGCAGACCAGTGACTCCAACAAGAGGCTGGTTACAGACACAAGGGAGATACAGGATTTTTCCCAACCCTCCCAAAAAAATCAAAGAACTTTTTTTTCTTCTTTTTTCTTTTCCTTTTTTTTTTTTGGTACCTTATATATAAAAAAAGATTTTTTTCTTTTCAAAAACTTTTATTAATCTTTAATTTTTGCCTTTTTTGAAAAAAAATTGTTTTCCAGTAACTTTTTTTTTCCTTTTATAATTTTTATTTTAGGGATATGTGAATGTGCGTTTTTCTTTCTATTCTTGTCTTCTTTCTCTTTTTTTTTTTTATAATTATCTTTTTGTTTTTTGTTTAGCTCTACTGAACTTCTGACGTTTTTATTCTCCCTTTCTTATCCTTTTCACCTTTTCCTCTCCTTTGTTCTTCTTTATATGACTTAACTCTTGTCCTGCACATCCTCAGACAAACCCGTAGTTAACTAGTAGAACCTATCCCCCATTGTGTACACACTTAATCCACAAATTTATTACTCAATTCAAAACCTCTGAGACTTAAATTCCTTAATAGCAGTACTACCTCTTTATACCTATATAATATTTTAAGCATTTTTTTAAGTTTTTCACAACTCCTCTATGTCCCTCCCCTTCTCTCAATATACTCACGTTCCTCTCTAAAGAGATTGTTTTTGAATCTCCATAATATCATTAATTTTTACTTGTCTATTTTTTCTGGTCTCTTTTCATTTCCCTTTCCCTTTCTTCTTTTTCTCTCTCTCTCTACTTGCATCCTACCCACCCTATTTCCTGCTTTGAGATTAGGACATAGTTAACTCTCCCTGTGCCTCCCCACAACAATCTATTCCTATTTTTTACTCACATATCTCCCTGACCCTAATAATTTCTGGTTTTCCAAATTCTTCTCTGTGGTTCGAAGCCCATTAACATATAGTTGTTTGATGTTGAATAGATGTATCTGTTGAACTAGATTGTATCTGTAGACTATTGACTGTCCAAATTCACACTTTGATTGATGGTTGCCTTAAGATAGTGTTCTAGCACAAAACTGGTGCTATTTTCATCTCAAATGGGCAGAGTAAGCGAAAAACATGAGAAAAATGGCCAATGCGGGTATCTCAAATCCCAATCTTGATAATCAGGGGACAGACCAGATAATGAATAATCCAGAGGAGAATTCCCAAATAGCTCTACAAACACTGCTGGCAAACGTGATGAATGAAAAGTTTGAAAACATACAAAGGACTCTGTATGAGCGTGATAGGGAGAGAGAAGAGGCAATCCAAAAGTTTATACAGGAATATCATAAGTGTGAGGAAGCTACTCAAAAACTGATATAGGACTTGGGTGAGCAACTTGAGAGTACTCAAAGAGAAAGGCAGGAATGGCATGAGCAGGCTGAGAACACTCAAAGAGAACTACAGGAATCCCACGAAGGGGAGGAAGCTAATCAAAGAGTAATACAGGAATTGAGAGAATAGGAAGAGAATACACAAAGATCACTAAAAGCATTCATGGAATCCATTAACAAAGAGCTGAAGGAAGTCAGGGAGACCACAAAGGGAATGATGAATAGAACCCAACAGGAGGAATGGGAGCCAAGGAATCCATAACCAATCAACTAAGTGATTTGAGAATAACCACTGAAAAACAAATTAAGGAAGTAAAGAAGTTCATACAAGATCTAAAACAAAGCTTCAACAAAGAATTTGAAGCCATCAAAGCTGAAAAATTAGAAGGAAAAGAGATAAAAAAAAACAAAGTAGAAAGTATTGAAAGCAGGTTAGACAATGCAGAAGATCGAATCCCAGAGATTGAAGAAAGCCTAGATATTATCGAGAAAGAACATACAACCATCCAAGACAAGTCCAAGAAATGTGATAGATCTATCCAACACTTTGAAGACACCATGAGAAGGCCTAATCTAAGGATAATGGGTGTAGAGGAGCACCTAGAAACAGAAGTTAATGGTCTAGGAAATTTGTTTAATAGGATCCTAGCAGAGAATTCCCCAAACATGCAAAAAAGATAGGCCTATTCAGATACAGGAAGTTTTAGAACTCCAAATGGACCAGATCAGAATAGGACATCCCACTGTCACATTATAATCCACACAGGATCCACTCTGACCAAGTAAAAGATCCATAAAGCTGTCAAGGAGAAAAGATTAATCACCTATAAAGGGAAACCTATTAGAATCTCCTCAGATTTCTCAGCAGAGACAATCAAAGCAAGAAGAGCCTGGAATGATGTATGCCATGCCCTAAAAAAAAACAACTACCAACCAAAAATACTGTACCCAGATAAACTCTCCTTCATAAGTGAAGGCCAAATGAAAACCTTCCATAGCAAAGAAAAATTGAAAAAATGCATCTCCACGAAACCAGCCCTACAAAAGATTCTTAAAGATGTCCTACACATAGAAAACCAACAAGACCACAATAAAGGCCAAGAAATTGCACCCAAACTGAGAATCCAAGAACCATAGGAAGAACCTAGTTTTCACAGCCCCCAAGAAGGTGGATAACATGGCAGGAACCCCCAAATGCCTCTCAGTCCTATCTTTTAACGTTAACTGACTGAACTCTCCAATTAAGCGACATAGACTGTCTAGTTGGATTAAAACACAAGACCCTTCTATCTGCTGCCTTCAAGAGTCTCATCTTGCCCGTAAAAACAAACACATTTTCAATGTTAAAGGCTGGAACAAAATCTACCAAGCAAACGGACCACATAAACAGGTAGGAGTTGCAATCCTAATATCAGATAAAATAGACTTCGAATTAAAATTCGTGAGAAGAGATAAAGAAGGTCGCTACATACTAATTAAGGGATCTCTCTTTCAGGAGGATATTACAATTCTAAATATCTACTCGCCAAACAATGGAGCACCCAAATTTATCAAAGAAACACTACTTTCCCTCAAATCCCATATAGATCCAAAGACATTAAATGTTGGGGATTTTAACACACCACTCTCCCCACTAGATAGATCAACTCGGCAAAAACTCAACAGAGAAACCATAGATCTAAACAGCTGCATAGATCAACTAGATTTAACAGATATCTACCAAACATTTCACCCAGCAGCACGTTTTTCTCAGCAGCACATGGAACATTTTCTAAAATAGATCACAATTTAGGCCACAAAGCAAAGTTGTCTAAATTCAGAAACATTGAAGTTATACCTTGCATTCTCTCTGACCACAAGGGAAAAAAATCAGAACTCAACACCAAATACCACCAAAGAATGTCTGGTATCACATGGAGGCTGAATAACACACTGATGAATTATGAGTGGGTCATGGAAGAGATTAGAAAGGAAATACAAATGTTCATGCTATTCAACAAAAATGAACACACCAATTACCTGCTCCTCTGGGACACAGCAAAGGCAGTACTCAGAGGCAAGTTTATAGCTCTGAGCTCCTACATCAACAGATTGGAGAGATCTGAAACCAACAATTTAATGACACATCTAAACCTCCTTGAAAAAGAGCAGCAAGATAAACCCCAATCCAGCAAATGGAAAGAAATAATTAAAATTAAATCAGAATTAAATGAATTAGAATCCAAAAAAACTATAGAAAGAATCAACAAAACAAACAGTTGGTTCTTCGAAAAAAGTAACAAAATTGACAAATCCTGAGCAAATCTTATCAGAAAAAGAAGAGAACACACCCAAATAAATAAACTCAGAGATGAGAATGGAAACATCACCACGGAACAACCAAGATTCAGAACATTATAAGGGAATACTTCTCAAAACTTTATGCTAATAAGTTTGAGAACTTGACAGAATCGAACCTTTTCCTAGCAAATATTGACATGCCAAAACTAAACCAGGATTAATTAAACCATCTTAACAGTCCCATATCAAGCATTTAAATAAAAATAGCAGTAAGAGACCTCCCAGCTATGAAAAGTCCAGGACCAGATGGTCTTACAGCGGAATTCTACAAGGCCTTCAAAGCAGAGTTCACACAAATACTCCTCCAACTCTACAATGAAATTGAAAGGGAAAGTTCACTACCGAACACATTCTATGAAGCCATCATAACCCTCATCCCAAAACCAGGCAGGGACTCATCAAAGAAATAGAACTATAGACCCATTTCTTTCATGAATATTGATGCAAAACTTCTCAACAAAATTTTGGCCAATCGACTTCAACAATTCATCCAAAAAATCATACACCACGATCAAACAGGATTCATTTCAGGGATGCAAAGCTGGTTCAATATACGCAAATCAATTAATATTATTCATCACATCAACAGGAGCAAGAATAAGAACCACATGATTATCTCACTAGATGCAGAAAAAGCATTCGACAAGATCAACACCCCTTTATGATGAAGGTTTTGGAAAAATTAGGAATCCAAGGAACATTCCTCAATACAATAAAGGCTGTATATGACAAACCTATAGCCAGCATTATACTTAATGGTGAAAAACTAAAGCCATTTCCTCCTAACTCAGGAACAAGACAAGGATGTCCACTCTCTCCATTCTCTTCATTCTAGTATTATAAGGCCTAGCTACAGCAATAAGACAAGATGCAGACATGAAGGGGATCTAAATAGGGAAAGAAGAAATAAAACCCTCCCTCTTTGCAAATGACATGATCTTGTATTTGAAGTTTCCCATAGACTCCACTCCCAAATTACTCAAGCTGATTCAAAACTTTGGCAAAGTAGCAGGGTATAAAATTAACCCGAAACATCAATGGCTTTTCTGTATGCCAACAATTAAAAAAGTGTGGCTGAAATTAACAAAGCAACTCCATTTGTAATAGCACTACAAAAAATAAAATACCTAGGAATTAACCAAAGAAGTGAAGGCCCTCTATGATGAAAACTTTAAAATCTTGAAAAAGGAAATCAAAACAGAACTTAGAACATGGGAAAAACTCCCATGCTCCTGGATTGGAAAGATTATCATCGTGAAAATGGCAATACTTCCCAAGGCTATCTACAAATTCAACACGATACCTATCAAAATTCAAACCTCATTCTTCAAGGAAATAGAAGAGGCAATCCAAAAATTCATATGGAACAAAATAAGACCCCGAATAGCAAAAACGCTCCTCAACGGAAAGAACACTGCTGGAGGAATATCAATACCGAATTTCAAACTCTACTATAAAGCCATAATAATCAAAACAGCTTGGTATTGGCATTAGAACAGACCTCAGGACCAATGGAATAGAATTGAAAACCCAGAAAAGAACCTAGAGACCTATAGCCATCTAATCTTGGATGAGGGAGCTAAAACAATAGAATGGAAGAAAGACAGCCTTTTCAGTAAATGGTGCTGTCAAAATTGGTTAACTACTTGTAGAAAACTAAAGCTAGATCCTTATATATCACCCTGCACCAGAATCAAATCCAAATGGAACAAAGACCTAGAAGTCAAAGTAGACACTCCGTAACATTACAGGATGGAATAGGAGAAACCCTAGATCTCCTTGGCTCAGGCCGAAATTTTCTGAATAGAGACACTGAAACACAACAAATCAAAGAAAGCTTGGACAAATGGGATTGCATGAAGTTGCAGATTTTCTGCATGGCAAAGGACATAGCTAGCAAGATCAATAGTCCACGGATTGGAAGAAGATCTTCACTAGTTTTACAACAGACAAGGGTCTCATATCTAAATATACTTCGAACTCAAAAAATTAAATCCCCCAACAACAAATCCTCAAAGAAATAACTGCCCAATAAATAAGTGGGCTAAAGACTTTAAAAGAAACTTCTCTGAAGAAGAAAGAAGGATGGCCAATAGACACATGAAGAAATGCTCAACATACCTAGCCATAAAAGAAAAGCAAATCAATACAACATTGAGATACCACCTCACCCCAGTTAGAATGGCAAAAATCAAGAACTCTAACAACAACAGATGCTAGAGGGGATTGCGGACAGAAGGGAACCTTACTTCATTGTTGGTGGGAGGGTAAACTTGTTCAATCACTTTGGAAAACATTATGGAGGTTCCTCAAAAGACTTTACATAGACCCCTATGACCCAGCAATCCCACTTTTGGGCATTTACCCAAATGTTTACAAACAAGACCATACTGAAGCTACCAGCACAACTATTTTTATTGCAGCATTATTTACCATAGCTAAGATATGGAACCAGCCCAGATGCCCCTCAGTAGATGAATGGATCAAGAAAATGTGGTATATATACACAATGGAATTCTATGCCTCCATCAGAAAGAATGACATTGTCCCATTTGTTAGGAAATGGAAAAACTTGGACAAAATTATATTAAGTGAAGTAAGCCAGGCCCAAAGAAACATAGATCCCATGGTTTCCCTTATTTGCAATATCTAGTATATGTATGAGTCAAGCGGAAAAGGTCAGATAATGTGATGTTAGGAAAATGAACCCTTAGATATGTATTTTAATGTTTTTTTCCTTTCATGCATTTGTTTCTAACGTATTTATAAGATTATCTCTTTGTAGCTTTGTATGTCTCTCCCCCACAGTATTACCTCTGCTTTCACTATATTTGATGTCAGTTTAATTTTTAGAGGAGATGGGGAAAAACAGGTCGTTTAAGGATACAGGTGGACCTGTTGCAACAATAAGTACTAGATGTCATGTCGAAAACGAGCTTTACAATGTTGGTGCGGGGCGGGGGGGGGGGGGGGGGGGGGGGGGAAGGCGAGGGGGATTGGGTTGGGGGGTGGGGGGAGAGGCTGGGAAAGGATGTGAAGGGTAATCAAAGGCTGAGGCTGCAATGCTTGATAAGAAATGTATGCATTAACCTGCCCATGTAATTGTAACCCCTCTGTACAGTGTGTTCACAAAAAAATAAAAATTAAAAAAAAAAGAAAATTGATTTCTTCCTGATTAAACACTACTACAGTATCTAGAGCAGTAGGATAGACACAGTTTTTGCCATTGGCTTTTGTAAAGAAGAATTTGGGATGATTTCAAATACCCTTTTCTCTCACCATTTGTGTACATTCATCAAGTTATATATTAGTAAACATTATTTGCATAAACAAAGGCCAAAATTCTGAGTATATGTATGTTTCTAAATTTTGATAAAAATAATTTCATGGAGCTTGCCATTGGTTCTTCCTGTATGACATCATATTAAAGAAGGTGTTGTAGATCTGAGTATCATTTCTGATAGAGCCTGGACATTAGTTTCATAGAGAAACTTATATGAAATATCGAGTGAGAAAAGAAGAGTTCCTCTGGATAATGAACTAACCTACCAAGCCACCCACCAACCACCAAATCATCTGACTAACCAACAAAATAACCCACCACCCAAACAGTCTACCAACTCATTTTTTTCTTAGTGATTTCAGATGTGCACCAGAGATTATCACAAATGGAATCTTGCTTGTGAGGGACCCAAAGCCCTAAATCTCCTTTCATTCCTGTGACTGCCAGGAATATCTTACCCTCCCAACTCCCTTCTACCTGCTTCCAACCGTGCTCCCCCAGAGCATCCTGATCCCGGCTCATGGCTTCCTGCTGTTGCTGGCCTCTTTTGGCTGCAGCATTGTGCTATGCCTTTTCACAATGGTAATCCTGTGGGAGTCGTTGCCATGTTTCTGTCGATGGAGGTAAAGGAGGAGGAGAAAGGGAGAACTGGAGGAAGATGGTGAAGGAGAAGGTGGAGGCTTTTGCAGATAGAGTAGTTTTAGTGTTCCAGTGAACAGTTCTACACTAGAGAATCACACCAAGTGTGCCATCAGAGTACAGAGAGATTGGTCAGAGAGGGAAATTCCAGGCAGCTTGCTCAAGAACACTCATCTGAAATGTGCCAGTTGCTGAGTCTGCATCCACCATACCAATAGACAAAGTCCAGGACCAAGGCGACAGAAGGGGCATTGAAGCACATTCTACTCCCTACCAGCAAGGAGGAGAAATCATCATCCTGCTGATTGCAGACAGCACAGGAAGGAAGGGTCTGGCGTGAGTAAAACCCTGACATCCTCACCCCTCAACGAGCTGGAATAAATCAATATTTAAAAATTTTTATTTTCTTCACTTCGTTACTTTCATTATTTCCTGGTAATAGATAGGAAAAAGTTGAATATTGGTTTTCTTGGGGGGAAACAGGCAAATTTTTTACTCCAAATTGATTCGGGTTTTTTGTACGCTGTTTCTACATAAAATTTTCGTTCCCATACTCAGTCACCATTCTGACAGGAAGTTGACAATATTATTTAAGCATTGTTCTCTCCTCCTTTGTTTTCAACATAGAGTCTTGTACATCTCATTGTTGTAATGGGTCAATCTTTATCCCTATTGAAACAATTTTGTATTTCCCTTCCCCTCCCCAAATTATATGAACATCAAACAGTGAAAACAGGGTTTGTACTGTGGGGGATGGACATACAAAGCAATAAAGAAAATCGCACAGTACCTTAAAAATACGTTAGAAACAATAGCAAGAGAGAAAATGCTGCTTGTGTTCCTATTTGGGGGTTCATTTAACTTAACATTACCCTTTCTGACCTTTTCTGTTTCTCCACGATATATAATAGTTATTGCAAATAAGGGAAAAACTTACTTCAATTAATATATTTTGATCAGAAATTTACTCATTACCTTGATCGTGTAACTGTAAACCCTCTGTAGAGTACTTTCACAATAAAACTCTTATTAAAAAAAAAAGAAGTTGAAAACATTGTACTAAGGATAAACTTTGTGTCAGAATAACAGTGTTAATTTTTTTTCTGGACTGTCAAGTATCTATATGTTTATGAGAGGGTTCTTTCAAAGCAAGGAATTTTTACAATTTATTCCATTTCTGACACAAATATTCCTCTACCCTCCTTGTAGATATGGTTTATCTTTGTATATATCTTCATAATTCACTTCTTAAATGTATATTGATTCAAAGTAAGAATAAAACGGGCTAAGATTTCTCAAAGCAAGTACTAGTAAATGATAAATAAAAAGACCAGGTTTCCCAGAAGGACTTCTATTACACAAATAGTCATATTACTATATAATGAAAAAAATAAATATAGAATATTTAAAGACATATCATTTAATGTGTGGGTTTATGTGTATACATACAGGCTTTTGCATTGATTTAATTTAATCAACAATTACATAAATTACAAATACCCTGAAACGTAAATAATAATTACATTATATATATATATATATATTATATATATATAGCAAAAAAGTTGAACAGAGGTGTAACTTTTACGTGAGTAGGCTAATAAGTACATTTCATAGCAAATATTTTTAACTCCACATTTGTTTTCCCCCTACCATCACTTCCCTCCCCACCTTCCCAACTCCTTCCACTCCCCAACCCCGACATTGTAAAGATCATTTTCAACATAGTGTCTTGTACATCTCGTCATCACAATGAGTCAGCATACATTCCCATTTAAGCGTTCCCCGATATCTCTTCCCTTCCCCAAATTACAAAATGTATATGCAGAACACTGGCATCAAATCCAGTGTAAGCAGGGGTTATACCATAGGGGACTAATATACAAAAGAATCACATACTTCACTGTCAGTACATTAAAATCACTAGCATGAAAGAAAAAAATCAATTTTGTCCTTGTCTTTGGGTACATTTCCCTTACCATTTTCTCATGTGGTCATATGTACATAGCCTTTGATATACTCTGCTTGTTCTAAACAAGCACTAGTCTTTGCATACAAGGGAAACCATGGGACCTATGTTTCTTTGGGCCTGGCTTACTTCACTTAATGAAATTTTTTCCAAGTCTTTCCATTTCCTAAAAAATAAGGCAATGTCACGTTTCTTGATCCATTCATCTACTGAGGGGCATCAGGTTGGTACCATAGCATAGCTATGGTAATAATGCTGCAATAAACATAGTTGTGCTGATATCTTTAGTATGACCTTGTTTGGGATCATTTGTGTAAATGCCCCAAAGTGGTATTGCTGGTCATAAGGGAGCTCTATGTGGAATCTTTTGAGGAACCTCCATACTGATTTCCAAAGTGGTTAAACAAGTTTACACTCCCACCAACAAAGCAATAAGGTTCTTTTCTTTTCAAATCCCCTCCAGCATACAAAATTTCTTGATTATAGCCATTCTAAGTGGGGTGAGAAGAAATCTCAATGTTGTCTCTTTTTTTATTGTGAAAATATTGTACAGAGGAGTTACAGTTACATAGGCAAGTTAATGAGTACATTCCTTATCAAGCATTGTTGCCTCGATTTGCATTTCTTTTATGGCTAGAGAAGTTGAGTATTTCTTCATGTGTGTATTGGACATTCATATTTCCTCTTCAGATAAGTCTCTATGTCTTTACCCCATAAATTAATTGGGCATTTGTTTCTATGGGGTTGGGTTGTTGGGGGATGTAGTTTTTTCAGTTCTAAATATATTTTAGATATGAGACCCTTGTCTGTTCTATGACTAGTGAAGATCTTCTTCGAGTCCATGAGGTTTCTGTTGATCTTGCTAGCTTTGCCTGGAAGAAGCTCTGCAGTTTCATTCAATCCCCTTTGTCCAACCTTTCTTTGATTTGTTTTGTTTCTGGGTCACTATTAATAAAATTTCAGCCTGTGGCAAGGGGCCCATAGTTTCTCCTATTCCTTCCTGTAATGTTTTCATGGAATCTGCTTTTATATAGAGGTCTTTGATCCATTTGGAGTTGATTCTGGTTCAGGTTGATACATAGAGATCTAGCTTTAATTTTCTACAAGTGTTGAACCAAATTTGCCAACACCACTTACTGAAAAGGCTGTTTTACTTCCATTCTATTTCTTTAGAACCCTTGTCAAAGATTAGGTGGTTATAGGTCTGTGGGTTCATTTCTGGGTCTTCAGTTCTATTCCATTGGTCCTGAAGTCTGTTCTTGTGCCAGTACCAAGCTGTTTTGCTTACTATGGCTTTGTAGTAGAGTTTGAAATTTGGCATTGATATTCCTCCAGCACTGTTCTTTCTCTTAAAGATCATTTTTGCTATTTACTCAAATTCTGTTCTTTCTACTCAAGATTGTTTTTGTTACTTAAGGTCTTTTATTGTTCCATAGGAATCGTTGGATTGCTTCTTCTATTTCATTGAAGAATGTATTTGCGATATTAATAGTTATCATATTGGATTTTTAGATATCTTTTGGCAGTATTGACATTTTGATGGTATTAATCCTCCCAGTCCGGAAGCATGGAAGGTTTTTCCACTTACTTAGTTCTGCTTTAATTTGCTTTTCTAGATTTTTACAGGTCATTCACCTTAATTGTTAATTCCTAAATATCTTATTTTTTGTGGGGCTTTTACAAAAGGGTAATTTCAGCTGCCCTCTTCTCATTATTCGGATACATGAAAGCCATTGATTTTTAAGGGATAATTTTATACCCTGCTACTATGCCAAAGTTTCAAATCAGCTCAATAACTTGCAAGTGGAGACCATGGGTTTCTTTAAACACAAGATCATGTCATCTACAGAGAGGGAGATTTTTTTTGGGGGGGGGTCCAGTCGTGGGGCCTGAACTCTGGGCCTGGGCACTGTCCCTCAGCCCTTCAGCTCAAGGCTAGTGCTTTACCACTTGAGCCACAACACCACTACTGGCTTTTTTCTTTTTCCTTATGTGGTGCTGAGGAATCAAACCCAGGGCCTCATGCATGTAAGGCAAGCACTCTACCACTGAGCCACCTTCCCAGCCCCCGGGGTGGGAGATTTTTACTTCTTCTTTCCCTGTTTGGATCCCCTTTATGTTTGCACCTTGTCTTATTGCCCTGGGTAGGCATTCTAATACTAGGTTGTCAAGAATGGACATCATTGTCTCATTTCTGAATTTACAAGGAATAGCATTAACTTTTCACCATTAAGTAAAATGCTGGCTGTAGGTCTGACACATACAGTCTTTATTATATTGAGGAATGTTCCATGGATTCCTAGTTTTTCCAGAGCTTTTATCATAAAATGGTGTTGGATCTTGTCAAATGCTTTTTTTGCACCTATTGAGATAACCATGTGGTTCTTATCCTTGCTCTTGTTGATGTGATGAATTATATTAATATTTTTGTGCATACTGAAAAAAGTTTGCATCCCTGAAATGAATCCTGTTTGATTGTGGTGTATGATTCTTTTGATGAGTTATGGATTTGATTGGCCTAGGATTTGGTTGAGAAGTTTTACATAGATATTCATCAATGAAATGAGTCTGTAGTCCTCTTTCTCTTATGAGTCCTTGTCTGGTTTTGGGATGAGGGTTATGCTGGCTTCATAAAAAAGAGTGTGTTAGTGAATTCTTTATTTCAATTTCATTAAAAGGTGGAAGCGTATTGGTGTGACGTCTGATTTGAAGTTCTTGTAAAATTCAACTGTAAATCCATCTGGTCCTGGGCTTTTCTTGGGTGGGAGGTCTTTTATTACTGCTTCTATTTTGATGCTTGATATAGATGTGTTAATTGATTTAAATCATCTTGGTTTAGTTTGCGCATGTCAATATTTGCTAGAAATTTGTCCATATCTTTCAGATTCTGCAACTTATTACCATAAAGATTTGAGAAACAATCCCTTTATTATATTCTGAATCTTGGCTGTTTCTGTTGTGTTGTTTCCATTCTCATCTCTGAGTTTGTTTACTTGGGTGTGTTCTCTATTTTTCCTCATAAGATTTGCTAAGGGTATGTTAATTTTATTATTTTTTTAAAGAACCACCTCTTCATTTAGTTAATACTTTCCATATTTTTGACTCTAATTCATTTAATTCAGATTTAATATTAATTATTTTTTTCCATCTACTGGGTTAGGGTTTAGCTTGTTGTTCTTTCTCAAGGAGCTTTAAGTGCCTAATAAAATGTTAGTTTCAGATCTTTCCAATTTTTTAATGTAGGAACTCAGAGCTATAAATTTGCCTCTGAGGACTGCCTCTATGAAAGAGAGAGTTTGTGTGTTGATTTTTGTTAAGTAGCATGAACTTTTGAATTTCCTTTCTAATCTCTTCCATAACCCACTGGTGGTTCAACAGTATGTTGTTCAGCTTCGATATGATACAAGACTTTCTTTAGTGGCTTTTGGTAATGATTTCTAAATTTATTCCATTGTGGTCTAAGAGAATGCAGGGCATAAATTCAATATTTCCGAATTTGGACAAATTTGCTTTGTGACGTGAAATATGGGCTATTTTTGAGCATGTTCCGTGTACTGCACAATTTTAAATTAAAGAGTCTGCTGACAGGTTTATGTAGAACTCATGAAAGTCAGTTTGGTTTTACTAAAAATACGACATAATTTTTCAAACTTTTAAAAATGAAGTACAATGTGTACTCACATATAGAAGGTATTGTCTAGTTTATGTCACTACTCTAATATTTGGTTCATTGCATAATATTATTTTTTCATAAATAGCATGCAATTTTATTTAAAGATATCCTACCAAAGTTTTTTGGGTTTATATTGAGGAGACTTTGGAAGTATGGAGAATTAATTATTGATATTAGAAATATATATTATAGATATAATATATTATGCATATTATATTATAATATATATTACCTTCATTTAATATCTAGTGTATATAAACAAAACAATGGTAATAAAACATTTGGTATTAGTATAATAAGGACAGAATATTATAGGTTTCCAAATCTGCCCATTTCGAATTACTGTTTTTTGAATGCTGAGGACCTGAAACATTTCAATATGGTTAGGCATAGAACAACAGAACATGGTTTGAGATAATTTTAGCAAGGCTAACATGGGAGAGAATAATTTGAATCCGTTTTTTTCTTTAAATGGAGAGTCTGGCAGCATCACTGAGCAATCTAAATAACATGGACACTTAGATACTGATAGTAGAAGGGATGGTATGGGAGTAATTGATATCATGAAATTAATCAGACACACCAAAGCAGAGCAGGAAACCTCTCTGAAGTGAATAGTAATGATTCCATCAGAAAGTTTCTCAAAAGCAATGATCAGATATTTTAACTCTGTTTTTAGTGTTTTCATCATTCTTATGATATGACAAATAGAGCTCAGGTAACAATCATCTCAGGAAATTCAGTCCAACATGTGGTTCAGTCAATTGAATCAAACTATAACAGAATGCCAAAATCCTTCTTCTTCTAATGAGATGAACTATAATTCATTTCAAATGTATTAAAACTCAGTCCATTTCATCACTAGACGGAATTCTCCATCTGTTATTGACCATCCTGCAATGTGATCCTCATTCTTTTTCCTTATGTTAAGCCAGGACTGTTTTCTCGATCTTTCATTGTGCTCCAGTATGCTACTACTTACAAGATACTTTTAGTAACACTATTTTCAAAACAAGTAAAAGAGATAAATTTTGAAACAAACTTGAAAGCATTAAGCACACTGTACAGATGGAGTAGAATTGCACTGGTTTTCTTCATAGTACTTGTTACTCAGAAAAACAATTAAAAATATTTAGGACACATTTTATGTATATATCTTGATATGACAGTGTTACTCATGAAGAAACAGGAAACAATCACTGAAATTGTATTTTAGTCAGTGACATTGATGTATTAATGAACATTTGAAATTTGTATGTTCAGTCAAAAGGTGCACACAGGCTGAATAACAGGGAAAATGATTGAATGAAAAATTTCCTTTGTTTCAATATTAGAGTCGAAATGAAAGGCCAGTATCTGAATCTCTGTCCCAAAATGGATACTTACATATCACAGTTTTCTGATGTAAATATTAATAAACTGGTAGGTAATAGGGAATATTTGGACCCTCTAAAATCAAGAAGTGCATCTATTACTTAAAGATCGTTCTGACTTTCATTTCCTTGTACAGGTGTTTTATGTCTGGACAAAAATCTAGCACATATTCTGAAAAAGTAGTTATTGATACTTGCTCCACCCACCACAAACAGCCTTCCATTTCTTGTCATCAAACAAATGGAAAAATGTAGAAATCTATGAGAAAGTATCTGTTTCTTCATTTATGTTGGTCACTGTCTGGAAGGGCAGGCAAACTCAATCCCTTTATATTCTCACTTCTTTCTATTTTAATATGCCATATGAGAGGATTCTCTTTATATTGGTTCCTTGAGAGATCTATAGTCTCTACACAATCCAATATGAATAGAAAATGCTAATGTTTACCCATAGACTCTCTCATTGAAACAAGTATTTTATATTACTCAATAGGAAATAAAAACGAAGTCTGATTATGCATATCACCAGAAACCACTTGTTTCAAAATGATCATATTTGGTGGTCATCTCTGAACTCATATATAACCTATATCGTAATTTGAATTTTCCAACTTTCTTTCACAATGTAGATCTTCATAAAATATAACTAAAGAACCAGTCCAATTAGCAACAGGAACACTTTTCATGTATTGTTGATTAACGTGTAATACTTTCTAAAAAAGTTGAAGTTTTAGAAAGAAAAATATGTGAAGAGAGTAGGCATCCTGAATGCCCAGCTACAGCAACAACGCAAGATACAAACATAAAAGAAATCCAAATAGGGAAAGTTGAAGTAAAACACTCCCTCTTTTCAGATGTCATGATCTAAAGATTTAAAGATCTGAAGAATCTAAAGATGACATGATTTAAAGAATCCCATAGACGGCATTCTCAAGTTACTCAAGCTGATTCACCAATTTGGCAAAGTAGCAGCATAAAAAAATAACCTTCAAAAATCAATGGCTTTTCTGTATGCAAACAATGAGAAAAGCATGGCAGAAATCAGTGAAATAACTTCATTCATAATAGCCCCACAAAAAAATAAAATAGGAATTAACATAACCAAAGAGGTGAAGGACTTCCATGATGAAATTTTAAAAACTTGAAAAAGGAAATCAAAACAGAACTTGGAAAGTGAAGAAACCTCCTATGCTTCTGGATTGGAAGGATCAACATCGTGAAAAAAGCAATACTTCCCAAGGTTATCTACAAATTCAATGTGATACCTATCGATATTGCAACCTCATTCTTCAAGGAAATAGAAGAGGCAATCTAGACATTGAGGAAGATGGCGGAGGAGAAGCTGGAATCTGAACAAGCTCTTGCATAGAAAACAGTTTCAGAGTTCCAGTGAACAGTCCCAAGCCAGAGAATCACACCAAGTGTGCCATCACAGGACAGAGAGTTAGCCAAGAGAGGCGAAGCCAAGCAGACACATCTGAGCGTCTGCCAGCAGCTGCTGCTGCGGCAGCAGGGTCGCAGCGGCAACCGCAGCTGTGGCCATACCTGAGCGCTCACACAGAGAGTCCGGGACGAAGGAGCCAGACGCAGCGGGCGAGCGGATTCTACTCAACACCAGCAAGAACCGACAAGGAGCGGACAACTTCATCCTGCACTTTGCAGACCAGAGACGACCCAGGATCCAAGACTCGGCGTGAGTAGCCCCACTTCCTCACTCCTTCCCAGGGAGCAGAGGAGGGAAGGCCACCCCTCCCCCCCCCAGCACCGGTGATCTCCATCTTGGATACCGACAAAGCTCGGAGGAGCGGCTAGCTCCAGCTCAGGCCTTGGAATAAAACGAGTCATTTAGCAGGTCACAAGAACTTAACGGCAAAGTGACCTCACAGACTCAGTTCCATCCAGGGAAAAGTCACCCAGCTCAGGCGCCAGCCATTGGAGTGGCTCTCCTCACCGGGTAACCAGAGCCAGAGGCTGCCCCTCCCTCTAGCAGCCACCACAATCAATTGAAAAACAGAAACCCTGAGAATGGCTCCAGGCTGGGTGCTGTGAGTTTTTTTCACAAAATAGCCCCAGGGAAAAGCTACTGTTTGTTGAAAGGCCTCAACTCTACCCAGAACATAGCCTCATCACTGCATCCCCCTCTTTTGTGATTCTCAAAGCAGATCACCCTCCCAGTAAACTAACCTGGGAGGGGGAATCTCAAAATCTTGGGTAAAGCAGAGCATTTTTCTGCCTGTTCCAACAAACTGACTTAAGAAACCAATCAAGCCACAGGACCTCAAGCTGACCAGAGACTCCAACCACACTCTGGTTACAGACAAAAGGGAGATACAGGACTCTTCCCACCCCTCCCCCCCCCAAAAAAAAAATCAAAGACCTTTTTTTTTTCTTCTTCTTCTTCTTTTCTTTTTTTCTTTTTTTTTGTTTTGTTTTTTTTTTCTTCATATTTGTTACCTTATATATATAAAAAAAATTTTTTTGCTTTTCTAAAACTTTTATTAATCTTTAATTTTTGGCTCTTCTGAAAAAATAATTGTTTTCCATTAACTTTTTTTTTTTCTTTTCTCCTCTTATAATTTTTATTTTAGGAATACGTGAATGTGTGTTTTCCTTTCTTTTCTTGTCTTCTTTCTCTTTTTCTTTCATTCTTAATTATCTTTTTGTTTTTTGTCTAGCTCTACTGAACTTCTGATCTTTTCTTCTCACTTTCCTATCCTTTCCATCTTTTCCTCTTTGTTCTTCTTTATGTGACTTAACTCTTGTCCTGCACATCCTCAGATAAACCCATAGTTAACCAGTAGACCCTACCCCCCATTGTGTACACACTTAACCCACAAACTTATTACTCAATTCAAAACCTCTGAGACTTAAATTCATTAATAGCAGTACTACCTCTTTATACCTATATAATATTTTAAGCATTTTTTTAAAGTTTTCCACATCTCCTCTATATCCCTCCCTTTCTCTCAACATACTCATATTCCTCTATAAATAGATGGTCTTTTAATCTCTAAAATAACATTAAATTTTACGTTTCTATTTTTTTTTCTGGTCTCTTTTCATTCCCCTTTCCCTTTCTTCTTCTTCTCTCTCTCTCTACTTGCATCCTACCCAACCTATTTCCTGCACTGTGATTAGGACATAGTTAACTCTCCCTGTGCCTCCCCACACCAATCTATTCCTATTTTTTACCCACATCTCTCCCTAACCCTAATAATTTCTGGTTTTCCAAATTCTTCTCTGCGGTTCGAAGTCCTTTAACATATAGTTGTTTGATGTCGAATAGATGTATCTGTTGAACTAGATTGTATCTGTAGACTATTGACTGTACAAATGCAAAGTTTGGTTGATGGTTGCCTTAAGATAGTGTTCTAGCACAAAACTGGTGCTATCTTCATCTCAAATGGGCAGAGTAAGCCGGAAAAACACAAGAAAAATGGCAAATTCGGGTATCTCAATTCCCAATCTTCATAATCAGGGGTTAGAACAGATAATGAATAATTCAGAGGAGAGTTCCCAAACAGCTCTACAAACACTGCTGGCAAACATGATAAATGAAAAGTTTGACAATGTACAAAGGACTCTGTATGAGCGTGACAGGGAGAGAGAGGAGGCATCCCAGAAGTTTATACAGGAATATCATAAGCGTGAGGAAGCTACTCAAAAACTGATACAGGATTTGCGTGAACAACTTGAGAATACTCAAAGAGAAAGGGAGGAATGGCGTGAGCAGGCTGAGAACACTCAAAGAGATCTGCAGGAATCCCACGAACGGGAGGAAGCTAATCAAAGAGTAATACAGGAATTGAGAGACCAGGTAGAGAACACACAAAGATCACTAAAGGCATTCATGGAATCCATTAACAAAGAGCTGAAGGAAGTCAGGGAGACCACAAAGGGAATGCTGAATGGAACCCAACAGAAGGAATGGGAGCCCAAAGAAACCATAACCAATCAACTAAGTGATTTGAGGACAAACACTGAACACCAAATTAAGGAAGTAAAGAAATTCATACAAGACCTAAAACAGAGCTTCAACAAAGAACTTGAAGCCATCAAAGCTGACCAACTAGAAGGAAAAGAGATTAAAAAAAAGTAGAGAGTCTTGACAGCAGGTTAGACCATGCAGAAGATCGAATCTCAGGGATTGAAGACAGCCTAGATATTATAGAGAAAGAACATACAACCATCCAAGACAAGTCCAAGAAATATGATAGATCTATCCAACACCTGGAAGACACCATCAGAAGGCCTAATCTAAGGATAATGGGTGTAGAGGAGCACCTAGAAACAGAAGTTAATGGTCTAGGAAATTTGTTTAACAGGATCCTAGCAGAGAACTTCCCAAACATGCAAAAAGATAGGCCTGTCCAGATACAAGAAGCCTTTAGAACCCCAAATAGACCAGACCAGAATAGGACATCCCAACGCCACATTATAATCCACACAGGATCAACTCAGAACAAGGAAAAGATCCTTAAAGCTGTCAGAGAGAAAAGGGTAATCACTTATAAAGGGAAACCAATTAGAATCACCTCAGATTTCTCAGCAGAGACAATCAAAGCAAGAAGAGCCTGGAACGATGTATGCCATGCCCTAAAAACAAACAACTATCAACCAAGAATACTGTACCCAGCTAAACTCTCCTTCATAACCGAAGGCCAAATAAAAACCTTCCATAGCAAAGAAAAATTGAAACAATACATCTCCACCAAACCAACCCTACAAAAGATTCTTAAAGATGTCCTACACATAGAAAACCAACAAGACCGCAATAAAGGCCAAGAAACTGCACCCAAACTGAGAATCCAAGAACCATAGGAAGAACCCAGTTTTCGCAGCCCCCAAGAAGGTAGATAACGGCAGGAACTCCCAAATACCTCTCAGTCCTATCTCTTAATGTTAACGGACTGAACTCTCCAATTAAGCGACATAGACTGTCTAGTTGGATTAAAAAACAAGACCCTTCTATCTGCTGCCTGCAGGAATCACATCTTGCCCGTAAAAACAAACACATTTTCAATGTTAAAGGCTGGAACAAAATCTACCAAGCAAACGGACCGCATAAACAGGCGGGAGTTGCAATCCTAATATCAGATAAAATAGACTTCAAATTAAAATTCGTGAAAAGAGATAAAGAAGGTCACTACATACTAATTAAAGGATCTCTCCTTCAGGAGGATATTACAATTCTAAATATCTATTCACCAAACAATGGAGCACCCAAATTTATCAAAGAAACACTACTTTCCCTCAAATCCCATATAGATCCAAAGACATTAATAGTTGGGGATTTTAACACACCACTCTCCCCACTAGATAGATGAACTCGGCAAAAACTCAACAGAGAAACCACAGATCTAAACAGCTGCATAGACCAACTAGACTTAACAGACATTTACCGAACATTTCACCCAGCAGCATCAGAATACACGTTTTTCTCAGCAGCACATGGAACGTTTTCTAAAATAGACCACATTTTAGGCCACAAAGCAAACTTGTCTAAATTCAGAAACATTGAAGTTATACCTTGCATTCTCTCTGACCACAAGGGAATGAAATTAGAACTCAACACCAAAGGCCACCAAAGAAAGTCCAGTATCACATGGAGGCTGAACAACACACTGCTGAATCATGAGTGGGTCATGGAAGAGATTAGAAAGGAAATTCAAATGTTCATGCTATTCAACAAAAATGAACACACAAATTACCAGCTCCTCTGGGACACAGCAAAGGCAGTACTCAGAGGCAAGTTTATAGCTCTGAGCTCCTACATCAACAAATTGGAGAGATCTGAAACTAGCAATTTAATGACGCATCTAAACCTCCTTGAAAAAGAGCAGCAAGATAAACCCCAATCCAGTAGACGGAAAGAAATAATCAAAATTAAATCAGAATTAAATGAATTAGAATCCAAAAAAACTATAGAAAGAATCAACAAAATAAAGAGTTGGTTCTTCGAAAAACTTAACAAAATTGACAGACCCTTAGCAAATCTTATCAGAAAAAGAAGAGAACACACCCAAATTAATAAACTCAGAGATGAGAATGGAAACATCACCATGGAAACAACCAAGATTCAGAACATTATAAGGGAATACTTCTCAAAACTGTATGCTAATAAGTTTGAGAACTTGACAGAAATGGACCTCTTCCTAGCAAATATTGACATGCCAAAACTAAACCAAGATGAGTTAAACTATCTTAACAGGCCCATATCAAGCATTGAAATAGAAACAGCAATAAGAGACCTCCCAGCTAAGAAAAGTCCAGGACCAGATGGTTTTACAGCAGAATTTTACAAGGCCTTCAAAGCAGAGCTCACACCAATTCTCCTCCAACTCTTCAATGAAATTGAAAGAGAAAGCTCACTACCGAACACATTCTATGAAGCCATCATAACCCTCATCCCAAAACCAGGCAGGGACTCATCAAAGAAAGAGAACTATAGACCCATTTCTTTGATGAACATTGATGCAAAACTTCTCAACAAAATTTTGGCCAACCGACTTCAACAATTCATCCAAAAAATCATACACCACGATCAAACAAGATTCATTTCAGGGATGCAAAGCTGGTTCAATATACGCAAATCAATTAATATTATTCATCACATCAACAGGAGCAAGAATAAGAACCACATGGTTATCTCAATAGACGCAGAAAAAGCATTTGACAAGATCCAACACCCCTTTATGATGAAGGTTTTGGAAAAATTAGGAATCCATGGAACATTCCTCAGTACAATAAAGGCTGTATATGACAAACCTACAGCCAGCATTATACTCAATGGTGAAAAACTAAAGGCATTTCCTCTTAACTCAGGAACAAGACAAGGATGCCCACTCTCTCCACTTCTCTTCAATCTAGTATTAGAATGCCTAGCTACAGCAATAAGACAAGATGCAGACATAAAGGGGATCCAAATAGGGAAAGAAGAAATAAAACTCTCCCTCTTTGCAGATGACATGATCTTGTATTTAAAGAATCCCATAGACTCCACTCCCAAATTACTTAAGCTGATTCAAAACTTTGGCAAAGTAGCAGGTTATAAAATTAACCCCCAAAAATCCATGGCTTTTCTGTATGCCAACAATGAGAAAAGTGTGGCTGAAATTAGGAAAGCAACTCCATTTGTAATAGCCCCACAAAAAATAAAATACCTAGGAATTAACTTAACTAAAGAAGTGAAGGACCTCTATGATGAAAACTTTAAAATCTTGAAAAAGGAAATCAACACAGAACTTAAAAAATGGCAAAACCTCCCATGCTCCTGGATTGGAAAGATTAACATTGTGAAAATGGCAATACTTCCCAAGGCATCTACAAATTCAACGCAATACCTATCAAAATTCCACCCTCATTCTTCAAGGAAATAGAAGAGGCAATCCAAAAATTTATATGGAACAATAAAAGACCCCGAATAGCAAAAACGCTCCTCAACGGAAAGAACACTGCTGGAGGAATATCAGTACCAAATTTCAAACTCTACTATAAAGCCATAGTAATCAAAGCAGCTTGGTATTGGCATAAGATCAGATCTCAGGACCAATGGAATAGAATTGAAAACCCAGAAATGAACCTACAGACCTATAGCCATCTAATCTTCGATAAGGGACTAAAACAATAGAATGGAAGACAGACAGCCTCTTCAGTAAATGGTGCTGGCAAAACTGGTTAACTACATGTAGAAAACTAAAGCTAGATCCTTATATATCACCCTGCACCAGAATCAACTCCAAATGGATCAAAGACCTTGAACTCAAAGCAGACACTCTGAAAACATTACAGGATGGAATAGGAGAAACCCTGGGTCTCCTCGGCTCAGGCCGAAATTTTCTGAATAGAGACCCGGAAACACAACAAATCAAAGAAAGGCTGGACAAATGGGATTGTATAAGGTTGCAGAGCTTCTGCAGGGCAAATGACATAGCTAGCAAGATCAATAGAAAGCCCACGGATTGGGAGAAGATCTTTACTAGCCATACAACGGACAAGGGTCTCATATCTAAAATATACTTGGAACTCAAAAAATTAAACCACCCAACAACAAATCCTCAAAGAAACAACTGCCCAATAAGTAAGTGGGCGAAAGACCTAAAGAGAAGCTTCTCTGAAGAAGAAAGAAGGATGGCCAATAGACACAAGAAGAAATGTTCAACATCCCTAGCCATAAAAGAAATGCAAATCAAAACAACATTGAGATATCACCTCACTCCAGTTAGAACAGCAAAAATCAAGAACGCTAACAACAACAGATGCTGGAGGGGATGTGGACAGAAAGGAACCTTACTTCATTGTTGGTGGGAATGAAATCTTGTCCAACCACTTTGGAAAGCAGTATGGAGGTTCCTCAAAAGACTCCATATAGAGCTCCCCAATGACCCAGCAATCCCACTTTTGGGCATTTACCCAAATGACCACAAACAAGGCCACACTAAAGCTACCAGCACAACTATGTTTATTGCAGCATTATTTACCATAGCTAAGATATGGAACCAACCCAGATGCCCCTCAGTAGATGAATGGATCAAGAAGATGTGGTATATATACACAATGGAATTCTATGCCTCCATCAGAAAGAATGACATTGCCCCATTTGTTAGGAAATGGAAAGGCTTGGAAAAAATTATATTAAGTGAAGTAAGCCAGGCCCAAAGAAACATAGGTCCCATGGTTTCCCTTGTTTGCAATATCTAGTATAGGTATGAGTCAAGCGGAAAAAGTCAGAGAATGTGATGTTAGGAAAACGAACCCTCAAATATGTATTTTAATGTTTTTGTTTCATTCATGCATGTGTTTCTAACGCATTTATAATATTATTTCTTTGTTGCTTTGTATGTCCCTCCCCCACAGTGTAATCCCCGCTTTCACTATATTTGATGTCAGTATAACATGTGGAGGAGACGGGGACAAACAAGTCGTTTAAGGATTCAGGTGGACCTGTTGCAACAATGAGAAGTACAAAATGTCATGTCCAAACCAGCTTTACAATGTCGGTGTGGGGGAGGGAGGGGGGGTATGATTGGGTGGGGGGAGGGGGGAGGGTGGGAAGGGAGGTGAAGGGTAAACAAAGGAGGAGGCTGCAATGCTTGGTAAGAAATGTATGCATTTTCCTGCCCATGTAATTGTAACCCCTCTGTACAGTATGTTTTCAAATAAAATAAAATAAAATAAAAAATAAAAATTAAAAAAAAAAAGAAGAGGCAATCTAAAAATTCATATTGTACAACAAAAATTGCCAAATAGCAAAACGATTCTCAACAGAAAGTACAGTGCTGGAGGAATAACAATTCCAAATTTCAAATTCTACTACAAAACCATAGTAATCAAAACAGATTGGTCCTGGCACAAGAAAAGAACTCGGGACCAATGGAATAGCATTGAAATCCCAGAAATGAACCCACAGGCCTATAGCCATCTAATCTTCGATAAGATAGCTAAGAAAAATAGAATGGAAGAATGACAGCCTCTTCAGTAAATGGTGCTGGCAAAATTGGTTAATCACTTTTCGAAAAATAAAGCTACATCTTCATATATCACTCTGCACCAGAAAAAACTCCAAATGGATCAAAGACCTCACAGTCAAAGCAGACTGAAAACATTACAGGATGGATTAGGAGGAACCCTAGGTCTCCTTGGCACAGGCTGAAATTTTCTTAATAGAGACCCAGAAGCACAAAAAATCAAAGAAAGTTTGGACAAATGGGATTGCATAAAATTGCAGAGCTTCTGCATGGCAAAGGACAGAGATAGCAATGTCAATAGAAAGCCCATATTTGGGAGAAAATCTTCATTATTCACGCAACTGACAAGGGTCTCATATCTAAAATATACCTGGATCTCAAAAAAATTAAATCCCCACAACAAATCAGAAAAGAAACAATAGCCCAATAAATAAGAGGGCTCAAGAGTTAGAGAGAAACTTCTCTGAAAAGGAAAGATGGATGGTCAATAGACACATGAACAAATGTTCAACCTCTATAGCTATAAAAGAAATGAAAATCAAAATAAAATTGAGATATCACCTCACCCCAGTTAGAATGGCTATAATCAAGAACTCTAATACCAACAGATGCTGAAGGGGATGTGGCCAGAAGGGAACCCTATTGCATTGTTGGTGGGAGTGTAAACTTGTTCAACCACTTTGCAAAGTAGTATGGAGGTCCCGGAAAGACTCCACATAGGGCTCTCCTATGACCCAGCAATCCCACTTTTGGGCTTTTACCAAATGACGCAAAGAAAACCACACTAAAGCTACCAGCACAACTAGGTTTATTGCAGTATTATTTACCATAGCTAAGATATGAGACCAACGCAGATGCCCCTCAGTAGATGAATGCATCAAGAAAATGTGGTATATACACACAATGGAATTCTATGCCTTAATCAGAAAGAATGACATTGCCCCAGTTGTTAGGAAACAGAAAGACTTGGAAAAAAATTATAATAAGTGAAGTAAGGCAGTTCCAATAAAACATTTTTCCCCGTGGTTTCCCTTATTTGCAATAACTAGCATATGTCTGAGACAAGCAGAAACAGTCAGATACGTTGATCTTAGGAGAAATGATCCCCAAGATAAGGACTCAAATATTTTTTTTCTTGCTATTGTTTCTAACATATTTATACGATTTTTTTTGTTGCTTTGTATGTTCCTCCCCCCACGGTATAGCCTCTGTTTTCTCTTTATTTGATGTTGGTATAATTTGTGGAGGGGAAGGGAAAAAAAACAAATAGTTTAAATAGGGATACAGGTGGACCCATTGCACCAATGAGATGTACAATATGTTATGTCGAATGACGAGCTTTACAACTTTGGCTGCGGCGTGGGGAGACAAGGAGAGGGTAGGATGGGTGGAGGGAGGGAGATGTGAAGGGATGGTAAGAGGAATCAAAGAAGAAGGCCACAATGCTAGATAAGAAATATACTCATTACCTTGCTCATGTAATTTCCACCCCTCTGTATAGTATTCTCACAATTAAAAAAAACACAAGAAACCAAAAACACAAAACAAGAAATATGTATAATACTAATTTATATGAACAATTAAGGCTTTGTGTGCAACACAAGAGTCCTTAATGATTGCACTCATTTATAAATTTTATTTGAGAATTGGTGAGATCGCAATTGATTATGGCACATCAGTACTTTCAAAATGTGCAGGAAGTAGAGTTTTTAGCATTTATCCTAGATGTATCTAAGAAGATTGTAATTTAACTTTGAGTCAAATAAGAAAAAAATGGTCAAAATGATTAGTCTAAAATTCTCTTGAGGAATTATTTTTGAAAACCCAACATTGCCTTGATCTCAAGCAAAATGATATTGATATTTGTGCTTCCCATTGCTCTTTCAAGGAGGTTGGAAAGATAGTAAACCTTCCTTGACACATTTTCTTCTGCATACTTCAAACATTTTGTTTGTTGGCTTATTTTGATAATATTCAAAAGCAATTTTCATACCTTCCTCAATATTTTACTACTAGGGTATGAGAAATCTGAAACATGTGCCCATGTTGACTTTCACCTAAAATTAAACACAACAAATGATGTTTGAAAGAGAATTTGATACATGAATATTTATCCTTAATTTTGAATTAATGCATGCTATTATTTTGTCTGATTCATTATCTCTTACTACAATGAATCAGTCAAACTCTTTTCTTGTCAATTTAGTCAATTAGTTTGTAACCAACCAGATTTGAACAAAGGTTCAGATCTTCAATTTTAATCCTCACTAAAGTACAGGAAACAAAGGATATTAATATACCAAAAATATGCAAAATGAATGATCTTTAAATCTTTAGTTCACTTACATGATGGTTATAATTGGTCAGGTAATAATTTATGTAACGTACTTATGCCTGAGCAGTATATACTGAATGTATTTCTCGAGGCAAGTTTTAATTCTTCTTAGTGAACTGGTAGTAGGTTTCAAAATCCTCTTTGGTCACTTGTGTTCAGAATTATTTGGAGCATCAATTCTAAACCATCAAGAGGATAGTGAACATTCATTTGCAAAAATTTATACGTGCTTAAAATATCCTTGTGAGATGCACAGAAAAGTTCAAAACTCTACATATATATGTATATAATATGCACATATTCACATATATCTGTAAATATGTGTAGATATACATATACACATCTATACATATAAACATCTATACATATATACATCTACATATATGTGTATATATATAGATGTATATATATATATAAAACTATAAAATATGGTGGTAAGCGAAATTATCCCAAAAATATTCCTGCAAGTTTTTTCTTATTTTTATATTTGTTGTTCTATTTGTTGACTTTTTTATTTCTATTTTATAGTCTTCCTTCTATTGCAGATCCCTGTTGTCACTGTATTTGATTTTGATTCTTAAGGATGTTCATAGGAATTAGTATAGAAAGCTGATTTTTAATAATAGCACTTGGCTAATTTGCTTAAATTTTTTTTATAATTTCTTTGCTTTGTTTATCAAATAATTAGCAAATTGCAATAGTAGACTTAAAAGAATTATTCATAGATACTAACATTCTCATTGCTTTCAAAGTGAGATGTGTATGTGATATAAAATACTAGACTTTTCATCAGTTCTGTGATTATGTCTACCTTTTGTTAAATTTTATCAAAGTCGGTATCATTAATTCAGTAAGGGACTGAGTAACAATCTTGTGATACCTGTTACACCCAGCCACACTTTTCTCTCTTTCCATCTCCAATATCCCTCCACCCAAGTTGTAAGGATAATATCCAACATACTGTCCTGTGAGTATTGATGTTACATATGCTGTTACCTTATTGTTATAACGTTAATGATTGCATGAGTTCTAAGTTTTAGGTCTACTTTTTCACAATTATTGTTATGGTGATCACAGAAGCCTCATAACACTTTTCCAATACATCTCATTCATGAGCCCCAGTATACTATCAGGAAATACAGACTTTAAAAAATTATGTCTTGATGTGATATAAAAATACAATAGAATAATACTAAATTTGGAAGTCCTTTATTCAAAATTTTTATGCCAACTAGAGTCATTTAGCAGGTCACAAGAACCTAATGGCTGCACCTGCCAGACTCAGCTCCACCCAGGGAAAAGTCACCCACCTCAGGCACCAGCCATAGGAGTGGCTTTTTTCACTGTGTAATCAGAGCCAGAGGCTGCCCCTCCCTTTAGCAGCCTTCACAATCAATTGAAATTCAGTAAACAGAAACCCTGACAATGGCTCTAGGCTGGGTTCTGTGAGTTTCGCACAAACTAGCCCCCAGGAAAAACTACTGTTTGCTGAAAGGCCTCAACTCTACCCAGAACCTAGCCTCATCACAGCATCTCCAAACTTGAGGAAAAAGCCATCTCCCTCTTTTGTGATACTCACCCTCCCATTGAACTAACCTGGGAAGAGGATCGCAAAATACTTGGTAAAGCAGAGCATTTTTCTGCCTGTTTGAACAAACTGACTTAAGAAACCAGCAAAGCCGCAGGACCACAAGCAGACCAATAATAGGCTAGTTACGGACATAAGGGAGATACAGGATATTTCCCACATTTCGCAAAAACAATAAATAATTTTTTTGGTACCTTTATAAAACTTTTTTTTTTCTTTTCTAAAACTTTTTTAATTTTTAATATTTACCTTTGAAAAATTGTTTTCTAGTAACTTTTTTTCCTCTTATAATTTTTATTTTAGGGACACATGTGTGTGTGAGTTTTTCTTTCTTTTTTTTGTTTCTTTTTTTAAAATTCATTTTGTTTTTTGTTTAGCTCTACTGAACGTCCGATCTTTTTTTCTTCCTTTCTTATGCTTTTCACCTTTTCTTCTCTTTCGTTTTTCTTTATGTGACTTAATTGTTGTTCTGGACATCCTCAGATAAACCCGTAGTTGAATATTAGGCCCTATCCCCCATTGTGTACACACTTAATCCACAAAATTATTACTCAATTCAAAACCTCTGAGACTTAAATTCCTTAATAGCAGTACTACCTCTTTATATCTATATAATATTTTAAGTATTTTTATTTTTGAGTTTTTCACATCTCCTTTATATCCCTCCTCTTCTCTCATTATATTCATGTTCTTCTCTGAATAGTTTATTTTCGTTTCTGCATAATATGATTAATTTTTACTTTTCTATTTTTTTCTGGACTCTTTTCTTTTCCCATTCTCTTTCTTCTTTTTTTTCCTCTCTTTCTACTTTCATCCTATCCAACCTATTTCCTGCTTTGAGATTAGGACTTATTTAAGTTAACTCTCCCTGTGCCTTCCCACATCACTCTATTCCTATTTTTTACCCACATCTCTCCCTAACCCTAATAATTTCTGGTTTTCCAAATTATTCTTGGCAGTTCGAAGCCCATTAATATATAGTTGTTTGATGCTGAATATATGTATCTGTTGAACTAGATTGGATCTGCAGACTATTGACTGTGCAAAATCAGACTTTGGTTGATGCTTGCCTTACGTTTGTGTTCTAGCACAAAACTGATGTTATTTTCATTCCAAATGGGCAGAATAAGCCGGAAAAACACAAGAAAAATGACAAGTCCGGGTTTCTCAATTCCACTCATGATAATCAGGGGACAGAACAGATAATGAATAATCCAGAAAAGAGCTCCCAAATAGCTCTAAAAACAGTGCTGGCAAACATGATAAATGAAAAGAGAGGAGGCAAACAAAAGGTCAATGCAGGAAAAGATTGAAAACCTACAAAGGACTCTGTATGAGAGTGATAGGGAGATAGAGGAGGCAATCCAAACATGAGTAACTTCATAAAGAGCTACACAGGGTTTGATATCTGGTGTGGGTACATAGTCCAGTGAAAATAAGTAGTCTCACCAAAAACAGCCAGAAGCCCTTATATCAATTAGGCATTTCATTGGCAGTGGTGATTTCCAGTGCCTGTTCTGTGTGTGACCCCAATTACTTTATTACTGATATATTTAGTTCCCGTTCATGATCCGAGTGCTTCATCAGCAAGAAAACTTCTGTCTAGTGAAATTCTCTCTTCTGGCGCAAATGTAGAATTGAAGTTTCCACTTCTGAATGCCATGATTTTCACCATAGACTTCAGTGGAATTGTGCAATATTTCAGTAGAAATGTCCTGCTGGTCTCTTAACCTCTAATTCACAGGAACTGTTTATACTTAAACAGAAATGTTTTTACCCCACTCTTGTTTCAATGGATTATTTGTTCTAAAGAAATAGTTATCCAGTTCCCTAAAAATGTTCACAGCAAAACATGACAACTAGATTGTTATACTTCAGTCATTGAAACAAGCTGATGGTAGCACATTATACTTTTTCTCATTAATAAAAATTAACAAGCAAGGAGTGAAATAATTGCTTATAAATATAAATATTTGAAAAAAGGAAAATTTCATGTAGAAATATTTTACACCATGTAACGTAGAAAAGAGTAGATGTGTCTTAGAATATGATGTGGAGGTAAATGATATCAGATCTGTGGATAATAACTCTTATCAGATAATAAAGGAATTAATGGTATGGGAAAATGATGTTAATTTCTGATATATCACTAAACCCCTCCTTTGATCTTCTCAAACATACTGCTGAATGACCGTATTTAAAAACAGCAAGACAGGGAATTATTCAAGATAGGTTTCTATAATATAGTAATTCAACGAAAATTGGATATGAATTGGCATTTAGTCCTTATACCTAACCAGGCATACAATATGTTACTCATATTTGTAGAGCTTCTCTTGATAATGTATGAAAGAAGGGAACAATTCACAATGATATTTCAAATTGTCTGTAATATCTGAAATGTTTAACAACGAGTAATAGCCATTGGATGTAATGTCACCTTTTCAATTTTACCTTTTTTGCAACTGGCATCTTCTTGTCCATAGTTGACAGCATGTTTTGTAGGTTATTTGTCTTGAACTCAGCGCCCTTCATATATCTCTAAGGTCAGTTTGATCAAGGCCACACTCTACTATTTGTGCCACTGTGATTCTGGTCTTTTTGTGGTTAGAGATCAAATTCTAATATAAATTCTTGCAAATTCCTTGCCCGGGTGGCTTTGACCCAAAATCCAAATTCCTCAGCCTCCTGAATACCTAGGTTTGGAGATGTGAGCCACTAGTCCACAATTAAAAAAATTTACAAAAATATGTTAAAGAAGATTCTTTTAAAACAAAAAGGAAACTCTGGGACTATTGATACTCAAAGCTGTTCTTTGAATTGTTTTAACTGGTAACAAATTTCCTGATAAAAATGTCCAGTGATTCTGAACCACACAAGAGAAAAAATATGAATATCTTTGTGTTTTCAAATGTATAATTTGAGAATCAGTGAGTTTTATATTTACACTGGTTTGATAATGCAGTTTTCCAATCTGATGGTAAGAGAAACATTTGCTGCTGCTGCTGCTGCTGCATATAGGAGAAAAGATGCAATTCTGAGGCAATACCATGAAAACAGACCTAAGAATGTAGAAGAATATCTCTTCAAGACTGAGTAATATAGACACATACGTAGCCAAAGTAATAATATAAAGAAATAGAGTTTTGATGGAGAAATTGTGATATGTCCTACATAAAATCGTATTCAGTAAACAGGATCTTTCCATAAGGAGGAGGAAAATATCCCACTGGTTGGTTTTTCAAACAATTGTCATCTTTTAGCCTGTCTCCCTGAAATGAAATGAAATGAATCATATAATAATGGCACGGACGACCCAAAAATTTGAACATCCTCTTAATATTCATTTATTTACTAAACTTCATTACAAGTATGATAGTACAAAAAATCCTTGATGGAATTTTGTATATTTTGCACAATTCTTCAAATTCTTTTTTCTAATTATTCATTGTGCATGGTGATACTATTTTCTTATCTTCCATTTTTGTTCTAGAAATAAAATCGGAAAAAATGTTCATTAGTATTAGTAGCATTTCTTTTTTAATTTTAATTTTTATATTATATATACAGTTAGTTGTACAGAGGGGTTACAGTTACATGAGTAGTGTAATGAGTACAGTTTGTAGCAAGCATTTTTACCTAATCCTTTGTTTTCCCCCTACCATCACTTCCCTTGCTACCTTCCCAACTCCTCCCGTTCCCCCCCAAACCGACTTTGTACAGTTCCTTTTCAACATAGTGTCCTGTATATTTCGTCATCAAAATGGGTCTGACTGTATCCCAATTAAAGCATTTCCCAATATCAGTGTCCCTTCCCAAATTACAAAAATGTATATACAAAGTGCAGAACACCAGCATCCAATCAAGTGAGAACAGGGGGAAGAAAACACGAAAGAAAAAAGAATCATTTAATGCATTGTAAGTACATTAAAAACACCAGCAAGCAAGAAAAAAAACTTTTTATCCCTGTCTTGGAATATATTTTGCTTAATATTATCCCATGTGGTCATATGTACAAAGCCTTTGACCTCCTCTGCTTGTCCTAGACATGTACTAGTCATTGCATTCAAGGCAAACCATAGGACCTATGTTTCTTTCGCCTGGCTTTCTTTTCACTTAATATAAATTTTTCCAAGGCTTTCTATTTCCTAAGAAATGGGGCAATGTCATTCTCTTAAAAGACCCAACATAGAGCTCACCTATTACTCAGCAATCCTGCTTTTGAGCATTTACCCAAATGATCACAAAAAAAGACCATACTAAAGCTACCAGCAAAACTATGCTTATTGCAGCAATATTTCCTATAGCTAAGATATGGAACCAACCCAGATGCCCCTCAGTAGATGAATGGATCAAGTTAATGTAAATACTATTTCTATTTCAAACAACAATGTTTGAAATATCTTACGTAAAGTACTGATATGAATTTCTAGCTGCAAAAATTAGTAAAAGAAGTAAAAAAATCATTATTGACTATTTTTGCCTACTTGGATTTTACTTGTTTATTTAATTATAATTTGTCTTTGTTTTTTAGTATAAATAGATCACACTAAGAACAAAAATTGCTTCCATAGATCAGTATTGAATATAGTTTACTCGAGCTTATCATATTACATTTACAAAAAAAATCTCATGAAATAATTTTTTGCAGCTAGAGAAATTGTGAAGCAAGTGTAATCAATATTTCCTGGTTTCTTTTGGAACCTATATATATGTTGCTTTCTCCACTTCACCTAGTACCCAGCGAAATTTAGACTAAAATTTGGAAGAGAAATCAATACACCACAGAGGTAGATGGATTCAGGTATTAAATATTTGCATAATTAAAAATGATAGTCATAAAATCTATAAGAAGAATTGAAAAAACAAAAAGTAGGTTATGTAAAAAAATTAACAAATCTGATTTTAGAGAGAAAGAGAGGCATGCGAGTGAGATAGGAGGATAAAAAGAGAGAGGGGAAAAAACAAATAATTGAAACTAGAGATGTGAAATGGAACCTTATGAGACAGACAAGATTCAGTACAGGATAAAGAGTTTCTTGGAAAATACAGAAAAATAAAACACAGGATAAAAAGGATTATCAGGTGATTTCCATAAGTCATTCAAAGGATGACTAAAGATAATACTCCTAAAAAGCTAATGAAATAGACAAGGAAAGTTTACTACAAAATTGTTGTTTAAACTGAGTATACTGCTTATCCAAAAACTCGATATGGACTCGTCAATGAAAGACCTCTGGACATATTTCTTGCATAAAAAGATGCAAATTTTCTGAAAAAACTTCTGGATAGCTGACAGGATGAACTAACAAAACCCATAAACTCTGACCAAAGTGGAATCATACCAGAAGAGCAAAGTTGCATCAATATATGGAAGTCAGTCCATGTAATTTAATACATCAAGACAAAGAATCACATGAATCATAGAATCAAGTAAGTAGTTGTAGCAAACATATACAATAACATCCCACATGTCTTTTTTTTTTTTTTTTTTTTTTTTTACAAATGCCACACAAAGTAAAAACCCATGGAATATTCCTCAGGAAAATAGAGACTTCATAGACAAAGCTATGGGTGTTTTATGTTCATAGTGAAAAGGAAAATCCATTTCAACTACAATCAGGAATGATTCTACTCTTCGGTAAACAATTGGACTTCCTAGTTGAAGTAACATGATGAGGAATAAACAAAAACAAAAATTGGGGATGGAAATCAGGAAAGAAGTGAAAGTCCTCTTTCTTACAGATAACTTGATCCACTATTGAAAGAACCCTATAGACTCCAATTCCAAATCCCTTTGGCTTTTCCAAACTTTTAGCAAAGAAACAGGGTTTACAATAAACTCACAGAGATGAGTATCCTTTCTATATGTCCAAAATGAGAAGAATGAAGCGTAAACCACAAAAGCAACTTCTATGTGGTAGCCCAAAAGAAAATACATAGGATTTCACTTAAGCAAGGAAGTGAAGGACTTCTCCAAGGAACATATTAATCATCTGCAAAAGGAAATTAAACCCTATTTAATAATGTGTGAACACATCACCTGATCCTGGATTGGAAGTAATGACATCAAGAAATTAAATCTTTCCAAAGCTACCACCACATTTAAAGCGGTACTATCCATATGCCTACATTATTATTTATGAAAGAGAAGTAATGAAAAAGACAGGGAAAAATAGAAGAACCTCTAAAACAAAAACCAATCCTTAGCAGGAAAAACATTGCTTCAAGAATATCAATACTGAAATCCCTATCTATTATAAAGCACACACAAAAATTTACATATACATATATTTTTGGTGTGACCACGTGAACATGCATAGATTCCAATTGAATTACATTGAAAACAAAGAAACGATTCCACTAACCTATGGGCCACCTAAAATTTGATGCTTAATCAAAATAGTGGAAAAAGAGACAGGCAGAAAGAATTACACATACAAAGAAAACTGGTCGTATATCTTTATATATCATCTGGCACCAGAACCTAGTCCAAATGGCTCAAAGACCTCCAGTTAGGTTTGGATATTGTGAAATATCACAGTATGGAATTAGGAATATCCTATCCATGTCAAAACTTCCTAGGCAGAAGTCTAATAATATATCGAATCAAAGCAGGGTTGAATAAATGGGACTGAATTGAACTGCACAAATTTTGCATGGCAACGGTCATAGGCATCAACATAAATATGAATTCAAACCCCACAATTTAGGAAACCATGTAGTGAAGATATAATTCTACAATAGATAGTGACCCCAGAACTCACAAAATCAAATCACCACAATAACAATTTCTCATAGATTAATCACACCATTCATATATGTGCTAATATATCCAAAGGACATTTCTTTGGAAAGGAAATAGGAATGGCCAATACATGCATCAAGAAATACGAAACATATCTGGCCAAATAAAAATACTAACTCCAATGGAGTTATTTGTTATTATCCAGCAATCCATTCGTTTTCATATCCTAAATAGATCAAAATCAATGATAGTTCAGTATGATCATTGTAACATTATTTACCATAGTTATGATATGAAAACAACCTTATTAGATCAATACAAGCCCCACAACTGATGAAAAAATCAAATGAAAGTCAACATATAAAGAATTATACAAAATTATCGATTATAATGTTCACATATTTCATTAAGATTTCACAACCTTACAAGACAATATGTTGGAAAATAAAATTTACAATTTAGGTGGGGGGAGGGGTCTGTGGAGAGAAGAAGTATAGTTGTGGAGGTGGGTGGAAAGGATTGTAGAAGAAAAAGGAGGAGGCAACAATGCTTGATAAGAAATGTACTTGTTACCATGCAATGTAACTGTAACCCCTTTGTACTGTATTTTCACAGTAAGAATTTATTTTAAAAGATTTCAAAACCTAATTTAGATGAGAACATGTTAGTTACAGCCACACACACACACACATAACCCCACAGAAAATACATATAAAAGTATCAATGGAAATGAAGTTTGTTATTAAAACAAGTCGCTTAACCAGGAAAGAATCCCACTTTGAAGAGTTTTTCACTCAGTCACTCACATTTTCCAGTGCTTTGAATAATTTGCCCAAAGCTTTTTGAACTCGAAAAAAAAAAAAACCCACGTATATTGCGGATGAAAATTGAAAAGAAATAAGACAAAATACCATACATGTTAATTCCATTTAAGATGTTGTAAAATTTATATATAGTACAATTGGGCATTTACTTGAAGAAATAGAAACGTACTTTATTCCAACATTAATGTAGTTTGATGCCTAAATTTATAACCTTTCGCTTTGAAAGAATTTGGTTTTAGGTTGTAGTTCATTTTCAGAGCATGTCCTAGTGAAATTTGTCTGTTCAAACAGAATTTTAAAAGGTATTTGTCATCTCTTACCATTTTATTCATTAGAATATTAATGTACACAATAATTTGGTTAGAAAATTATCAAACCAACCATCCATAGGAAATTTCGATGAGGTATAAAATATCCTGATTTTTTATTTCATCTTTTAGGATGTAAACACAAATGAAGCATCCTCATCATGGACAAAACTAAACAAAATAAAAACGCTGGAATTGAGTTGATATATAGCAAAGCATATTTCAATAATTTAATTGAAAAATGCTCAGATTAAAATATGCATGAAAACTGAAACGGATGATTTTGACAAAGTCAGAAATATCTGCAGATGGTTTTGTCTTCAACAAGTAATTAAGAATAATTATTTCTATACTCACAAATTCATATACATGCACAGTAAATTGGCTAGAGTTAATTGAGAAAAGTAAAAAAGGATTGTTCTGCTTGAATGCATCATATACTAATTCATTTCAATTATAGTTGAAGCAATAAAAAACACGTTAAAACTATGGGTACATTTCTAAATGGATTAGCAAATGGATCCAATTATAGTTTTTGGTAAAATAATCTCAAAAATATTTCCCTAATTTGGAAATGATTAACAAGAATATTCATGGGAAGATCGAAAGATATCTGAAAATTGAAAATGACACTGGTAAATATCTTCAAATAACCATTTGCTCTGAAGAACTTACAGATCCATGAAACGTTGCTAATTGCCAAGCAAGAAAATGAAGAGTAATCATTAGACACTCCCTTTCCCAAAAGTACCAATGGGGTTGTCCATGTCATATGTACTCCTACTGCGTCCATTGTTTCTATGATACAGTTCCACTTAGAATCTTTATGTCACATAACAAAACTGAAAACAGTATGTTTCTTTAAGGTGATCATGTTCATGTGAATATTTGTCATTCCATGCAATTATTTTATCATTTATATGGAAAGGCACTGCAAGTTGTAATTTGAAATACATATTGATTTTTTACAAAATTTTATATGAACCATATTTCATTAATTCTATTAAGGTAAAGGTATTAATCCGAGGAAAGGAGAAAATGTTTCCACAAATACTTCTAAATTCGTATTTGGTCTTAACCATGAATTCAATAAAAAAAAAAAACTGTTGAAGATTTTAAAATGAAGGAAAATATCAATATACACTCTTGCTAATAGAAATTGTTCAAACAAAAATGTGAAGTGTATTAGGTCTAGTTATTATGTTTAAATTTTTCTGGTAATAATCCCCTATATACCGTTTGTTCTTTTCCAATTTCAGAGTCCAAATTGAATCCCAAGTGTCCAATTGATTTTTTTTTCAATTTTAGATTCCATATTGCTTGTACTTGGGAAGGAAGAAGTTTATTCTGAATGGTGCACTATGTAGTCACTATATATGGTTTGTTTATTTTTGTTTCACATAATTCTGAAGATATGTACTCCTATTTTGAATGTTTTACCAATATTGTGTCATTTTTCTAAATATTACCATTCTCTTCCCCTTGAAGTAAGAGAAATTACTTCAGAAATTCTTATGGACGATCAGAAGGATAAATGAGGAGATAATGAGGAATATTGAATATTATGAAATAGTAATTTTGTGCAGCCTGGAGTAAAAATAAGTGCTTACAAAAGTAATTTCTTCAAGTAGGGAATTTTATTGCAAAATATGTTGTATTGTTTAGATAGGAAATAGTTTGTAGAATCTGTGCCCAAACTTAAAACAAAGAGGTAAATGATAGCACACTTGTACAATAAAATTTGTTCTTGTGATTCAGTGGTGACAAATGAAAAGCCCTGGCTTCTAAACTAATCTTACTCCCATGAATTATCTAGTTCAACTCAAAAGAAGAATTTCCAACATTATCTTCAACAGTTTTGTGAACAAGTTTACTGGTTTTAGCCCTATGTTTCTCTAAATAATTCCCACCTTATTTACATCTGTGTTTCCTCTTCAAGAAGAAGCAACATGAAAGATGGTTGAATTCTTCAATGAAAATCTCTTCAGAAGTGATGCAAAAATTCTTCAGTGTTGTTTAAAATTCTGAAGTTGCCATCCCCACTTGATTTGCATTCATGGTCCACAACATTCCTACTGCTAATTTTAATAGCCTTTGAAGCATATTTTAGGAAGATGTACATTGACAAAAATTTATTAAAGGTTAGAATTCCTACGTAATCAATAGAATTGAAGTATTTGACTACAGAAGATGAAGTTTAACATGTGAGAATCTTGATCGCATTGTTAATAGGTGTTAAATGTGAGTGTTTCTAATTATGTGTGTAATTGAGCACTAGTATTTCTCCTAGTTTGTAATTTCCAAAGATGATTGGGATTGCTACAGAAATATATGAACAAAAATGATTTCAAATTAATTGTTAATGATGGCTTGGGATCAGGAGACAGAGAAAACTGTTATTTTTATTTAATAAGGATGTAAAAACAACAGATCTATTTTCACACGTCTGAATATGGATTGCAAATGTGTCGACAAAAATTTGTATGTTTAAATTTATGAGAATTGAGAAGAGTATATGTATAAATACTCTTCTTTTTGAATGAATCTTATTGTCAAAGTGGTGTACAGAGCAATTAAATTTTCACATGAAAGGCAGTGAGTGAGTACTTTTCATATATTCTTAACAACTCCTCAATTTTCTCAGACTTTTCTTGTGTCTCAATCCATACCACTCCACAAGGTTTAAACTTTATTTCAATAAGTTTTTGTGAAGATTGTTGTTGGATTGGTTCACCCTTTGTCCTTTTTCTCAGATTTTGTTGTTTCCCTTCCCTTTCCAAATTTGGATTGATATACATGTATTACACAGGGTACTAAAATACAGTGACAACATTGGGCAAAACAGGATATTCAAGTTAAAACGCCAGTGGGGGAAAAAAAAATAAGCTTCACTTAGTATGTTTAGAAAAGCAATAACAAATTCCGAACTAAGATGAGGGTGGAGAGCTGGAGGCTCAGAAGTAGGTTGAAACTAATTTTAGTATTTTAATGAGATGTCCAAGGCTAGACAGACAAGCTTTGGGTGCCATCATAGTTCAGAGACTTTGGTCAAAGAGGAAAAATTCAGGAAGCTTGGTGAATTAGACAGATTTAAGGAATCGGAAGAGTCCACAGACACGGCTGCCACATCAACAGACAGAGCCTGGGACAAAGATGCCAACTGTGCAAGTGGATACTATTCAGCGCCAGCAAGCACTGAAAAGGCACTGTCATCTTCATCCTGCTGACCACCGACGAATTGCAGACTGTGGAGGGCCCAAAAACCAAGGGAAAGTTGTGAGTACCACACAAAACAACCTAACTCCTCATAGAGTACAGGTGGGAAGATCGCCTTTCCTCAACCACTTGAGAAGATATTGACAAAGACCAGGCCAGAACATCTAGAATATAATTCAGGCCATGGAAGAAGACAATGCGCGCCATTCAAAAGGTCAAAGGAATCTGATCTGTGGGGCTCAGCTTTACCCCGGTGGAAAGATTCCCTTCCCTGGAAGAGGCCTCATAAAAGAGAAAGTCCCAAGAAAAACTGTTTAAATAGGGATACAGGTGGATCCATTACAACAATGAGATTTACAAGATGTTCTGTCGAAAAATGAACTTTACAACTTTGGACAGGAGGAGAGGCGTGGGGGGTGAAGGGAGGGGAGATAGGAAGGGATGGAAAGTGGAAACAAAGGAGGAGGCAACAATGCTTGATAAGAAATGTACTCATGTATTTTTTTTCTTTGATGCGATTGTTTCTAACGCATTTATAAGATTGTTTCTTTGTTGCTTTGTATGTCCCTCCCCCACAGTACAACCCGTACTTTCACTGTATTTGATGCCGGTTTAATTTGTGGAGGGGAAGGGGAAAACAAGGCGTTTAAATAGGGATACAGGTGGACCCATTGCAACAATGAGAAGTACAAGTCATTATGTCGAAAACGAATTTTACAACTTTGGTGCGGGGAAGGGGAGGATTTGGTGGGGGGACGTGGGGAAGATGGGAAGGGATGGGAAAGGTAAACAAAGGAGGAGGCTGCAATGCTTGATAAGAAATGTACTCATTATCTTGCCATGTAATTGTAACCCCTCTGTATAGTATTTTCACAATAAAAAAAGGAAATGTACTCATTACTTTGCCCATGTAATTGTAATCCTTCTATATGATATTTTCCTAATAAAAAAGAAGGGAAAACATTCAGTACAGGTTTTTCTGATATCCATGTATTCCCTGAAAATTCTATTCCTGTTACAAATAATTCAAGAAAACAGATTCTGAACTGGGGTCCATAAATAGCATCTGCCAACTCAACCTATTATCTTCAATGCTAAACCAAGAGAATCAAAGGTGCAAGACTAGACATGGCTGACAGTACAGTTAGTTAATTTGGTGATCTCCCTTACTGGGCAAATCAGCACTTGATCCAAAGTTCAGGTTACTACGTAAAGCCCAGAGTACATTTATTATTCTGTTAGCAACAGTGGCATACTACTTCAAGAAAATTACTGACTTCTATAAAGAAAACACCACAACCTATATTTGGATCAAGAGTTGACATCTGAATTGTGTATATTTTTGCTCCATTGGAAAATTTGCAATATAAACTGACATAGGACTTTCTTATTCTAATGATGCACTTTTAAGTTTGTTTATATTAGGAAGAAGAGCTAATTGTAGACTTTCAGCCTGATGGATTTTAATTTTTCCCCAAGACATTCCTTTACAATTATGCTTCAAATTGGACATTACTGTACATTTGTGTGTCCTCTTACACTTCCAAGAAGGGATAGAATACATTCAATCCAGTCACCAAGAGGTAGCTGTAACCATTCAACTGAAAAGGCAACTATAGGGAATATATTTGAGATTGATATAACAATCTGGAACTTCAAAGTTTTAATGGGTTTTTGGCTCAGAAATTTATTTATAGAGTTGTTGCATAGTGCAAGCAATCAAATAATCGATGACCCAATATATTTTTATTGTACAGGTAATATACTAAGGGGTTACAATTTAATGGAAAAGGTTATGAGTCCATTTCCTATAAAGCACTTTATCCTCTCCTTTGTTTTTCCCTCACCTCTTTTGGCCTCACCATCCTCCTACAACACCCCCCAATCCCACAAATTTGTGAAGTGCGTTTTCAAAATAATGTCTTGTACATCTCATTGTTATGTTGGGTCATCCTGTGTCCGTACTTAAGCATTTCTTTATTTCCTTTCTCCCCAAATTAGAAAAATGCCCATATCAAAATAGAGGACACAAGAATCATATACAGTTGACAAACATATGCAAAGAAATATACAAAGAAACAGAAAAAAAACCGAAAGTCTATTATAAGTACATTAAAAAGAACAACAAGAAAATTAAAAATGTCCTGTGTCCCTGTCCTGGGGTTCATTTTGCTTTGCATCAGGTCAAATGGTCATATGTACATAGATTTGACCTCTTTTGCTTTTCTGAGACATATATTACTTATTAAATACAAGGAATACCCTTACACCTAGGTTTCTTTGGATCTGGATTCATTTACTTAACTTAATTTTATAAAGTCTTTCCATTTCCTAACAAATGGGGCTGTGTCATTCTTTCTGATGGAGGCATAGAATTTGAGTATATATATATGTATATTCTATATATATTCTATATATAGAATTCTATACATATTGTATATATATACTCTATATAGGATTTTATATATATTCTACATATATTCTATATATATAGAGAACTTGAGTATATTTATATATGTATATATGCATATATATTCATTTATATACATATGTGTGTATAATGATATATAAACCTAATGATTTATATCTGTATCTATCTCTCTCTACCGTCCTCACTCCTTCTAAAGGAGCAGAGGAGGGAAGGCTGCCCCCCCTCCACTACTGGAGATCTCCATCTTGGATACTGACAAAGCTCGGTGGAGCTCCTAGCTCCAACTCAGGCCTTGGAAGAAAACTAGAGTCATTTAGCAGGTCACAAGAACGTAACATGACCTGCCAGACTCAGCTCCACCCAGGGAAAAGTCTCCCATCTCGGGCGCCAGCCCCAGGAGTGGCTTTCTTGACTGGGTAATCAGAGCCAGAGGCTGCCCCTCCCTTTAGCAGCCTTCACAATCAATTGAAATTCAGTAAACAGAAACCCTGGGAGTGGCTCCAGGCTGGGCTCTGTGAGTTTCTCACAAGCTAGCCCCCCAGGAAAAGCTACTGTTTGCTGAAAGGCCTCAACTCTACCCAGAACCTACCCTCATCACAGCATCTCCAAACTTGAGAAAGCAGCCATATCCCTCTTTTGTGATACTCAAAGCAGATCTCCCTTCCATTGAACTAAATTGGGAGGAGGATTACAAAATCCTGGGTAAAGAACAGCATTTTTTCTGCTTGTTCAAACACACTGATTTAAGAAACCAACCAAGTCACAGGAAAATCAAACACCACAAGCAGAACAGAGACGCCCACAAGAGGCTGGTTACAAATACAAGGGAGATACAGGATTTTTCCCACCCCTCCCAAAAAAATGAAACAACTTTTTTTTAATTATTTTTGTACCTTTTATAAAATTTTTTACATTGTTTTTAAATTTTACTTTTTACCTTCTTAGAAAAAAATTGTTTGCAAGTAACTTTTTTTCTTCTTATAATTTTTATTTTAGTGGTATATGTGTGTGTGTTTCTCTTTTTTTTTTTTCTTTTTTTTAAAAAATATTTGTTTTTTTGTTTAGCTCTATTGAACTTCTGATCTCCTTTCTTTCTTTCTTATTTTTTCACCTTTTCTTCTCTTTCCTTCTTATGTGACTTAATTGCTGTTCTGCACATCCTCAGATATACCCAGTCAATTATTAGACTTTATCCCCCATTGTGTACATACTTAATCCACAAATTTATTCTGCAATTCAAAACCTCTTAGACTTAAATTCCTTAATAACAATACTAACTCTGTATACCTATATAATATTTTAAGTATTTTTATTTTTAAGTTTTTCACATCTCCTTTATATCCCTCCCTTTCTCTCCTTATATCCACGTTCATCTTTGAACATTTCATTCATGATTCTGCATAATATTTTTAATTTTTACTTTTCTATTTTTTCTGGTCTCTTTTGTTCCCTTTCTCTTTCTTCTTTTTTTCTCTCTATCTACTTTCATCCTATCCAACCTTTTTACTGCTTTGAGATTAGGAATTAGTTAAATTTCCCTTTGCCTTCCCCCATTTCTCTATTCTTATTTTTACCCACATCTCTCCCTAAACCTAATAATTTCTGCTTTGCCAAATTCTCCTTTGTGGTTCGTAGCCAATGAATATATACTTGCTTGATGTTGAATAGATGTATCTGTTGAACTAGATTGTAGCTGCAGACTATTGACTGTACAAATACAGACTTTGGTTGATGCTTGCCTTAAGATAGTGTTCTAGGACAAAACTGGTGTTATTTTCATCCCCAATGGGCAGAGAAAGCCGGAAACACACAAGAAAAATGGCAAACCCTTGTATCTCAACTCCCACTCATGATAATCAGGGGACAGAACAGATAAGGAATAATCCAGAGCAGAGTTCCCAAATATCTCTATAAACACTGCTGGCAAGCATGATAAATGAAAAGATTGACAACATACAAAGGACTCTGTATGAGCATGATAGGGAGAGAGGAGAGGAAAACAAACATAATACAGGAATATGAGCATGAGGAAGCTCCTCAAAAACTGATACAGGATTTGTGTGAGCAGCTTGAAAATAATCAAAGAGAAAGGCAGAAATGGCATGAACAGGCTGAGAACACTCAAAGAGAACTACAGGAATGGTGTGAACGTGAGGAAGCTAAGCAAAGAGTAATACAGGAATTGAGAGAGCAGGATGAGAATACACAAAGATCACTAAAGCCATTCATGGAATCCATTAACAAAGGGCTGAATGAAGTCAGGGAAACCACGAAGGGAATTCTGAATGGAATCCAACAGAAGGAATGGAAGTCCAAGGAAACCATAACCAATCAACTAGGTGATTTGAGAATAAACACTGAACACCAAATTAAGGAAGTAAAGAAGTCCATACAAGATCTATAAAAAGCTTCAACAAAGAATTTGAAGCCATCAAAGCTGACCAATTAGAAGGAAAAGAAATAAAATACAAAGTAGAAAGTCTTGACAGCAGGCTAGACTCTGCAGAAGATTAAATCTTGGGGATTGAAGACAGCCTAGATATTATAGAGAAAGAACATAGAACCATCCAAGACAAATCCAAGAAATATGATAAATCTATCCAAATCTTGGTAGACACCATCAGAAGGCCTACTCTGAGGATAATAGGTGTAGAAGAGCAACTAGAAACAGAAGTTTATTGTCTAGGAAATTTGTTTAACAGGATCCTAGCAGAGAACTTCCCAAACATGCAAAAAGATAGGCCTATTCAGATACAAGAATCTTTTAGAACTCCAAATAGACCAGACCAGAATAGGACATCGCACAGTAACATTGCAATCCACACATGATCAATTCAGACCAAGGAAAAGATCCTTAAAGCTGTTAAGGAGAAAAGATTAATCTCCTATAAATTGAAATCAATTAGAATCACCTCAGATTTCTCAGCAGAGACACAGAAGATCATGGAATGATGTTTGCCATGTCATAAAGACAACTATCAACCAAGAATACTGTACCCAGCTAAACTTTCTTTCATAACTGACGACCAAATAAAAATCTTCCATAGCAAAGAAAAATTGAAACAATATATCTCCACAAAACCAGCCCTACAAAAGATAATTAAAGATATCCTACACATAGAAAACCAACAAGACCACAATAAAGGCCAAGAAGATGCACCCAAACTGAGAATCCAATAACCATAGGAAGAACCCAGTTTTCGCAGCCCCCAAGAAAGTGGATAACATGGCAGGAACTCCCAAATACCTCTCAGTCCTATCTCTCAACATTAACGGATTTAAATATCCAATAAAGTGACATAGTTTGTCTAGTTGGATTAGACAGCAAGATCCTTCTATCTGCTGCCTTCAGGAGTCACATCTTGCCGGTAAAATCAAACACATTTTCAATGTTAAAGGCTGGAACAAAATCTACCAAGCAAACGGCCCCCATAAACAGGCAGGAGTTGCAATCCTAATATCCAATAAATTAGATTTCAAATTAAAATTCCTGAGAAGAAATAAACAGGGTTGCTACATACTTATTCATGGATCTCTGGCTCAGGAGGATATTACAATTCTAAATATCTATTCGCCAAACAATGGAGCACCCAAATTTATCCAAGAAACACTACTTTCCCTCAAATCCCATATAGATCCAAAGACATTAATTGTTGGGGATTTTAACACACCACTCTCCCCACTAGATAGATCAACTCGGCAAAAACTAAGGAGAGAAACCGCAGATCTAAACAACTGCATAGATCACAGGATTTTACAGACATCTACCAAATATTTCACCCAGCAGCAGCAGAATACACATTTTTCTCAACAGCACATGGAACATTTTCTAAAATAGACTATATTTTAGGCCACAAAGCAAACTTGTCCAAATTCAGATACATTGATGATATACCTTGCATTCTCTTAGAATAAAAGGGAATAAAATTAGAACTCAACACCAAAAGCCACTAAAGAAAATCCGGTAACACGTGGAGGCTGAACAACACACTGCTGAATCAGGAGTGGGTCATGGAAGAGATTAGAAACAAAATTCAAATGTTCCTGATATTCAATGAAAATGAGCACATAAATCACCAGCTCCCCTGGGACAGAGCAAACGAGATACTCAGGGAAAAGTTTATAGCTCTGAGTTCCTACATCAACAAATTGGAGACATCTGAAACTAACAATTTAATGAGACATCTGATCCTCCTTGAAAAAGATCAGCAAGATAAACCCCAAACTAGTAGATGGAAAAAAATAATTAAAATTAAATCTAAATTAAATGAATAAGAATCCAAAAAACTATAGAATCAACAAAACAAAGAGTTGGTTCTTTGAAAAAATTAACAAAATTGACAGACCCTTAGCAAATCTTATCAGAAAAAGATGAGAACACACCCAAATAAATAAACTCAGAGATGAAAATGGAAACATCACCACGAAAACAACCAAGATTCAGAACATTTTATAAGGGAATACTTCTCAAAACTTTATGCTAATAAGTTTGAGAACTTGGCAGAAATGGACCTTTTCCTAGCAAATATTGACATGCCAAAACTAAACCAAGATGAGTTAACCCATCTTAACAGGCCCATATCAAGCATTGAAATAGACACAGCAATAAGAGACCTCCCAGCTAAGAAAAGTCCAGGACCAGATGGTTTTACAGCGGAATTCTACAAGGCCTTCAAAGCAGAGCTCAAATACTCCTCCAACCCTTCAATGAAATTCAAAGAGAAAGATCACTACCGAACACATTATATGAAGCCATCATAACCCTCATCCGAAAACCAGAAAGGGATTCATCAAAGAAAGAGAACTATAGACCCATTTCTTTGATGAACATTTATGCAAAATTTCTCAACAAAACTGTGGAAAATCGACTTCAACAATCCATCCAAAAAATCATTCACCACAATCAAACACAGGATTCATTTCAGGGATGCAAAGCTGATTCACTATACGCAAATCAATTAATATAATTCATCACATCAACATGAGCCAGGATAAGAACCCCATGGTTATCTCAATAGATGCAGAAAAAGCATTCGACAAGATCCAACACCCCTTTATGATGAAGGTTTTGGAAAAATTAGGAATCCATGGAACATTCCTCAATACAATAAAGGCTGTATATGACAAACCAACAGCCAGCATTATACTTAATCAATCGTGAAAAACAAAAGCCATTTCCTCTTAACACAGGCAGAAGAAAAGGATGTCCACTTGCTCCACTTTTCTTCAATATAGTATTGAAATGCCTAACTACAGCAATAAGACCAGATACAATCATAAAGTGGATCCAAATAGGGAAAGGAGAAGTAAAACTCTCCCTCTTTGCAGATGACATTGTCTTGTATTTAAAGAATCCCATAACCTCCACTCCCAAATTACTCAAGCTGATTCAAAACTTTGGCAATGTAACAGGTTATAAAATTAGCCCCCAAAATCAATGGCTTTTCTGTATGCCAACAAAAATGAAGTACCTAGGAATTAACTTAATGAAAGAACCGAAGGACTTCTATGATGAAAAGTTGAAAAAGGATATCAGAAGAGAACTTAGAAAATGGAAAAAAAAAATCTCCCATGCTCCTGGATTGGAAAGATTAACATCGTGAAAATGGCAATACTTCCCAAGGCTATCTACAAATTCAAAGAGATATCCATCAAAATTACCATCTCATTCTTCAAGAAATAGAAGAGGCAATCCAAAAATTCATATGGAACAATAAAAGACCTGGAATAGCAAAAATGCTCCTCAACGGAAAGAACACTGCTGGAGGAATATCAATACCAAATTTCAAACTCTACTATAAACCATGGTAATCAAAAGAGCTTGGTACTGGCACAAGAACAGACCTCAGGACCAATGGCATAGAATTGAAAACCCAGAAATGAACCTAAAGACCTATAGTCATCTAATATTTGATAAGGGAGCTAAAAAATATAATGGAAGAAAGACAGACTCTTCAGTAAATGGTGCTGGAAAAATTGGTTAACTACATATTGAAAACTAAAGCTAGTTCTTTGCACCAGACCAACTCCAAATGGATCAAAGATCTGGGAGTCAAAACAGATACTCTGAAAACATTACAGGATGGAATAGGAGAAACCCTAGGTCTCCTTGGCGCAGGCCGAAATTTTCTTAATAGAGACCCAAAACACAACAAATCAAAGAAAGGTTGGACAAATGGGATTGCATGAAGTTGTAGCGCTTCTGCATGGCAAAGGACATAGCTAGCAAGATCAATAGAAAGCCCATGGATTGGGAGAAGATCTTCACTAGCCATACAACAGACAAGGGTCTCTTATCTAAAATATACTTAAACTCAAATAATTAAATCCCCCAACAACAAATCCTCAAAGAATCAACTGCCCAATAAATAAGAGAAACTTCTCTGAAGAGGAAAGAAGGGTGGCCAAGACACATGAACAAATGCTCAGCCTCCCTAATCATAAACAAATGCAAATTCAAACAACATTAAGATACCACTTCACCCTAGTTAGAATGGCGAAAATCAAGAACAAAGATAATTTCTTTGTTGCTTTGTACATCGCTCCCCCACAATATAACCCCTTCTTTCATTGTATTTGATGTTGGTATAATTTGTGGAAGGGAAGGGGAAAAACAAGTCTTTTAAATAACAGATGGACCCGTTGCAACAATGAGAAGTACAGTGGTTATTTTGAAAATGAACTTTACAGCTTTGGTGGGTGGGGCAGGGAGGATTGGTTGGGGTTGGGGGAGGTTGGGAAGGGATGAGAAAGGGAAACAAAGGAGGAGGCTTCAATGCTTGATAAGAAATGTACTCATTGTCTTGACCATGTAATTGTAACCCCTCGGTACAGTATTTTCACAATAAAAAATAAATAAAAATTTAAAAAAAGAAAAGATTTTCCACTCACACCAACAAACCAGTAGTTTCCCCTTTTGTCCATATCCCCTCCAGCATCTCTTGTTATTAGATTTATTATTGCCATTGTAAACAGTGTGAGGTGCAGCCTCAATGTTGTTTTGATTTGCATGTCTTTTATGACAAGAGAAGTTGACCATTTCTTCATGTGTCTATTGGCCATTTTTATTTTCTCTTCAGAGACGTTTCTAAATCTTTAGCCCATTTATTAAATGAGGATCTTTTATTGGGGTATTTAATTGTTTGAGTTCTTCGTACATTTTAGAGATGAGACCATGGTTCATTTTAGGCAAGGAAGACATTCTCCCAATCTGTTGGTTTTCTATTAATTTTGCTAGATACATCCTTTGCCATGCAGAAGCTCCGCAGATTCATGCAATCCATTTGTCCAACCTGTCTTTGGTCTCTTTGTGCCTTTATTAAAAAAATTTCGGGCCTTGCCAAGGAGCCCTGGCGTTTTTCCTATTTCTTCCTTTAATATTTTCAGGGTGTTCTTTACTTCGAGGTCTTTGACCCATTTTTACTTGATTCTGGTTCATGTTGATATATAGGGATCTAGCTTAGTTTTCTACAGTGTTTCAGCAATTTTGTAAGCACCATTAACTGATAGGCTGTCTTTCTTCCACACTATTTTTTAAAAAATCTCTCTTATCAAAGATTAGGTAACTATAAGTCTTTGTGTTCATTTCTGGATCTTCAATTCTGTTCAGTTCTGTTCCGTTCTTGTGTCATTATGGGCTGCTTTGATCACTATGTCTTTGTAGTATAGTTTGACGTTTGGTATTGATATTCCTCCAGCAGTTTTGCTTCTGATAAGGATTGATTTTGCTACTCAGGTTCTTTTACTGTCCCATACGAATTGTTGTATTACTTCTATTTGCCTGAGGAATGAGGTTGGGATAATGCTAGGCATCACATTAAAATTTTAGATAGCCATTAGCATTATTGCCATTTTCATGATGTAAATCTCTCCAATCCAAGAGCATGAGAGGTTTTTCTAATTCCTTAAGTCTGCTTCAGTTTCCTTTTTCAAGTTTTTAAATTGGCATTGTAGAGGTCCTTCACTTCTTTAGTTAACTCCTAGATATTCTATTGTTTGTGGGATTATTAGGAAAGTATTTGTTTCTTGATTTCAGCCTCGACAGTCATTGATTTTTTTGGGGGGGGATAATTTTGTATCCTGCTAATTTTCTAAAGTTTGAAACAGCTTGTGTGACTTGGGAGTGAAATAGATGGGGTTCTTTACATACAAGATCATGTCATCTGCTAAAAAGTAAAGTTTCATTTCCTCTTTCCCTATTTGGGTCCCCTTTAAGTTTGCATTTTTTTCTTCTTACTCTTGCTAGGCATTCTAATACTGAAGTGGAGAGAGTGGACATCTTTATCTCATTCCTGAATTTTGATGAAGTGGCTTCAGGTATTCACCCTTAAGTATAATTCTAGCAGTAGGTTTGTCATACACAGCATTTATAATATTGAAGAATGGTCCATGAATTTCTAGTTTTTCCAGAGCTTTCATCATAAAGGTGAGTTGGATCTTGTTAAATGCTTTTTCTGCATCCATTGAGATAATCATGTGGTTCTTAACCTTGCCCTTTTTGATGTGACAAATTACATTATTTGACATGCGCATATTGAAACAGCTTTGCATCGCAGATTTGAATCCTGTTTGATATTGGTGTATCACTTTTAGGGGAGTTGTTGAAGTTCAATTGGCCAAAATTTTGTTGAAGAGTTTGACCTCAATCTAATAGATCTCTTTCTTGATGAGTCCCTGCCTGTTTTGGGGATGGCATTTACAATGTCTTCAAAGGAGGAGTTTAGTTGTGAAATTTCACTTTCAATTTCATTGAAGAGTTGGAGTATAACTGTGAGTTCTGATCTGAAGGCCTTGTAGAATTCAGCAGTAATTCCATCGGAGCCTGCACTTATCTGGGTTGGGAAGTGTGTCATTTCTGTTTCTATTTTAATACTTGATATGGGTCAGTTAAGTAGGTTTAAATCACCTTAGTTTAGTTTGGGCATGTCAATATTTTCTAGAAATTCGTCCATTTCATCCAGATTCTGAAGCCTATTAACATAAAGGTTTGAAAAGAATTCCCTTATAATGCTCTGAATCGTGGTTATGTCTGTGGTGATGTTTCCAATCTCATGTCTGAGCTAGTATGGGTATGTTCTCTTGTGTTTCTGATAAGGATTGCTAAGTGTCTGTCAATTTTGTTAATGCTTTCGTAGCACCAACAATTTGTTTTGTTAATTATTTTTATGTTTTTTAAGGGGGAGACTATAATTCATTTAAATCTGATTTAATTTTAAGTATTTCTTTTCATCTATTGGATTGGGAATTAGCTTGTTTTGCTCTTTTTTCTATGAGTTTCTGGTGCCTTGTTAAATTGTTGGGTTTAGATTTCTCTGTCCCAGGGGAGCTTGTGTTTTGTCTGTTCATTTGTGTTAAGTACCATGAACATTTGGGTTTCATTTCTGATCTCTTCTAGGCCCCACATGTGATTCAAAATTGTGCTTTTCAGTCTCCAAGTTTTAAAGAATTTTCTTTGTGGTGTTTGATGTTGAATTCTAATGTTATTCCCTTGTGGTCTGAGTAAATGTAGGGAATCATTTCTATATGTATGAATTTGGATAAATTTGCTTTGTGACCTAAATTGTGGCATTTTTGTGGGAATGTTCATTGTGCTGCTGAGAAAATGTATATTCTGATGCTGCTGGGTGAAATATTTCATAGATATCTGTTAAGTCTAGTGGATCTGTTCAGTTATTTATGTCTGAGCCTTCTCTTTTGAGATTTTGCCGAGTTGATCTATCACATAGGGATAGTGGTTTGTTAAAGTACCCAACAATTAATGTCTTTGTGTGATTTCATGTGTGATTTCAGGGAAAGCAGTGTTTCCTGGATAAATTTGTGTACTCTATTGTTTGGTGTATACATATTTAGAATTAATATCCTCCTGAAGGGGAGATGCTTTAATTAGTATATAATGTCCTTTTTACTCTCTTCCCTATTTTTTATTTGAAGTCTATTTTAAAGACATTATGATTGCAACTCGATGTATAGTATTAGAAGGCCTCGATAGCTCGGTTAGACATAATGCAAACATAAAGGGGATCCAAGTAGGTAAAGATAAATTAAAACTCTCCCTCTTACCAGAAGACATGATCTTGTATTTAAAACACTCATGGAGTTCATTCCCAAGTTACATAAGGTAATTCAAATCTTTGTTAATATGCCAAGGTGTACAATTCTATCTCCAAAACAATGGCTTGCTTGTATGCCAATGAGAAGAGCACAGCAGAAATCAGGAAAACAACTGCTTTTTTATTAGTCCCACAAAAAAAAAAGTACCTAGGAATTAACTTAAAGAAGTGAAGGACCTTCATGAACAGAAAAAACTGAAAATGGAAATTAAAGGATAATTAAGGAAGTGGAAAACCTTCCCATGCTACTGGATTCAGAGGATTTACAATGTGAAAATGGCCATACAGCCAAAGGCTATCTACAATTTCATTCCATTACCCATCAATATCCCAACTTCATTCTTCATTCTTCAATGAATAAGAAAAAGCCACCCAAGTAATAATAAAAAATGAAAATCCAGAATAGCAAAAATAATTCTTACCAAATGAACAGTGCCGGAGGAATTACAATACCAGTCTTCCATGGAATTGAAGAAACAGAAATGAATCCATACATCTAAAGCTACCTAGTGCTCGATAAGGGAGCCAAAAAATCCAATTGGAAACAGACATCCTCTTCAGTAAAGATTGATGGAAAATTTTATACACACTTGTAGAAAACCAAAATTAGATCCTTATGTATACCCTGAATCAGAATCAAATCCAAATGGACCAAGGACCTCTAAGGAAAATAAAACCCTTGAAAATATTACAGAAAGGAATTGGAGAAACTCCAGAGCTCCTTGGCACAGGCCAAAATGTTCTAAAGACCCAGACACACAACAAATCAAAGAATAGTTGAACAAATGAGATTGCATGAAACTCTCAAAGGACATCTTCAGCAGCTATAAATCGAACAAGGGCCTCATATCTTAAAAATATACCTTGAACTCGAAAAATTAATTTCCCCACAAACAAATCCTCAAGGAAAAATCACCCCTTCACAAGTGGGCTAGCTAAGACTTAAAGAGCGACATTTCAGAAGAGCAAATAAGAACGTCCATTAGAATATCAGAAAAAATGTTGAACTTTGCTGCCATAAATAACAAATGTAGCAAATGAAAACAACATTGAGATTCCACCTCACCTCTATTAGACAACAGTTATAACAACATTTAGAACAACAGTTGCAGCAGAGCATATGGCCGAAAGGGAACTCTATTGAATTTTTGGTGACAGTATAAACTGATTCATCCACTCTGGAAAGCATGTTCCTCAAAAGACTACAGCTAGAGATCCCTTCTGACATAGGAATCCCATTTGGGGCAATTTATCAAAATGAAAACAAACAAGGCAACACTATAGCTACGAGCACATCTATCTTTATTTCAGTAATATTCACCTTACCTACAATACAATATCAATCAGGATGCTCCTCAGTAGTTGAGTGTATCAAGGTAATGTGGTGTATATAAACAATGTCATTCTATGCTTCCAGCAGAAGAAAATAACATGGCCCATTTGCTAGAAATTGAAAGGCTTGGAAAAATCGTATTAAGTTAAGTAAAGTAGTTCCAAAGAAATTTAGCTCCCATAGTTTCCCTTATTGTCCCTAATGATAGGATAATCCTATCATTTGAACTGAAAAGATTAAAAAAAAGTATGAACATATGTCTGTATAAGATGTTGATAAGTGAAATGTACTCCAAGATATGGTCACAAGAGTTTTGTCTTTATTGTTATTGTTTTAAATGGACCATGTAATTTTTTTTAATTTCCTTTGTAGGTTTTTCTCCATAAGATATATCCTCTGTTATCAACTTAATTTGTTTCATTACCTAGGATCTTGTATATAGTTATTGCAATCTAGTAAGGGGAAGGGGAATAACAAAATGCTGAAACAGACATAGGTTGACCAATTGGAAGAAGGATACCCACAGGAGAATATGTTAGAGAAGAACTTTATAACTTCAGGTGGAGGAAAAGTTGGTGTGGGGAAGACTGTGAGAGGTGGAGGAGGGAGGGGTTGTGGGACAACAATAAGGGAATAGGTAACAATGATCAACTAGTAATGTACTCATTGCCTTAGTGTCGGGTAACAATGCGTGGTAATAATACCAAATCAGTATGTCCTGAATGTGTTTCTTAAGGCACATTTTAAATCTTATTATTTTACTATTAGTAATTTTCAAAATTCTGCATGTCTCCTATGTTCAGACTTTTGTTTTGTCTCTTCCAAAAGATCACCATGAAACTAATTACAGTATCCGAATGTCTAATTATTCTGTATGTTGTAGAGGTAGCCTTATCACACATTACAATTTTGCCTGACAAGTTATTTGCTCTTTTTAAGTTCTCAATAGTCTTTCCTGAAGAATACTGAAAAAATGAACATGACAGAGGGGTTTATATACACATTATGCATCTGGACATTAGACTGTACTACTTCCTAACGGCTAAATTGAACACACTGTGTTAAAGAACTATCATCTTTTTTTTTTGGTCTCAAGTATGGAATTCTATTGATTTAGACAGAAAAATGAATAGCAATTAAACTGAAATCAAATCTTAATGTTGACATATTTATTAATGTCCAGCTAAATCAATCATCTCCCAAAAATTCTTTTCAAATATATGCTGGTTTAAAATGAGATGGCAAACGTCATGAAATAAGAATCATACGAGGGTTTTCAATTCTATTCCATTGGCCTTAGGGATGTTCTTGTGCCAGTAACAAGCTTTTTGATTACTCTGGCTTTGTAGCAGAGTTTGAAATTTGGTATTGATATTCTTGCAGCACTGTTCTTTCTATTCAGGATCATTTTTGCGATTCCGAGTCTTTTATTGTTTCATATGAATTTTTGGATTGTCTCTTCTATTACCTTGATGAACGAGGTTGGAATACTGATAGGTATGGATTTGAAATGAAAGCATCCTAATGCAAAAAGAAAAAAAAAGACCAAAACCTAAATTAGAATATTTTTTAAAATTACATTTCAATGTCCATTCAACAGAAGAGATAGTTTATCAAATTAATAGAGGTGGTAATTCATTAAAGGGACAATAAAATGAGAGCAATTAACTTCGACAAAATTATAGTTGAAAGTGGGAATGGTACTTGACTAAAAAAATTCTCAGCAATGTTGATTTGTACAATATTTCTTTCTGGGAGGGTTTTGAGTGGGGGTGGGACACCTTTCCAACTGCTGAAACAGGCTGAGAAATAATTTATAAAATATATGAATTTACAAATTTCACCACGCATTATAATTTTATGTATTTCTAGTTACAATCTTAAAATCTGTCACAATCTTAAAATATTCAGCATGTGATCTTTTAAAAAAATTGTTTTATTGTAAAGATGCAGTATAGTGGGATTACTGTTACATGAATAAGCCAATGAGTACATTATTGTTGATCAACTTTACACTTTCACTTGTTGATGTCCCACTATGTCTTACTGCCACCACCTCCCTCTTTGCTCCTCACTCCCCTTCAAAAGTTGCAAAATTCGTTTCTCATATACTGTCTTATAGTTACCTCTGTTACCTCGGTTGGAATGTGTAACCCTGTTTCTTATTTGAGAGTTTTGTTATACTCCTTCCCATACATAGATTAGAAAAGCTGTATATACAAGATGCAGGGTACCAAAATCTATTACAATATCAACAGGGGATATGCATAAGAAAGGACAACCAAAGGAAACAACAAGAAAAAATATAATTGTATAGTACATTAACAATAATAACTAATGAAAGAACTCGTGTCCATATCTTGGAGTTCATCAGTTAGCCTCATGTTATATGATCATTTGTACATAACTTTAGAGATTTTCAGCTCATCTAATAAGATCATCTAATATGTATAATAATTATCACAAATAAGGAAGCCCATGAGAAATAAATTTCTTTGGGACCGGAATGCAATACTTAATTTGAATTTTTCTTGCCATTTCCTAACAAAAGGGATGGAGTTGTTCTTTCTGTGGGAAACATAAAATTCATATATCTATATCTATATATGCCATACTTTCTTGATCCACATCTACTGAGGGGCATATGGGTTGGTTCCATATCTTGGCTATTGTGAATAATGCTGTGATAAATACAGTTGTGCTCGTAACTTTACTATGGCCTTTTTATTCATTATGAAGTTAAATGCCAAAAAGTAGGATTGTTAAATCATAGGAGAGTTGTATGTGTAAACTTTTGAGGAACCTGTATACTTGCTTGAACAAGTTTACGCTGGAAGCAGTAGTGGAGAAGGGTTCTTTTTTGCCACACCTACACCCCCCACATTTTTCATTATTATATTTCTTTATTGTTGCCATTCTAACAGGGATAAGGTAAAACTTCAATGATTTTTAAATTTTACTTTTCTTTTACGGCCAGAGAAGTTGTGCATTCCTTCATATGTCTATTGACTATTCTTATTTCCTCTTCAGAGAAGTCTCTTTTTAAGTCTTTAGCCCACTTGCTTATGGGGCAGTTGTTTATTTGATAATTTGTTTTTGGATGATTTAATTTTTTTAGTTTTAAATATATTTTAGATATGAACTCCAAGTCTGTTGTACAGCTAGTGAATCTTTTCTCGCACTCTGTTGGTTTTCTATTGATCTTACTTTGTTCTTTGCCATGCAGAAGCCCTACAAGTTCATCCAGTCCCACTTATCCAACCTTTCTTTGATTTGTTGTTTTAATAGTTCCTTATTTTAAAAAAATATTAGGCTGTTCCAAGGAGCCATCGCATTTCTCCTATTCTTTCCTGTAATGTTTTCAAGGTATCTGCTTTGACTTCAAGTCTTTGATCCATTTGGATTTGATTTTGGTGAAGAATGATATATAAGGGTCTAATTATATTTTTCTGCAGTTCTTTAAACAATTTTTACTGCACTATTTACTGAGGAGACTTTCTTCCATTCGGTTTTTGTCTCCCTTATCGAATATTAGCTTGATAAATGTCTGGGGGTTCATTTCTGGGTCATCGGTTGTATTCCAACAGACTTTCTATACCAAAACCACAACCACGCACAAATTCAGTCCCATTATGTGTTCTCTTTTTGTTGCTCCTTCTTCAAATTACTCAATGATCATGTGTTATGTAATGCTTCTTTCACAACTATGGAGAGTAGTCTATTCACATCTAAAAAATTTTTTGAAAGTTGTTTTACAATTGTCAGTGTGCATCCTTGTGTGTTATGCTTATACATTCATGCGAAATTTCCATAGGATATCAAATACTGTAATGATATATTTGGCAATATAAAGTAAGAGGTAAATTGAAGAATACTATCACGAGTTAAAGCTACTCTGGATACTAGAATACGATGATTTTTATCACATAGCAAAGCATACATATATTGCAGCAATTTTATCGAAGATTTCTTTTTTTTTTTTTTTTGGTCGGTTGTGGGGCTTGAACTCTGGGTCTGGGCACTGTCCCTCAGCTCTTCAGCTCAAGGCGAGCGCTCTACCACTTGAGCTACAGAGCCACTTCTGGTTTTCTGGTGGTTTCTTGGAGATAGGAGTTTCATAGTCTCTCCTGCCCAGGCTGGCTTTGAACCGCGATGCTCAGATCTCAGCCTCCTGAGTAGCTACGATTACAGGTGTGAGTCACCAGTGCCCGGCTTTATCGAAGATTTCTGACCCTGACATGAACATTTAAATGACTTCTTGTGAGGAAAACAAAACTAAATGGGTTTTCAAGAAATTATGAAGAACAATTGTCTGACTGCAAGTAAGAAGTGTACCCTTTCAAAAATTGTTTGGATTTAGAAGACAGGAAAAGTAAAACTATTCTGATCTTAGTCATCATCTACTTATATATTAACAGTTTGCAAAAGGAAAAGAGCTTTAAAATCAAAGGTACGTTTGGGATAGGCATGGATATTCCAAATGAATATTACAAAGTAATATTTACATAGTGTCTGTGTGAAAGACCTTAACAGATAATCTGTAATCTGGAAATGATTAACAAGGATTATCATACAGATTACCATACATAAAAGAATTTGTAAATAGCACTTGGCTAATTACACTAAACCTCTTTTTTGAGAGATATTTGGTCTACTCATTCCTTTTGCAATCTGATAATAAATAGCAATTATCATCACATGTGTATTTTTTTCTACAATTACATAAACACTGTTCAATCCAAACCACTGTTTGTAGTTACGAGGAAGAAATATGTATTTTAGTCATTGTATAATGTGTCTTCTTTCACATAGGCACATGGGTTCCAGGTGAAAACTGCATTTCTGTTGCCTGTTGTTGTAACAGTATTTGATTATGACACCAAATTTTGGCGCTAAGATGTACTCAACGATAAGGGCTAGGAGAGATACAGATACTAATTTTAGGTGCAAGATGAGATTTTAGTTCAGTCATTACGCTATTATATTTTATTTTGATTAAAATATGAGTATATTGAAGACACTAAACTAATGGTAGAAAATAATTAGTAAAATATAAGACATAATTACAAAAATGTTTGTAATGCTTCAAGAAGAAAATAAAAATTATGCAACTTTTAGACATCCTTGTTCACTTTGAACACTTCCTGTTACACTTCATGTAACAGGATGGATAGGATTTAATAGATTTGCACTTACAAGTAAGAAAGTATTCAGCAAATTATTGGATGTAAAAACATGACAAGAAAAGGTGTCATCATTGAAGTGAGAGTTATGCATGGTAGGATGGAAAACAGTCCTTTTTCATAAATTCCTTCATTCTAACAGAAAGGACATTGCCATATTACCAAGATTTGTTGACTACAGCATCACAGAAATAGTACATCCAAAATAGTAAAAGTCCAAAGGCCTATGTTGTTGTAGGATCTGTGCTACAAATGAAACTTACCTAATTAGACTCTGGTTCCATTGAATTTCAGATAGACTTATTGGTTTGATTTCATGGAACTTATTAGTAAGTATTGAAAGGATACACAAATTGACAGAAATGTCTGGTTGATTCTAGCAATGAGTTTCTCATACAAAAAACTGAGCATTTTATATTCTGATGACTGAAGTTTGTAGAACATTTCTACATTATGGATGACAACATTGAACAAGTGAAAATAACTCCACAAAATTTTCGGTCACCTACTGTGGCCCAGTAAACCTATGAAGGTGCCTTAACCAATATCATGTCATATACCCAAAATATACCATGGTCTTGTAAGTTGATTAACAGCTAGGAGGTATGACTTACAAATCCTTACAAAAGATTTAACATAAAATGTGAGGAAAATGAGGGAATATTGAAACTCACGTTTAGAGATTTCAACTGCAGTTCCATGGGAGGAAAATACCTTGACATAAGTGTGTAGCTGCTTGGAGTTATGCTAGAGTAAATATTGTAGTACACTTAATTTGTCAGAAGCCAAGCCAGTGAATTTTAGAGGAACAGAGGACAATGAAAATTATTTAGATCCAAGAGGGAAATGAAGAACATAAACCAGTATATCTAAAAGACTGAAAATAAATGAATCCTTTTTGATACGTGCCAAAATGAACTAGACCAACCAAGCAGAAGAGGCCACCTTGCCCTCTGGAGAAAGAAGGGTAACATCGAGCAGGTAGGTCAACTGCAGTGGTACCTTGCTTTCAGTGTGCCTTCAGCATCGGGCTACAGTTACTCTATAATTGATATGAACATAATTTCTTTGTCAAGATTACTCAGTTTATTGAACACCCCCCACAAATTATGGCACGTTAATGACTTCCTGAAGGAACAAATTTTAATAGTAAAAACCCCACAGCACGCCATATCTTTTTCTTTAGACTTCCTAAGAGCTGTGCTATTGTTCACTAGAATTGCATGCTTGGTGGAATTCCTACCTTTTTTAACTCATATATAACTAGGTCGTCCTTCTTATATTTGCCTGGGCTGACCCATCACCTAGTTTGATTGGTTCACACATTATCTGTGCAATTTTCATTCTTTCTGATGCTAGTGTGATTACAAATAGAAAATCAGATATTTGTATATTATATAATAGGTCTCAATTACAGTGATTGTAGGGCAGTAGAAGATCCTCTTTCTCAATGACCCCTCAAAATTGTAGATCACCTACTGAAGACATGTACTCATTTATCCAAATCTTGCCATAATCCTTCAGCTTGACTTGAGTGCCAACAGGCATTACATCAGAGTTTCTTATGCAAGATTAGAAGGATGAATGTGGAGATGTTGAGACATGTTTCACTGTGTAGATAGGAAATATGCTGCAGAAACTGTGTCTAATCTATAGTGAATGACACCATACATTTCAAGGTGAATCAGTGCTTATAATGCAATGGGTAAAAGTGAAAAAGACTGCCATCTAAAAAAAATATATCTTCCATGAGTAAATCCAGTTCTACTTATGTTTTTTGAATTTTTTTATTTCACTTCCTAACATATCTGGCTTTCCTCTTTAAGTGGAACCAATAAGAAATTTGGAAGCAAAAATTCAATGCATATCTTTTCTTTGGAAATGATGCGAAATATCTTCAATGTTATTTAAGTACTTGAGGATGATTTCAAACTCACCAATCTGGTATTATATTTTCAAAGAGTAATAAAAGCCAAGTACTGGTGGCTCATGCTTCTAATCCTAGCTACTGCGGAGGCTGATATCTAAGGATTGTGTTTTAATGCCAGCCCATTCAGGAACGTCTGTGGGACTCTTATTTCTTAATAACCACCAGAAAAATGAAAGTGGCTTAATTGGCAATGTTTAGGCCAAAACCTGAAGAGCAAAGGGACAGCACTTGAAAGGCAAGTAAAGAAAAAAAAAAGAACAAGAAGAAATGCATTGACAATATTTCTTTATAACAATGAAAGTCTACAAACATAGTGTTAGGCAAAAGTTTTTCAAAATACTCACTGCCTTATGATGAGAAGCGATTCAAATTTTTCCTTCAAAAATTACACAATACATATTACAAATATTTTTCCATATGAAGGAGAAAGTGTATACCTGAATTCTTATCTGTATGCTGTATACTGTCAAGAGTCTTCCATGAATGGCGTACTGACAATATATACTATTGTACAAAGAAACATTTGGGATGAGATTCCAAGATGGAAACTGGAATTCTCTTTTTTGAAAATACCAAGTGCCCATTAATTAGTTCAACCATTTTGTTGAGTAAAGAAAGAAAACTGAGGGAAGGACTATTACCTAACTTCTATGTGTAAGTGGACCCATCAAAATTGGTTTGCCTGATAATAATATGTTCCAATTAATTTATTACTGTTGTAGAACATAATAAAATATTAGAAAAGTATAATGATACTTGATCCCTCATACAAATTTCCCAAAAACTTCTGTGCTACAAACAAAAGAATCAATAGGAAAATTTTACAGGTTTTACAAACTAAATATTTTTGCAATGTATTTTACAAGATAGAATAATCTAATGTGTCTCAATATTTCTCATGTGTTTCCTAATCTGTAGAAGGATTTTGTGACTTATTCGCAATGCCTGTGGCATGACAAAACAGCCTCTTGCATGATGAAAAAAGTATCAGCCAAAATTTATTAGTACACTTTATGAGGATACCATAGTTCTATACAGAGAATCTGATATGGATGAGACAAGAACACATGCATCATTTGAGAAATTCCAGTTATATTTCTGAACAGTTCAAAGAAGATCAAACTGTAACATGAAACACATCTGACTAAAAGAATGTCATTTTCTGGGGCTGGGAAGGTGGCTCAGTGGTAGAGTGCTTGCCTTGTATTGCTGAGACCCTGGGTTCGATTCCTCAGCACCACATGAGCAAAAAGAAAAAAGCCGGAAGTGGTGTTGTGGCTCAAGTGGTAGAGCACTAGCCTTGAGATGAAGTGCTGAGGAACAGCACCCAGGCCCAGAGTTCAGGCCCCACGACCAGCCCCCTACCCCTGGAAAAAAAACATGTCATATTCAACTTGTGTGTAATTTGCCCCGCATGTAGTTGACCCAACCTGTCCAATGAAATAGATTTACAGCATAGTTTACAAAGATATACCCTGCCAAAAAATTCACTAGAGGTTTAGATTCCTATTTAATCAATATGTGGAAATATATTTGCTTATATTTATGGTAGGTGTAGAAACCTGAGGATTTCTGACTATGAACGTATTTGGACACCAATATTTCTCCTACTCTGTAATTTCAATAATATCAGGATTTCTACAGAAATATTTGAACAAAATGATTTCCACGTTCATTTGTAAATGATGGCTTGGAACCTGGAGACGTAGGGAAACCTGTGTCTTTTGGGATGATGTAGGGATGTAAAGAGCAAATAACTATATCCACATATCTGGAAATGTGCTACAAGACCCATTGAACATAAGCATCTACATGTAAAAGTGTAACCGTTGAGAAGAATGCATTTGTAAATACTCTTCTTATTAATTGAATCTTATTGTCGAGATAACTCACAGAGTGATTAGAGTTACATATGAAAAGGAATGAGTGACTACAATACTCGATATATGTTCTTACCCAATCCTCATTTTTCTCACATTTTTCTTCTGTCTTAAATGTCTATCCCTGCCGACAAGGTGTATAGTTTATTCCAACATGTTTTGTGAGGATTGCTGTTGCACTGATTAAGCCTGGTTCTTTGTCTCAGATTTTGTTGTTCCTTTCCCTTCCCTAGTTTAGATTAATGTAATGTAATAAATCAAATAGGGTAACAACATTGGATATAACATATGAAAATAAAGGAAAAACACAAGAAAGAGCTACAAACAGTCCATTTTTTAAAGTAGCAATGAAGTGATACCTATTGCTTCTGTTTTATCTTCCAGTTCATTTTGCTTAGATTAATCTGTGCTTATATGTATACCGGTATTTAGGTATTTTGATCCTTTCCTAGGACTAAAGTGGACATATACCAATTTTTACAAATAAGAAAACCATGGAGCCTATGTTTGTTTGGGTCTTGTGCATTTCATTTCATATGATTTTTTCTAAGTCTTTCTATTTCCTTACCAATAGGATGATGCCATTTTTTAATTTACAGAATTCAATTGTTTATTTATGTCACATTTTGTTGATCAACTTTCAGGCATCTAGGGTGTTTCCATATTTTCCTGTGTTAAATAATGCTGCAATGAACATTACTTTGCATTACAAAGGGGTGCAGATGGAATCTCAATGTTTACTTGAGTTGCATTGTTTTAATTTTCAGAGATGTTGACCATTTCTTCACATGTCCTTTGGCTATTCTCAATTCACCATCAGTGAAATTTCTTTATATATTTAGCCTTTTTATCATTGGGTGGTTTATCGTTTGGAACATTTTTAGGGGGGATTTCACTTTTTGAATTTTCATTTTATTTCAGCTCTAAGACACTTTTCTGTTTCATGGCTAGTGAAGATATTTTTTCAGTCTGTTGGCTTTCTATTTACCTTCATAACTATTCCCTTCATTATGCAGAAACTCTGCAGGTTTACGCAATCCCATTTTTCCAACCTTTATTTGACTTAATGCATTCATGCGTCTGTAATAAGAAAGTTTCAACCTGTTCCAAGGAACCCTAATATTTATCCTAGTCTTTCCATTAATAATCTCAGCGTATCTATCTTTACCCCAAAGTCTTTGATTCATTTGGAATTGACTTTGGTACAGGGTGGTAAATAAGTATCTAACTTTCATTTTTATAGGTCTTTAACTAATTGTGCCAGCACTTTTTATTGACTATTGGTTCTTCACATTTCTGTGTTTTAATGTAAAATGTAGGTTAAAAAAAATGAGAAATACTTTGAACTCTCATTGTGTTCCTTGAATAATTTCTGCAAAGAAATAAGAAAACTATTATTTTCTTTTTTGTGGAAAGACCTGCACTTATATTTCTGTATTCTGTCTGTGATCAACAAGAAACTTCACTTGTTGTCCAAGAAATAAGCACAAATTAATAACAGCTATCACAAGTTATTTTTAAGAAACTTCATTCCTGAATCCGGAGGAAGATGGTTAAGGAGTACCTGGAGGCTAACAAGCTCTCAGATAGAAAGCTAGAAAAGGCCCGTAATTTACGTGATAGCTTACATGTCAATGTAGCATATCTAAAATCAGGGATTTGAAAGGTAGCTCAGATTAACTAGCTTGCACGAGGCTCTGAGTTGATCCCCCAGAACCCCATATGCAAAAAAAAGTATCTCAAGTGGTAGAGCACTAGCCATGAGCTGAAGGGTTCAGGGACAGCCCAATATCAGGTTTCAAGAACCATGACCAAAAAAACATCTCCACCACAAGAATAAAATGTCAATGTTATCAGTATGTCTAAAATTTCAGGCTCCATCAAGAGACATCCAATCTATCCTGTTCTGTGTGCTCCTATCAATATGAAATAAGGAAAGCACACCACAAATAGAAAGTTAGAGAACCTTCCTTAAATCCCTTTCTTTTTCATATTTCATGTATTTTGTTTGTTAGCATATTTTCTTACTATTCAATAAGAAATTTTTATTCCTTCCTCATCCTTTCATTACTACATTAGTAGAAATCTAAAAGTATTGGGCCAGATAACTCTCACCTGAAATTAAGAATAACAAAAAAGTATTTGAAAGGAGAATTTGAACTATCAATATAGGTGCTTAGATTTAAATCCACCCCTCTTTTTATATTGCATTATTTAAAAATGCAATCAATCAGTCAAACAATGTTTCTGTACTTTTAGTCAATTGGTTTGGAGCCAAACATATTTGAATAAAATTTTATGTCTTCAATATTATATTATTATTTCAAAATAGAGGAAGGAAATGATAACAAAATACATGAAAATATAGCAATATGAATGATGTTACAAATTTCTGGAAACCTGCATGTTGGTTGTATTTGGGCAGGTGGTAATTTTATGTGAAGTAAATAAAACTTGGCAAGATCTACTGAATTTACCTCTCACGGAAAGTTTGACCCTTGTAGTGTAACTCGTGTAGTAATTTCCAAAATCCTGTTCATATCTCCTCTGCTCAGCCTTATTCGATTGTCCTTTCCAAATGATCAACACAAAACTGATCATTGCACCCAAGGATCTGATTGCTGTGTATGTGGTAGAGGTAGCTTTATATCATATAACATTTTTTGAGATTATTGCTATGTTTAAATTCTCAGAGGAGGATATATATATATATATATATATATATATATATATATATATATATATATGCGAAATCAAACACACTGTTTTAAAGAATTATCACCTTTTCTCTTGTATCAAAGTTGGAATTCCATTTATTCACACAAAAGTTGAAAAGCAATTAAACTTAAATAAAATTTTAATATGTCCCTAATGTTTGTTGATACCTAGAATGACTTAATAGTGCCAAAAACTTCTTGTAAAATGCATTCTGGATTGAAAAGTGAGGACAAAAATCATGAAATTAGAGGTCTGGATTAAGATGCTGGAAGGTAAGTTGGGGACTGACAAGCTCTTTCATAGAAACTAGTTTTAGTATTGTAGTGAGAAGGCCAAGTCTAGAAAGTCACACTAAGTGTTTGGCCAGAGAGGACAAATCCAGGTGATCAAATCCAGATTTGAGATCTTGCCAGAGTCTGCAGAAGCAGTGGCAGTGGCTCCCATGGCCAACATACCAAAAGACAGAGCCTGGGACAAAGGTGCCAGAAGCAGTCTGGGAGTGGATCCTACTTAATGTTACCAAGAACCAACAAGGAGTGGAAATCTTAATCTTTCTTACCACAGAATGTAGCAGACTGAGGACAGGCCAGAACCAAGGGAAAGATGTGTTTACCACGAAGACATCTTCACTGCCTCTCATGAACAGTGGTGGGAAGGTAGCCCTTTACCCACCACTAGAGAAGAACTCTATCTTTGGTACTGACAAAGATCTGTGCAGAGCAGCTAACACATTACGCGGCACATAGAAAAAGACAAGGGGAGACATTCCACAGGTAACAAGATGTTGACCTTCATGGCTCAGATTCACCAGGAGAAAGTTGCTCTTTCCAGAGAGAATAAGCGCAGCCAAAGAAAGAGTGATGTTCTTTACTGGGTAAACAAAATCATAGGCTACAACTCTCCTTTGATTCTTAGGCAGCAAACTCAGTGGCAGAATGGTTTAAAAAACCACAATTGATACTCAGTAAACATAAAACCTAAGAATAGCTAATCAAGGATTACTACAGGAATTCTATGAACAGGATGAAAATAAACAAAAATTAATACATGCATTCATGGAATTCACAAATAGAAAACTGGAGGAATCCATAGAAGCTACAAAAGGAATGCTGAAGGAAGCCCAACAGAAGAAATGCGAATCCAATGAAACAATTACCACTAGTTAAGGGATTGGAGAATTAACACTAAAAACCAAATTAAGGAGTAAAAACGTTCATACCAGATCTACGAATCTGAAGCCATCAAATCTGAACAATTAGAAAGAAAGGAAACAAAAAAGCAAAGAAGAAAGCCTTGACACTAGGTTAGACCTTGCAGTAGCTCAGCACTGGGAATCAAGACAGCCTATACATTATAGTGAAAGGACAGATAAGAATTAAAGACAAATACAAGAAATATGATAGATCTATTCAATGTTGGAAAGACATTACCAAAAGGCCTAATTTAAGGCTAGTTTGTGAAGAGGAGGGCCTAGAAACAGAAGTTAAAGATCTTAGGTTATTTATTTAACAGGAGCCTAGCAAAGAAGTTCACAAATTTGCAAAAATATAGGCCCAATTCAATACAAGAACTCTTTAGAACCTCAACTAAACTGGACTGGATGGTGACATCTCACCACCACATTGTGATCTGCATAGGATCAAATGAGGTCAAGGAAAGAATCCTTAAAGATGTTAGGGAGAAAAGATAAATTACCTATACAGGGAAACAAGAATACCATAAAGGTAAATAAACAGCCCTCAAACAGTTAATCCAAGAAACTTAAGAAAGCACATAGCACAGCTCCCATGAAAGTGGATAACATGGCAGGAACTATCAACAACCTCTCAGTGCTAATTCAATATTGATGGACCTAACTCCACAATTAACCTACATATACTATCTAGTTGGATCAAAATTCAAAATGTTTCTATCTATTGCCTTGTAGAGACTCACCCTTCCCATAAAAACAAACATACTCTGAAAGTAACAAGCTAGAATACAATCCACCAAGCAAATGTTACCCATAAGCAAGCCAGGGTTGCAATCCTGGTTTGTAAACACTTGGGTAAATGCCCAAAAGAGGGATTGCTGGGTCATAGGGGAGCTCTATGTGGACTCTTTTGAGGAACCTCCATACTACTTTCCAAAGTGGCTGAACAAGTTTACACTCCCACCAACAATGAAGTATGGTTCCCTTCTGTCCACATCCCCTCCAGCATCTGTGGTTATTAGAGTTCTTGATTTTTGCCATTCTAACTGGGGTGAGGTGGTATCTCAATGTTGTTTTGATTTGCATTTCTTTTATGAATAGGGAGGTTTTGCATTTCTTTTATGAATAGGGAGGTTGAGCATTTCTTCACGTGTCTATTGGCCATCCGACTATGTATATTGCAGCATTATTTTTATAGGTAAGATTTGGAACCAACCCAGATGCCCCTCAGTAGATGAATGGATCAAGAAAACGTGGTATATATACACAATGGAATTCTATGCCTCCATCAGAAAGAATGACATTGTCACATTTGTTAGGAAATGGAAAGGCTTGGAAAAAATTATATTAAGTGAAGTAAGTCAGAAACATAGGTCCCATGGTTTCCCTTATTTGCAATATCTAGTATATGTCTGAGTCATACAGAAAAGGTCAGATACGGTGATGTTAGGGAAATGAACCCTAAGATATGTATTCAAATGTTTTTTTTTCTTTCATGCTATTGTTTCTAGCACATTTATAAGATTATTTCTTTGTTGCTTTGTATGTCCCTCCTCAGCAGTATAACCCCTGCTTTCACTGTATTTGAGGTTGGTATAATTTGTGGAGGGGAAGGGGAAAAACAAGTCGTTTAAATAGGGATACAGGTGGACCCATTGTAACAATGAGAAGTACAAGTCGTTATGTCCAAAACGAACTTTACGACTTTGGTGGGGCAGGTGGGGAGGATTGTGGGGGAGCGGGAGGAGGATGGGAAGGGATGGAAAAGGGAAACAAAGGAGGAGGCTACAATGCTTGATAAGAAATGCACTCATTATCTTGCCCATGTAATTGTAACCCTTCTGTTCAGTATTTTTACAATAAAGAAAGAAAAAAAAGTTGCAATCCTACTATCAGATAAAATAGATATCAAATTAAAATAAGTAATAAGAGATAAAGAAGATCACTACGTACTAATTAGGGGGTCTCTCCTTCAGAAGGACATTACAATTCTTAATATCTATTCACCAAACAAGGGAGCACCCAAATTTATGCGAGAAACGTTACTTTCCCTAATGTCAATACATATATCCAAACAAATTAATTGTTGGGAACTTTAACAAATCCCAATCTCCATTGGATAGATCATCCCAGCAAAAACACAAGAGAGAAACCTCCTATTTAAACAACTGCATGGATCAACTAGACTTAGATATCTAATGAATATTTCATCTAACAGCTTTACAATATTATTTTCAGCAGCACATGGGACATTCTTGAAAATAGCTCTCATTTTACAAGGCAAATTTGTCCACATTCAGATACATTGAAATTATGTAATGCATTCTCTCACACCTCAAGTGAATAAAATTAGAATTCGACACCAAATGCCATGGAAGAAAATCCTGTAACACATGCAGGTAGAACAACACACTTTTGAACCCCCAGTGGGTCATGAAAGAGATTAGGCAGGAAATTCAAATATTCAGGAAGGAAAGGCTGTGAGACTATTATCTCCAATAAACCATTTAAAAAATCGGTAGCGGTGCTGTGACTCAAGAGGGAGAGTCCTTGACTTGAGATAAAGAGTACAAGGACAGGGCCTAAGCCCAAAGTTCAAGCCCAATACTGACAAATAATATATATATCTAAGAAGGAGATAATTTCAAAATTTGTTTTCTAAGAACTATTAATAGATATTATCCTTCTCGTTCTTATTATAGTGCATTCAATATGTGAAATATAACACTAGTCATTTCGTCTTTTCTATGATTTAAGTCTACTTTTTCTTTTTTCTTTTAATTTTGTTGTCATGGTGAGGTAGAAAGGAGGTATAGTTACATAAAATATTTAATGAGTACAGTTCTTGGTAAACATGCTACCCTCTTCCTCATTTGTCTCTCTTTCTTTCCCATTCATAATCTCCTCCCCAACTTTTAAAAGTTATATCAAACATATTGTCCTGTTAGTATTTCTGATACATAGATTCCCCCGTTGTCATTTGTATTTCCATTTTCGTGTTACATTTTACAATTTAATGTTATGGCAAACTCATACTCTCTTCATATTTTTATCACACTTTTGAAAATACATCTCATTCATTAACCCAAGTGTACTTTCAGGAATTACATATATTCAAAACATTCAAAATTATATATATTCAAAAATACTCAAAACCTTTTTATGGCTAGTGAAATCTCCCAATCCATGGGATTTCTCTTGAAATTGCTAGCTATGCCCTTTGCTTTGCAGAATATCTGCAACTTCCTTTGATCCAACAATTTTTTGATTTGTTGTGTTTCTGGGTCTCTACTGAGAAAATTTCAGCCTGTGCCAAGGAGACCTAGGGTTTCTCCAATTCTGTCCTGTAATGTTTTCATGGTGTCTGCTTTGACTCCCGGTACTTTCATCGATTTCAATTTCCTTCTGGTGCAGGGTGATATATAAGAATCTAGATTTAGTTTTGCAATGTGATTAACAAATTTTGCCATCAACATTTACTGAAGAGGTTATCTTTCTTCCATTCTATTTTTTTTTTAATCGACCGTATCGAAGATTAGGTGGCTATAGTTTTGTGGGTTCATTATTGGGTTTTCAATTCTATTCCATTGGTCCTGAGGTCTGTTCTTGTGCCAGTACCAAGCTGTTTTGATTATATGATTTTGTAGTAGACTTAGTAATTTGGTATTGATATTCCTCCATCACTTTTTCTGTTAAGGATCGTTTTTGTTATTTGATGTATTTTATTGTTCCATATGAATTTTTGGGTTGCTTCTATTTCCTTGAAGAATGAGGTTGCAATATTGATAGGTATCACATTGAATTTGTAGATAGCCTTGGGAATTATTGCTTTTTTTCACAATGTTGATTCCAATCTAGGAGCATGTGAGGTTTTTCCATTTTCTAAGTCTCTTTTCATTTCCTTTTTCAAGTTTTTAAATTTTTATCATAGAAGTCCTTAACCACTTTGGTTAATTGCTAGTTATTTTAGTTTTTGTGGTTCTATTAGGAATGGAGTTACTTTCCTGATTTCAGCCACATTGTTCTCATTATTGGCATAGAGAAAAGCCATTGATTTTTGAGCGTAAATTTTTTACCCTGCTACTTTGCAAAAGTTTTGAATCAGTATCAGTAATTTGGGAGTGGGTCTGTGGGATTCTTTCAATACAAGATCATGTCATCTGCTAAGAGGAAGAGTTTTACTTTATCTCTTCCTATTGGGATCCCCTTTATGTTTGCATCTTGTCTTATTGCTGTAGCGAGGCATTTATTAGTAGGTGGAAGAGACGTGGAGAGAATAGACCTCCTTGTCTCGTTTCTGAGTTAAGTGGAAATGGCTTTAGGAATAATGCTGGCTGTAAATTTGTCATATACAGACTTTATTGTGTTGAGGAATGTTCCATGGATTCCTAATTTGTCCAAGACCTTCACCATAAAGGGGTGATGGATCTTGTCAAATGCTTTTTCTGCATCTATTGAGATAATCATGTGGTTCTTATCCTTGCTCTTGTTGATGTGATGAATTATATTAATTGATTTGCATATATTGATCCAGCTTTGCATTCCTGATATGAATCTGGTTTGATCATGGTTTATGATGTTTATGGATGAATTGTTGAAGTCCATTGGCCAAAATCTTGTTGAGAATTTTGCATCAATGTTCATCAAAAAATGTGTCTATAGTTCTCTTTCTTTGAGGAGTCCCTAACTGTTTTGGGGATGAGTGTTATTAGGGCTTCATAGAATGAGTTCAGTAGTGAACTTTCTCTATCAATTTTATTGAAGATTTGCTGAAATATTGTACAATTATGATGAAAATCCCTCCCGCCCTGGGTTGTTCTTCCATGGAAGGTCTCTTATTACTCTTTCTATTTAAATGCTTGATATGGGTTTGATAAGTTGGTTTTACTCAACTTGGTTTAATTCCAGAATGCTCATATTTGTTAGGAAATCGTCCATATGTTCCAGATTCTCAACCTTATTACCATAAAGGTTTTAGAAGTGTTCCCATTTAATATTCTGAAGCTTGGTTGCTTCTGTGGTGGTTTCCATTTATTTCTGTGTATCTCTTCATTTTCTGATGAGTGTCAAATTTGTTAATATTTTTGGAAGAAACAACTCTTAGTTTTGTTCATTCTTTCTATGGTTTTTGTGGCTCCTAATTAATTTAATTCTGATTTAATTTTAATTATTTCTTTCCATATACTGGATTGTGTTTTATCCATCTGCATTTTTTCAAGGAGATTCACATTTCTCATTACATTGTTGGCTTCAATTTGTTGATGAAGGAAATCAGAGCTATAAACTAGCCTCTGACTACTGTCTTTGTTGTGTCCCAGAGGAGTTGGTAATTTGTGCATTTATTTTGTTGAATATCATGAACATTTGAATTTCATTTTTAATATCTTCCATGACCTGCCAGTGATTCAACAGAGTGTTGTTCAGCCTTTATGTGTTACCGGAATTTCTTGGTAGCTTTTGGTATTGAGTTCTAATTTTCCTCCAGTGTGATCTGAGAGAATGCAGGGCATAACTTCAATTTTTCTAAATTTGCTTTTTAATCTAAAACATGGTCTATTTTGGAAATTGTTCCATGTGCTACTGAAAAAAAAATGTGTATTCTGATGTTGCTGGGTGAAATATTCCATTATTGCCTGTTAGTTCTAAGTGATCTATGCAGTTGTTTAGATCTGTGGTTCCTCAGTTGAGTTTTGCCAAGTTGAATGAACTAGTGTGGACAGTGCTGTGTTTAAGTCACCAACTACTAATGTCTTTGTATCTCTGTGAAATTTGTGGGGAAATAGTAATTCTCTTTTTTTTTCTTTTTTTTTTCTTTTGGGTCCAGTCGTGATGCCTGAACTCTAGGCCTGGGTGCTGTCTCTCAGCTCTTCAACACAAGGCTACCACTCTTCAACACAAGGCTAGCGCTCTGCCACTTGATCCACAGCGCCACTTCCGGGTTTTTTTCGTTTTGCTTATGTGGTGCTGGGAAATCGAACCCAGGGCCTCATGCATACAAGGTAAGTGCTCTACCACTGACCCACCATCCCAGCCTGGAAATAGTAAATCTTAAATTAATTTAGGTCTCCTTTTTTAAAAAAATTATTTCAATGAACATCAATTGAAAAGAGTGCTTATGCATTATAACCAAAAGATATTAAATCAAATATGTCAAAACTTTCTTTATGCTGTTGATTACAAAAGTAGAATTTCTTTTAAAATTTCCTGCCTAACGTGAACTGAGAATATTTGGGTTGTTCTTGATCTCAGGAAACTTATTAATAGCCATTAATTTTGTTCTTGGATTATTATTATTTTTTTATTCTTTGTGAACGTACTGTACAGAGGGGTTACAATTTCCTGGGCAAGATAATGAGTACATTTCTTATCAAGCATTGCCGCCTCCTCCTTTGTTTACCCTTCACATCCCTTACCAGCCTCCCCCTGCCTCCCCACACAATCCTCCCCGGCCCCTCGCCGGCTCCCGGTCGGCACCAAAGTTGTAAAGTTCATTTCCGACATGACAACTTGTACTTCTCATTGTTGCAATGGGTCCACCTGTATCCTTAAACAACTTGTTTTTCCCCATCTCCTCCACAAATGATAACAACATCAAATATAGTGAAAGCAGGGGTTATAATGTGGGGGAGGGACATACAAAGCAACAATAAAATAATCTTATAAATGCATTAGAAACAAATGCATGAAAGAAAAATACCTTTAAATACATATCTAAAGGTTCATTTTCCTAACATCACATTATCTGACCTTTTCTGTATTGACTCATACACATACTAGATATTGCAAATAAGGGAAAACATGGGACCTATGTTTTTTTAGGCTTGGCTTACTTCACTTAATATAATTTTTTCCAAGCCTTTCCATTTCCTAATAAATGGGGCAATGGCATTCTTTCTGATGGAGGCATAGGATTCCATTGTGTATATATACCACATTTTCTTGATTCATTCATCTACTGAGGGGCATCTGGGTTGGGTCCATATCTTAGCTATGGTAAATAATGCTGCAATAAACATAGTTGTTCTGGTAGCTTTAGTGTGGTCTTGTTTGTAAACATTTGGGTAAAGGCCCAAAAGTGGGATTGCTGGGTCATATGGGAGCTCTATGTGATGTCTTTTGAGGAAGCTCCATACTGATTTCCAAAGTGGTTGAACAAGTTTACACTCCCACCAACAATGAAGTAAGGTTCCCTTCTGTCCATATCCACTCCAGCATCTTTGTTGTTAGAGATCTAGATTTTTGGCATTCTAACTGGTGTGAGGTGGTATGTTTTCATTTGCATTACTTTTATGGCTAGGGAGGTTGAGCATTTCTTCATGTGTCTATTGGCCATCCTTCTTTCTTCTTTAGAGAAGTTTCTCTTTAAGTCTTTAGCCCACTTATTTATTGGGCAGTTGTTTCCTTTGAGGATTTGTTGTTGGGGGATTTAATTTTTTGAGTTCCAAGTATATTTTAGATATGAGACCCTTGTCTGTTGTATGGCTAGTGAAGATCTTCTCCCAATCTGCCCACTTATTTATTGGGCAGTTGTTTCCTTTGAGGATTTGTTGTTGGGGGATTTAATTTTTTGAGTTCCAAGTATATTTTAGATATGAGACCCTTGTCTGTTGTATGGCTAGTGAAGATCTTCTCCCAATCTGTGGGCTTTCTATTGATCTTGCTAGCTATGTTCTTTTCTATGCAGAAGCTCTGCAACTTCATTCAATCCTATTTGTCCAAACTTTCTTTGATTTGTTGTGTTTCTGGGTGTCTATTAAGAAAATTTTGGCCTGCGCCAAGGAGACCTAGGGTTTCTCCTATTCCATCATGTAATGTTTTCAGAATGTCTGCTTTGACTCTGAGGTCTTTGATCCATTTGGAGTTGGTCTGGGGCAGGTTGATATGTAAGGGTCTAGCTTTAGTTTTCTACAAGTAGTTTCTACAACCAGTTTTGACAGCACTATTTATGGCAGAAGCTGTCTTTCTTCCATTCTATTGTTTTAGCTCCCTTATCAAAGATTAGAAGGCTATAGGTTTGTAGATTCATTTCTGGGTTTTCAGTTCTATGCCATTGGTCCTGAGGTCTGTTCTTATGCCAGTATCAAGCTGTCTTGATTACTATGGCTTTATATTAGAGTTTGAAATTTGGTATTGATATTCCTCCAGCAGTGTTCTTTCCGTATAGGAGCATTTTTGCTATTCAGGGTCTTTTATTATTCCATATGAATATTTGGATTGCCTCGTCTATTTCCTTGAAGAATGAAGTTGGAATTTTGATAGGTAACGCATTGTATTTGTATATAGCCTTGGGAAGTATTGCCATTTTCATGATGTTAATCTTTCTAATCCAGGAGCATGGGAGTTTTTTCCCATTTTCTAAGTTCTGTTTTGATTTCCTTTTTCAAGTTTTTAAAGTTTTCATCGTAGAATTCCTTCACCTCTTTGGTTAAGTTAATTCCTAGGTATTTTTTTTTTTGTGGGGCTCTTAAAATAGAGTTGCTTTCCTAATTTCAACCACACTTTTCTCATTGTTGGCATACAGAAAGGCCATTAATTTTTGGGGTTAATTTTATACCCTGCGACTTTGCCGAAGTTTTGAATCAGCTTGAGTAATTTGGTAGTGGAATCTATAGGATACTTTAAATACAAGATCATGATATCTGCAAAGAGGGAGAGTTTTATTTCTTCTTTCCCTATTTGGATGCACTTTATGTTTGCTTCTTGTCTTGTTGCTGTAGCTAGACATTCTAATACTAGATTGAAGAGAAGTGGAGAGAGTGGACATCCTTGTCTTGTTCCTGAGTTAAGAGGAAATGACTTTAGTTTTTCACTATTAAGTATAATGCTGGCTGTAGGTTTGTCATATACAGCCTTTATTGTATTGAGGAATGTTCCATGGATTTCTAATTTTTCCAAAACCTTCATCATAAATGGGTGTTGGATCTTGTCAAATGCTTTTTCTGCATCTATTGAGATAACCATGTGGTTCTTATTCTTGCTCCTGTTGATGTGATGCATAGTATTAATTGATTTGCGTATATTGAACTAGCTTTGCATCCCTGAAATGAATCCTGTTTGATCATCGTGTATGATTTTTTGGATGAATTGTTGAAGTCGATTGGCCTAAATTTTGTTGAGAAATTTTGCATCAATGTTCATCAAAGAAATTTGTCTAATGTGCTCTTTCCTTGATTAGACCCTGCCTGGTTTTGGGATGAGGGTTATGATGGCTTCATAGAATGTGTTCGGTAGTGAGCTTTCTCTTTCAATTTCATTGAAGAGTTGGAGGAGTATTGGTGTGAGCTCTGCTTTGAAGACCTTGTATAATTCTGCTATAAAACCATCTGGTCCTGGACTTTTCTTATCTGGGAGGTCTCTTATTCCTGTTTCTATCAATGGTAGATATGGCCCTGTTAAGATGGTTTAACTCATCTTGGTTTAGTTTTGGCATGTCAATATTTGCTAGGAAAAGGTCAATTTCTGCCAAGTTCTCAATCTTATTAGCATAATATTTTGAGAAGTATTCCCTTATAATGTTCTGAACCTTGGTTGTTTTCGTGGTGATGTTTCCATTCTCATCTCTGAATTTATTTATTTGGGTGTGTTCTCATCTTTTTCTGATAAGATTTGCTAAGGGTCTGTCAATTTTGTTAATTTTTTCAAAGAACCAACTCTTTGTTTTGTTGTTTATTTCTACAGTTTTTTGGAATCAAATTCATTTAATTCTGATTTAATTTTAATTATTTCTACCCATCTACTGGATTGGGGTTTATCTTGCTGGTATTTTTCAAGGAGATTCAGATGTCTCATTAAATTGTTGTTTTCAGATCTCTCCAATTTGTTGATGTAGGAGCTCAGAGCTATAAATTTGCCTCAGAGTACTGCCTTTGCTGTGTCCCAGAGTAGCTCGTAATTTGTGTGCTCATTTTTGTTGAATAGCATGAACATTTGAATTTCCTTTCTAATCTCTTCCATGACCCACTCATGATTCAGCAGTGTGTTGTTTAGCCTCCATGTCTTACCGGATTTTCTTTGGTGGCTTTTGGTGTTGAGTTCTAATTTTATTCCCTTGTGGTCAGAGCGAATGCAAGGTATAACATCAACGTTTCTGAATTTGGACAAGTTTGCTTTGTGGCCTAAAATGTGGTCTATTTAGAAAATGTTCCATGTGCTGCTGAGAAGAACGTGTATTCTGGTGCTGCTGGGTGAAATATTCGGTAGATGTCTGTTAAATCTAGTTGATCTAGGCAGCTTTTTAGATCTGCGGATTCTCTGTTGAGTTTTTGATGAGTTGATCTATCTAGTGGGGAGAGTGGTGTGTTAAAATCCCCAACAATTAATGTCTTTGGATCTATGTGGTATTTGAGGGAAAGTAGTGTTTCTTGGATAAATATGGGTGCACCATTGTTTGGTGAATAGATATTTATAATTGGAATTACCCTCCTGAAGGAGAGATCCCTTAATTAGTATGTAGCAACCTTCTTTATCTCTTCTCACGAATTTTAATTTAAAATCCATTTTATCTGATATTAGGAGTGCAACTACTGCCTGTTTATTTGGGACGTTTGATTGGTAGATTTTGCTCCAGCCTTTAACATTGGAAATATGTTTGTTTTTATGGGCAAATTATGACTCCTGAAGGCAGCAGATATAAGCATGTTGTTTTTTAATCCAACTAGACAGTCTATGTCGCTTAATTGGGGAGTTCAGTCTGTTAATGTTGATAGAAAGGACTGAGAGTTATTTGGGAGTTCCTGGCATGTTATCCACCTTCTTGGGGGCTGCGAAAACTGGGTTCTTCATATGATTCTTGGATTCTCAGTTTGGGTGCAGTTTCTTGGTCTTTATTGTGGTCTTGTTGGTTTTCTATGTGTAGGTCATCTTTAAGAATCTTTCGTAAGGCTGGTTTGGTGGAGATGTATTGTTTCAATTTTTCTTTGCTATGAAAGGTTTTTATTTGGCCTTCATTTATGAAGGAGAGTTTAGCTTGGTACAGTATTCTTGGTTGATAATTGTTTGTTTTTAGGGCCTGGCCTACATCATTCCAGGCTCTTCTTGCTTTGATTGTCTCTGCTGAGAAATCTGAAGTGATTCTAATTGGTTTCCCTTTATTGGTGATTAATCTTTTCTCCTTGACAGCTTTAAGGATCTTTTCCTTGGTCTGAGTTGATCCTGTGGATTATAATGTGACCGTAAGATGTCCTATTTTGATCTGGTCTATTTGGAGTTCTAAAAGCTTCTTATATCTATATAGGCCTGTCTTTTTGCATGTTTGGGAAGTTCTCTGTTAGGATCCTGTTAAACAAATTTCCTAGACCATTAACTTCTGTTTCTAGGTGCTCCTCTACACCCATTATCCTTAGATTAGGCCTCTGATGGTGTCTTCCAGGTGTTTGATAGATCTATCATATTTCTTGGATTTGTCTTGGATGGTTCCATGTTCTTTCTCTATAATATCTAGGTTGTCTTCTATCCCCGAGATTCGATATTCTGCATGGTCTAACCTGCTGTCAAGTCTTTCTACTTTGTTTTTTATTTATTTTCCTTCTAATTAGTCAGCTTTGATGGCTTCAAATTCTTTGTTGAAGCTTTGTTTTAGATCTTGTATGGACTTGTTTACTTCCTTAATTTGTTGTTCAGTGTTTATTCTCAAATCACTTAGTTGATTGTTTATGGTTTCTTTGGACTCCCATTCCTTCTGTTGGGTTCCATTCAGCATTTCCTTTGTGGTTTCCCTGACTTCCTTCAGCTTTTTTTAAAATGGATCTTTGTGTATTCTCATCCTGCTCTCTCAATTCCTGTATTACTCTTTGCTTAGCTTCCTTCCGCACCCATTCATGCCATTCCTGTAGTTCTCTTTGAGTGTTCTCAGCCTGTTCTTGACATTTCTGACTTTCTCTTTGAGTACTCTCAAGCTGCTCACACAACTCCTGTATCAGTTTTGGAGTAGCTTCCTCACCCTCATGATATTCCTGTATAAACCTTTGGATTGCCTCTTCTCTCTCACTATCATGCTCATACAGAGTCCTTTGTACTTTTTCAATATTTTCCTGAATTGACTTTTTGTTTACCTCCTCTCTCTCCATATCACACTCATACAGAGTCCTTTGTATGTTTTCAATCTTTTCATTTATCATGTTTGCCAGCAGTGTTTGTAGAGCTATTTGGGAACTCTCCTCTGTATTATTCATTATCTGTTCTGTCCCCTGATTGTCATGAGTGGGAGTTGTAATTCCCTGGATTGCCATTTTTCTTGTGTTTTTCGGGCTTACTCTGCCTATGTGTGATGAAAATAACACCAGTTTTGTGCTAGAACACTAACTTAAGGCAAGCATCATCTAAAGTCTGTTTTGCACAGTCAATATTCTGCAGATCCAATCTAGTTCAACAGATACATCTATTCAACATCAAACAACTATATATTAATGGGCTTAGAACTGCAAAGAAGAATTTGGAAAACCAGAAATTATTAGGGTTAGGGAGAGGTGTGGGTAAAAAATAGGAATGGACTGATGTGAGAAGTCACAGAGAGAGTTAACTTAACTATGTCCTAATCTCAAAGCATGAAATAGGTTGGATAGGATGGAAGTAGAGAGAGAAAAAATAAGAAAGAGAAAGTGAAAAGAAAAGAGTTCAGAAAAAATAGAAAAGTAAAAATTAATAATATTATGAAGGAGCAAAAATAAACTATTCAGGAAGAATGTGAAAGTAATGAGAGAAGGGGAGGCATATAAAGGAGATGCGTAAAATTTAAAAATAAAAATACTTAAAATATTATATAGATATAAAGAGGTAGTACTGCTATTAAGGAATTTAAGTCTCAGAGGTTTTGAGTTGAGTAATAAATTTGTGGATTAAGTGTGTACACAACGGGGGATAAGGTCTAATTGTCAACTATGGGTTTATCTGAGGATGTCCAGGGCAACAATTAAGCCACATAAAGAAGAACAAAAGAGAAGAAAAGGTGAAAAGGATAAGAAAGGGAGAAAAAAGATCAGAAGTTCAATAGAGCTAAACAAAAAACAAAAAGAAAATTATAAAGAAAGAAAGAAAGAAAAACGCACACACATGTATCCCTAAAATAAAAATTACAAGAGGAAAAATTATGTTAGTAGAAAACAATTTTTTTCAAAAAAGGTAAAAATTAAAAATTAAAAAAAGTTTTAGAACAGAAAAAAAAATTTATAAAAGTACCAAAGGGGGAAAAAAAAGAAGAAGAAAAAAAAAAACAAGGTCTTTGATTTTTTTGGGAGGGGTGGGGAAAATCCTGTATCTCCCTTTTGTCCATAACCAGCCTCTTGTTGGGGTCTCTGGTCTGGTTGTGGTCCTGTGGCTTGGTTGGTTTCTTAAGTCAGTTTGTTCGAACAGGCAGAAAAATACTCTGCTTTACCCAGGATTTTGCAATTCTCCTCACAGGTTAGTTCAATGGGAGGGAGATCTGCTTTAAGTGTCACAAAAGAGGGATATGGCTGCTTTCTCAAGTTTGGAGATGCTGTGATGAGGTGAGGTTCTGAGTAGAGTTGAGGCCTTTCAGCAAACAGTAGCTTTTTCCTGGGGGCTAGTTTGTGAGAAACTCACAGAGCACAGTCTGGAGCCACTCTCAGGGTTTCTGTTTACTGAATTTCAATTGTCAAGGCTGCAAACGGGAGGGGCAGCCTCTGGCTCTGATTTCCCAGTGAAGAAAGCCACTCCTATGGCTGTTGCCTATGCTGGGTGACTTTTCCCTGGGTGGAGCTGAGTCTTGCAGGTCAGTTAGACTCTTGTGACCTGCTAAATGGCTCTAGTTTTATTCCAAGACCTGAGTTGGAGCTAGCAGCTCTGCTGAGCTTTGTCGGTATCCAAGATGGAGATCTCCGGTACTGGTGGGGGGGAGAGGTGGCACTCCCTCCTCTGCTCCCTAAGAAGGAGTGAGGATATCAGGCTTCTACTCATGGCGTCTTGGTTCCTGGGTCATCTCTGGTCTGCCAACTGCAGGATGAAGATGTCTGCTCCTTGTTGCTTCTTGCTGGTGTTGAGTAGAATCCGCTCGCCTGCCGTGTCTGGCTCCTTTGTCCTAGACTCTCTCCGTTTCAGGTATGGCCACTGCTGCCACCGCTGCTGCCGCAGCAGCAACTGCTGGCAAGGGCTTAGATCTGTCTCCTTGCCTGGATTTTCCCTCTCTGGCCTAACTCTCTATCCTGTAATGGCACACTTGGTGTGATTCTCTGGCTTAGGACTGTTCATTGAAACTCTAAAACTGCTTTCTATGCAAGAGCTTGTTTAAACTCCAGCTTCTCCTCCGCCATCTTCCAGGAACTTCTGGGTCTCCTTTGTTTGATAAATAGATATTTAGAATTGTAATATTTTCCTGAAGGAGAGATCCCTTAATTAGTAGGTAATGACTTTATCTCTTCTCACTTATTTTAACTTGAAGTTTAATTTATTGGATATTAGGAATGCAACTCCTTTGTCTTGGTAGATTTTAAGCCTGCTTTTCACTTTCAGATTATGTATGTTTTTATGGGCAAGGTATGACTCTTGAAGGAAGCAGATAGAAAGATTTTGTTTTTTAGTCCAGATAGACAATCTATGTCACTTAATTTGAGAGTTAAGTCCATTAATGTTGATAGTTATGATTGACAGGTGTTCTGACCATCTTGGGGGTTGTGACAACAGGGGTCTTCCTGTGGTTCTTGGGCTCTCAGTCTGGGTGGGGTTTCTTGGCTGTTATTGTGGTCTCGTTGGTTTTCTATGTGTAGGATATCATTAAGTATCTTTTGTAGGGCTGGTTTGGTGGATATATATTGTTTCAGTATTTCTTTGATATGGAAGGGTTTTATTTCACCAGCGGTTATGAAAGAGATTTTAGCTGGGTACAGTATTCTTGGTTAATAATTGTTTGTCTTTAGGGTGTGGTGTACATTATTCCTGCTCTTCTTGCTTTAATTGAGTCTAATGGAAAATCTGAGGTGATTCTAAATGGTTTCCCTTTATAGGGGATTGATGTTTTCTCCTTGAGATCTTTAAGGCTCCCTTCCTTGGTCTGAATTGATCCTGTGCGGATTATAATGAGATGATGGGATGTCCTATTCTGGTCTTGTTTATTTGGAGTTATAAAGCTTCTTGCTTCTGAACAGGCCTATCTTTTTGCACATTTTGAAAGTTCTGCTACGATCCTGGTAAATAAATTCCACAGACCATTAATTTCTGTCTCTAGGTGCTCCTCTGCACCCATTTTCCTCAGATTAAACCTTCTTATGGTTTCTTCCAAACGTTGATTAGACCTATTGCCTTTATGGAATTTGTCTTGGATAGTTGTCCATTCTTTTTCTATTATATCTAGACTGTCTTCAATACCAGAGTTTCGATCTTCTGCGTGGTCTAACTTACTGTCAAGACTCCCTACTTTGATTTTTATTTCTTTTCCTTCTAATTAGTATGCTTTGATGGCTTCACATTTTTTGTTGGAGCTTATTTTAGATATTGTATGAACTTCTTTACTTTCTTAATTTGGTGTTCAATGTTTATTCTCAAATCAATTTGTTATTTTGTTATGGTTTCATTGAACTCCCTTTCCTCCTGAAGAACTCCATTCAGCATTCCTGTGGGGTCTCCCTGGATTTCTTCAGTTTTCTGTTTATGGATTCCATGAATGCTTCTATTCATCTTTGTCTACACTCATCCCCTTCCTACAAGTCCTGTATTAATCTTTGTTTAGCTTCCTCAATTTCATAAGTTCACTGTAATTTTTGATTACAATCATCATGCTCATGAATTTCCTTTATTAAACTTTGATTTGCCTCATCTAGCTCCCTATCATGCTCACCCTAAGTCTGATGCATGCTTTCAATTTTTCATTCACCATGTTTACCAGTAGGGTTTGTAGAGCTTTTTGGGAACTCTCCTCTAGATTATTCATTATCTGCTGTCATATGATGAGTGGAAGTTGAGATACTTGGACTTGACATTTTTCTTGTGTTTTTTCAGGCTTAATCGACCCTTTGGTATGAAAACAACATCAATTTTGTGGTAGAACACTATTTTAAGGCAAGCATCACATAAAGTTCTGTAGTTGCAAAGTCTAAATGGCTGCCGTTACAATATAGTTCAACAGATCCAATTCATTTAGCATCAAAAAATTATGGATTAATGGGCTAAGAACAGCCAAGAAGGATTTGGTAAACCAGAAATTATTAGCTTTAGGGAGAATTATGGGAAAAATAGGATTCGAGGGATGTGGAGAGGTAAAAGGAAAGAGAAAATTTAACAAAGTCCTAATCTCAGAGAGGGAAGTGAATTGGAGAGAATGATAGGAGAGAGATTTAAAAAAGAAGAAAAAATGGAAAAACAAAAGTTTAAATTTAAAAAGTGAAACACAATATTATGTATGTTGAAAAACATGATATTCAGAGAATAAAAGGATAGGATGAGAGGAGGAGAGGAATATAAAGGAGACCTGGAAAAATAAAAAATAAAAATTCTTAAAATTACTTCCTTGAAAATTGTAAAGGTATAAAGAGAAAATACTGCTATTAAAGAATTTAAGCCTAAGAGGTTGTGGTTGAATAATAAATTTACGGATTAAATGTTAACACCATAGGGGAAAGGGTCTAATAATCGCCAATAGGTATATATCTAGGGATGAGCACAACAATAAGTAAGTCACACAATAAAGGAAGAAAGACAAAAAAAAAATACACCAAAAGGTCAGAAGAGAGTTGAAAAAGCACACACACACATATACAACTAAAATAAAAAATATGAGATGAAAAGATTAATAGAAACATTTTTTAATTGAAACTTTAAAATATGGTACAAAAAAGAGTTCTTTGATTTTTATTTTGTGGGTGGATGGGAAGATCCCCCTGTGTCCATAAGCACTCTCTTGGTGTACTCTCTGGGCTGCTTCTGATGTTTGGTTTTCCTGTGGCTTGTATGGTTTCTTAAGTCAGTTTGTTGGAGCAGGCAGAAAAACACTCTGTTACCCAGGATTTGGGGATTTAGAACTTACCCATGATTTTGTGATTGACACATTGTTCTGCATCAAACCCTTGCATAGATGTCAATTTCATTTCCTATATGTGGTCTTGAAAGTAATATTGGGGCATTGGTTCACCCTATGTGCTCTGTATCAAGATTTTTTGTTGCCATTCGCTAGTAAAATTCAGATTACCCTCTATACAATCCACAGATTAACAAAGTCAAATAGAGTGACATAAAAGGAGAACACATAGTGAAAATAAAAGAAAAAAAGCAAGAAAAAAACAAACAGCTTCTAGTATTTTAAGAAAAACACCAACATTGATAAACCTCTTCTGTCCGTTTCTTTTAGGTATTTGGCTTAGCCTATAGTTCTATGTTCCAATGTCCATAACTAACAAGCTATTGCAATCCTTTGCCATGATATATATATATATATATATATATATACACATATATATATATTTGCAAAAAGGGAAACCATGGTACCTAGTTTTTAAGTGACATTTTCAGAGGCAAAATCATATGACATAGTACGTAAAATGTCCTATGTAAAGCTTTCTTTTATGTTTTTCCTTTACTTTCCTATGTCTTATCCAAAATTTTCACTCTATTTGATTTTTTTAATCAGGTATATTACATGTATTTTAATCTAAATTAGGGAAGGGAAGGAAACAAAAATATCTGAGACAAAGGACCGAGGTTTAACCAATGCAACAGCAATCCTCACAAAACAGCATGGTGGAATAAACTTTATACCTTATGGGAGGTGATGGAGATTTTAGGCAGAAGAAAAAATTTGAAAAAAATGAGGAGTGTGTAAGAATATATGATCAGAAAAGTTCTCACTGCCTTACGTATGAATCTCTAATATCTGTGTGTCACCTTGGCATGAACATTTAATTAGTTTGAAAAGTATTTTAAATACACTATTCACAACTGTTATGAGTTTACACTTTGAATGGGTTTGCAGTATATATACAGACATGTGGATAGAGTTCTCTTTTTTTTAATCCCTAAAAAGGCGAAAAGAAACAGGTTTCACAAAGTCTCCAGGTCCCAAGCCATCATTTACAAATCAATGTTGAAAATATTTTTATTCAAATATGTCTGTAGAAATCCTCATAATTATTCAAATTACAAAGTAGGAGATATTTTGGTGTCCAAATAAGTCCATATTCAAACCCTCAGCTTTCCCCACCTATCATAAATAAGGGCAGGTTCCTCTCAGGTGAAACTTCCTCTTCTGTAGTCAAATATTTCAACTCTATTGATTAAATAAGAATCCAAACTGTAATGCATTTTGGGGGAAGGTATTTTCGGAAAATAGGTTGCAAAAGCTATTTCATTTAGTAGTAGGAATATTGTGAACAAGAAATGTCAAATCTACTATAAAATGATGGTTAGGCTCAAAAATCTGCAGGGTGAATTACACACAAGTCAAAAACAATGTTAGATTCATGGGATATGGTTTCATGGAAGAGTCGTGAATTACATTCGAAGTTACTGCTTAATCTGTGAACATTTTAATGATATAATGGGAAACTCTCTAATGATACATGCCTCATAAATGTCAGATTCTCTGTACAAAACTAATGTAACTAATGTATCTTTTTAGAGTGTACATTCATCCCCTAAATTAATAAATTTAGATATTGATAGATAATAGATAGATAGATAGATAGATAGATAGATAGATAGATAGATAGATAGATAAATGCAATCATCTGTTTTTGCTATGCCACAGACATTGCAAAGAAGTCACAGAATTCTTCTACAGATTAGATAACACATGGGAAATATTGAGATACATTAGAATTTTTTACCTTGAACAATACGTTGCAAAATTATTTGATTTAAAACCCACAACATTTTCCTTAACATATTCTTCTGTTTTAGAATGCAGAAGTTGATGGGGAATTTGTATGACAGACCTAATATCGTACCTTTCTCACATTTTCATTATGTTCTAGAGCAACAATAAATGAAATTGTACATATTATTCCCAGACAAAAGAATCTGTTTTGCTTGGTTCAATTACATGTAGAAGTTATGACTTAGTACTTCCTTTATGGATCAACCTAGGGATGCTAATTAGTAAGCACGATATTTTCAGAAGAGAGAGAATTCAATCCACCATCTTGTATTCTCAATCTTCCCAATATTCTTTGTACAATAGTAAAAAGTATCAGCTGTAAGAATCTGGGAAGAATCTTGGTACCTATAGGGAAAGGACATTGATCTCACACATTCTCCTTCTATGGAAATATTTTTGTAATATGTGTTAGGGGAATTTTGAAGGAAAATTTTGAATGGATAGATTTTGAACAGTAATTTGCATAAGCTCTCTGTATAATGCTGCCAAAAGATGGCCTCTCATTAAAAGGAACTGAGAATTTTGACACACTTCTGCCTAACACAATGTTTGTGGAATTTCAATGCTACTGAGAAATGTTGTGAATGTGTATCTTCTTGTTCTTTTTATTCTTTACTTGTCTGTCATGGGGTTGCAATTTTGGTTTCAAGGCTGTATTTTTGCTCTTCAGGTAGAGATCTGAGCTTTACCTGGTGAACCACAGGGTCACTTCCAATTTTTTTGTTTATCCTCTTATGGGGTGCTGAGGAATCCCTTGAATGAATTACCACCTATATTAATGCTAATAATCTATCCATACTCTTGGAAGGACATTGCAATGTCATAAAAGAATCATCTTTAATTTGGTTTTGGTCTTTTTTTTTTTTTTTTCTTTTTGACATTGTGATTTTATTTAGAATCCCTTTGTATGCCACTTAATTCTTCTCATTTCAAACCCGAATGCATTTGAATACAATTTTTGGGAAGTGATTGAGTCATTCTGTTTTTAAATAAATATGAGGTCTACATTATGATTTGCTTTCTTTAATGGCTTTTCACTTTTTTGTCTACATAAGTCAAATAACATACTTAAGAACAGAAAAAAAATGATGATAGTTCTTTAACACACTGTGTTCAATTTGCATTTAGCAAGCAATACATTGTAATGTCCACAGGCATATTGTATGTTTGGACTCTTACATCATGTTAATATTTTCAGTATTCTTCAGGAAATGATATTGAGAACTTAAAGACTGCAAATAAATCACAATTCAAAGTTGTTATGTGATAAAGCTACCTTTACCACTTACAGAATAATCAGATATTTAGATGTTCTTATTAGTTTAATGGTGATAATTTGGAAGGGACAAAACAATTCATTTGTACACAGGCGACATGAAAAGGGTTTTGAAATTTACTATGCTAGTAAAACTAGCAAGAGTTAAAAGTTGCCTTGAGAAACACATTCAGTAGATACTGCTTAGGCATAGTTAAACTCACATAACATTACTATCTGCTCAAAAATAACCGTCATGTAATTTGGTTGAAAGCTGCAAGAATAAATATATTTTCATGTATTTTGATATTATTTCTTTTCTGTGTTTTGGGATGATTAAAAATTGATAACATGAACTTTTGTTTATTTCTCTTTGGTTCAAAATCAATTGACTAACAACACAAAAATTGTTTGATTGACTGTAGGATGAGGTGATGAATGTGACAAAGGAATAACAGGCATGAATTCAAACGTAAACATCCATATTAAAAGTTCAAATACTCCTTTCAAATGTACTGTTATGCTTACATTCAAGTAATAGTCATCAAGGTCACTACTTTGTGATTTCCACTACCGCAGTATTAAGAGGATGAAGAAGGGATGTACATTGCTTGTGTAATATTAACAAAATATGGCAACAAACAAAATGCATGAACTATGAAGAAGAGTGATGGGAAACAAATAGCCGACATCTTTTTTGCTTGAGATCAATGTAATAATGTTCTTTTCTTTCAAAAATGATTCGTCATGATAATGTTAGAATAATTGTTTTGAATATTTTTTACCCTGAGTCAAAGAAAAATTACAATCTTTTAACACACAATTCAAAGAAATGCTGAGCTGTTTTACATGCATATTTTGAAAACACTGACATGCGATAAGCATTGCTACCCAATTTGTATGCTAGCATGTTTGACCATAAATATTTTAACAATCAATTTTATAAATGGGTGCAATGATTACTTACTACTTGTTTTATTCATAAGGTCTTTCATTGTACATAAAAGCTGTTGTCATATACGTATTTCTTTCTGAAAACACTTTATTTTTAGACTGCTTTGCACATGAATAAATAATACACAGAAAACCATCCTGTTACTAATTGGATTCGTTATTAATGTATATTGTTTTGTAAATTTTATTTTATTGTAAAGATGCTATACATAGGGTTTCCAGATACAAAAGTAAGATATTGAGTATTATTACAAGTTGATTACTACTTTGTTACCTCTTCCCCTATTGTTGTCCCACAACCACTCCTTCCCTCACCTCCCACACTCTTCCCCACCCTATCAGTTCCTCTGCCCGAAGTTATTAGATTCTTCTCCAATATACTTTACTGTGTGTATCTTTGTTGCAATGGATCTTCCTAAGTCCTTGTTTCAGCGTTTTTTATTTCCCTTCCCATTCCTAGATTAGACAAATGTATATACAAGATGCAGGGTCCTGAAGCCAATTAAGGTGACAACATCTGATAATATGATCCTATAGGGATACTAATTATTGAAAAGAAGGGAAATCATGGAATCTAAATTACTTTGGGACTACATGCACTTAATAGGTTTTTCTTTTTTCCCAAATCTTTCAAATTCCTAGCAAATAGACCATGTCATTCTTTCTTTTGGAATCATAGAATGCTATTATATATATACACCATATTTTCTTGATCCACTCATTTCCTGAGGGGAGTCATGTTTGCTATCATATGTTAAGTAGGGTGCATAATACTGTAATAAACCTTGTTATGCTGGTAGATGTAGTTTGGCCTTGTTTGTTTACATTTGAATAAATACCCCAAAGTGGGATTGCTGTGTCATAGGGAATCTCTATGTGTAGTCTTTTGAGGAACATGCCTACTTCTTTCCAGCGTGGTTGATCCAGTTAACACTGTCGCCAAAAATGCAGTTGCTTTCTCACAACTTTATTAGATTTCTTGATTACAGCCATTTTAACTGGGGTGATGTGGAATCTCAATAATGTTTTTATTTGATATATTTGTTGTTTATGACAACGAAGTTCAGTATTTCTTCCTGTAGCTATTGGCTATTCTTATCTCCTGTTCAGAGAAGTCGCTCTTTAAGTCATTGCCCACTTGTTGGTCAGCAATTGTTTCTTTAAGGATTTGTTTTTGGAGGAATGAGTTTTTTGAGTTGTACAAATATTTTGGTTATGTGGGCTTTGTTCAATTTATACCAACTAAAGATGGTCTCACAATCTGTGGATTTTCTCGACCTTGTTAGCTATTAAAGGTATACAGAAGCTCTAGTGTTTCATGCAATCTCATTTGTCCAACTTTTCTTTAATTATTTTTGTGTTTCTGTGTCTTTATTAATAATAGTTTGGCCTGTGCCAAGGAGCCCTGGAGTTTTTCCTATTCCTCCCTGTAGCGTTTTCAAGGTTTCTGAATTCCTTGGAGGACTTTGGTCAATTTGGAGTTGATTGTGGTGCATGTGATACATAAGCTCTAATTTTAGTTTTCTACAAATATTTACACAATTTCCTTCAATATTTACTGAATACGATATCTTTCTTTTTTCTACTATTTTTGGCCCCCTTACCGAAGATTAGGTGGCTATAAGTCTGTGAGTTCATTTCTGTGTCCTCGGTTCCATTCCATGTTCTTATGATACTATTAAGCTCTTTTGATTACTATGTCCTTGTAGTAGAGCTTCAAGTCTTCAGCACTGTTTTTTTTTTGAGAATTATTTTTGCTATTCAGAATCTTATAATTGCTCTATATAAATATTTATATGTCTTCTTGTAATTTATTGAAGAATGAGGATGGGATATTGATGGGTAGGACATTGTTTTTAGCAGAATTGTCATTTTCACAGTGTTAATCCCTGAATCCAGGAGATTGGGAGGTTTATCGACTTTCTTAGTTCCCCTTCAGTTTCAATTTTCAGCTTCTTAAAGTTTACATCATAACTGTCCTTCACTTCTTTATGTTAATTTCTAGATATTTTATTTAATTTTGTGGCTATTGCAAAAGGAGTTGTTTACCTGATTCCAGCTGTGCTCTTCTCATTATTGGCATGCAGAAAAGACATTGACTTTTGAGGGTTAATTTTATACCCTGCTATTTTATCAAAGATTTGACTCAGCTTGAGTAACTTGGGAATGGATTTCCTAGGTGCTTTAAATACAAGATCATGTCATCTGCAAAGAGGAAGAGTTTTACTACTTCTTTCCATATTTGGATCGCCTTTTTGTTTGTAGCTTGTCTAATTGCTCTAGCGTGGACTTCTAATACTATACAGAAAAGGAATGGAATGGGTGGGTATCCCTGTCTCATTTGTTAGTGTACAGGAAATGGCTTAGCTTTACACCATTAAGTATAATGCTGACCACAGGTTTGCCACACACAGCCTTTATTGTATTGGGAAATGTTCCCTGGATTCTTAGTTTTCCTGTTGCTTTCTTCATAAATGGGAGTTGGATCATGTCAAATGCTTTTTCTGCATCGATTGAGACAATCATGTGGTTTTTATCCCTTTTCTTGTTGATAGGATGTATTACCTTAATTGATTTGCATATATTGATTCAGATTACCAATCAGAATAACTTCAGATTTCTCAGCACAGACGAAGCAAGAAGACCCTGCAATGATGTATTCCACATGGTAAAGACAAATAACTATCAAACAAGTATACTCTCCCAACAAAAATCTCCTCCATAATGATAGTCATACAAAAACCTTCCACAAGAAAGGAAAATCGAAATAAGAAATCTCCACCAAACCATCCTACAAAAGAAAAGATGTCCTACACTTAGAAAACCCACAAGAGCACAATAAAGTCTAAGAAACTCCCCCAAACAGAGAATCTATGAAGCACAGGAAGAACCACGATGACACGGCCTGAAGATGATAGATAATATGGCATGGACTACCAATACCTCTCAGTCTTAACTCTCAATATTAATGAACATTATGCAATATACTCTTTCTTGTTTGACAAAAAAAAAGCAAGGAGCTTTCCTATGCTGCCTTCAAGAGACACACTTTGCACACACACAAAAAAACATATTTGAAAGTGAAAAACTGAAATAAAATCTACCAACCAAACAATCTAAATACACAGCAGGAGTTGCATTTCTAATATCCGATTAATTAGACACCAAATTAAAATTATCGAGAAGAGATAAAAAAGTCTTTACATACTAATTACGGGATCTCTCTTTCAGTAGGACATTACAATTGTAAATACTCACTAAACAACAGAGTACGCAAATTTATCCACGAAACACGACTGTCGCTGAAATGACACATAGATCCAAAGACATTAATTGTTGAGGGATATGCACAAACCACTTTCCCATGGACCTAGCCCCTGGATCAACCCAGTAAAAACTCAACGGAGAACACTCAGACCAAAACATCTGCATAAATTAATTACACTTAACAGATATAGTCCAAATATTTTACCAAGCAACATCCTAATACAAGTTTTCTCAACTGCACTTGGAACATTTTCCAGAATAGGAAACATTTTGCTCGCAAAGCAAATCTGTCCAAATTCAGAAATATTGCAACAATGCCCTGCATTCACCAAGACGACCAAGGAATAAAATTAGAAATGAACACCAGAAACCAACAAAGAAAATCATGTAGCACGTGGAGGCTAAACAACACACTGTTGAACCACCAGAGTGTCATTGAAGAAATTAGAAAGGAAATCTAAATGTTCATGATATTTAACAAAAATCCACACATAAATCACCAGCTCCTCTGGGAAACATAAAAGGCAGTATGACAGACAATTTACAGCTCTGACTTCCTATATCATCTTATTGGGGAGATCTGAAACCAACAATTGAATAAGGAACCTGAAACTCCTAGACAAAGAGCAACAAAGTAAAACCCAATCTAGTAGATGGAAAGAAATAATTAAAATTAACAAAGAAAAAATGTAACCAAATAAACAAGTAAAATCCAAGTAGGCAAAATTAGTCAATTTTAGCGTTTATTTGTTCATATACTAATTTTTGCTACAACTTCAAATGGCAATACTTGACCTAGAATATTTCAGACATTGTGTTTTGAAATACTGATAGCATTTACAAAGAATTGATAATACGTGGTTTGGAACGTCAAAAAATCAACATTAATTTTAGGTTAGAGTGCTGTATGTAACAACAAGTGAGAACCGGTAATAATTAAAGCACATTCTAAATGAAGAAATAGGAATACTAGATCAAAATATGTAGTTCACTATACCAAATGTAAAATATGGTTAATTTAATTACCATTGATTAAGTGTTTCATAATTTTGTTAGGAATAATTCTTTTGTCATATTGGGCAGACAATACAGTTACATTTCATGCATTAAAATTATTATGGCTGCACATTGATAACATTGATTGTTTAGTCTTAAAACTCAGAATGCAGGCATAATCTATGAACTAATTCTGTAGTCCAATAGAAATAAAATTTACGGTGAAGTATTCCATAACTGAGGTTCCCATTGGGAAATATACAATTAAGCAAAAAATTACTTTTCATGTTCAGTGGGGAATTCTCCTAAATCGGTCGTTTAACATTTGGGTATCCCGGTTGTAATCTGCAAGATTATAATTAAAATGTAGTATTTATTCCTTGCTGGGACAAGCTACCATATATAGGTAACAACTATCCTTGCATGCACGTAAACACTTGAAATTTATGATGGTAAAAAGAGCCATGGTTAGGCTTATGAAAGAGGCACTAGCAGTATAATGCCTTTCCATTCACTTTGAAAGGTGAAAAAAATCCAACTAGGGTAATTGTCCATTGATTCATTGTTTTACTGACTACAAGACAGAAAATATTATTAATGTGAAGTAGGTACCTGTCTTCCTCTTTGACGTTAGAAGTGATTTGTCAGATGCTATACCAGTAGTATGGCAGAGTGCTCTGGTTTCATGCACTGCAAAGAGCATTAGATGGGCCATCAGAGAAATTAAGTTGCCATCAAAATATTAAAGTATTGAAAAGTAACAATTTTGAGGGTCATGACATATTTTTTACTTATTTATTTTTATTGTGAAAATATTGTGTAGAGGGGTTACAATTATGAGGGCAAGATAATGAGTACATTTCTTATTAAGCATTCCTGCCTCCTCCTTTGTTTCTTCTTCCCATCCCTTCCCATCTTCCCCCCAGGCACTCACCCCACCACCCCTCCGGCCAAAGTTGTAGAGTTTGTTTTTCGATATAACCACTTGTACATTTCATTGTTGCAATAGGTCCACCTGTATCCCCATTTAAACAATTTGTTTTTAGAAAATGTGGTATATATGCACAATGTGATTCTTTGCTTCATCAGAAAGAACGACATTGCTCCATTTGTTAGGAAATGGGAAGACTTGGAAAAAATTATACTAAGTGAAGTAAATCTTCATGTGTCATAACTTATTAAAGGTGGCATTTCTCCCTAGCCATTGAATAGATCAAAGTTTTTAGTTTCGACCAGAGAATTTGAGTAGATTGAAAAAGGAGGTTTCCTATTATTTGTCATTAAACTTTATTAAGTTTTGCTCATACATATTGTAGGCTAACCTAAAGAAGAGCTGTTGTCTTCTAAAATACTTTCATTTCTTTAAAATAATGTTTTGTTCCTTTTAATTGTAAAAATTTTGTACAACAAGGGTTACAGTTACATGAGTAGGTAATGAGTACATTTCCTATGGAGCATTGGTGCCTCCTTCTTTTTTTGCCCCTACCATCCCTTCCCTCCCACCTCCACAGTTACCCCCTCTACCACCCTTGCCAGCCAAAATTGTAAAGTTCGTTTTTAACATAATCTGTCCTACATCTCATTGTTACGTTGGTTCAACCTCTATCTCAAAGCAGTTCTTTTTCGTTCCTCTCCCAGTACCAGTGGAGTGTATATACAAGATACAGGGTCCCGACATCAAATACATTGTAAACAGGGGTTACACCATGGGGGAGGAACCTACATTAGAAACAATAGCAAACAAGAAATAAAAGAAATTTGTCTCCTTATCTTGAGGTTCATTTCACTTAACCTCATTTTATAGGGTCATATGTACATAGCTTGTCCTATTCATCTATTAGTTATTTCAAATAAGGGAAACCACAGGACTTATGCTTATTTGGGCTGGGCTTACTTCACTTAATATAATTTTTCCAGTCCGTAAATTTCCTAACAAAGGGTCGATTCATTCTTTCTGATGGCTTATTTCTTTTGCCATGAACTTCCAAATTGTTTGGTTCTAAAAGTCCCATATGTGTATGCTGCTTATTTGAGCACAAGGCATTTATATTTCTAATCTGTAAAGGCTCGAGTTATTTCCATGACACATTACCATGAAAAAGGTTTCTGCAAATTGAACTAGACTGCAATTGTCAACAATAGAAACTCAATGAGCTCAAATTACCCTCAATGTTTTAGGTGAAAACTGTGCAAAATCCTTTATATATAATTCCTTGCAATTCCTCAATGAACCATGGGAAGAAATAAAGATTACTGGAAGGATGGCATCAAAATGATAGCTCCTCATAATTATAAGTCTAAAATTGAAGTAGGATTTCAGATGTTTTTGGACAATTTTTAATTTGGTAATGCTCTAAATTTGCTCAATAAATACATATAATATTCATAAGACTGTAGGCTTGATAATTTTCCATTATATATGTGCGTTCAGGAAATGGCACTAGGAATGCTATCTATCTTTTATATAAATAATTGTGTGAAATTATTGAGTCCATTTTTCTTTATAATTAGATTTCAATATGACTTTGGGTTAAGACCTCTCAATGATTTTCTGCTTTCATTACATTAAGGATTATTGACAAAATTTCACTGAGAAAAATCAACTTTGTATAACAAAATATTGATCATTACTCTCTTCATTATATAATTCAACAATATAAATTATGATGAGCAATAAAATTATTTATATACATATATACCCACATATGTATATATAAAATGAGAGCAAGTTCCTATGATTGTATTTCTGAAAAAAGGAAGATACTCTATACTACCTGTTTAAATAATTAGGGTTATACTTGGCACGAAGAATAAAATATGTGCAGTACAAAATATTTAAGCAATGTTTTACGGTTAACAATTTTTCCAACCAACTGGTGTCATTTGTTTCCTGTTAGAATTGAAAACACAGTTTGTGCATTTTTTTCCCTTTCTCTTCCACCTACATTAGAGAATATCATGACTTCATATAGCATCCAAAATACATAAAATTTTATTCCCACTCATTTTTTGTTACTCTCAGTTTGCAGGTTTCATAAAAGACCAGTTGACTGATTGTCTATTGCCGCCTACAATTCTGTTTGTGGAAGACACACTGTTGTAACTCATATTTCTTGCTGAAAGAAATGCTACTGACACATTGAACGATTTCCTCTGAATTCATTACTAGTAAAAAAAAAATAAAGAGAAGAATGTACTGTTAGATAGCATATGTATTGGATAATAAAAAGAAAGATATACTGTCCGTGGACAATTGTGCAAAATACAAAAAAAAAAAAAAAACTCCATCAAAGCTCTCTTTGTACTAACATAGTAGTCATGAAATTTAGTATATAAAAGAAGAGAAACAGGATGTTCAATTTTTTTGGGTAGTCCATAACTGTGAGTCTAGATCTCCGGCAGGAGGTAATGGTGAAAGACGCACACAAGGAACACACGCTGGGAGAAAAGGCTTATGAGCTGAAAGTCCTGAGATCATGAACTCAAAATAAGCATGCTTTGTCCTATCATAGTAACAAGGACAAATCTCAAGCAAGACAGTCTAAAAGATGAAAATTGTTTGTAAAAACCAACCATCGGGGATGTTTTCTTCCTTCTTACAGATGGGATCCCGTTTTCTTTACTGAATGTGATTTTCTTAAGAGATGCCAATATTTCTCACCTCAAACACTATTTCTGTAGGTCATTAGTTTGGCTCTTGATATTTATAGATTGTTCAGCCATGAACGGAGATCATCACTGAACATTTGTACCAGGAAATTTGGTACCAGTTAAAAGAGAGGTCGAATAACACCTTTGAATATCAATATTCCCAAAGTTTCCTTTTTGTTTATTTAAGGAACTTCATTAATATATTCTTATGTAAAATTTCCTAGGTGGAGCCTGGTGGCACACATCTCCAAACCTATGTGCTTAGGAGCTGATAATTTTGGATGATGGGTTAAAGCCACCAGGGGAAGGAAATTATTGCAGACTTTTTGTTTTTCTGCATTTCTTTTTGTGTGTGTGAAAATTCTGTACATAGGGGTTACAATTACATGGGCAAGGTAATGAGTGCATTTCTTATCAAGCATTGTTACCTTCTCCTTTGTTTCTCTTCCCACCCTTCACATCACTCCCCTTCCCCCACCCCGGAATTTAAGACAAGAAGAGCAAAACATCACAGCTGAACAAATCAGTAGTGTTTAACTTTGAACAAAAGTTCTTAGTGCTATATAAAAGGCCCTGAGTTCAAACTAAATAACCATCATAACATCCTATCTGGTACGTAGCAGAGGGTGGCTGTTTCAAAAAGTTATAACTGAAAGGATAGCACTACTTCTAATGGCTATTACTCATCACGAAACATTTCTTAGAATTTCAGATAATTGGAAATACGATTGTAATTTGTTTCATTCTGTCATATGTTACTAAGGGGAGCTCTACAAAATATGGTTAACTTATTCTAGGCCTAGGAAGTTATAAAAACTGCTAGTTCATACATTTTTCTTTGAATTACTATATTATATTTGAATGTTTTTTCCAGTGAACCATCAGAACATGGGCAATATCATATTGTTTCAAAGTAATAGAGTGGTGGACTCAAACAAAAACACCTTAGAGATATGGAAAGGGTTCCTATGTCAAGCCTAATGACCTATAGAAAAACCTATCTTTTATGTATGAGAAGATGCCAGTTGCAAAAGAGGAAATTTTAAAAGATGACATTATTTCTCATGGGTATACACATCAGTAAACATTTGACAAAGAGTTTCACACAATTTGAAATATGATTGTGAATTTTCTTCTGTCATGTGTTATTAAGAAAACTTCCACAAAATATGGGTAATACATTGTAGGCCTGGAAATTTATAAGGACTAAACTGTCATTTCATATCTTTGACACCTATAGTGAGGATTTCCCTTTGTCTTGCTTTTACACAACAACAGTTTTCTTTATATAGCAGGGCAGTTAGTGTTGAATCTGAACTTGACATCATTGTATGTTCACATTAGTTTGTTATTTTTTAGAACAATTTTACATCAAAAGTAATTAACTCCACAACATATTTTTTTGGTACAGTGGTGGGGTTTGAGTTCTGGGAGTTGGTGATGTTCCTGTGCTCTTCAGCTGAAGTCAAGTTCTCTATCACTTGAGATACCGAGCCATTTGTGGTTTCGAATGGCTTATTGGAGATAAGATTCTCACAGACTGTACTGCTGGCTATGAAACCATGCTCAAATCTCAGCCTCCTGAATTGCTCAGATTACAGGATTGAGCCACCAGTGCCCGGCTCCCTGTCATATTTTAAGGCACAGGATTTAACTATTTTTAAAGTTACATGATGTAAAATATTTCTATGATATTAATATAGTTGTCATGAAATTTACCATATAAAAGAATAATAACAGGGAATTAAACCTTGCCTAGTATTCCGTCCCATTTTCATGTTTCAGTTGACTGAAGCTCTAGTTGATCTGAGAGTCCTGAGATCAATTAAAATTAAGAATTCTTTGCCCTCTCACAATCACAATGGCAAATCTGTAAGGACATAGTCTAAATTATGACCAATGTTTTTAAAACCCAAACAATGGGAACTTCCTTTCCTTCTTATGGGAGGGATCCTGCTTTACTGAATCTGATTGACTTTAGGAGATAACAACAAAAATATATTGTTTTGCACACCTTCCAAATTCTATTTGTATAGTTCACATTTCTAGATTGTCCATTAATAAACAGATATTATCTTTCTATTTCCACATTCTCATGCCTGTTTTAATGATATTGTTTCAAAAATACCGCTTTCATCCCACATGCAGCAGCATTACAATGCTGACCTGTTGTTAAGGCCTGTAATCCTTGATATTCAGGAATCTGAGATCTGAGTATGGTCATTCCAAGCCAGCAGGGGCCAGATAGTACTAAGAATTTTTTTCTCTAAATAACCACCAGAAAACCAAAACTGGTGCTCTCTCTCAAGTGGCAGAGATCAAGCTTTGAGCTGAAGTGTGCAGGGACAATGGCCAAGCCCTGAGTATCAACTCCACGACACACGAAAAAAAAAAGAAGAGAAACATTCACAATATTTCTGTGTATTATTGAAAGTCTACAAAGCATAGTGTTTGCAGAAGTTCTTCAAAATATTCACTGCCTTATGGTGAGATGGCATTTTGAAGGAATTATATAGAGAGCTTTGCCAAATTACAAAGTTCAGAATCGATCATTCAAAATTTTCCTTAAAAAATTTTTAAACACATTACAAAGGGGTTTCCATATGATGGAGATTAATGGACTTTTCCTAAATATACCTTGAATCTTACCAGTGTGCTATGTAATATCTAATGTCTTCAATGAACCAACAACTTGCTGACAGCAGGTATTTACCAACATGGAATTTGGAATTTGGTCTCTCCCGAGAATGCAAAAGATATATGACTGTATTTCCCTGCAATGAAAGGGACAATACTTACAGGGAATTTTCAAGACACATTAACATGAATTAGCTTTTCTCTTATCTCAGGGGGAGTCCAGAATCTTGACTATTATACACAATGAATAATTGTGCCTAATTGGAGAACACCCAAGCAAACAAAATGTGGGATTGAAGGGCATGAAAATCAAAAGTTCATCTTTCAGGGACACCTTGGCCATAACCAAGTGACCATAAATTTTTATTCCTAGTTTGTTGGGTGAAGAAAGAATGTGGGTGAGGAAAAGAATGTTTCCTAAGTTCTAAGTTGAAGTGGACCCATGAAACTATTTACAATTTATGGGAAATAATAAGTTCCATTCCATTTATTATTGCTATAGAATATAATAAAATATAAGAAATGTATAATGATATCTCATTTTACATTGATACCTCATACAAATTTCCCATCTACTTCTGTGTGCCAAACAAAATTTTATGTTTTTTTAAACCATCTAATTTTGAAACATATTTTCAAAACAGAATATTCTAAATCATCTCAATAATTTTCATTTGTCATCTCATCTGCAGAAGAAGTCTGTGAATTCTTCACATTAGCAGTGGCAGTGAAAAATAGTTTCTTGCAGAGTTGCATACAATATCAGCCAACATTTATTATTGTAGGGGGGGTAATGTGCAATTTATGATAATTCCATATTTTGTACAGATAATCTGTGATTTATCAGACAAGGATATATCATTTGGGAATTTTCTGGTATATTTCTAAGATGCTCGTGAAAGATTATTCTGTACCTATGGATTGTCATTCAAAACTAGTTCATGAAACCATATCTAATGAATGTTTGCTTTCAAGTTGTGTGTAAATTTCCCTATATATTTATGCACCCCGTCCCATCACCATTTTAGAGTAAGTTCATTTGACAATTATTGTTCACGGCATTAATTCTGTTAAATTGAATAGTGTTTGAAGCAAATTTTAGGAATATCTTCCTGGCCAAAAAATATTTATTAGTTGTTAGGATTCCTATGTAACCAAAAATGGAAGGATTTTCTAACCGAAGAAGTTTCACATTTGAATATCTTGCTTTAGGATAGATGTGAAAATGTGAAGGTTTCTGATTTGGGGCATATTTGAATATAAGGATCTTTCCTGGTTTGCAACTTCAAATGAGTATTGGGATTCCTACAGAAATATTTAGACAAAAATGATTTCAACATTAGTTTGTCATTGTTAGCTTGGAACCAGGTAACTTGTAAACCTGTGTCTTTTCTATGCTTTTAGGAATGTCAAGAGAACAGAACTCTTTCAACATGTCTGTATAAGTACTATAAACCTATTGACTTAAGTATCTATGTGTAACTTTTTTTGGGGGGGTCTGGTCATAGGGCCTGAACTCTTGGCCTGGGCGCTCTACCTCAGCTCTTCAGCTCAAGACTAGCACTCTACCACTTTAGCCACAGCACCACTTCCGGAATTTTTTCTTTTGACTTATGTGGTGCTGGGGAATCAAACCCAGGGCCTCATGAATATAAGCCACCTTCCCAGCCCTCTACATGTAAATTTACAAGAATAATGGAATCTGGTCTACGTGATGTACGAAGGAATTAGAGTTCCATATGTATGGCAATGAGTGAATACTTTCCTTGTCACATGTTCTTACCCACTGTTCATTTTTCCCACACTGTTCTTTGGCCTAAAATGTTAATACTGCCCCACTAGGTGTAATGATTATTTCCTCCATGTTGTTTTCTTGGAATTGTTCTTGTTTGGTTAGCCCATGGTCCTTTATCTCAGTTTTGATGTTCCCCTTCCAGTGTGTAATTCTCATTAACTTATGTGTATCTCACAGTGTACCAAAATCAAATACATGGAAAACATTGCATAAAACATAGGAAAACAAAGGAAAGATGCAATAAAAAGAAATGGCATCACAGAGTACATTTAAAAATCAAAAAAGAGAAACCTAATGATCTTGTATCACAGAGTTCATTTTGTTTAAGGACTCGAGCATTAAAATATTTTTTTTCTTTTTTGCTATTGTTTCTAATGGACTCATAATGTACCATGTCATTTTGTTGTTTCTTCATATGTTTCTCCCCTGTTTTCACTGTCCTTGATGTCATTGCCAGAATCTTTTATTATACACTTCTCTAATCGAGAAAGGGAAGAAATAAGACAAAGTGCTTAAATTAGGATACAGGTTGATCCATTGTAATAATGAGATATACAATACACTAAGTTGAAAACAAAATTTACAACTTTGGTGGGGTAGGAGGTAATTGTGGAGGTGGGACATAGTAAGGGGAAAACAAAGGAGAAGGCAACAATGCTCAAGAGGAAACTTACTCATTACCATGTTCATGTAATTGTAACCCCTCTGTACAGCATCTTTACAATAAAAAATTGATAAAAAGGGAAAAAATCCCCAAACAAATGCATAAACATGTTTACCTTCTTTCATTTTGATAGCCAGATAAATAACAGCAAGTCCTGCAGTTAGAAAAATTCTGAGAGAAGCTTGACCAAATACTTCAAAATCATGTCTTAATTGTTCTGATTTACTCAGTAATATGAAAAACATCAGAGTAGAACCTATACATCTCTAATACTTTTTCTAGCTAGACAGATATGAATTGAAAGACATGGATATCTCTCTCTACATCACAAATTAGAGTCACTTATAGAAAGCAGTAGAAATGTATAACATTTGAACTCAACAAGCTACATATTTTTTAGGCATATGTTTCTTCATCATTGAAAACAATTAGAGCATGATGTGTCATGACAACTTTTGAGACAATTTGGAAAAGGTTTTTCTAAATTATGGATGCTGGAAATAACAAAGTCCAAATTCCCCATTACAAATATCCAATACCTTTCAAAAATATACACTCATTGAAGGAGGATTTGTCATTCTCATCATATGTCTTGATTCCTACTCAGATTATCAGATCAGTAGGGAGTATTATTAAGGTAACTTCTTCTTTTTTGGGGGTGTCTAGTCGTGGGGCCTGAATTCTGGCACTGGGCGCTGTTCCTCAGCTCTTCAGCTCAAGTCTAGCACTCTACCAATTGAGCCACAGTGCCACTTCCGGCGTTTTTTTCTTTTTGCTTATGTGGTGCTGAGGAATCGAACTCAGGGCCTCATGAGTGTAAGGAAAGAGATCTACCAATGAGCCACCTTCCCAGCCCAGGCAACTGTTTCTTAAAGAACATATGTTATCACAAAGGAAAGAAATCTTTAAGATTCAGGAGAATCAATGCTTGAGATTGGGGCTGTGGTTCAATAGGTAGTACATTTCAGTAGTACAGTATCTAGTAGCCATGAAGCAGAGCCAGAAGACCTTAAACATATGATTTCTTTGGCCCACGTAAAAGTGATGGGAATAGAATTAAATTTCAAATTCACCATAATGGAAATAGCTATTTTCTGAAGTATGAGGAAGTAAGGAATATTTATTCTTTTACTCATGAAAAAACAGTGCCTAATTGGAGAAAATTGTAAGAAGTACATCTTGGAATGTAGAAAGTTAGAAATATCCCAGTCACATGCAAGAGCCAAAGAGATAATTTACATGTAAAATACTATAAAAAAAAAAAAAAGAGGGCAATGGACTGTTATCTGTATCCTTCAGTTAACTGAATTCACCAAAATAGTCCAGTATCTCTTCCTCCCCATGACAGACTATGTCCCACTAGTATATTTTCCACAACAGCAGCTACTTCTGTAGAGTACCTTCTCTAGGGTGGGCCACCTTATTGAGAGTTAGCCCATAAACATCACTTCCTTTTTATGAACTAAGGGAATTCAGCCACACTTCTGCATATGATATCAGAAATGCTCACTTCTGTCTTGAAACCAGAGGACAAATTCCCCCTTCCTTTCAAACACTGTCACAAACTGGATTCTCACCAATCACAGTTTGCTGAGATAAGCATCCATGAATTGATTGATAATAGAAAAATTATGTCCCCTCTAAAATTGACGCGTGTATATAATTCTCAAGGAATATACTGACATTGTTTCTTGTAAAGTAGCTTTATGCCTGGACAAGAGAGGAACACAGAGTCACAGAATGTATTCATTGATAACTCCTTTACTCATGATATGTAGGTTTCCATTTTCCTGCCAAGAACCCATTTGAAAAATGTAGAAATTTGAAAGAAAGTATGTTTCTTCATTTGTGTTGGTCTCTGGTGGGAAGGGCAGAAATACTCAATATCTTTATATTGTCAGTATTTCCGTTATAATATGTGGTGTAGTAGGTTGCTCCTTCCTACATTGATTCCTTGAGACTTCTACATTCTCTACACAATCTAGGATGAATAGAAAATTCTGACATTCACAGATAAACTCTCTCTACCAGGACTTCATGTAAATATTCGTGTTGAATCAAACCCAAGAACTGTCCTTATATTCATATATTTCTGCAAAGATTGCATACAATATTTTATATCATTCAATTGGAAAAATACCATGGTATAAATAGACACATATCCAGAAACTACCTGTTTTCAAAACCACCGTATGTGTTGGATCATCTTCTGAATTCACAAATATAACCTATATCCTCACTACATTGCTCCAACCTTCTTTCCAAAGGTAGATCCTCATAAAATGTGCTAGAACAACCAGCCCAATTAGCAAGAGAAAAATTTCAGTGTATTGTTCATTCATGTACAATACTGCCTGAAAATAAATTGTATTTTCAGAAAGAAAGATATAAATCATATCAGTTTGTTTGAAAAATGAAAGATTTTGCTGGGAAAACAAATATTGATTATTTCATTCATGTAAAACTGATGGCTAAAATTGGTATGACCTTCTGTATTGATTGTTTATGACACATCAGAATTTATAAAATGTGCAGGTAATAGATTTCTTAGCGTTAATCCCAATGTTATTTTAGAATGTTGTAATTTATCTTTGACTCAAGTAAAAAAATGATGAAAAAGACTATTGTAAAATTCTCATGGAATAAAGGCGCCAGTGGCTCACAACTGTAATCCCAGCTACTCTGGAGGCTGTGGTCCAGAGCCATCAAATTCAAGTAAACTCATGTGTCTCTTAAGTGCAATTAACTGATAGAAAATTGCAAGTTGCACTGTGACTCAAGTAGTAGAGCTTGCCTTGAGCTGAAGAATGCTGGGATACAATTCAGTAGCTGAAATTTACAGAAGATTTCCCATGAAGAAGCATTTTTGGAAATGCATCATTGCATTTATAATGAACTAAAATCATGTAATATAATTTTGTTTGCTATTGCACTGTGAAAGACTTGGATTGATTAAGAGCCTTCCTTCATTCCCATTCTCATTCATATGCCATTCCACTTGTTTGTGTTGGCATATTTTGTTAATATTCAATAAGCAATTTCTATTCCTTCCTTATGCTATTATTAGTATATTTATAGCAGAAATATCAGAGTATTGGCCCTGGTGACTATCACCTAAAGTTGAGCAAAAAGAAGCATATGTAAAAGGAGAATTCAAATTCTTTCCCATTATTACAATGTCAAATTCATTACTTCATATTGCTATCAATTAAACAACATTTGTGTCTCATTCATCACTCGGTTTTGAACCACATTTGAGCCTACATTAGAGAATTTCATGACTTAGGAGCATCCACAGTAACTAAAAGGATAGGGCCTATTAAGTTTTCACACTGTCATTTGGCGATTTTCATTAAGCCACCTGTCTATTGATTGCCAATCTCCATAGACTCTTTTGGACTCCAAACAATACATTCAAAATTCTTTTATATATCTTATGTGAAATGCTACTAACACACTGAACAATTTCCTCTGATTTTATTAATAGTGATAAAATGGACGAGAATAAAAGTGTTACATATGCATAAGGACGGAATAATCAGACGTTACAGTATGTTTGAAAAATTTTGCAGAGTATAAAAATTACACCAAGACATACTTTGTAATACTTGCATAATTTTCATGAAATTTATTATATAACAGAATGGTAGAAATATGTTAAAACCTGTCGGTTAGTCCTTGCCATTATTAACTATTTCAGTTGACAGTAGCACAAGTTGATCTCAGATTCATGGAGTCAGGAACTGGAATTAGGTATTCTTTGTCCTATTACCATAATAAAGACCTATGTCAAGGTAGACAGTCTAAAAGGTAACAATTGTTGGTGAAAAACCCAATTAGTGGGTATGATTTCTTCCTTCTTATGGAAGGGATCTTGATTTACTTTACAGACTCAAATTTATTTTAGGAGATATCAACCAAGATATACCCATTTTTTCCACCTTCCAAACTCTTTTTCTGTAGGTTATTTGTGTGGCTCTGGAGTGTTTCTATATTATCCGATAATGAACAGATATTATCGTCCTATCTGCAGTTTTTCCATTCTGTTTTCATTGTATTTTCTCAAAATTGCCAGTTTTGTCTTAACTGCGGCAGATTCAGAATGCTCCTGTTCCTATCCCTTTATAAAACTATATTATCAAGCATGTATAAACACAAAAGTCACAGATATTCATAAGTTTGAACACAATAAAATATTCGTATTTCTTACTTTTGTGGTTGAGAATCACTACACATGTGTATTAGAAATTTTGCTTCCTTTTAAAACATATTTCTTTAAGAACAGTTTTCACTGTTACTGTTCCCAAAGTTTCCTTTTTGTTCCTTGCACAATTTCCATTAAGATAACCTTGTGCAAAATTTCATACCTGAATTCTGTTTGATCACACCTCCAATCCTGTCTACTTAGGTGGCAAAAGACTGTTGAATGGTTGCTCAAATCCACTAATCTAAGTAAAGTATTGTAAAATCTTTTCTCCAATTTGCCACCAGAACACCAGAAGCATCACAGTGGTTTAAACAGAAGAGTGCTGGCCTTGACAAAAAGACCATAGGGATATAGGAAGGGCCCTGACTTCAAGCAAAATGACCTATCCAAAAACTTTCTGGTATTTACCCGACGATGACAATTGTAAAAACGGGAATTATAAAAGATGTCATTAACTGATAACAGCTATTAGGAATCGAAAATATTTGACAAAGTGTTTCCAACAATTTGAAATACGATTGTGAATTGATTTCTTCTGTCTTATGTTATCAAGTGAAGCTCTAAAATATATGAGTAACATATTCTAGGCCTGGAAATATAAAAAAAAAAGTAACTGTCACATCATATCCATTTTCCTTTAATTTACTATAGTATAAAAACCTATAATTAGTACTTGACTCTTATGCTTTTTTTAGAAATGCTTATTCCGTAGTAGCTTTGAGAATTTTCCAGAGCGGTTAGCATTGAACCAGAACACAGTTTTACATCCACAGGTCTGATACTATTTACCTCATGTTATTTTGAAAACACAGGTTTCACATATTTTTTTTTATAACTTGCAGAGTGTAAAAATTTCCTAAGTAAAGGTAACTTTATTAAGATATTTATATTTGCAAACAATTATGTCATTTCTTGCTAGAACAACTTCATTGAGGAGACAGTGCAATGCTCTCCATTAACTCTCTTTCAGTGGCTGAAATATAATCCAGTTAGTAATTTTTGATGGTAATATTTTTAACATTGAGATAAATACTTCCATAGATAAAACAGACCATCAGAACAAGAGTAATATAGGGTAACTTTTGTGTAGCTATAAACAGTAGGAATGTACTCTTGGTGAGGCAGATTCAAAGAAGACACCAGTATCACACTTCTACCACAGCCTAGCCTGATTTTAGTGAATTCTATGAGGAAAATCATAGCACTCAGAAATGGAATTTTCATTCGGTCTTTGGACCAGAAGGGAGCATTTCATTTGACACACCTAGAGTAGTGGTAAAGGACCCGAGATCCTAAACGTGAAATGATTATGTTTTGTTACATCAAGTATGGTCCCAAACAGAGAAAATATTGGAAGTGACCGCTGTTAATGAAATTTCTATTTAGTGGAAGGGCTTCCTGATGTCTATGGTGAATCTTAACTTTAGCAAATACTTTAAAGTGCACAAATTACTTTTCACTCATGTCAATTCTACCCATTTATGTTATTCGTTTTTCCTTACATCAAATCATTTCTCATATTCAGAGCTTTTCTGAATACCATCTATTGTCTTCCTCCAAATTCTTTGTCATGTCAAATTTTCTAGATTTAATTGAAATTCAAGGACAGTACTTTCTGAAGCTCATTTTCAATAATAACACCAATCACATTAAGTTCCAAAATTTACATCATGTTCTTTGGTAAGAAGCTCTTTAGCAATATTTCCTAGCACTGATTAACAGAAGTCAGGTAAGTATTAAACTGTACTTTGGAAAATTAACATTATCTGGTCAGATGAACTTTCCTATAACAATGTATATTTAGTAGCTTCCTGAGAATCTTCAGCCATAATTTTGAACTGTGATCCACTAAGTAGAAAAGCTTTATGAAATTCCATAAACAATATATATATTGAAATAATTTTTAATAAAATTGTTGTAAAAGTCATCTGAATATTTCTGTAAATTTGTTTGCATCTCCTTAATATTCCCAGTTTATAGCAATGGATTAATCCTGGAAACAGTACTTACTTTTAAGGTCAGAATTTATATTGTGTAAATTCTGGGAAGTCTTCCTATCTATAATAGGATTTCAAATAAATTTAGCAGTTATACTCAGGTACTATATCCTGAGAGAACTTTCTTCAACTCAACATAGGATATTTTCCAGTTATAAACTGAAGCAAAACTGTTTAATTACTAAGGATAACCCACAGCTTTAAACCACATACTGAATATGATTTGCTGTTTAAATCATAATTCTTCTGGGAGTGAATAATTACAGTTTAGAGATTTATATTGAGAGAACATTTGAAAACATAGGGGTCAAATCAATCCTGTCCATTTTCTGTCGAAATGCTGTTTAAATCATCATTTTGCTTTTTAGTGGTGAACTGTGTTAATGTGTGAATGCTTCAACCTGAATGTGTTCATGTCAATTTATTTGGGTAAGTCTATCTTATGCAAGTGTCTGAAATATTTGTTTTGATTTATACCTCCTCACTTGCAAAAACAAAAATTTTATATTAATTTTATATTAATTAGGGAAACAGCGATGGTCCCATTATTTTAACGGCATTAACCCAAACAGAGTTTTGCAATAATATTTAAATAAATTATTTTTTACCCGACTTCTGTTTACACTATTGACTTCCTATAATCTAATTTGGATAACCAAAAGTGCTCTATAATGTGCACATTTGGCAAACATTTATGACCCCATTCACTGGTGTTCTCAAGATACAGATATGATCGAGCAATTTTTAACAGGAGTCAATCTTTAGAAATACCTTTGCTTGACATGTAGAATTGAACTATTTACACAGACATGTGACACTTGCCTTAATAAAACTACATACTGTGATTGTTATTAATTGGCAAACATTTACATTTCTCATGCTTCCTAATGGAATCAAAACAAGCTGGGTTTGGACATAGGAGAAGCCTTATGTATGACATTTCTTTTGTAATTGTATTGAAGATTTTTTTATTACATCACTTCATATTTTGCATATGTGGCTTTAGTTCTTGAGCCAATTTATATTAGTCTTCTCATTAAAACAATTGATATGGCATCACACTATGATATGCATAAGTTTAGGACAGGATCAATAGAGAACTGAACCTTTAATGAATTTATATAAAATCATGAATTAACTATCTCCAAAGTTAGTAAATTTTATTGTATTTTTGTAGCACATCCTGTCATAATTTTTAAATGTGTTTGAATATATATAATTTTGAGTGCTTGAACATATATAATTCCTGAAAGAGCACTTGGGTTAATGAAAGATATATTTTCTAAAATGTTATAAAAATTGGCAAAGATTATGCTTTCACAATAACATTATATTCTAAAAAGTAGACTGAAACAACGATTCACGGAAGAAGAGAATTTTAATACAAATGGCATCGGGGGACATATGTATCAGCAATACTAACAAGACAATATGTTGGATATGACCTGTAAAACTTGGGGAAGGGATTATGGTTGGGAAAGAGAGTTAAAAAGAGGTAGGGGATAACATCTTCACCAAGAATTATTCTCATTATCTTTATTTAACTATACCCCCTTTCTACCTCATCACGTCAATAAACTTAAAATAAAACAAAAGGTAGACCTAAATCTGTAGAAATGATGAGATGACTAGTGTTCCATTTCACATATTCAACACACTTTGAAACGGATGAGAATGATATCTATTAATAACTCTTAGAATACTAATTTTACCATTAGCTCCTTCTTCGATATATAAGACATAGAGAAAACAAAATAATTTCAGGCTTGTTAACCAAAGCCTATCTTTAAAATTCTGATGTCTATATCAATCATCTGAGTATTTTTGTTAGTTACTTCCATTATGGAATGTATGTTAAGATCTTTTGCACAGAAAATATAGAAATACAACTTTGTTGTGTTCCTTTGCAAAAACTACTCCAGTCCAAAAGGTGCACATGATCTTGAAGCATTTCTCATTTCCAAAACTGAGTTTTAATAAATAGGTGATGATAGAATAGTTTTACTTTTCCCATCCGTTGAATCTGAGCCATTTTTTAAAAGGGCATGCTCCTCATTTTCAGGGTGCCAGATAATGGTTCTTCACAATTAATTCAAGGCAAAATTAAGTTTCTTTGTTTTTCTCACAATAAGTTATGTCATTGTTTATAGGTATTGTAATATAATGCTAACGAGTCTTCAATAAAATTACTGCAATATATGTATAATTTTCATATGGTAAATATCATTGTAGTGTTGTCACTGGATTAGCTTTTACCAGCAATTAGAATGTTTCAAGTTACATATTACTTTTTAATAACAAATTATCATTACAAAATTTGATATCCTATAGAATTTTCATATGCTCCACATACAAGATGCACACTTACAAACGAGCACTTTCAAGAAAATGTTTAGATAAATATACACTACTGTCCAGAGTTGTGACAGAATCACTCTCTAATAGGTGATCATTGAGTAAATAGACTGAAGTAGTATAAAGGGTCTATTTTCCTAGTAGTTACTAGTCTTGAAGGACCTACATAAAGTGGGAATACAGGCTGATTATTTTAAGGCAGTTATTGTTAAAAAATTCTATTGGAACTACCAATACAAAAAAAATATACTATATTGTGAAATTGTGAAACTCATTAATTTTATAAAATATTCCACAGCGCGTTTCAGCTTTTAGTTTTGTTTGGTTTGGTTCCTTTGTGGTCTGGACTTAGATCCTCACACTTACGTGGCAAGTTCTCCACTATCCCTTTTACTCTACAATTATTCTCAGTCATGCCTTCATCCTCTTCTTCCACTAGTTGTTCTTGAGGTAAATCTCATTCTATGTTTAATTTTTATTTTTGAAAGGATTCTGTTTGCTATATAGGTACATGCCTAGCAACCACAATTTTATATTTTATAGGATTCCTGTGGTCACTGAGATTATAGGTACAGGTCATCACTTCCAGTTGCTCTTGGTCAATACAGTGTTTCATGGACTTTTCTGTCTTACATTCTAAGGCTCCCAAGAAACTTGGATTATAGGTGCCAGTCAGCAGTATTCAGGTATAACTTTGGGGTAACAAGGTCTTCATTTCCTACGCCAGGTTGATCTTGAAATTTTCAAGCATTCCAGATTCCCTTTAAGTCAATATTCTCCTGCCTATTTCTCAAGTGCTGGGCTGGTAGATATGCACCACTATGCCAGGCTTTTTAATTGTTTTCATTGTTGTTATTGTTGTTGTCACATAATGCATTTACATGAGCCATCAGAATCTGGATCTGTCTCTCGTTTCTTCTCTTATTCCTTCTTTCCTTTCTTCCTTCCTTCCTTCCCTCCTTCCTTTTTTCCTTACTTCCTTCCTTCCTTGCTTCCTTGCTTCCTTTCTTCTTTGCTGTGTTTGTTCGTTTCTTTCTTCCTTCTTTTCCTTCCTTTCCTCCCTCTTTCGTCCCTCCTTTCCCCCTCCCTCTTTCACTCCCTCCCTTGCTTCCTTCGTTTTCCTTCCTTCCTTCCTTCCTTCCTTCCTTCCTTCCTTCCTTCCTTCCTTCCTTCCTTCCTTCCTTCCTTCCTTCCTTCTTCCTTCCTTCCTTCCTTCTTTCTTCCTTTCTTTCTCCCTTATTTCCCTCCTTACTTCCATCCTTCATTTTGGTATAATCCACTCTGTCTCTGAACTTTCAAGCCTCCACCCACAGCTTGTTTCAGCTGTGGGAAAGTTAACCCTCCATGGACACACAGCACCCAAAAAACCTGATGTACAACCATAGTTGCTGAGAAGTATGATTAGTTAATTACACATCTCGCTTTCAATTACATATTTCCATATATATATATATATATATATATATATATATATATATATATATATATACAATACTATGCACAAGGGTTACAGTTACATGAGTAATATAAAGAGTACCTTTCCTCTTGAACATTGTTCCCTCCTCCTTTGTTTTTTCCCCTACCATCACTATCCTGTAAAATTCCCCAACTTCCCCCTTCCCTCCCCACAGTTGCAAAGTTCGTTTTCAACATACTGTATTGTACATCTCATTGTTACAAAAGTCAACCTGTATGTTTACTTAAGATTTTTTTATTTCCCTTCCTCCCCCAAATTAGAAAATGAATATAGAAAATGGAAGGCATGGGCATCAAATACAGTGAAAACCCAGAAGGTACCATGGGGGAAGATTATAAAAAAGAAACAAATTTATATATTACATTATAAATACCTTTGAAACAATAGCAAGAAATAATAAATGATTTCTGTCCTTATCATGGGGTTCATTGTAGTTCACATTAACCCTTATGTTCGTAGGTTATGACTTTTTTTGCTTGTCTTAGATGTATACTAGTTATTGTATAAAAGAGAAACCATGGGATCTATGTTTCTTTGGGGCTGGCTTACCTCACTTAATGTATTTTCCAAGTCTTTCCATTTCCTAATACATGGAACAATGTCATGTTTTCTGATGGAGGCGTAGAATATCATTGCATATATAAATATATATAAAATTTTCTTAATCAGTTCATGCACAGAGGGGCATAAGGGTTGGTTCCATATCTTAGCTATGGTAAATAATGCTGAGATAAATATAGTTATGATGGTAACTTTAGGTATTTTTGCTTGTGAACATTTGGGTAAATGTCCAAAGTGGAATTGCTGGGTCATAGGGCAGCTCTCTGAGGAGTCTTTTGGGGAACCTCCATACTGCTTACAAAGTGGTTGCCCAAGTTTAGTACCACCAAGAAAGCCGTAGTGTTCCCTTCTGTCCACATCCCCTCCAGCATTTGTTGTCATTAGACTTCTTGATAATAGCCATTCTAATTGGGATGAGATGGAACCTCAGTGTTGTCTTCTTTGCATTTCTTTTATAGCTAGATGACTTGAGAATTTATTTCTGTGTCGATTTTTCATTCTTATTTCCTCTTTAGAGACGTTTCCCTTTCAGTCTTTAGTCAACTTACTAATCCAGTACTTGTCTTTTTGAGGATCTGTTTTTGGGGAATTAAATTTTTTGAATCCTAAGAATATTTCATTTATTTGTTTGTTCATTTTATTAGTTTATCTGTCATGGGGCTTGAATTCTGGATTTGGGTGTTGTCCCTGTGTTCTTCAGCTCAAGACAAGTGCTCTACCAATTGAGCCACAGCACCACTGCTGCTTTCTTTGAGTAGTTTATTGGAGATGAGTTTCAAATTCTTTCCTGCCCAAGCTTGCTTTGAGGTCACAGCTCCTTTAGTAGCTAGAATTTCAGGTCTGAGCCACTGTCGTCTGGCCTCTAAATATATTTTAGATATGAGACCTTTGTCCATTGCATGGCTAATGAAGATCTTTTAATTTGTGGGCTTTCTATTGATTTTTCCTACTATATCCTTTGCCATGCAGAAGCTCTGTACTTGCATGTCCAACCATAAGTTGATTTTTTGTGTTTCAGGGTTTGTATTAAAATTTCTGTCAAGGAGTCCTAGAATTTCGTTTATTCATTCCTGTAATGATTTTAGAGTGTCTGCTTTGACTTCAAGGTCGTTGGTCCAGTTGGAGTTGATTCTGTTGCAGGGTGATATAGGGGAATCTAGCTTTAGTTCTCTACAAGTATTTAATCAAGTTTTCCAGCACTATTCATTGAAGTTGCTGCCTTTCTTTTTTTTTTTTTTGTCAGTCGTGGGGCTTGAACTCTGGGCCTGGGCGTTGTCCCTCAGCTCTTCAGCTCAAGGCGAGGGCTCTACCACTTGAGCTACAGCGCCGCTTCTTGTTTTCTGGTGGTTTATTGGAGATAGGAGTCTCACGGTCTCTCCTGCCCGGGCTGGCTTTGAACCGCAATCCTCAGATCTCAGCCTCCTGAGTAGCTAGGATTACAAGCGTGAGCCACCAGCGCCCGGCTTGCCTTTCTTCTATTCTATTTTTGTCTCCCTTATTGAAAATGAGTTGACTATAGATCAGTGACTTCATTTCAGCATTTGTATTCCATTTTTCCTCACGTCGGTTCTTGTGCCAGTACCCAGCTGTTTGGACTTTTTTATAAAAGTTAAATGTGTTATTGATATCCTTCCAACATTATTCTTTCTGCTAAGGATTGTTTTTGCTATTTGGGGTCTTTTATAGTTGCATATGAATTTTTGGATTGCTTCTTCTATTTCATTGAAGACTGAAGTGAAGTTGGAATAGTGTCAAGTAGCCTTTTACATTATTGCCATTTTTAAGATGTTAACCTTTCCAATCAAGGAGCACGAGATGTTTTTCTACTTTCTTAGTTCTTCTTTCATTTGTTTTCAGATTTTAAAGTGTTCATCATAGATGTCCTTCACTTCTTTAGTTAACTCAGCTCCTAGGTGAGTCTATTAGAAAATTAGTTTCTTTCCTAATTTCAGCTGAACTCTTCTAATTGTTGATATACAGAAAAGACACTGATTTTGACAGTTAATTTTGTGCTCAGCTACTTTCCCAAAGTTATTGATCAGTTCAATAATTTGGAAGTAGAATCTATTGGTGTTTTTTGTTTTCAATATGAGATCATTTCATCTGCAAAGAGGTAGAGTTTTGCTTCCTTTTTCCCTATTTGGATTCTCTTATGTTTATATCTTTTCTAATGGTTCTTCCTAGGCCTTGTAATAGTAAACTGAAAAGAACTGGAGAATGGACATTCCTGTCTAGTTCCTGAATTTAGAGGAAATGATTTTATCTTTTTGATATTAAATATATTGCTGTCTGTAGGTTTGTCATACCGAAACTTTATTATATTGAGGAATGTTCTAGGAATTCTACTTTTTCCTGAGCTTTCATCATAACACAGTGTTGTATCATGTCAAATGCTTTTTCTGCATCCATTGAGACAATTATGTGTTCTTATCCTTGCTCTTGTTGATGTGATAAATTATATTAATTGATGTGCATATAGTGAACCAGCTTTGCATAGCTGAAATCAATCCTGTTTGGTAGTGTTTTATCATTTTTGGTCAGTTGTTGAGGTTGCTTAAAATCTATATTGAGGAGTTTCTCATCAATATTCATCCAAGTAATGGTTCTGTAGTCTCTCTCTTTGATGTGTCCCTGCCTGGTTTTGGGATGAGGCATAAGCTGACTTCATAGAAAGAGTTTGGTAGTGTCTTCACTTTCAACTTCATTGAAACTTCATTCTTGTGGGATCTGTTTTGAATGCCTGGTAGAATCCAGCTGTGAATCCCATGTCCCATTTGTTAGGAAATTGAAAGACGTGGAAAAATTATATGGAGTGAAGTAAGGCAGGCCCAAAGAGAAACAGGTCCCATGGTTTCCCTTGCTTGCAAGTATTTGTACCTGCCTAAGACAGAGACGGTTAAAGGCTATGTACATACAAGTATATAAGTTGATGTTAAACAAAATGTTTGTTTTTGTGGAAAAGGGGTGTCTCTGATTAGTAGAAGATAAAAGCATTTTGTTTTTTTTTGATTCAACTAGACAATCTATGTCGCTTAATTGTAGAGTTCACACAATCAATATTGAGAGTTATGATTGAGAGGTTTTTGCTAGTTCTTGCCATGTTATCCACTTTCATGGATACTGCTAATTGGATTCTTCTTATGATTCTTGGATTCTCTGTTTGGACACTGTTTCTTTGCCTTCATCATATTCTTGTTGGTTTTCTATGTGTAGGACATTTATAAGTATCTTTTGTAAGGCATGACTGGTTGAGATATATTGTTTCAATTTTTCTTTGCTGTGGAAGCTTGTTTATTTGACCTTCTGTAATGAAGGAGAGTTATGAAGGGTACTTTATTCCTGGTTGCTAGTTGTTTGTCTTTAGGAATGACATATATCATTCCAGGCTCTTCTTGCTTTATTTGTCACTCCAGAGAAATCTGAACTTATTCTTATTTGGTTGCCTTCATAGGTGACTGATCTTTTCTCCCTAACTGCTTTAAAGATCCATTCCTGGGTCTCATTTGATCCTCTACAGATTACACTGTGATGGTGAAACGTCCTGTTCTACTCTGGTCTATTTGGGGTTCTAAAGGCTTCTTGTATCAGAATGGGCCTGTCGGTTTGAAAATTGGGAAAGTTCTCTGCTAGCCTCCTGTTAAATGAATACCCTAGACCTTTAACTTCTGTCATTAGGCCCTCCTCTAGTCCCATTACAATTAAATCAGGCCTTGCAATGGTGTTTATCCAATATTGAATATTGAATACATCTATCATATTTCTTGGATTTGTCTTGAATACTTGTCTGTTCTTTCTCTGTAATATATAGGCTGTCTTCAATCCCAGAGCCAAGCTTCGGAATGGTCTAACCTACTGTCAATGTTTTCTTACTTTTTTTCTTTCATGTTTGCTTCCTTCAAATTCGTTTTAATTTTTGCTGTAGATCGTGTATGTGCTTTTTTAATACTTAATTTGGTTCTTAGTGTTCATTCACCAATCGCTTACTTGAGTGGTCATACGTTCATTGGACTCCCTTTCCTTCTGTTGGGCTTCATTCAGCATTCCTTTTGTGGCCTCTATGGATTCCTCCAGATTTATGTTTATGGATTCCATGAATGTGTGTATTAAGCTTTTCTTATTGTCATCCCACTCATATAATTCCTATTTTAATCCGTGAATAGCTTCTTCATGCTCATGAAATTCCAGTAGTCATCATTTTGCTCACATAGTTCCTGAAATACTCTGTGGTAAGCCTCATCTGTCTGCTTTCAATCTTTTCATTCAACATGTTCACCAGTTGTGTTTACAGAGAATTTTGGGAAATCTTGTCTGGATTATTCAGTAACAACTTTATTGCCTGTTTATCATGAAGGGAGTTGGGATTTCTGGACTTGACATTTTTTATTGTGTTTTTCTGGCTTGTTCTATACATTGGGGAATGAAAGCAAGATCAATTCAGTTCTGGTACCCTATTTTAACTCAAGTAACCACTAAAACCCTTTAGTTGTACAGATTGTTTGAGGCAGTCAAAATGAGTACTGATACAATCTACATTAACAAATACCGTCTAGTTCAACAACTTTGGAACCATGGTATTAGAAAGTCAAAGAAGTAGTCAGCAGACCAGAAATGAATGGGTTTAGGGAGAATTGCAGTGAGAAAATAACATTAGCAGAATGTGGGCAGGGAAACGGATTGAAGGATTAAGAGAGATGAATGTATATAAAGGAAAGAGGAGATTAAGAAAAAAAGGGAACATGAAAAAATAAAAGCTTAAAAATGAAATGGTAAAATTAAATGTATAAAGAACTAATAGTACAATCAAAGGAGTTAAAGTTGAGAGTTTGTGAATTAAGTGATTGATATTTGAATTAAGTATGCTCACAATGAATGATAAGACCTAATAATCAAAGATGGATACATATTTGGGGATGAATAGAAAAGCCAGTATGTCACGCAAACAAACCTCAAAAAGATCAAAAGTGAAAAGACCAAAAATAAGTTAAAAAGCACACACCAAAAATAAAATTGATGAATAGAAATAGAATAAATCAATGTTAAACTTTAAAAAAAATCGTAGAAAATAGTTCTTTGATTTTTTGGGGGCGGGGGATCCTGTGTCTCTCTGTGTCTGTAACCATTCCTTTGGTGGAGTCTCTGGTTTTCTTGTGGTGTTTGGATTTCCTGTGTCTTCATTGGTTTCTTAAATCAGCTTGAGTATGCAGAAAGAATCGCTACACTACCAGCATTTCATCACCCTCCTTTTAGGCTAGATCTGTGGGAGGGAAATCTGCTTTATATCACAAAAGAGGGAGATGGCTGTTTCCTCTACTTAGAGTTGTTGTGATGGGGATAAGTGGTGGATAAGGTTGAGACCTTTCTGGAAACAGTACCTTATCTCTGAGCGTCTAGCTCCTGAGACAGTCTCACAGCTCAGGCTGGAGTCGTTCTCAGGATTTATGTTTACTAAGTTTCAATTGTGTTTTTCTTACCTGTTCTGCCACTATATCTGGTGCCTATGATTCAATGGAGAGTGACAGCCTGTGGCTTTGTTACCCAGTAAAGAAAATCACTCCTCCTTGGGTTGAATGTATTCTGTGTGGAAAGACCTACTTTCACCTGTGTGGAGCTGAGCCACCCAGGTCAATTTCTTGACTTGTGGAATGGCTCCTATTGTCTTCTTCCAAGGGCTGAGTTACTAGCTAGCTGCTCTGGACATGTCTTTGGGAGGATCAAAGATGGAGTACTTCTCCAGTAGTGGGTGAGACTTTACCTTCCTACCACTGTTCTTGAGAAGGAGTGAGAATGTCTTAGGGGTAAACACAAATTTCCCTTGAATTCTTGTCTGTCATCACTCTGCTACTTTCTGTGGTCAGCAGGATGAAAAATTCCACTCCTTGTTGCTTCTTGCTAGCAGTGAGTATGATCTAGTCCCAGACCACTATTGGAGCCTTTGTCCTACGTTCTCTCTGTACTATGATGGCACATCTGGTGTGACTTTCTAGACTTGGACTTTTCACTACAAAACTAAGACTAGTTTCAAAATGCAAGAGTTGTTTTGCCTCCACCTGATCTTCCAGTATCTTCGTCCAAACCTATAATTTCATGATTTTTGTCCTTATTTTTCAACCCAGAATTTATTTGACTAAAATATTTAGCACTATTAAGTCATCCTAGATATCAACAAACATTAGGGAAATACTAAAATTTTATTTTTAAGTTTAATTCTTTACTTAAGTTTAATTGCTTTTCACCTTTTGCTTCAATACATGGAATTCAATCCTTGACACGAGAGAAAAGGTGATAATTCTTTAACAAAATGTGTTTTGATTTAGTATTTAGGAAGTAATAGAGTCTATATATATACTAATGTATATATATACATATGTATATATACATATATACAATATATACAAATGTATATATACATACATATATTCATGCAAATATATGTATTTATACATATATACATAAATATGTATATATGTACATATAGAAAGAGCTATATTCTCATTTGAAAACTTAAATGTAGCAAATAACTCTCAAGTAAAAATTGTTATATGTGATAAAGCTGCCTCTACCACATACATAGTAATCAGCCATTTGGGTATAATGATCAGTTTTGTGTTGATCATTTGGAAGGGAAAGTCGAATAAGGCTAAACACAAGAAACACACCAAGGATTTTGGAAGTTATTGCACGGTTGACACTATAATGGTTAAAACTTGCCTTGAGAAATATATTCAGTAAATCCAGCTGAGGCATATTTACTACACATAAAATTATTACCTTCCCAAATACAACAAACTGGCAATTATCTAGAAGATTGTAAAATCATTCATATTGACATATTTTCATGTATCATGATGTCATTTCTTTCCTACAATTTGGATGAATAATATTGAAGACAATAAATTTCATTTAAATATGTTTGGTTCAACACTAATTGACTCAAATGCCACAAAGATTGTTTGATTGATTGTAGTTTGAGATAATGAATTCTACAATGTAATAAGAGTCATGAATTTTGATAAATGCTAAGAACTCTACATGCATATTTTGAAAGTACTGTTGTTCCACACAGAAATGCTATCCAAGGTTTTACCAATTTTAGAAGTCAATATTACAAATGAGTGCAATCATTAAGTACTACTTGTGTTGCACATAAAGGCTATCATGGTTCATATAAACTGGTGCTATGCAGATTTTTATTTCTAAAATTACATTTTATTTTGAGACACTTTTACACATGAATACACAATACACTAAAATATTCCTGTTGCTAATTGCTCTTGTTCTTTAGGTGTATTTGATGAAGGTTTACTTTGGGTAAGAAAGTTGGAAAATTGTACTTATGATATCGGTTAGATATGGGAGTTCAGCTTATGATCAACAGATACGGTTATTTTGAAAACATGTTGTTTCTAGTGATGTTCATATTCAGACCATTATTTTCCCATGTGAAATCTTTGCAGAAACCTTTGAAAATGAGTACAGTTCTTGCGACTGATTCCATCTTAATATCTAATGAAAGAGAGTCTACAGAGAAACCTAAGCATTTTTTATGCATTTTGTATTGTGTAGAGACTATAGATGTCTCAAAGAATCAATAGAAGGAAAAACCTATCACATGGCATATTAAAATGGAAAAAAATATATGAGAATATAAAAAGAGATTGAGTATTTCTACCCTTCGAGACAATGACCATCATAAACCAAGACACATACTTGTCATAGGTTTCTACATTTTTCCATAAGTGTTCATGGCCAGAAATGAAAGCCTGTTTGTGGTGGTTGTAGCAATTATCAATGACTACATTTTCAGACTCTGTACTAGACTTTTTTTATTAATTTTTTTCTTGTAAAAATGTTGTACAGGGGTATTACAGTAACATGAATATGGTAATGGGTGCATATCATAGAGAGCACTGTTACCTCTCCCTTTTTTTCCCCCGTACCTCACTTCCCTCCACACCTCCCCAACTCCTCCCGCCCCCCTACCCTGACACTGTAAAGTTCATTTTGAATATAGTGTCCTGTGCATCTCATCATCACAGTGGGTCAGCCTGCAACCTCGTTTAAGCATTCTGCAATATCCCTTCCCCTCTCCAAATTACAAAATATATATATATACAAGGTGCAGAGCACCAGCATCAGTATGGGGGAAGAACATATAATAAAACAATAAAAACATACAATAAAAACAAAAGAATCACACATTGTGGTGTATTGTAAGTACATTAAAAACAATAGCAAGAAAAAGAGAGGAAAAAACTGGTGTCCCCCTCGGGGCATATTTTGCTTAACATTATCTCATATGGTCACATGTACACAGCCTTTGACCTACTCTGCTTGTTCTACAAATGTACTAGTCACTGAAAACTAGGGAAACCATGGGACCTATATATCTTTGGACCTCACTTACTATGATTATTTCCAAGTCTTTCCATTTCCTAATGAAAGAGGCAATGTCATTTTTTTTTTCTGAATGAGGAATAGAAGTCTATTTTATAGAGTTGGGCCATTTATCTACTGTGGGGCATCTATGTTCACTGTGTAAAATATTTCTTAACTAAAGATACATGCATTAAACTGTTTATATTTGCATGCTGGATAAATTTCATTTATGAGAAAAGTATATTTTGCCCCATTCACCCTGTTTCAAGAGCTGAAATATAATAATCCAATTATTTTTTTTTTTTGCTGGAAATATTTTTTTAGAGAAGAGAATATCAAATTCCCTAAAACAAACAAACCATCAAATAAGAGTGATGTAAAGCACTACTACGTAGGTATAAACACTATTCAGATGAGTTAGAATTTAAGCAAACACCAGCAGCAGCCTTTTATTGAAGCCTAGCAGAATTGCAGTTAATTTTACAATGAAAATCATGGCACTCAGAAATGGAATCATCCCTTCTGTCTTTGGGCCCTAAACCAGCATTTCACTTGACATAGGCTGGCTCGATGATGAAAGATCTCAGATCATGAGTGGGAAATTGATTATGTCAGCACAACAATAATTGGCATCCGAAATACAGGAGGCACTAGAAGTGACTACTGAAAATAAAATGTCTACTTGATGGAAAGGTTTCCCGCACTCCTTACTGAGTCTATTTATCTTTACCAGACAACATTCTGTACCCAAATCAGTTATGATACTTACCATATATAGCCATTTACATAATTCATTTTACTCTTGGATCTAAATATTACTCATATTCAGAGCTTTTCTGCATATCAGCTGTTGTTTTCCTACAAGTTCGTTCTCATGTCTTATTCTCTAGGTTTGAATGAAATACCAGGCTATTATACACTGAAGTGTATAATATTGATGCCATCATGGAATTATAACTACAATGCCTAAATTTATGTCATGATCTTCTGCCAACTCCCCAAAGTAAAACATTAATCTTTGCTAGGAAACTCTTTAAAAATATTTCCAAGCAGTTATTTATACCAGTCATAAACTTACCAAATTACACTTGGGAAAAATGATATTAACCAGGCACATAAACTTTCCTTTAACTATACATGTTCAGTAGCTTCCTTAGAATTTTCAGGCCTAATATGAACTGTGACCCACAATATAGAAAGGCTTATGGAAATTCATTAAATATACATTTTGAAAAATATTTCATTAAAAATTTGTTTGTAAAATCCTCTGAATATTTCTGTGATTTTGGCTGCTTATCCTTTATATGTGATGCACCAATTAATAACACTGGATTATTTCAGTCATCATTACTAAATTTTGAGGTCAAAATATATATTGAATTAATATTGGGAAAATTCCTATCTAAAACATTATTTCCAAAAATATAGTACTCACAGTATGTATTATGCCCTGAGAAAATATTTCTGTTTTCTTCATGTCAACATAGTTTCTAAAAGGAACTAAAGGGAGACATAGCAATGCCCTTTGTTTTAGGAAAACTGGATAGCATTTAAACATCTTCTGCAATAATCAGGACTTCTAAGCTTGTAGCAACTCTGGGGATAGAAATACAGAAGGCAAACACATGTGGTTATGCTTCATATTTTACATTTGGTTTCATAGTTTCAGGAACTATGCAAACAATGCTATCCATTTTTCCATGAATCAATTGTGTTATCTGAAAAGTCCATTTTGTTTCTTATTACATTTCAATATTACTTTATATAAAGACAAATCAACCAATGATCTGTTATTTTAATAACGCTAAAAAAGGTTGACATCATTTCACATGAAAAAAAAATAAGGTTCAGTATAGCAGAGTGTTGATTGTTACTCCTCCCCTCAGGATATAATTCGAAGATATAAATTAGGTTGAGAAACAAAATGATACATAGGTCATGTGAGTACACTCCAATAAATGTGCTCTTGAAAAATGTATATTCTAGGTTATTTTTCAAAAATAAGGTTCATTATTGACAGGAAGATTGATGTATGTGCTGTGTGAAATATTTAAGTAATATTTTATGCTTGCCAAATTTCCATCCAGGAAATGATATATAAATGCTGCCACGATTTTACATATCTCCCTTTTTCTTCCAGCCACATCACACAAGTTCAGGACTTCGAGGATCATCCACAGTACATAAAACTTGAAGCCCAATTGTTCTGTGTCACTGTTAGTTGCCAACTTTCAAATAAAGAACAGTTCACAGATAGTATATGTCCACATACATTTTGGATTCCAAACTATACTGTTTAAGATTATTTTACATTTTCTATTTTACATTTTCTGCCATGAGAAATGCTAGTAATACACTGTCAAATGTCCTATTATTTTATTGCTAGGCAAAAAGTGGAAGATTATTACAGAATGTTATATATGCATAAGCAAGAAACAAACCAAAGAGAGTGTAATATCCGTTTGGGAAATTGTGCAAAATAAAACACATTAAAAACAAGGCACATGTTTCCTAATACTACTATAGTTGTCATGAAATTCAATTCACAAAAGAATAGTGCCTGGGCTTTTTACTTTGTTGGATAGTCTGTCCCATTTTTATGCTTCATTTGACTGAAGCTCAAGTGTCCTGAGAGTCCTGAGGTCATGAACTGGAAATCAGCATTCCTTTTTACTATCACAATGAAACAGACAAATACCAAGGGACATAGTCTAAAAGTTGAAAACTGTTTGTAAAAATCAAAAGGAACGAAAACAACCAGTGGGAATGTTTTCTTCTTTCATATGGAAGGGATGCTGCTTTACTTCACTGAATCTGATATACTTTAGAAGACATCACAAAAATATATCATTGGGTTCACCTATCAAATACTATTTCTATAAGTCATTTGCTTCTTGGTTGTTTCTAGAATATCAAATACTGAACAGATACTGTTCTTCTATTTTCACATTACCATGTCGTTTTTGGTGGAATTGTCTCAAAATTGCAGCTTTCATCCTATGTGCACCAAGATCACAATGCTTCTTTTCCTATCAGTTGAGAAAAATTCTTTCCCAAAACCATATAAATGGAAAAGTCATTGATATCCATGTTATAGTTTTGGAAACAAGTTATTCACATTTTTTCTCTTGTGCATTTCAGAGTCCGTACACATATGGCATCAGGACGATTGCTACCAGTTATAGGAGCATTCAAACGACAGCTTTTAAGTGTCAGTATTCCCAGATTTTCCTATTCCTTCGTTTAAGAATCTTCATTAAGATAATCTAGTGTAACGTTTTGTAGCTGCATCTTTGTGGTTCACACATCTAATTCTAGTTACTCAGGAGGCTGAGTATTTGGATATTGGGTCAGAGCAAGCAGAGTAAGGAAATCATATCAGAATCTTATTTCTAATGACCCACGAGAACACAGGAAGCATCAAATTGGTTCAAAGTAATGGAGTGTTCAACTTGTACAAAAATGCCTTATAGTCTATATTGCCATCGCTCGCTTTGAATTTTGATCCTCATATCTTGGCTTCTTGAGGAGCCACTGGTGTCTGGCTCCATGTCATATTTTAAGGCACAGGTTTTAAATGTTTTGTATATGTTACATGGTGTAAAATATTTCCTAAGATAACTTTTTAATATATTTATATTTCCATGCAATTACTTCATTCCTTCCTGGATAAATTTCACTTATGAGGAAATTATACTGCACACCAGACACTATGTTTGCAGGAATATAACAATTCAATTATAATTTTCTGGGAATATTTTTAGGGAAGAGAATAATTACTTCTTCAGAACTGACAGATTATCGAAACAAGAGAGATAAATAGACTTCTGTGTAGGTATAAACAGTATGACATACTTTAGATGAGTTAAAGATTAAGAAAACACAAGCAGCACCCTTCTATTGAAGCCTAGCAGAATTCTATTGAAGCCTAGCCACTGAATTTTATGGTGAAATCATAGCACTCAGAAGTGGAATCTTCTCTTTGGTTTTGGGGCCTGAAGGGAGCGTTTCACTTGACATAGGCTGGCTTGGTGATAAAGGACTTGAGATCATGAACGGGAAAATGATTACATCAGTACCACAATAATTGGGGTCTCACACAGCGGAGACACTGGAATTGACTACTGCAAGTGAAAACTGTATTTGATGGCAGGGTTTCTTGCTAACTTTGGTGAGTCTAGTTACCTTTAATAAGTACTAGACACCTTAATGTCCCCACTTCAGGTATTAATCTCCCATGTTAACCGTTCACATTTTACTTTTTACACTCACTTCTAAACATTACTCATATTCAGATCCCGAAGCTGCAATATCTCTCTCCAAGCAAAGAAAAAGAGAGGTAAATAGGAAATCACCTACACATAACTTTGAAACCCTAAGATCTATCCATCTACATGACTCCTGGTTGCCTCTGGTCAACACAAAAGACTGACCTACTGTCATACCAGTGTGGTTCTTGTAGTTAACGAGTAGAACTAACTACAGAAACACAAAGAACATAGTCATTAAACAAACACCAACACCATCTCCACATAAAAAAGCTACGCAGCAGTCCCAGGATAACCTAAAAGATAATGCTCAAAATAGAATAAAAGCATGGCTCGTAAACCTGCTGAATGAAAAATTGGACACCCTGCATAGGGTTTTCATGATGAAGCCAACCAGAAGTTAATAGATGACTTCATGGTCTCCCCCACCCAAAAAAAAAAAAAAACACAAAGAATTCCAGCAGAGGGAGAAAGAAGGTAATGAAAGATAGGAACCAAATTAAGGAATGGAAAGAAAAGTTTGCGAGCCAACTTCAGGAGGGAAGGCAATGTATTCAAGACTTAAAAAGAAAACCTTAATAAGGAGCTGGACACCAATAAGAAAGACCAGCAAGAAGCAAAGGTGATGGACACCGAAGTTAAAAGCCTTCAAAGTAGAATGGGGGAGTCCAAGGAAAGAATATCAGAGGCTGAAGACTGTTTAGACTCCATGTAGCAAGAGCACACAAATATTCATAGCAAAACTAAGATGCATGACAGATCACTCGCTGAAGGAAATACAGCATACATAAAAAAGCCTAATTTGAGAATAATAGGTATATAAGAGGGCCTGGAGAGGGAAGGCAATGGATTACGAAGTATATTCAGCAGAATCCAAGTAGTGAACTTCCCAAATATAAAAAAAAAAGGACAGGCCCATCCAGATACAAGAATCTTTGAGAACCCCAAATAGACCAGACCAGAACAGGGCATTCCACCACCACATTATAATCTTTCCTGCCTCAATAGCCACTAAAGTAAGAATTCTTAAAGCTGCCAGGGAGAAGAGAGCAATCACATATAAAGGTAACTCAATCAGAATTTCCTCAGACTTCTTAGCAGACACCATAAAAGCAAGGATGTCCCAGAAAGAGGTATGCCACACCCTAAAGTCAAATAACTACCAACCAAGAATAATATACCCAGCCAAACTCTCTTTCATAGCAGAAGGACAACATTCCACAGTAAGGAATATCTGAAGCAATGTATCTCTACCAAACCAGCTCTCCAAATATCCTCAAAGACATTATACATATCAAAAACTGAAAATAACAAAATATAGACAATGAAGCAGTCTACAAACAGAGAAATATGTAATCACAACAAGAATAGCCAAGTCACAGTACACCCCCAAATATAAACGTAGAGGCAGACAAACACCTGTCAGTACTAGCCCTTAACCTTAATTGTCTTAACTTTCCAATTAAGCGACATAGATTGTCCAGTTGGATGAAAAAGCAAGAGCCTTCTATCTACTGTCTTCAAAAGACACACCTTGCCAACAAAAATAAACCTATTCGGAAAGTGAATAAAATACATTAAGCAAATGGCTCCCATAAATAGGTGAGAGTTGCAATCTTAATATCAGATAAAATAGACTTCAAATTAAAATCAATGAGAATGGATAAAGAAGGTCACTACATATGAATTAAAATATCTCTCCGGTGGCATCTGCCTGTAATCCTAGCTATTCAGGAGGCTGAAATATGAGGATCACATATAAAGCCAGCTCGGACAGGAAAGTCTGTGAGACTCTTATCTCAAATAAATAAATCACTAGAAAACCAGAAGTGGCATTGTAGCAGTAGAGCTCAAGCAGTAGAGCATTCGCTTTGAGCTGATGAGCTGAGGGACAGATCCCAAGCCCAGAGTTCAAGCCCCATGACCAAAAATAAAAATTAAAAAAAAGGATCTCTCCTTCAGGAGGATATTACGATTCTAAACATCTACTCACCAAATAATGGAGTGCCGAAATTTATACAAGAAACACTACTTTCACTCAAATCTCATGTAGATCCAAAGACATTAATTGTGGGAGACTTTAATACACGACTATCCCTACTAGATAGATCAACCCGGCAAAATCTCCACAGAGAAACCTCAGATCTTAAAATCTGTGCTAGAGTTTTGTCCAGGCATCAAACACCTTTATAAGGAACTGAAAGCAATCAATTTATTGCCAATCAATTTATGGATGCTTATTAGAAAACTATGATTTGTGAGTATCCAGTTTAGGACAGTGATTCTGATAGATGCCTGTCATTCCGACTCTAGTATTGCCAAAAATGAAATTTTTCTTTGAATCATTTCCCCCCGTTCCTCAACCTGTGTGCACGTTTGATTGAATGTTCGTTATACAAATTCCAAATGCTCATAAATATATCAATGTCACTGACTAGAATAAAACTTCAGTTATATTTTCCCAACACATACAATGTGCCTTAATTATTTCTAATTGTCAGTATCAGCAAAGAACTTCCATGAAGAAAACCACTGCAATTCTACACCATCTCACAATGTGCTAAATTCTTTCAAAGTTCGTTTTAAATCTATCTCTCTTGCTTTTTTAGAAAATAGTGTTATCAAAAGTAACTTTTATATAACTGGAACACAAAGGATGATAGAGAAAACAGCGCTGGATTAGAGGAAGTAATGAGAATGAGCATCAAATTGCAGGCTTGTCAATAACAGGGAGAATTTCATGTAATCAAACGTCTGAATTTTAGCACATTTGAAATGAATCATAGTTCATCTCACCATAAGAAGAAGGAGATGTACATTGTAATATACTTTGCCTCAATTAACCAAAAGCATAGTTAAACTACATTTCCTAAAATCGTGATTCTTACCTGAGCTCTTTTTGTCATAACACAAGAATGATGAACACTCCCAAAATAGAGAGTTACAAAATCTGATCATTGCTTCTCAGAAGCTTTCTGATGGCAGTCATTTTTAGGTACTTCACAGTGGTTTCCTGTTCTACTTTGGTGTCTGATTAATTTCATTAGCTATCAAGCACTCCCATACTATCCCTTCTTTTATCAGTACCGAGTGTCCATGTTATTTGGATTGTTCAGAGAGTTGCCGGATTCTCCATTTAAAGACTAAACAGGTTTCCAACTTTTTCTTCCATGTCAGTCCTTTTCTAATCGCCATAAACCATGTTCCGTTGTTCTACAAAAAACAAAATTGAAATACTTCAGTTCCTCACGATTCATAAAACAATACTTCCAAATAGGCAGATTTGTAAACCCACAATATTCAATCATTACTATACTTTCATTACCATTTCTTTGTTTCTATACACTAGATATTTAATAAAGGAATTTCCACTATATACATATATTCATAATTAATTCTCCATGACTCCCAAATATTCCTCAGTATGAACCCAAAAAGTTTGGTAGGAGATATTTAAATAAAATTGCTTCATATTTATGAAAAAAAATAGTCAAGGTACCTAATACTAGAACGGTGACATATACTGGACAACACCTTCTATATGTCAGTAAACATATACTCCCACTTATGAACGGTTGCATAATTACAATGTATTTTTATTAATACCTAATTGATTTTCACATTTTCTACTTAAGGCTTTCAGCAAAGTCTTCACTTGAAAAATTCACAAGTATTATTTATGTTCCAGGATATATTAGTAAGTAATTTATATAGTTGTTTATTAAAAGAAATATCAGTGCAAAAGCCTAGATAGATAGATAGATAGATAGACCCACACATTCACTTAAATGTCTCTATATAGTCTATGTTTATTTTTTACATTATAGAGTAACATTTGTGTAATAAAAATATATATTATATACTTTAAAAATCCTTCTCAGAAACTTTTTTTCCTGCTCTTTTAATTAATTAGTGCTAATACTTGTTTTCAGAAAACTTGGAATCAATATGAATTTAAAATGTGCATTAAGAAGATCTATATACAAAATCAAACATATCTACAAGGAGATATATATATATATATAGAGAGAGAGAGATCACATTTTCTTGATCAATTCATTTACTGCCGGGTATATGGTTAGGTTTCATATCTTATGTATGGTCAGTAATGCTGTGATAAACATCATTCTTCTGGTAGCTTTAGTATGGCGTTATTTGTGATCATTTGGGAAAATGCCTGGGTCATAAGGGAGCTCTATGTGTAGTCAATTAAGGATCCTACATACTCCTTTACAAACTGTTTGAACAAGTTTTTGCTCCAACCAAACAGTGCACTAGTGTTACCCCTTGGTCACATCCCCTCCACCATGTGTTGATATTAGATTTCTTAACTTTAGCTATTGTAACTGGGGTAAGGTAGGATCACAATGATTTTTTTCTTTTTTCTTTTACATATATACTTTTTATTGAAAAGATAATGTACAGAGAGGTTACAGTTACATAAGCAAGGTAATAAATCAATTTTGAAATATTAAGTCATGATTATTTTCTGAGAAATTTTCTTCTAACAGAACTTTCTGACATTTGCCTGCCTGTCACAATATTTACCTGGTCCAATTTACCTTATTTTTTTCATTGATTGAATCATAGAAAGTATAACACAGGAGTAGATAGAATCAGGTAGATAACACTACTCCTGACAGGCTCTGAAATTTTAGACATGCTGATAATTATACCTTAGAATTTTTATATGTCAGATGGAGATGTAAGAAAGCAAGTAAATTATTGGCCTTTTCCTTGATTGAAATGTAAAAAATGCAGGTAAATCATGAGCCCTCCATGGATATAAAACCTCAGAAGATAACACAGGGTAACAATGCCAATGGACTCCCACAATAATTATTTAACAAGAAAGAATATTTTCACGATATAAAATGTTAAGAACGATCTAAAGGGAAGTGAGAGTACATAAGAAGTTAATTTCCCAGCCGGGCGCCGGTGGCTCACGCCTGTAATCCTAGTTACTCAGGAGGCTGAGATCTGAGAATCGGGGTTCAAAGCCAGCCCGGGCAGGAAAGACCATGAGACTCCTACTTCCAATAAACCACTAGAAAACTGGAAGTGGCGCTGTAGCTCAAGTGGTAGAGCGCTCGCCTTGAGATGAAGAGCTGAGGGACAGCACCCAGGCCCAGAGTTCAAGCCCCATGACCGACAAAAAAAAAAAAAAAAAGAAGTTAATTTCCACAGTAATACTTCGTCCTATTTTGAATTTTCATTCTCCTAATAGGGATTCCTAAGGTATTGTAGTGAAGATTTGTTCTGTCCTTAATATATTCCCTTATTCTCCTCTGTATTTTCTTTTCATTTTCAGAGAAATCTGTGGATCCTGAGAGGTTATTGCAGTGTCCTTATGATAAAAATCACAGAAACATGTCTTGCAGGTTTCCATACCATCTGAGAAATGCAGAAGAGTTATGTTTCAGTGGAAAATATTGGTTCCACAGTTTTCCGTTCATAGAAAAATTGGGGTATCTTTCTTAAGGTAAATGTTGGAAAAGTATGTGAATGACACGAAAGAGTGTGTGGAGGAAATGTTATGGAGAGACTTTTGTATTTCTTCTGAAATTACATTCAGCAGAATGCAAATGGAAAACATGACAGTGTAAGTTCAACTTGTGTATTTCTAGACCAGAGCATAGGCAAGATATTTTGTGTTGGACAGCTATTTTAATCTGTGTTTGCCACATTTCACCAACTTAGGAGGTTGTTTCCTTTTACTCAACATTGCCTAATGTCGAAAATGTAAATTACTGACATCCTTAAAGGTTAAATTTTATTATGTTAAGACAGCCATTCTATTATCATATTATATGAATTCAGCTTGAAACCTTTAGGTTTCAGGCCGTGGTTTTTAACTGATATCATGGAGAGATTCATTGTGTCTCTTTCAATATCTAGGGAATTGATTACAATAATGATCTTAGTTTAATCAAACACGACAATTTTTGAAGTATTTGTAGAAATTTACTTTTACCAAATTAACACTGCTACAGTGAGTTCTGGAGCTGTAGAGGAGTCACAGTTTGTGTTGCCTTTTGTAAAGAAGACACCTGTGAAGACCTACCCTTAGGGAAGTTTTCAAATATCCTTTTCTATACATTCATTAAGTCTATATAAGTAAATCTTATTTGCGTAAATAGAGGACCAAATTCTGAATATATGTGTGTTTATAAAGTTTGATAAAAAAAAAATCATAGATCTTCACACTGGTTCTTCATGTATGAAATCATATCAACGAAGGAGTTGAGATCTGAGTATTATTTTTTGATAGAGGCTGGACACAAGGTGAGTAGAGACTTAGATGAACTATCAAATGAGAAAGAAGAGTAGCTCTGGCTAAGTAGCCAACCTACCAACCCACTCACAAACCACCCAGTCAACCCACCAACTCCCCAATTAACCCACAGTCCAACCAGGCAACCAATCCATCTTTTCTGAGTGAAGTCAGATGTGTGCCACAGAATCTTTCCTGTAATGGGACCCAAAGCCCTAAATCTTGTTTCATTCCGGTGACTGCCATGTAGCTCTTACCCTCCCTACTCACTCCCACCTCGCTACTTCCCCTCTACCCCTGAGTATCCTGATCCTGGCACAAGGTTTACTGCTGTCAGTGGACTCCTAAGGCTGACCTGACTGCAGCATGGTGCTCAACCTTTCACTGATGCATGGTAATCCAGTGGAAGTCTATGGCCACATTGAGGATGATGGAGGTGAAAGAGGAGGAGGGGAATGAGAAGTACAAGGAGGAAAAAAGCAGCTAACTCTTGTTCCCGCCTTCCCCCCAGCCCCGAATTCTACCTGTGGCTGGTAGCACATTGTGGAGAAGATAACCAACAAACACTGACCACTAGAAGCCTCTATTTCCCTTTCAATCACCTTGTCATTTTTGTAAATTTATACCCAGCCAATACGTGGCCCAGAAAGAGACCGGGGCTGCATCCAGCACTGAACTGACAATGCAAATTACCCTGGAGTCGAATATGTGATACTTTAGCCTTTAAATTCCCCACCACAAATATAGGCCCTGGATTACAGGTATTTGCTAGACAATAGGATCCCCCACCCTAAGATCAGAATCCAGTTCCCTGGACAACCAATAGGCCAGCTGGACCCAGAAGTGAAACCATGTCAGTTCAAACACCCCACCCCTGAGGGACATTGGAGGACTCTGTACCAAAAAGCTCCCTCCACAGTATGTCATCATCACAACTCCTCCCTCCTTCCTTCCATTTTTCCTTATTTCCAGGATTCGTTTCTTCCCCTTCTTCCTCCCCTCCCTTCTCTCTTCTCTCCTTCATCCTCTCATTTTTGTTCCCCCTTCCTTTTCACTTTCCTCCCTCCCTTACTACTTTCTTTCTTCCTTTGCCTTCCTTTCCCTACCTCCTCTTTTTCTTCCTACCATCGTTACTCTTTCTGTTAATTCTTCTTTCTCTTTCTCTTCCTGCCTTGTCCCCTCCCCTCCTTTCATTCCCTTGTTCTTTCTTACCTCCCTTCCTCCTTTCCTTCCTCTTTGCTCCCCCCTTCTTTATAGCCTTGTCTATCTTTCTTATTTTCTTGCATCTTTCCCTCCCCATTCCGCTCCCTCCTACCATCTATCCATCTATCCTGTCTTTTTTTTTTTTTTCACTTCTGGCGTCCTTTCTCCCCAGACTCCTTGCTCCTATCCTTCCTTTGCCCTCTTTCCTTCTTTCCTTAACTTCTTTCTTTCTTTCTTTCTATCTTTCTTTCTGTCTTTCTTTCCTTCCTTCCTTCCTTCTTTCCCATATCCACCTTCCTTCTTTTTCCCTGTTCTCCATCCTTTCTTCTTCCATCTTGCCTCCTCCTCTTCTTCCATTACTCTCCTTCCTTCACATCATTTTTCCTGACTGACTTTTTCACCCCTTCATCCTGAGTCTCTATTCCTGCTAGGAAAGACAGAACATACACGACTAGGCCAGGCCCAGGCCATGGAAGGAACCTACAGTGCCTTGCCACCATCAGCTTCCTCTATGCACTAAGCTTCCCTAACGGAGGAAGCTGGATGCACCATGTAAGAAGCAAATCTTTAGAAAAATAGTTCCAAACAAACAAACCAAAAGCAATCATGTTGAGGTTTCCCACACAAAGACGACAGGATGTGGAGGGGACAAGGGGAGGAGAAGGAGGAGGAAGAGGAGGAGGAAGAGGAAGAGGAGGAGGAAGAGGAAGAGGAAGAGGAGCTGGAAGAGGAAAAAGAAGCAAAGAAAGGATATTGTTACACTTCTTGTCTCTGGAATTCATGGTCTCTCTAGAAAGAACAAACAGATAAACCAAAACAGCAACAGAACAAAATCCTATCGTGTATTTTGGGGGGCTGTCTGATCTTCCTACAGCAGGGCAGGCCAGCCTCTGGACATGGGAAGGGGGTTCATGAACTGTAAGTGAATTAGGATGGGTGTCAATTTCAATCACTCCAGCCCATCTGGGAATAAAAAGGACTTGGTATGGTAGTGAACAACTTGTGCAAAGCCAGGCCAGGTTCTAGAAACTTCTCTCAACCCTGTGTGTGTGCAAACACATGTAACTCTATGTCTGTATTTGGTTCAAACTTTGGCCCTGCCTATTTTTCTTTTTTGTGCACACCTGCCTCTGTACTCTGTCCACCTACTTACCTCCCCCTCATGGGCAGGAAAGCCTGAAAATCCCCTCTCAAGCCTTTCCATAGAGCATACAAGTGTAGACAGCCTTCCCCCCTCACACATTACACACTTCCTCTCTTCTAGCCTAGCCCCTCCACTTTCAGATAAAGGGAAACACTAACATATAAAGGGAAAACAAACAAACAAAATGAAAGAAACATGAAGCCTGATGGAATTTCTTCTCTTGGACAAAAAGTAGATTTGTGATTCAAAAACAAAACTAAAAATCAAACTTCTCCCACCATCAAACAAACACAGAAAAACAATCATGTCTTGAGTGGTTGAGCAACAGCCTTGAGCACAGAGTACATCAGGAATGTTGTCCAGTCTCCAAATTCAAGGCCTGGAATTGGTATCCAAGGCTCGTCCCGGAATTAAAGTCCCAGAAGTTTAAGCCCCTGGCCCCTAATTCAAGGCCCCGGCTGTGAGTACAAATTCCAAGTCCCACAGTCTGGATCCAGGGCACTTATTCAAGGCCCAGAAATGACTTTAAGGTTTGGTCCCCATGTTCAAGGCATATGCAGTTAGTTCAAGGACCTGGCTCGGAGTTAAAGGCTCAGACTTTGAATTTATGGTCCAAAACTTACTTCAACACCTGGCTGTGTGTAAAATGCCTAGGATTAGAACTCAGGTCCTAAGTACTAGTTCTAGGAACAGGCCATGTATTCGATCCCCAGGCCCTGAAATCAATTGCAGGCCCTTAATTCAAAGCCCAGGTTGTGAGTTCAAGGCTCAGGTCCAGAATTTCCGGCCCAGGATGTGCATTCCAATCCCAGCTCAAGAGTTCAAGTCCCAGCCTTTGAGTAAAAGGCCGAGGTCATTAGCTCCAACCCCAAACCCCATTTCAAGCCATGAATTCAGGTCTTCAGATCTTCATGCTGTGGTATGGCAAGGAGAGGACGGGAAAATAAAACAATGAAATGATTTCTGCATGGTTGCTAGGCAAAAAATAAGGAAGTATAAAAAGGGAGAAAAGGTAAAAGGAAGGAAAGTGGGAAAGAAGGAAGGAAGGAAGGAAGAAAGGAAAGGAAGGTTGAGGAAAGCAGGGCAGGAGGGAGGAAGGTAGAGAGATAGGGAAGGAATGAAAAAAGAATGGGAGGAAGGGAAAAGGGAAGGATGGAAGAAGTAAGGAAACAAGGAAGAAATTAGGAGGAGGGAGAAGAGAAGGAGGAAAGGGAGGGGAGGAGGAGAAAGAGGAGGAAGAAAAGGAGGAGGAGGAAAAGAGTGAGGGGAGGAGGAACAGGAGGAAGAGAGGGATCTTCCCCAGGATTTCATGTAAATTGATTCAACTAGTGTTGAATCAATTCCAAGATTTGTACTCATGTTCAAATTTGTTTTAAATATTTTAGGCAAATTTGATATAATTCAACAGGTAAAATACTGTGTCCGAATGTGCATTCCACCACAAAAACCTGTTTTCAATACCACCATGTATCCTGATCATCTTCTGATTTCACATATCTAAACTATTCCCTGACTACACTGTTCCAACATTTTTTCACAAGGTAGGTCTACACAAAATTTGCTTGAATAAGTAGTTCACTTAGCAACAGGAATGTTTTTAGTGTATATTTTATTCATGTGCAATTCTGTATGAAAACAAATTATATTTTCAGAAAGATAAGCATGAGACCAGTTTGTATAAACAATGAATCACTATGAGGAAAAGTGATTGAACACATGTGAAAATTATTAAAAGTGATATGACTTTAGGTAGCTTGCACTTATTGCATATCTTTAATGTCACTATGCACAGCTAGTAGAGTTTTAAGCATTTATCCAAATTGTACAAAAGAAAAATGTAATTTTTCTTTGACTTAAGTGAGGAAAAAATGAACAAAAGTATTTTTTCTAAAATTCTCATGAAAAATCATTTTTGAAAAACCAACATTGCATTGACGTGAAGGAAAAAAATTTCTGATATTCATTTTTTTTCCTGTCGCTCTCTGACAGTTCCTGCATTATATTTGTTGGTATACTTTGTTAATATCAAATAATCAATTTCCATCTCTTTTTCTTTTCTTAATATGGTAGTGGAAATCCCAAAATACTGGCCCTGATGATTATCACCTGAAAATAAGATTAACTAAGTGTAGTTGAAATGAGAAGTTGAACTTTTAATATAGATTGTAAGATTTAAATTCATGCCAGTTATTACATTGTCGAATTAAGTCTCATATTCAGTCAATAAAACAATGTTTGTGACCCTTTAGTCAACTGGTTTTGAACAAATGTTCATATATCTGATTTTAATCATCCCAAAAGGACAAGAGACAAATGATATCAAAATATATAAAAATACGTGGAAACGTTTTAATTTGTATTCTTTAAGCAAATTATATTGAAGTGTTAAAGTCGTGAGGCCGTAACGACTTGTTGCTTGTTTAAGATCAGCTAATTCTCTCTAGCAGAGCAACAAGTGGTGGTAATCCAAACACCTGGTTGGTTGTGTGCCTTTATAAGCTCTGCAAATCTTTAGCTCAGGGCTCTCCTCCGAGGTTCCTCTGTGTTGGAGTGTAGGACAAGGCCCAAGCTGCAACCTGTCTAAATAAAACCTTAAAACAGATGTAAAATCTGACTCTTGGTGGTCTTCTTGGTGGGGGTCCTGCGACCCGGGTACAACATATTATGGGGGCTCATCCAGGATCCCCACAAAGACCCCGGAGACCTCATAGTCCAAAGGTAAAACAGTGCAGTCTATTTAAATTTCCCATGTGGTGTGGTTGTCTGTGTGTACTTCCGTTTTCCTTTCTGAGGACTGCCGCTCCAATTCGTATTGTGTAAAGGGTTGTCGAAGCAGACACGCTTGCATGACAACCCTAGAGGAACTGGGAGATGTCCCAGATACTCTTGTGAGGAGGGGTCCTTGGAACCCGCCATGTGAATTGTGGGACGGGGGTCCTTGGAACCCCACTGTGAGAATTGTGGGGCTTGGGTCAGTTTGGTGCTGGGCCAGAACTGTCCAAGACAGCCTCCTAACTGAGGCCCAACTTGCCCACTGTGGGTCTGCTACTTCTGCAGTAGGGTGTGGGTCGGTGTGGAACTCCACCATGACAGGAGTGAGCAGACCAGTTCGGTAGATATCCACTTGGTAAGCTTTGTTTTCATAACTGTCAGGCCTGCATGTGTTTTGTTTGTAGTGTTTATTGTTTGTTTCCACTGTACGAAAGACAGGACTGGAAACCATGAGCAGCACTCCCTCTAGTCCCGTAGACTTTCAAAAGGAAACTAGAAGGTAATTGGAGTTGAGTCACATGGGTTTTCCTGCATTGGATGGCTTTGGACTGCAATTTTAAGATCTCACCAGTAGAAAAGCTAAGGTTACAGTTGTGAGAACCTGGCACCTGGATTTCATGAGAATTTTAGAATAATTGATGTGATAATTTTTCTTACTTGACTCAAAGATAAATTACAATCTTCTAATATAACATTGGGTTTGATGCTAAGCCATCTATAACTTCACATTTTGCAATTTATGTGCCATCAACACACATTACAAAAGTTCATACCAATTTAGCAATTAGTTTTACACAATAGTGCAGTCATCAATCTTTGTTTTTCCCAGAAAGTATTTCATTGTTCATACAAATTGGTATTATTTATGTTTCTTTCCAAAAATACAATTTATTTTCAGACAGGATTGCATGTGAATGAATAATATATTAAAATATTCCTGTTGCAAATTGGGCTGGTGGTTCAAGCACATTTTATGAGGATCAACGTTTGGAAAGAAAGTTGGAATAATGTAGTTAGGATGTAGGTTAGATATGTGAATTCAGAAGATAATCATCAGATATGGTGGTTTTGAAACCAGGTTGTTTCTGGTGATGGGCATATTTAGACAGCAGTATTGTTGGTAATGAATGATATAAAATATTATGTGCAATTTTTGCAGAAACATTTGAAAGTGAGTACAATTCTTCTGATTGATTCTACATGAATATTTACATGAAATCCTGGTAAAGAGAGTCTATCTGTGAATCTCAGAATTTTTTATTCATATTCGTTTGTGTAGACACTGTAAAAGGAATCAATGTAGGAAATAGCAATCCATCACACGGAATATTATAGTGGAAATATCCAACAATAGAAGAGATTATTTGTGCCCTTTCAGTGATGAATCTAAATAAGAAAACAAATCCTTGCTTCTAAATGTCTACATTTTTCCAAAACGAATCATGGCAGGAAAATGGGAGCCTACATATCATAAGTAGTGGAATTATCAGTGATTATATTTTGTGGCTCTGTGCTATGTGTTGTCCAGGAACAAAACTACTTTACAAGAAACTGAATATCAGTATAGTCATTGAGAATTATTTGCATGTCTCCATTTTAGAGGGACCATAATTTCTCTAACATAAATCAATTCATGGATTATTACCTCAGAAGATTGTGATTGGTGAGAATCCATTTTGGAACAGTGTATCACATAGCTCCATGTCATTCTGAATCTAGTATTGCCACAAAGGAAAAGGTTCATTAATTCATTTTCCCTGTTATTAAGGCTGTGTGCACTTTTGGTCCAAATATTTTAGTTCTAATTGAAAATGTTCATAAATGCTTAAATGTCAACTATTAGAAAACAAATTCAGTGACTTTTTACTATTTCTTCAATTTTTACTATTTGTTCAATAGCCATACTACAGTATCTAGTTATATTGTACAAATGCATGCAATGTGTATTATTTGAAATTGTCATTATTAGGCAAGTTCTATGAACAATACCAGTCAAAGTCTACTCCATCTGTACAATGTGCTTAATTCCTTCATACCTTGTGTCTAAATTTATTTCTATTACTTGTACTTGAACATGTTTTTAATAAAAGTGTCTTGTGTATAGTAGCCAACTGGAACATATGGAAGGCAAAGAAAACACTGCTTGCCTACCAGAAAGTATGCCAGTGAGCATCAGAGTGTTCACTGGTTAATAACAGGAAGTATTCCATGTAGAAATCAAATTAACTGAATCTTAATACATTTGAAATATATTGTAGTTCATTCATGCGTAAGAAGAAGTGGGGTAATGTCTTAGAGTGTGAACCAGTTCACAGAAACACAAGATTTCCTTAGAGTACTAAGATGATTCTTACATGAACACTGTCATATCCCAAGCATGATGAACACACACATGATAGACCTTACAAAAATGCACCATTATTTTGAGAAGCCTTCTGATAGGAATAATTTCTATCTACTTCAGAAAGGCTTCCTGCTTGCTTTGGTGTGTCTGATTGACTTCATGAGATATCAACTACCTCCACACCATCCTTTCTTTTATCTATCCATGTTTTTTATTTTATGTAGAGATGTTTCCAGATCTTCCATTTAATGACAAATCATGGTCTTTTATTTCTTCTCTCCCATGTTCTTTGTTTCAATTATCTTTTTGTCAGTCATGGGGCTTGAACTATTTGCTTGGGCTCTGTCCTTGAACTCCTCAAGGCAAGCACTCTACCACTTGAGACACAGCACCACTTCTGGTTTTTTAGTACTTTATTGGAGATAAGAATCTCAAAGACTTTCCTGCCCAGGCTGGCCTTGAACTGTGATCTTCAGATCTCAACCTCAAACATAGCTAGAATCATAGGCGTGAGCCACCAGTGCCGGATTGTTTCAATTATCTTAAACCATATTGTATTTTTCTACCGATAGAGATACTGAAATGCTTCAGTTCCTCGAGATTCATAAAACAGCTATTCAAAACAGACAAATTTGTAACCAAAAACATCCTGTCCTCATTATTATATCATCAAATAGTTTAATGTATGTAGTTTGTTCATATACATACCAATTTGAGCATAGTGCACCTTTGGGTTTTCTAGGTAATTGGAGTTTAGTAACATGGGGTTTCCTGCATTTTGGACTGCAGTCCTCAAATCTCATCCAGTAGAAAAGCTAGGATTACAGTAATGCGCCCCTGGCACCAATTACCTGGTTGTTAATGAAGAACCTTGACACTGAGGATACATAATTCTCAAAGTTTCCTTAGGGTATACCAAAAAAATCTTTGGCATAATTTTAAATAAAATTACTTTGTGTTTATGAAATTAATGACACAAAATCTAGATAATATTAAAAATGTGACATATATTATGTACCACCATCAGAAACACTTCAATCTATCTTTCCAAAAGTAGGCATGATAACTTCATATTTTATTAAAATCTATCTGAATTTCCTGTGTCCTACATAAACCTGTCAATAAATTCTTGAGTTGCAAATTCTATAATCGAAATTTATAGTGCAGGAAATTTGCATGTAGTTTATGTTATTGGTAATTACATAATGCAAAGGCATTCCTAAAGCCATACATTCACAAGTATTTTTGTATAGCTTTTATATGTTTATTTTATAGTATTTAGTAACATTATTATTTGAATAAGTAAAAATATATGATATATAAATGAAGAAATTCATCCGGAAACTTGTTTTTCTCTTGCAGTTTTCATTTATTTGTGACTACTTGCTTTGAGAAATCCTAGATACACTAATCATAATTTACATGAATTTTAATAAAAAATGTGAATTAAAAAATATGTACAAAGATCAATAATATCTACAACGAAGGATAAGAAAGGTTTTGGGCAGAAGGTGATTAAATTCTAGAAGGGTCTTTTTGTGAAACTGCAAATAAAAATACTGATGAGTAAAGAAACTAAATAAGGAAAGAATAATACATAAAGATTGACTTATTGTGGCTATCTAAACCATAGTAAGTGCACAGATGTCTAGACAGAACAATTTACAAAGAACCAGTATTTGATTTGTAGATCAAAAATGTGACACATACATTCACATTATTGCTCTACTGAATACTCACACAGTTCTATTATACTGAATTGGAGTCCATCAATGCCTACCAAAGAGAAATGGGACTTCGTCTTCCAGGTCCAGGCCGGAAGTCAGCACTTCCGTTGTCATATGTGGAAGTATGGCTGAGTTCCATAAGTTGGTAAAACGGAAGTGAGATTTATGAGCTACATCACAATAACGCTGGCCCCATGCAGAGAATCCAGAAGTACCTGTTGCTGTGGAAAGCCTACAAGTGGGACATCGTCTGTCGTGGGGAGGAAGAGATCCTGACTTGATTGATGAATCCAGTTGACTGAAGGAGACAGGTAACAGTCCCTTGCCCTCTTTTCATACTTTCACGTCTTAGACATGGAAATCATCTTTTTGGTTCATGTATGTGACTGGGACATTTCTGCCTGACATCCTAAATGTAGTTCTTATAATTTTCTCCAACTAGACAGTATTGTTTCATTGGTAAAATAATGAAAATTCTTTACTTCCTTAGACTTCAGAAAGTACCTATTTCCATTCTGGAGAATATAAAATTTACTTTTATTCCCGTCACTTTTATGTGCGTCAAAGTAGGTTTAATGTCTTCTGGATCTGCTTCGTGGCCACTAGATACTATACTACTGAAATTTACTACCTATTGAACAACAGCAACCATCTCAAACTTTGATTCTAATGAGTCTCAATTATTCATTTGCTTTGTGATACATATCTTTTCTAAGAAGCAGTTATCTGAATAATATTACATACTGATCGTATAATTTGAATAGGAATCACGATATATCTATGAGAACAGCAAATCCTCCTTCAGATAAGTGCATCTTTCCAATTGGTATTACATATTTGTAAAATGGAATTTGGATTTTGTTAATTCAGACATCAATAATTTAGAAAATCTTTTCCACATTTGCTTAAAAGTTGTCATGCTGCATCATCCTCTGTTTAGGTATGATGAAAAATGCCTAAAAATATGATTTTTTTTAGTTCAAAAGATATACATTTCTATAGCTTTTATAAGTGACGATAATTTGTGAAGTAGACAGATATCAATATATTTCAATTCAAGTGTGTGTAGCAACAAAAATTATTAGAGATGAATAGGTTCTACCCAGTTGTTTTTCATATTGTTGATGAAATCATAACATTTAAGATGTGGTTTTGAAGTATTTAGTCATGTTTTCTCTCAGATAATATTTTATCCGCAGGACTTGCTGATATTTGTTTGTCACAATGGAAAAAGTTAAACATGTTTATGCATTTGTTTTGGGAAATTATTTTACGTGGTCTAGTTTATGTTTTTTTTTCTTATTTGGAATCACAAAGTATATTGACAGGCACTGAGGAAATAGGATAGTATTCCTCAGTATTTAATCTGAAACTTTAGACATTTTGATAATTATAACTTTGACTTTTGATGTGCTAGATTGAAAGGTGAAAAAGAATGTAAATTATGGGAACATTCTAGATTGAAATGTAAGAAAGCAATTAAATCAGGGGCGCTCAATGGATGTTATGCTTTCAGAAGATAAAACGAGCTAAGAGTTCCATTTGACTCAAATCAATAATTTTTAACTAGAATAAATATTTTTCATAATAAAAATGAAAAACTACCTAATGGGAACTGACAGTACATCAGAAGTTAAATTCCAGAGTAATACTCTGTGTCATATTTTGAATGTATATTCCCCAAATAGGGATTCCAGAATTAAGGTGGAATTAATAATGGAAATAACATTGAAGATAGTATGATCCCCAATATATGGATTTTCCCGAGGTATTTGTTCTCTTTCAGAGCAAACTGTGGATCCTGAGAGGTTATTACAGTGTCTCTATGATAAAAATCACAAAATCAGATCATGCAGGTTCCCATACCATCTTGTGAAATGTAAAGAGGTAATATTTTATTGGAACATGTTGATATTACATAATTTCTTTAGTTCATGGATAAATTTGAGTATTGTTTTTATAATAAATTGTGGGAAATGTTTGTGAAAATATGAGAGATTGTGGGCATAAATGTCTTAGTGAGATTTATGTATTTCTTCTGAAATCTCTGCAGCATGTAATGGAAAGTAAGCAATCATAGTCCAAGTTGTTTATTTCTAGAGACATATTTCCAGATCCCTATTCAAAGAAGAACAAAGGCAAGATGTTTTGTGTGGGCAATTATGTCAAACTGTGTGTGCCATATTTCACAAACATTAGAGGTGGTTTCCGATTCCTCCCCATTGCCTAATGGCCAAAATGTAAATTAATGGTATTCTTTAGCATTAGATTATTTTGTTAAAACCTTCACTGTGTTATCATATGGAATAGAATTCAGTTTGGGTATTTTACTTTTTATGCCATCGTTATAAGCATAACATGGGAGATGCATTGTGTCTCCTTTCTATATTGAGGTTATTTATTACAAAATTGCTCTTATTTCCTTAAAAAAATTACAATATTAGAAGGTTCACTGAACTGTGAGTAGAAAAATACTTTTTTTCTTCATGTAACACTGCTACAGTAAGTGCCAGAGCTATAGGAGAGGCATAGTTTCTGCTATTCTGTTTGTAAAGAAGACACATGTTATGAACCTCCCTTTTGGATATTTTCAAATATATTTTCAATCACCCTACCTATGCATTTGTAAATTGTATAAGAATAACTCATATTTGAGTAAACATAAGCCAAAATTGATCACATATGTACGTTTCTAAAGTTCCATATACAATTTATGATTCCTAGCACTGTTTCCTGATTAAAGAAATAATATCAACCTGAGAGTTTGAGATCACTGTATCATTTTTTAATGCCAGCTCAGGCAGGAGAGTAATAAATCTTCTTATCTCCACTATCAAATAAGAATAGAAGAAGTGCTGTGGGGAAAATTGTCGAAGTCTAGCCCTGTGCAAAAAGATGCACTAATTTTTTGTCCCTTCCCCTCCCCAAATTAGATAAATGTACATGATGCAGTGCACGAGAATCAAATACAGTGAAAACAGGTGTTATGCCATAGGAACACACCAAAGGGAAAAAATTTCACATAGTTCATTACAAATACGTTAAAAACTATAGCAAGAAAGAAAAAAAACCACTTGTATCCTTATCTTGTTGTTTATTTCATTTAACAACTTTTTTTAAAAAAAGTTTTTTATTGTGAAAATACTGTACAGAATAGTTACAGTTACAGGAGGAAGATAAAGAGTACTTTTCTTATCAAGTATTGTTGCCTCCTCCTTTGACTTTCCCCTGCCATCCCTTCTCCCATCTCCAGAACTACACTCCACTGTACTGAGGGGTTAGAATTAATGAGTGCTTTTCTTATCCAAAATTGTTGCCTCCACCTTTGTTTTTCCCCTACCATCCTGTCACTCACAGCTCTTCAACTACACCCCCCCAACCCCCATCCCCAACCCTTCCTAAATTGTAAAATTCTTTTTTCAAAATAACGTCTTATAGATCACATTTTTGCAATAGATCAATCTGTATCTCTATATAAGCAATTTGTTATTTCCCTTCCCCTCCCCAAATTATACCAACATCAAATACAGTGAATACAGGGATTATTCCATGGGTGAGGGACATATAAAACAAAAAAAAAAAACACATGGTCCCTTAAAAATACGTTAGAAACAGTAGCAAGGAAGAAAAAAAAAACACCTATGTCATTATCTTGGGTTCATTTCGCTTAACATCACCTTATCAGAGCTTTGCTGCTTGTGCCAGATATATATTAGTCATTGAGAATAAAGGTGTCTCTTTGGGCCTGGCTTACTTCAATTAACATAATTTTTCCAAGTCTTTCTATTTCCTAACAAATGGGACGATGTAATTCTTTCTGATGGAGGCTTAGCATTCCATTGTGTATATATACCACATTTTCTACTGAGGGGCATCTGGGCTGGTTCCATATCTTAGTTATGGTAAATAGAGCTGCTATAAACATAGTTATACTTGTAGTTTTAGTATGGTCTTTTTTGTGATCACATGAGTAAATGTCCAAAAGTGGAATTGCTGGGTCATAGGGGAGCTCTGTGTGGAGTCTTTTCAGGACACCCCATACTAGTTTCCAAAATGGTTGAACAAGTTTTCCCTTGCACCAACAATTCCTTCTGGCCACATTCCCTCTAGCATCTGTTGTTATTAGAGTCATGATTATAGGTATTGTAACTGGGGTGTGGTGGAATCTCAATGTTGTTTTGGTTTGCATTTCTTTTATGACTAGAGAGGTTGAGCATATCTTCATGTGTCTATTTGCCATTATTATTTCCCATTCAGAGAAATTTCTGTTTCAGTCTTTAGCCCACTTATTTATTGGGCAGTTGTTTCTTTAAGGATTAGTTGTTGGAGGATTTAATTTTTACAGTTTCAAGTGTATTTTATATATGAGACACTTGTCCATTGTATGTCTAGTGAAGATCTTTTCCCAATGCTTGGGGTTTCTATTGGTCTTGCTAGAAATATCCTTTGACTTGCAGAAGCACTGCAGCTTCATGCAATCCCATTTGTTCAAACATTCTTTGATTTGTTGTATTTCTGAGTCTCTATTAAGAAAATTTCGGCCAGGGCCAGTAGGTCAAATGTTTCTCCTATTACATCCTGTAACGTTCTCAGGTGTCTGCTTTTACTCGAAGGATTTTAATCCATTTGGAGTTGATTCTGATGCAGGGGGGATAGATAAGGATCTCGCTTTAGTATTCTATCGGTGATTAACCAATTTTGCCAAAACCATTTACTGAAAAGGCGATCCTTCCATTGCATTTTATATAGGTCCCTTATCAAAGATTATGTGGCTATAAGTCTGTGGATTGATTTTTGTGTTATCAAATCTATTCCATTGGTACTCTTCTTGTGACAGGATCAAGCTGTTTTGACTACTATAGCTTTGTAATAGAGTTTCAAATTTGGTATTGATATTCCTCCAGTACTGTTCTCTCTGTTAAGAATTGTATTTGCTATTCAGGGCCTTTAATTGTTCCATATAAATTTGGTGTTGTTTCTTCTATTTCCTTGAATAATGAGATTGGAATATTGATAGCTATCTTATTGAAATTGTAGATAGATTTGGGAAGTATTGCCATTTCCACGATGTTAATCCTTCCAATCCAGGAACGTGGGAGGCTTTTCCACATTCTAAGTTCTGTTTTGATTTTCTTTTTCAGATTTTAAAGTTTTCATCATAGAGTTCTTTCATGTCTTTGGTTAATTCCTTGGTATTTTATTTTTTGTGGGGCTATTATGAATGGAGTTGCTTTTCTTATTTCAGCTGCTGTCTTCTCATTGTTGGCATACAGGAAAGTCATTGATTTTTGAAGGTTAATTTAATTTTTTATTGTGAAAATACTGTACAGAGGGGTTACAATTACATGGGCAAGATAATGAGTACATTTCTTATCAGGAATTGTAGCCTCATCCTTTGTTTCCCCTTCCCATCCCTTCCCATCCTCACCCAACCCAATCCTTCTCCCCCGGCGCCAAAGTTGTAAAGTTCATTTTCGACATAACTACTTGTACATCTCATTGTTGCAATGGGTCCACGTGTATCCCTATATAAACAATTTATTTTTTTCTCTTACCCTCCACAAATTATACCAACATAAAATACTGAAAGCAGGGGATTATACCGTGGAGGAGGGACATACAAAGCAACAAAGAAATAATCTTATAAATGTGTGAAGGTTAATTTTGTAACCTGCTAAATTGCCAGAGTTTGAATCACCTCGAATAATTTGGGAGTGGAGTCCATGGGATTTTTTAAATACAAGATCATGTCCTCTGCAAAGAGGGAGAGGTTTACTTCATTTTATCCTATTTGGATTCCCTTTATATTTGTATCTTGTCTGATGCTGTAGCTAAGCATTCTAGTATTAAATTAGAGAGAAGTGAAGAGAGTGGGCATCCTTGTCTCCTTCCTGAAGTTAGAGGAAATGGCTTTAACTTTTCACCATTGATTAAAATAATGAGCCTTTATTGTTTTGAGGAATGTTCCATGGATTCCTAGTGTTTCCAGAGCCTTCATCAAAAAAGATTTTTGGATCTTGTCAAATGCTATATCTGGATCTAGTGAGATAACCATGTGGTTTTTACCCTTGGTCTTATTGATGTGATGAATTATATTAATTGATTTGTGTATATTGAACCAGCTATGTATCCCTGAAATGAATCCTGATTGATTGTGGTGTATGATCTTTTGGATGAAATGTTGAAGTTGACTGCCGAAAATTTTGTTTGGAAATTTTCATTGATGTTCACCAAAGAAATGGGTCCATAGTTCTCCTTATTAGATGAGTTCCTACCTGGTATTGGGATGAGGGTTATGATGGTTTCATAGAAAGAGTTTGGTAGTGTACTTTCTCTTTCAAATTCATTGAAGAATTGGAGGAGTATTGGTGTGAGTAGTCCTTTGAAGGCCTTGTAGAATTCCTCTGGAAATCCGTTCTGTCCTGGGTTTTCTTAGATGGAAGATCTTTTATTACTCTTTTTATTTCAATGCTTGATCTGGGCCTCTTAAGATGGTTTAACTCAACTTGGTTTAGTTTTGGTATGTCAATATTTGCTAGGAAAAGGTCCATTTCTGCCAAGTTCTTATTAGCATACAGGTTTAAGAAGTATTCCCTTACAATGTTCTGAATTCTGATTGTTTCTGTGGTGATGTTTCGATTCTCATCTCTGAGTTTATTTGGGTGTGTTCTTTTTCTGAGAAGATTTCCTAAGGGTCTGTAAATTTTATTTTTTTTGGAGAACCAACCATTTTGTTTATACATTCTATGCTTTTTTTCGAATCAAATTCATTTAATTCTGATTTATTTCAATTATTTCTTTCTATCTACTGGATTGGGGTTTATCTTGCTGCTCTTTTTCAAGGAGGCTCAGATATCTCATTAAATTACTAGTTTCAGATCTCTCCAATTTCTTGATGTAGGAACTTGCCACTGAATACTGTCTGCTGTGTCAAGAGTAGCTGGTAATTTATGTGTTCATTTTTGTTGAATTCATGAACATTTGAATTTCATTTCTAATCTCTTCAATGACCAACTGGTCATTCACCAGTGTGTTGTTCAATCTCCATGTGTTACAGGACTTTCTTTGGTTGCTTTTGATGTTGACTTCTAATTTTATTTCCTTGTGGTATGAAAGAATGAAGGGCATAATTTCACTGTTTCTGAATTTGGACAAGTTTGCCTTGTGACCTAAAATGTGGTCTGTTTTTGAAAATGCTCCATGTGCTTGCTGGGTGAAATATTTGGTAGATGTCTTTTAAATCTAGTTGATCTATTCAATTCTTTAGATCGGCGGATTCTCTGTTGAGTTTTTGCCACATTGATCTATCTAGTAATTGATCTATCTAGATAGATAGTTGATCAATCTAGTGTAGATAGTGGTGTGTTAAAGTCTCCAGGAATTAATGTTTTTGGATCTCTGTGAGACTTGAGAGAAAGTAGTGTTTCTTGGGTAAATGTGGGTGCTGTGTTTTTTGGCGAATACATATTTAGAATTTAAATATCCTCCTGAAGAAGAGATCCCTTAATTCTTATGTAGCCACCTTCTTTATCCCTTCTCACTAATTTTAATTTGAAGTCTATTTTATCTGATAAAAGTATTGAATTTCCCACCTGTTTTGGGGGGCTCATTGCTTGGTAGATTTTATTCCAGCCTTTCCCTTTCAAAATATGTTTGTTTTTAGGCAAGGTGTGACTCCTGAAGGCAGCAGATACAAGATTCTTGCTTTTTAATCCAACTAGTTAGTTATGTCCTTTAATTGGAGAGTTAAGTCCATTGATATTGAGAGGAGTGAAAGATGTTTGCTAGTTCCTGCCATGTTATCTACCTTTTTGGGGGCTGTGACAACTAGGTGTTCCTATGGTTCTTGGATTCTCAGTTTGGGTGCAGTTTCTTCAGACTTAATTTTGGTCCTGTTGGTTTTCTACGTGTGGGACATCTTTAAGTATATCTTGTAGAGCTGGATTGGTTGAGATATATTGCTTCTGTTTGTCTTTGCTATGGAAGAATTTTACTTGACCTTTGGTGAAGGAGATTTTAGCTGGGTACAGTAGACTTGGTTGATAGTTGTTTAATTTTAGGGCATGGCATACATCATTCCAGGCTCTTCTTGCTTTAATTGTCTCTGCTGAGAAATCTGAGATGATTCTAATTGGGTCCCTTTAAAGGTGATTGATCTTTACTCCTTGATTGCTTCAAGGATCCTTTCATTTGTCTAAATTCATCCTGTGCAGATTATAACGTGAAATAGGATATCCTGTTCTGGCCTGGTCTATTTGGGGTTCTAACAGCTTCTTGTATCTAAATAGACCTACTTTTTTCATGTTAGGGAAGTTCTCTTCTAGAATCCTGTTAAATAAATTTATTAGACCATTAACTTCTGTCTCTAGGTGTTTCTCTACAACCATTATCCTCAGATTAAGCGTTCTGATGATGTCTTCCAAATGTGCAATAGATCTATCATGTTTCTTGGGTTTGTCTTTGTTAGTTTTATGTTTTTCTCTCTATTTTCTAGGCTGTCTCCAATCCCTGAGATTCATTCTTCTGCATGGTTTAACCTACTGTCAAGTTTTTCTACTCTGCTCTTATTGCCTTTTATTCTAATTGGTCGACTTTAATAGCTTCCAATTCTTTGTTGTAGTTTAATTTTTGATTTTGTATAAGGTTCTTTACTTTCTTAATTTAGTGTTCAGTGTTTATTCTCAAATCACTTATTTGATTGGTTATGGTTTCCTTGGACTCTCTTTCGAAGCTTCTGACAGGCTCCATTCAGGATTCCCTTTGTGCTCTCCCTGGATTTCTTCAGCTGTCTGTTTATGGATTCCATGAATGACTCAACCCACTCATACAATTCCTGTATTAGTCTTTGATTAGCTTTCTCAAGCTCACACTTCCTGTGTTTCTCTTTGGCTGTCCTCAGCCTGCTCACACAATTCCTGTCTTTCTCTTTTATGCTCTCAATTGTTCAAGCAATTCCTTTCTCTTTGACTGTTCTCAGCCTGCTTATGCAATTCTTATATTTTTCTTTGACTCTTCTTACCTTCTCATGCAATTCCTGTGTTAAACTTTGAGTGGCTTTCTAATACTCTGGAAAATCCTGTTGTAATCTCTGGTTTGCCTCCTCTTGTTCTTTATCTTACCAAGTCCTTTGCAGGCTTTCAATCTTTTCATTCACCACATTTACCAGTAGTGTTTGTAGAGCTATTTGGGATCTCTCCTCTGAATCACTCATTAACTGTTTTGTCACCTAATTATCATGGGTGGGAGTTGAGATACCCGGACTTGCCATTTCACTTTTTCTCCCCATTTTGTATGAAAGTAACAATTGTGTTTTAGAGCACTATTTTAAGGCAAGCACCAACCAAAATCGTGTAGTTGCACAGTCAAAATGGCTCCAGATACAATCTAGTTCAACAGATACAACCTATTCAACGTTAAACAACTATGGAGTAAAGAACTAAAAAGACCAAAGAGGGATTCAGCAAACCAGAAATTATTAGTTTTAGGGGGAATTGTGGAGGAAAATAGGATTAGAGGGATGTGGGAGGTAAAAGGAGAGTGAAGTCCTAATCTCAGAAAGGAAATGGATTGGACAGAATGATAGGAGAGAGATAGAAAAGAAAAAGAAAAATGGAAAAACAAAAATTTAAATTCAAGAAATGAAACAGTTCAAATTATGTAACTATAAAGAAATGATACTGATAGAAGGAAAGGATAGGTTGAGAGGAGGGGAGAAATAAAAAGGAACATGAAAAACTAAAAAATTAAAATTCTTAAAATTGGAATACTTGAAAGTTATATAGGTACAAAGAGATACTACTACTATTAAAAAGTTAACCCTAAGAGGTTTTGAATTGAGAAATACATTTCTGGATTAAGTATGTGCACAATGAGGGATAAGGTCTAATAATTGATGATGGGTATATATCTGGGGATGAGCAGAACAGCGATTAAGTCCTGTAAAAAAGAAAGAAGAATAAATAAAAAAGACAAAAAGAGAAAAATAAAACAAAAATAGCACCAAAAGGTCAAAAGAGATTACAAAAACAAGTACACAAACACACATATACACCAAAAAATAAAAGTTATGAGAGAAAAAAAGAAAATATTTGTAAAGAAAATAAAAATAAAACAAGGTAGGCAAAAGAGTTCTGCGATTTTTTTCAGGGGGAGGTAGATCTTGTATCTCCCCTGTATATGTAACTAGGCTCTTGGTAGAGTTTCTGGTCTGCTTGTGGTGTTTGATTTTCCTGTTGTTTGGTTGGTTTCTTAAGTCAATTTTGTTGAGCAGGCAAAAATGTTCTGCATTGCCCAGGATTTTGTCATCTTCCCCCCAGGCTAGTTCAGTGAAAGGGAGATCTGCTTTGATTATCACAAAAGATGGAGATAGCTGTTTCCTCTAGCTTGGAGTTGATATAAGTCTAGGATCTGGGTAGGGCTGAGACCTATCAGCAATCAGTAACTTTTCCCTGAGGAGCTACCTCCTGAAAAACAGAGCCTAGCATGGAACCATTCTCAGGGTTTATGTTTACTGAGTTTCAATTTTTGTCTAAGCTGCTGTGGGGAGGGGCAGATTCTGGCTCTGTTTACTCATTGAAAAAAGACACTCCTCAAGGGTGTAGCTCCCTGTTCTTGGGCAGAGTGACTTTCATCTGGGTGGAACTGAGCCTGGCAGGTCAGGTCAGGTTTCTGGGACCAGCTAAGTGGATTTTTTTAATTCTTCCAAGGCCTGAGTTGGAACTAGCTGCTTTGCAGGGCCTTTGCCAGTATCAAAGAGGAAGATCTCTGGTGGGGGGATGGGTAGCCTTCTCACAGATGCTCCTTGAGGACTGAGTATGTCATGGTTGTACTCATGCCAGATTCTTGGTTCCTGGGCTGTCCTTGGTCTTCGATCCTCCCAATGAAAATTTCTGCTCCTTTTCTGTTCTTACTGGTGGTGAGTAGAATTCACTGGCATCCAGTGTAGGTGCCTATATCCCAGATTCTGTCTGTTGGTATGGTGGCCATGACCGCCACCTCCACTGGAGTCACTGCAGCTGTGGCTACCTGCAAAAGCTCAGATCTGTCTCCTGGCTGGACTTTCCCTCTCTGGCCAAACTCTCTGTACTGTAATGGCACACTTGGTGTGATTCTCTAGCCTAGAACTGTTCATTGGAACATGAGAACTGCATTCTATGCAAGAGATTGTTTATCCTCCAGCTTCGCTTCTCCCATCTTCCTCAGGTCTTCCAACATACAGGAGTTATACTGTGGGGGCGGGACATTCAAAGCAACAAAAAAATCATGTGATACCTTATAGATACATTAGAAACAATATCAAGAGAGAAAAAAAATAACTTCTGTCCTAATCTTAGGGTTCATTTTACTTGCCACCATATTATCTGACTTTTATGCTTGTCTCAGACATATACTAGTTATTTGAAAAAAGGAAACCATGATACCTATGTTTCTTTGGACCTGGTTTGCTTCAGTTAATATAATTTTTTCCAAGTCTTTCCATTTCCTAACAAATGGGGTAATGTCCTTTCTGATGCAGGCACTAAGCATTTTTGCCTCCTCCTTTATTTTACCCCTATCATCCTTTCATTCCCACCTCCTCAACTACCCTCCAAACCTCTTTTACCCCCATCTTTAATTGTAAAATTCATTTTTTATGATTCTATGCACATCACTTTTGAACGATTCTGCTTGTCCTAAATATACACTAGTTATTCTATGTAAAGGAAACGATGGACCTATGTTTCTTTGGGCCTGGCTTACTTCAATTAATATAATTTTTTCTGAGTCTTTCCATTTCCAACAAATTGAGCAATATCATTCTTTGTGATGGATTCATAGAATTTCATTTTACCACATTTTCTTAATCCATTCATCTACTGAGGGGCTTCTGAGTTGGTTCCATATCTTAGCTATGGCAAATAATTGTGGTAGCTTTATCATGGTCTTGTATGTGATCATTTGGGAAATGCAAAAAAGTGGCATTGTTGGGTCAGAGAGGAACAATATGTGGAGTCTTTTGAGGAACCTCCATACTGCTTTGGGATACAGGCTGACCCATTGTAATAATGAGATATATAAGACACTATGTTGAAAATGAATTTTATAACTTTAGCTGCATGGGGGAGGAGTAGAAGGGAGGAGTAGGGACGTGGGGAGGGAAGAGATCTTAGGGGAAAAACAGAGGAGGGAGTAACAATGCTCTACAGGAAATGTACTCATTACCTTATTCATATAACTGTAATCCCTCTGTACATTATCTTTACAATAAAAATATGTATTTAAAATAAAGGATGTACTAGCACTGTACCTATACCATGGTGTCAAGCTCATGGTAGATATCATACCCAAAATAATCTAAAAAGAAAAAATTTGAAAATGTTTCTTTGTATTTGAACTTTTGTTATACAGAATCATCCTGATATTGCTGCCAAATTGGCTACTTCTCCCTTTAATGCTCGCAACCTGGTTCCAGGAGATCAACTCAGTGAACACATTGCAACTTGATGATTATATAGGTAAGCCTGATAACTAAAATACAATCCAAATCAATCTAGGCCATTTGCACCTCTATCCTACTGTAATGGTAGTTTTCTCTTTATTTCTAGATAACATCATATGTAACGAGAAACAATGCAAAAATTCTGAAAGTACAATTCCTTCTGAGGAAGACTGGGATAAAGGGAAAAAGATTGTTGAACTTTCTGCGTTTTCCATTATTGAATCTCAACTTACCTTGTGCTGTTCTATGATTTCTTCATTTAGGAGTGAAATTAAAAAATTTTTCTTTGTTCAACTTGGATTGTCTTTTATGCTAAAATCAATAACAAAAATCTTAACTGGTTAAAAACCATGTCAAACATTTAAATGATATGTTTTTGCACAAGGCTAAGAACTCATTCCTTTCCGTCTTTATTATTCAGCCAGGAGTTTCTTGGAAGGCTCTTAAGGCCATCAACCTTGTTGGTTTTCTTTATCTATGTATAATGTTAGAGCCAATCTAATCTAGCACCTCAATCAAGTATGCAATTCTCCCTTTGGCAGAATCCTTGGAAGATCCGAGCCCAAGTTTTGTTTGGGGCACAATCAAATCAACTGGCAACAATGGGTAAAGAAAATGGTTTTCTTATGATGTACTATTGTCTGTTAAAACTCAGAGAAATAGGATAAATGAATAACAAACTTTCTGTTCTATATACTCAAATATTTTGCTTACTACAAACGAAGTTTTTAATTGCTCTCTGAACTGGTGAACCTGTGATTGGGGACAAAAGTCAAGTGTGGTTTCACTAGGACTGATAAGAAATGCAATCACCCAAATTACTTCAAATCAGAATTACCTTATCTGAATGTTCTTCTCACTCTCTCATAATCAATTTCAATCAGAGAAGCCATAGATAACAGTAGTATGTTGGGCCAATCTTTTTATATCCATTTTCATGATTTCAGGATTCACTCATCACATCAATTATGATGGTGTAAATGGCAGTATCTTCAACAGGTAATTGATAAATGTACAGACTTATGGGTGGGTTACCATGTCTTCCTTCTGAAATTCATTAATGAATATTATAGGAATGACAATCTGATATAAATTTTCTCCACGAATTAGTTTAAACTATTTGAAGAGATTCTTGAGATGATTTACAACTTGCACTTTGCAAAGATACATATTAATAAAATGTATTTAGAGCTATTTTTAGCAGCAATCATACATGAATTTTAAATGTCACACCAATTTAAAGTCTAAAAACACATTGGATATGGTATAGATTGGAAATTCAAAATTAGATGTGTAAGTACAAAAGATATGCTATCTTTTAGTATTTATGAGATTGTTTAAATAATTTTTATTGCTGGAATGAACTTGTCCTTCTAGACTCACAAAATACATTATATTTTTGATTTTATGGAATTTGAAAACATCAAGTCTCTCTGGCATGGTAAGATGGCAAATACAGGAAAAAGTGAATAGTAATTGGGGTTCTTGAAATTCTTCTGAGCATTTATTTAATTTGAAATCATGTAATTTGTCTTGCTTACCAATATGAGACTTCTTCCTTTTTATAAGTTAGACAATAGAGTCTAGATGTATTGATAATGTTAAGAATTTTCATCTCTGATTAGTCTAGAAACAAAAAACCAAGCTTATTCAACATAAGACCAGGCTGAGTTTATGTGAGCCTGTCCTCACAGTCAGGCCTCATATATTCTTCCTGTGAAAAGGTAGTAAGCATACTACGTATTTGTATTCAAACGTCTGCTGTATGTTAAAGATATTACCATGTTATGTGAAGGATGAATTGACAGCTTATATAGTGAAGAAACTGCTGAGGAGAAATAAGAGTAATAAATAAATTCACCCTTGCATCTGATGATAATTTGCTAATTCATGAAGATTATAGCGAGGACTAAAACTCATCTTGCTTACAAACTGAACAGATCAATTTAGTATTTGATCAACATTTAATCCAGAATACATTTATTCTTTGGGTTAGGGAGTTTCTCATCCTCTGTCATGCAGAGGAAAAGAAATATGTCATTGGAAACAATTTTTGGAGTAGAAAACCACACTTGAGCCAAGTCAGGTGGTAATGTTAATTCTAGCATCTCACATGTTTGACACATAAGAATCTAAATATAGAGTAATGAAGTGAAGGTTTTTTTTTTTTCAGATTCATTTCTGGAATTAATCCCCTCAAAATCAAATACTATAAAGAGCATTCTCCTTAACGAAAACCATTGTTACTCGTAGATCTGCAGTGTGCATGAATGTTGGGAACAAACAAGCTCAAAAATCATCAGTGCACTCTGGATAACAGAGAAAAAAAGCCTGGTACAGGATGCTTAGGGACCTAGAGGAAGCTTAGATCTGAGGATCAGATCTCAGGAATATTTGTCACATTCTCATCACAAATTAACCATCTCAAAACTGGAAGTGGCACTGTAGGTCAAATGCTAGGGAATTAGAGCTCTGAAGAGCTCAGGTACCATGCCCAAGCCCAAAGTTAGAGCCCAATGACCAACAAGAACAATAACCAAAGACAGGAATGTAAGGCAATATTCAACAACAATGTCCCATACTCACTGGTATTTTCAAAATCTCTGAATTTTTTCCTTTCACTTAAGAGCCAGTTAGATTTTTATTCATTCCCTACTCGTAATATCATGTATTTACTCTCTTAATTTCAGATAGTAATGTTTGATGCGGCAGTGATATTTCCTTACTTCATTGGTTATTAGAACACTTAATGTGACCTAATGGGATAACTAATTCTGTTCCCTTATGCTAACATGTCTTACTTATGAAATCAAAATTTTTCTGGCATCTAAACTGTAGATGATACTAAAGAATCTATAAATTGATGTTAGAATCGGTTACAATGTAAGAGGCCATGTTACTTATTGATTTGTCTATTCATGGTTTAAAATCTCTTTCAAGATTTGTGTTTGTGATCAGATATTTCTGTTGCCTGTCCGTTTGCAAATTTTGTGATGTGTGTGAACAAACCGAAATGGTATACATATTTCCTACTCTGTTTCAACACCCATAAATCTATGTTGAGCACATTACTATGATTTTTGGAATTGAAAAGTGACGATAGTTTTCCTGCCTTCAATTCTTGATTTTACTCAATCATGATAAAAATTAATAACAGGTTATCACAGATTTTTTTATGTGTCTTCTTTGGCAATGAGTATTGAATCCTTGATTTGTTCATTGGTATTCAAGCCTCTTACCCTGGGCTCGATCCAAGTGATATTTTCCAAATATTTGTATATCTCTGGCATATAATTCTTATAACCATATATATTTGAAAGAAATGTTAATTAGGAATGTTACCCTAAGTTAATGGAAATTATCTGTGTTCATTTCAAGTCCAATATTTCTGTGTTCATACTGAGAGGTGACATACATATGTGTCTTAAATGTTAATTATTTTTCCGAACTGCTGAATATATTTAACTGATACCACATCACAATGTAATTGTGACTTCACAATAGCATTTGCTTTGTCCATACATCAGAATGGAAAAGCAATTTATTTGTTTGAGCCATGGAATATTTCTTGTAATTATACCTGAAGGTATTTGTATGGTATCCCTTTATATTTTACTTGCATACCATAAAGCATGCATGCTTTGGTAGGATACAATCTCACAAAACAATCACTCTTTGTGGTTTGTTTTATGCATCTGTTCACAAATACTGAAATGGAGTGTTGTTTTAAGTTCATTGAATTAACATTATATAATAAGACCACTATGGATTTTCCTTTCGGTGCAACCAAATGAAGTATTAATTCCTAGATCCATATTTTCCTGGATGCATGTTACATCCATGGATTATATTACAAGAGATCTAGTTCAGAAACTGTGCCAAGACATGACTGAGCCTGAATGGGTGACAGTAGAGTAAATTTTGAAAAACTGGAACATAATCGCTGAAGTAATAAATTGACTAGGGTCACACTTCCAATGTTGAATTGAAGTTTGAGAGTGTCCAAGTGTAATTTGTGAGGTTTGTATACAATGTTTAAATTTCAGTGGAAAGGGAAATGAAAATAAGCATGAAATTTTTTGAAAATAACTGATGATGTGCTGTGTTTTTGAATATCTCTCGAACTGCTATTGAAATTCTTGTTCATATGCAGAATGCAGAAATTTGTATCCTAGTGTTTTCCACAGGAAGTAAAATAATATTTTTTTCTATTTCTTTGCAGGAATCATTCTATGACCAAATCATGAGTTCAAACCATTTCCCATGGTTTAATTTACATCTTACATTCATTAATGTTGATGCTCACTCAACCAAATGAATTCATTTTGATTTACTATCTATTCAATCCCTATTCACCCTTACCTTGAATCCAGAAGCAAAGCCAGGTGTTTATGTCCATATTGGAATTCACATGTCACTATCCACATAGACATGGTAAGGTTGGAATATAGAAACTTAAGTAATCAAATAAAAATCTACATTTGTTTCCCAATAGAGAACAAATAATACTTCATTATTCATTGTCCTTAAGTTTGTCTGTGAATATCATCTTCCTTTTCATATATTGACATAATTTCAGAGCCTAATAAATACATACAAAATTGTAATTATATTAGATCTCTTATACAAATCTTACACCAATTATGTTTGCCCATATGGAAAGGCCATTAAATTTTCGAAGGGATTTTTCAACCAACATTCTGAATTATATTTCTTACTATACAAGCTTAGCTCTCCCAATGATTTCCACATTTAATCTAATCTAAACAAGGATTTTTGGAGTACCTTCCAAAACATGTGGCAGTAAAAACCATTCAAATCTTATTCTTTTCAGGGGGTGAATTGCAATTTGTGAAGATAGCATGATTGTGTGCTAAAAATGTGATTTTTTAAGGCAAGAGGTTATGCATCTTTTGCATTCTAAGATGTTCCAAAAAAGAGTGGACTGTATCTATATAGTGTAACAAAAACAATTTTATGGAACCATCTCAGTGAGTATTTCCTTATTCAATTTGTGTGTAATTTGCCCCACATATATATGTCCCCACATATTTATAGTTGATTTGGCACTGTGGTCCAAAACATTCCTGATGCAAAATGGAATAATTTTTGAAGCATATTTTAGGAAAATCCACCTTATAAAAATTGTTGGTAGGACTCCTATGCAAAAAATAGAGTTGAATCTTTTGGGTACAGATGAGGAAGTAAAAGATGTGAGAATGTGGCTCATATTTATTATTGGTGTTGAAATTGGCGAGTTTCTGATTATGCACTTATTTGTGCACCTAGTGTATAATTGCAAATGTTTCTTGGTTTTCCTTCAGAAGTTGTGAGCAGGAATGAATTCATCATTAATTTGTGAAGGATACTTTGGAACCTGTAGACTCAGGGAAACCTTTTCTAGTAGGGTATGAACACATGTCTGTGTATAGACTGAAAACCAATCTACATATCAATACATGAGTAAACTTACAAAAATTGAAATAAATGTATGTATCAATATTCTTCTTATTCGTTAAACTTATTGTCAGAATTATGTACAGAGTGATTATAATTATGTGTGTAAGGCAGTGGATCGTTTTCTTGTCACATGTTACCTTATCTCTCATTTTTCTTACACTTTATTCTTCAAACTCCCCCTACCCCTGTTGTAAATGCCATTTCCAACATGTTTTGTGAGGAATTTTGTGGAATTGATTCACCCATTGTCCTCTATCTCAACATTTTTTGATTCCTCTTCTTTACCCTATTCTGATTAAAGTTTATACAGTCCACAGGCTACCAAAATCAAATATAGTGACAAGAAGGGAGAAACCCTATGAAAAATAAAGGAAAAAAGCAAGAAAAAAGAAATAGTTTTTCATAGTATTTTTGCAAAGAAAAAAAACACCAACCACGATAAATCTCATGTTTTTGGAGTTCATTTTTCTTACCCTAATCTTCTTTTTCATACATACATAGTAATTAAGCTCTTGCAATCTTCCTTGGGTGAAACTGGACATATACCAATTAAGACAAATAAAGTAGGGCACGTATATTTTAAATGCCACTTCTAAAGAAAAAAAAATTATGTTTCTTTTAGATAAGTTTCAATAGAAGCAGGGTAAGCGCAGCAAAACGAAAAATCAATGTTCAATGAATAGTGTAGTACTTATTAAATTCATATAAAATCTTAAAGTTAGAGTATACATCACCCTGTGTCAAAACACTTTCCTAATGAATCAGACCTCGAGGTTAATCATAATACTCAGAATTGAAGCAATAGAGAAATACTAGGTCTCGTATAACACATTGAAACTTTCTCATTACAGATGCACAAATACATCAAGTCAAAGAAACGTTAGACCAACTATATTGCTTGAACCTGCACAGATTCTTTATAACAAAGGACATAACTAAGTAGGTAAATAAAAAGCCAAAAGACTGGGAGTAGATCTTCATTAGCCAAGAAAGAGAAAAGGGTTTTAGAGCTGAAATACAATCAAAATTCAACAATTCAAATACCCGCCCCCACAATAAAAACCTGAACTTTTCACTCTATGAAAAGAAGTCTAAATATTTAAAGAGAGCTTCACTGATAGCTAATTGAGAATGGCCAAAGACATATGAAGAAATGCTCAATGTCTCTGACAATAAAATCAAGCCAAATTAAGTCAATAATGAAATTCCCCTACATTCCATTAGAATGGCAAAGTTATGTTCATTCCATAGGAAAACCAGGAACCACCCCAGATGCCTGAGAATAGATTAATGGATCAAAAAATGTGGGGTATAAACAAATGGAATTCTATTTTGTATTAGAAATAATGACATAGTGCCATTTGTAAGGAAATTGAAAAACTTAAATACATAACATGAATTACAGGGGGCCAGACCCAAACAAACATAGGTTACATGGTTTCTCTTACTTCTAAATGCTAGTATATGTCCATTTTAGTCCTAGAAGAGGATCACAATTGCTTAATAGTAATAGACATATGACCATAGAATATTAGGCTAAACAAAATAAACTCTGAAATACAAAATCAGTTGGTTCTCTTTCTTGATTGTTTAAAATGTACTATATGAAGGTATTTCTAATTACTTGCCTTTTTCCTTTATTTTCCTATGTTTTGTACAATGTCACTGTATTTGATTTTGGTTCACACTGTATTGCATGTATGTTAATGAGAATTAAGCACAAGAAGGGGAACAACCAAATCTGAGACAAAGGATAATGGGCGAACCATACAAGAACAAGCCCAACAAAACTACATGTAGGGAATAAACATTACACCTGGTGGGAAAGGATAGAGATTTTAGGCCAAAAAAACAGTAAAAGTGAACAATGGATAAAAACATATGAGACAAGTACTCATTCAGTGCTTACATATGTAATTCAAATCCCTCTGTACATCACTTTGACAAGATTCCATTAAACAGAAGAGTATTTGTACACACACTTTTCGCAATTCTCATAGATACTTAAGTCGATGGGTTTGTATAACATGTACATACACATGAAAATAGTCCTGATTTCTTGACGTTCCTAAAAGTACACACGTTTCCATAGATCACCAGGTTTCAACCCAATATTGACAAATTAATGTTGAAATAATTTTTGTTCAAAAATTTCTGTAGGAATCCAAATAGTCATTTAAAATTGTAAACCATGAGATCCTTATGCTCAAATATTCTCCAAATTTAGAAACCCTCACATTTTCACACCTTTCATAAATGTAAGCAAGACTCTTCTTCAGCTGTAGTCAAATACTTTAACTCTTTTGATTACATAGGAATCTAACCAGTAACAAATATTTTTTTGGCAAAGGAGATCTTCCTAAACATATACTTGAATGTTTATTCCATTTAGCAATAGGAATGTCGTGGATTAGGAATTCCAGATGAACTATGAAATGATGGGGGGGTGCATAAATATGAGGGGCAATTTATACACAAGCCGAAAAAAAGCATTCATTAGATATGGTTTCATGAACTGATCTTGAATTACAATCCAAATTTACAGATTAATCTTCCCAGAACAATTTAGTAATAATGTGGAAAATTTATCAAACGATGCACAAATTCTTGTCTGATAAATCACAGATTCTCTGTACAAAATATGATATCTACAAAGGGTGCACATTGTCCCCCAAACTAATAAATGGCTGTTGTTTACACTCCTGAAAGAATCTACTTTTATTCCCTGGCACAAAAAATGGGAGGAAGTCACAGATCTCTTCTGCAGATTAGATGGCAAGTGAAAAATATTGAGATGATTTAGAATCTTGTCTCTTGAGAAATGTTACAAAATTAGGAAGTATAAAAGATCAGTAAAATTAGGTCAGGCTCTGGTGGCTCATGCTTATAATCCTAGCTACTCAGGAGGTTGAGATCTGAGGATCCTGGACAGGAAAGTCCGTGAGTTTCTTATCTCCAATAAACTACAAGGAAACTGGAATTGGTGCTGTAGCTCAAGTGGTATAGCGCTAGCCTTGGGGTGAAGAGCGCAGGGACAGCGCTCAGGCCCAGAGTTCAAGTCCCACGACTGAAAAAAAATCCGTAAAATTTTCCTACCCATTCTTCTTTTTGGAAATTAATGGGAAATTTGTATTAGGAACCACATATTATTTTAGTTTTCTTATATTGTAAATTATTAATAACTAAAATGGAACATATTATTCCCAGACAAACGTAACTACTGTGAGGGGTCAACTTACATTTAGAAGTTAGGAAACAGTCCTTTCCTCGGGTTTCTTTCTTCATCCAACAACCTAGGCATGCTAGGTAAAGGGCACTTGGCTAAATCCAAGGTGTCTCTGAAAGACTGGCTTTGGGCTTGTATGCCCTTCAATCCCACATTTTGTTTGATTGAATGTTCTACAATTAGGCACAATTATTCATTGTGTAAAATAATCAAGATTCTTGATTCCCACTAAGATCAGAAAAAAAGCTGATCTTTTATATCTGCCTTGACAATTCCCTGTAACTCATGTCCCTGTCATTGCAGGACCAAACATATAACTTTTGCAGTCTCAGGAGAGACTTATTTCCAAATTCCATGTTGGCATCTCAATATTCCCAAAGATTCCTTTGTACATTGGTAAATATCTACTGTCAGTAAGATGCTTATGGAAGACTCTTGATAGTACATAACATATTGTTAAGAGCCAAGGTATATGCAGGAAAAGGCCATTAATATCACACATAGAAACCATTGTGTAATGAGATTGAGATGTTTTTGAAGGAGAATTTTGAATTGATAAATTCGGAACTTTGGCAATGCTCTCTATACAATTTCTGCAAAAAATGTCATTTAATCATAAGGCAATGAGTAATTTAAAACACCTCTGCCAAACACTATGCTTTCTAGACCTTCAATGTTACACAGAAATATTGCAAATGCTTCTCTTCTGTTTTTTTTTTGTTTTTGTTTTTGTTTTGTACTTCTTAGAGTTTGTACTGTGAGCTTGGGCATTGTCTCTGCAAATTTTAGCTCCAGGCTTGAGCTCTGCCCCTTGAAAGAGACCTCCATTTTCAGTTTTCTGGTGGTCATTTGGAGAAAAAAATCTCATGGACTTTACTGCCCATGCTGGCTTTGAACCTATATCCTCAGATCTCACCTTCCTGAGTACTTAGGATTACAGGCTTGAGCCAATGGCGCTCGGCTGTTCTTACTCTTCTCTAATAAAATGCCAGAGTAGTAACTTAAAAATTATCCACAGAAATTTAAACAACATTGAAGAAATTTCACAGCATCTCCGAAGAGAAAAATTTGCAATGAAGTGTTCTAGTCCACTTTGATGTTGCTTCCTCCTGTAGAGGAAACCTATATATTAGTAAGGAAGGAAAAGGAAAATTATCAGAGTCATTTAGATCTAAAATCAATAACCACATTCACAAAATACTGAAGATATTGTAGGAAAATCACCTTTCATTTGGACAGAATTCATTTAAGTGAGATTACATAAATAGCCAGTGTATTTCATTTTTAACCATTTTATTATGAGAAAAAATATATCTCTAAAAGGGTGCTAATATTTACCTCTTTGTTATAAGATTAGACACCGTTTCTATACTCTTTTTACTATCTACACAGTGAAATATATTTTTCACATAATATTCCCTTTCTGAAGACACTTTGTAAACAATTTCTTTTATTCAAGATGGACAAAACTCATTAATTCACAACATTCACTATTCCTCACTGTCCCCACATTTATCCTTCTAGTCCTCATTTAGAACCAAATTCAATGATTTCATCAGAAAGACATCACCCCATTTGTTAGGAAATGGAAAGACTTCGAAAAAATTATATTAAGTGAAGTAAGCCTGGTCCAAAGAAACATGGGTCCATTATTTACAATAAATAATATAAATCGAGGAGGAGCAATAAAGTCCAAAAGCTATGTACATATGATAATACAAGAAGATGATAAATGAAATGAATCCCTAGATAAGGAAACAAGTTATTTCTACTTTCTTGATGTCGTTTTTCATAATTCTAAACTGTTCTATGTGATTTACTTGTTTCTCTTGTAGGTTCTTCCCCCAAGTTATAATCCCTGTTTTCATTGTATTTGATGACAGTGTCCTGAATCTTTTATATATATTTTTCTAATTTGTTGAGGGAAGGGAAATAACAAATGATGAAACAGGATGCTGGTTGACGCATTGTAACAATGAGATGTAAAGATATTATATTGAAAACCAACTTAACAATTTGCGGGTGTGGAAGAGTTGAGGAGGTGGGGCAGGAAGAAATTTTAGGGGATAACAAAGGAGGAGGTGATAATGCTCGATAGGAAATATACTCATTACCTTGCTCATGTAATTTACCTGCTCTGTACACTATTTTTACAATATTTTTTAAAAGGAAATGAAGTAGGTCCTGCTGCCTCATAGTCCAGGTGGAAGAGCATGGTAAGTATTGGATAAATGAAATGATAGTTATAAAACCTTCTTCATATGAGTATATGTCTTCAGTAGGTGATCAAGAAATTTGAGGGATCATTATAAAGGAATGTATTCTATTGCCCTACATGCACACAATTTTAGGTCTAATTTGTAATATATAAATTTCTGATTTCCTGTTCTTATGAAAACTGCTTTAAAAAAGAATAAAACCTGCACTGGCAATTAGAGCACCAATCAAACCAGACAGAAAGGTAGCCACAAGCAAATAGATATAAGCAGTACAATCTTTTTGTATGTTAGTCCTTATCTATGCAGAGGGTAAGGTCTCTTGCTCTGCTTTGCTGTTTACTTTGACACACATCAGAAAGGCTAGATTTATTTTCAATCTACTAGCATGTACTAGCTTATATTTTTCACCACCCTCTTATACATAACATACTTTGCCCTCAGTTTCTCTAAAGTCAGTGGTTTGTCTTCTCACAGGTTCAGTGTCCTATTCTATTTCCTATATTTTACTGTAAGTCCAAGTAACTAACTACAAAATCAAAATGTTTTCTCCCTGTGGAAGTACATTTGAAATCTCTGAAAGTGAGTGTAAATATTCCCTCACTTCCTCCACATTTATACATTAAATCTTTTATAAGAACTTGATAAGGTCGACTTCCTGCTGTTAATCAAGTTACAAGACTGTGCTATAGTTTGGGTAAATGACATGATACTGGTAAAGAGACCTTCATAGGTCTACTGGTCCACAGTGCGTGATTCAGAATTTTGTGGAGTAATTTTCAATTATTTAATGCTATAATCCATAATCTAGAACCAAACTTCAGTCATCAAATTATAAAATGTTCAAGTACTCTATATGAGGAAATTGGTTGCATAGAATCATGTTGACATTTCTACAAATTTCTCTGGGTGTCCTCTCTATGTTCACCATTGATTTCCATGGAATCAAACCAATAAGCATCTACTATGTTCAATGGAATAAAAGTTTAAAAAGGAAAGTATATTTAAGCTGCATTTCTAGCACAATTCCTACAATAACAAAACCGCTTTAGACCTTTACAACGCGTGATAATTATTTCCCTGTTCATGTGGTCAACACTTGGTAACATGGTAATGTCCTTTCTCTTAGGATGACTTAGTTTATTATAAGAGCTCCTTTAGTTTTAGGTTTCCTTTTTTTATTGCGAAAATAATGTACAGAGGGGTTACTGTTACATGAGCAAGGTAATGAGTATATTTCTTATCAAGCATTGTTGCCTCGTCCTTTAGTTCCCATTACCATTCCTTCCAATCTCCCCTCCTTCTCCTCCTCACCCCCAACCACTGTCCCCCCCCCAGGGGCCAAAGTTGTAAAGTTCGTTTTTCGACATAACGCCATGTACAACAATCTCATTTTGCAATGGGTCCACCTATATCCCGTTCAAATAATTTGTTTCATGCATAAATCTCCCTTTATCTGTCCTGTTCACTCATTGAATATTTTGCTCAATAATTTTATCCTTACAAGTGCAGATCTTTGAATCCTATCATCCTATAACATGAAGTCTGGCAATTCTAACCAAATGAACAAAACATGTCTAAAGAGGCATTTTTAAATTTTCTTCCTGAAGCTTTATAACAATTTGTAATTATTTTTTAGTTCCCTGTTTCATGGTAATAGTTTAGTTTCTTCAATACACCTGTTTATGTATGGCTCAAAGTAAAATATGATAACAGAGTCCCTGTACTCAGACCTCATCTATCACCTAAAATGGGTATCTGTATCTTAAATAGCAATTATGTTTGGGTGTACCTTAGCCCCAAAATTTGGGAACAAAATGAAATACTGTCACAACAGGCAACTGAAATGCAGTTTACATCTGGATCTCTTGTACCTGGGTGAGAAGAAAATAAACAAATTATATAAAATGACTAACAAGTTTACTGTTCTCAATGAACTTCTTCCTTCCTAACAATTAGCACCTTTTTGGATTGAACCTTGATTCTCTAATTAAAGAAAAACAATCTAAGTGCAGTGATGATCACTATCACCAGAAGATCTTAAATGCAATAAGTATACCAAAAATCCTTCTCATACTTGATTGAATAATTTCTATTTTCAAGAGGAAATATCTACATATTCCTACATTTTAAACTCTTTACACTTTTCAAATTTACTCTTCAACTCAACGGGAATATCCAAGTAAACATGGAAATATTTTTCTGGTTTTCTCTGATCAATATTTTTATCCAATTAGAATTAATGAAATATTGTTCATATATTTTTGAAAAAAATTACTGTGTATCTTAAATAAATGTCTATGCTTTACTATATAAAAGATAACAGAATTGTACTAAATGAAAACTTTTCATATGAACATGATCACCTTACAGAAGTATGCTATTTTCAATTTTGTAATGTGAGAAAAAGATTCTAAGTGGAACTATATCATAGACATAATGGAAGGAATCCCCTGGTGACTTGTTGAGGAAGAAAATGAGGATTACTCTTCATTGTCTCATTTGGCAATTATCAACTTTTCATGGATCAGTAAGTTGAACAGAGCACATAATTATTCGCATATATTTGCCACTGTCATTTTCTAATTTCATGTACCTTTAGATCTACCCATGAATATTTAGGTTATTTCCAAACTAGAGTAATGAATTTGACATTATTTTATTAAAAAAAAAAAACAACATGTAAATAAGGCTTAATTGAATTCCTTTGTCAAAATGGCTCCATTTGAAAACTTTAGCCATGATTTTAACCTGATTTTCATTGACTCAACTGCAATTTAAATAACTATATACTGGATGGAATCAGAGGAATTGTTTTTTTTTTAATTTTCTCTACATATTCTATCCAATTTACTATGAATATATATGATTTTATATGTAACTATATAAATAATAATTTTTAAATAGTTGTTGAAGTCACAAACATCTGCAGCTATATCTGACTAGGTTAAAATCATGTATTTCAACTTTGCAAGAATATCTTACTATGCTAAAATCATCAAAATGTATGTATGGTAAACAATATTCCACTCATTTATTAAGTTTTGCCGGTGAAGAGGATGCTTTATTTTCTGTGTACAACTTACACTATGAAATACCGAATTAGGATATCTGATACCTCAATGGAATTTCACACGTTCAATACAGAGAGATGCACAGTGGCTATGGTATGTATGATAATTTTCAAATCAAGTTCTTTGTAAATAAATAATATAATGTTCAAAATGAAGAGAGCAATCAAGTATTTTTTCTAAAGGTTGTGTATACACTCTCCAATTAGACAATGAACTACTGTGAAACCTAGTCACAAACTAAATCCAAATTTTTCAATGGGAAAATTTTAATTTAATTTAATTTAATTTTATTTGTGAACATACTGTACAGAGGAGTTACAGTTACATGGGCAGGATAATGCGTACATTTCTTACCAAGCATTGCAGCCTCCTCCTTTGTTTACCCTTCACATCCCTTCCCAGCCTCCCCCCTCCCCCCCTAATCCCAATCCTTCTCCTTCCCCCCCTTCCCCCCCTCCCCCCCCCCCCCCCCCCGCACTAACGTTGTAAAGCTCGTTTTGGACATGACAACTTGTACTTCTCATTGTTGCAACAGGTCCACCTGTATCCTTAAACAACTGGTTTTTCCCCTTCTCCACAAGTTATACTGACATCAAATATAGTGAAAGCAGGGGTTATACTGTGGGGGAGGGACATACAAAGCAACAAAGAGATAATCTTATAAATGTGTTAGAAACACATACATGAAAGAAAAAAACATTAAAATACACATCTAAGGTTTCATTTTCCTGACATCACATTATCTGACCTTTTCCGCTTGACTCATACATATACTAGATATTACAAATAAGGGAAACCATGGGACCTACGTTTCTTTGGGCCTGGCTTACTTCACTTAATATAATTTTTTCCAAGTCTTTCCATTTCCTAACAAATGGGGCAATGTCATTCTTTCTGATGGAGGCATAGAATTCCATTGTGTATATATACCACATTTTCTTGATCCATTCATCTACTGAGGGGCATCTGGATTGGTTCCATATCTTAGCTATGGTAAATAATGCTGCAATAAACATAGTTGTGCTGGTAGCTTTAGTGTGGTCTTGTTTGTAAACATTAGGGTAAAGCCCAAAAGTGGGATTGCTGGGTCATAGGGGAGCTCTATGTGAAGTCTTTTGAGGAACCTCCATACTGCTTTCCAAAGTGGTTGAACAAGATTACATTCCCACCGACAATGAAGTAAGGTTCCTTTCTGTCCACATCCCCTCCAGCATCTGTTGTTGTTAGAGTTCTTGATTTTTGCCGTTCTAACTGGAGTGAGGTGATATCTCAATGTTGTTTTGATTTGCATTTCTTTCATGGCTAGGGATGTTGAACATTTCTTCATGTGTCTATTGGCCATCCTTCTTTCTTCTTCAGAGAAGTTTCTCTTTAAGTCTTTTGCCCACTTATTAATTGGGAAGGTGTTTCTTTGAGGATTTGTTGTTGGGGGGTTTAATTTTTTGAGTTCCAAGTATATTTTAGATATGAGACCCTTGTCCATTGTATGGCTAGTAAAGATCTTCTCCCAATCCGTGGGCTTTCTATTGATCTTGCTAGCTATGTCATTTGCCCTGCAGGAGCTCTGCAACTTTATGCAATCCCATTTGTCCAACCTTTCTTTGATTTGTTGTGTTTCCGGGTCTCTATTCAGAAAATTTCGGCCTGAGCCAAGGAGACCTAGGGTTTCTCCTATTCCATCCTGTAATGTTTTCAGAGTGTCTGCTTTGAGTTCAAGGTCTTTGATCCATTTGGAGTTGATTCTGGTGCAGGGTGATATATAAGGATCTAGCTTAAGTTTTCTATATGTAGTTAACCAATTTTGCCAGCACCATTTACTGAAGAGGTTGTCTTTCTTCCATTCCATTGTTTTAGCTCCCTTATCAAAGATTAGATGGCTATAGGTCTGTAGGTTCATTTCTGGGTTTTCAATTCTATTCCATTGGTCCTGAGGTCTGTTCTAATGCCAATACCAAGCTGTTTTGATTACTATGGCTTTATAGTAGAGTTTGAAGTTTGGTATTGATATTCCTCCAGCAGTGTTCTTTCCATTCAGGAGCGTTTTTGCTATTCGGGGTCTTTTATTGTTCCATATGAATTTTTGGATTGCCTCTTCTATTTCCTTGAAGAATGACAATGGAATTTGGATAGGTATTGCATTGAATTTGTAGATAGCCTTGGGAAGTATTGCCATTTTCACGATGTTAAGCTTTCCAATCCAGGAGCATGGGAGGTTTTGCCATTTTTTAAATTCTGTGTTGATTTCCTTTTTCAAGATTTTAAAGTTTTCATCATAGAGGTCCTTCACTTAGTTAAGTTAATTCCTAGGTATTTTATTTTTTGTGGGGCTATTACAAATGGAGTTGCTTTCCTAATTTCAGCCACACTTTTCTCATTGTTGGCATACAGAAAAGCCATTGATTTTGGGGGGTTAATTTTATAACCTGCTATTTTGCCAAAGTTTTGAATCAGATTGAGTAATTTGGGAGTGGAGTCTATGGGATTCTTTAAATACAAGATCATGTCATCTGCAAAGAGGGAGAGTGTTATTTCTTCTTTCCCTATTTGGATCCCCTTTATGTCTGCATCTTGTCTTATTGCTGTAGCTAGGCATTCTAATACTAGATGGAAGAGAAGTGGAGAGAGTGGGCATCCTTGTCTTGTTCCTGAGTTAAGAGGAAATGGCTTTAGTTTTTTACCATTGAGTATAATGCTGGCTGTAGGTTTGTCATATACAGCCTTTATTGTATTGAGGAATGTTCCATGGATTCCTAATTTTTCCAAAACCTTCATCATAAAGGGGTGTTGATCTTGTCGAATGCTTTTTCTGCATCTATTGAGATAACCATGTGGTTCTTATTCTTGCTCCTGTTGATGTGATGAATAATATTAATTGATTTGCGTATATTGAACCAGCTTTGCATCCCTGAAATGAATCTTGTTTGATCGTGGTGTATGATTTTTTGGATGAATTGTTGAAGTCGGTTGGCCAAAATTTTGTTGAGAAGTTTTACATCAATTTTCATCAAAGAAATGGGTCTATAGTTCTCTTTCTTTGATGAGTCCCTGCCTGTTTTTGGGATGAGGGTTATGATGGCTTCATAGAATGTGTTCGGTAGTGAGCTTTCTCTTTCAATTTCATTGAAGAGTTGGAGGAGAATTGGTGTGAGCTCTGCTTTGAAGGCCTTGTAAAATTCCGCTGTAAAACCATCTGGTCCTGGACTTTTCTTAGCTGGGAGGTCTCTTATTGCTGTTTCTATTTCAATGCTAGATATGGGCCTGTTAAGCTGGTTTAACTCATCTTGGTTTAGTTTTGGCATGTCAATATTTGCTAGGAAAAGGTCCATTTCTGTCAAGTTCTCAAACTTATTAGCATAAAGTTTTGAGAAGTATTCCCTTATAATGTTCTGAATATTGGTTGTTTCTGTGGTGATGTTTCCATTCTCATCTATGAGTTTATTAATTTGAGTGTGTTCTCTTCTTTTTCTGATAAGATTTGCTAAGGGTCTGTCAATTTTGTTAAGTTTTTCGAAGAACCAACTCTTTGTTTTGTTGATTCTTTCTATAGTTTTTTTGGATTCTAATTCATTTAATTCTGATTTAATTTTGATTATTTCTTTCTGTCTACTGGATTGGGGTTTATCTTGCTGCTCTTTTTCAAGGAGGTTTAGATGTGTCATTAAATTGCTAGTTCAATTTGTTGATGTAGGAGCTCAGAGCTATAAACTTGCCTCTGAGTACTGCCTTTGCTGTGTCCCAGAGGAGCTGGTAATTTGTGTGTTCATTTTTGTTGAATAGCATGAACATTTGAATTTCCTTTCTAATCTCTTCCATGACCCACTCTTGATTCAGCAGTGTGCTGTTCAGCCTCCATGTGATACCGGACTTTCTTTGGTGGCCTTTGGTGTTGAGTTCTAATTTTATTCCCTTGTGGTCAGAGAGAATGCAAGGTATAACTTCAATGTTTCTGAATTTAGACAAGTTTGCTTTGTGGCCTAAAATGTGGTCTATTTTAGAAAACGTTCCATGTGCTGCTGAGAAAAATGGGTATTCTGATGCTGCTGGGTGAAATGTTCGGTAGATGTCTGTTAAGTCTAGTTGATCTATGCAGCTGTTTAGATCTGCGGTTTCTCTGTTGAGTTTTTGCCGAGTTGATCTATCTAGTGGGGAGAGTGGTGTGTTAAAATCCCCAACAATTAATGTCTTTGGATCGATATGGGATTTGAAGGAAAGTAGTGTTTCTTTGATAAATTTGGGTGCTCCATTGTTTGGCGAATAGATATTTAGAATTGTAATATCCTCCTGAAGGAGAGATCCTTTAATTAGTATGTAGCGACCTTCTTTATCTCTTCTCACGAATTTTAATTTGAAGTCTATTTTATCTGATATTAGGATTGCAACTCCCGCCTGTTTATGGGGGCCGTTTGCTTGGTAGATTTTGTTCCAGCCTTTAACAATGAAAATGTGTTTGTTTTACGGGCAAGATGTGACTCCTGCAGGCAGTAGATAGAAGGGTCTTGTTTTTTAATCCAACTAGACAGTCTATGTCGCTTAATTGGAGAGTTCAGTCCGTTAACGTTAAGAGATAGGACTGAGAGGTATTTGGGAGTTCCTGCCATGTTATCCACCTTCTTGGGGGCTGCGAAAACTGGGTTCTTCCTATCGTTCTTGGATTCTCAGTTTGGGTGCAGTTTCTTGGTCTTTGTTGCGGTCTTGTTGGTTTTCTATGTGTAGGACATCTTTAAGAATCTTTTGCAGGGCTGGTTTGGTGGAGATGTATTGTTTCAATTTTTCTTTGCTATGGAAGGTTTTTATTTGGCCTTCAGTTATGAAGGAGAGTTTAGCTGGGTACAGTATTCTTGGTTGATAGTTGTTTGTTTTTAGGGCATGGCATACATCATTCCAGGCTCTTCTTGCTTTGATTGTCTCTGCTGAGAAATCTGAGGTGATTCTAATTGGTTTCACTCTATAGGTGATTATCCTTTTCTCCTTGACAGCTTTAAGGATCTTTTCCTTGTTCTGAGTTGATCTGGTGTGGATTATAATGTGGCGGTGGGATGTCCTATTCTGGTCTGGTCTATTTGGGGTTCTTAAAGCTTCTTGTATCTGAATAGGCCTATCTTTTTGTATGTTTGGGAAGTTCTCTACTAGGATCCTGTTAAACAAATTTCCTAGACCATTAACTTCTGTTTCTAGGTGCTCCTCTACACCCATTATCCTTAGATTAGGCCTTCTGATGGTGTCTTCCAGGTGTTGGATAGATCTATCATACTTCTTGGACTTGTCTTTGATGGTTGTATGTTCTTTCTCTGTAATATCTAGGCTGTCTTCAATCCCTGACATTCGATCTTCTGCATGGTCTAACCTGCTGTCAAGACTCTCTACTTCGTTTTTTATCTCTTTTCCTTCTAATTGGTCAGCTTTGATGGCTTCAAGTTCTTTGTTGAAGCTCTGTTTTAGGTCTTGTATGAATTTCTTTACTTCCTTATTTGGTGTTCAGTGTTTGTTCTCAAATCACTTAGTTGATTGGTTATGGTTTCTTTGGACTCCCATTCCTTCTGTTGGGTTCCATTCAGCATTCCCTTTGTGGTCTCCCTGACTTCCTTCAGCTCTTTGTTAATGGATTCCATGAATGCCTTTAGTGATCTTTGTGTGTTCTCTACCTGGTCTCTCAATTCCTGAATTACTCTTTGATTAGCTTCCTCCCGTTTGTGGGATTCCTGCAGTTCTCTTTCCTCCTGTTCGTGGGATTCCTGCAGTTCTCTTTGAGTCTTCTCAGCCTGCTCACACCATTCCTCCCTTTCTCTTTGAGTATTCTCAAGTTGTTCACGCAAATCCTGTATCAGTTTTTGAGTAGCTTCCTCACGCTTATGATAGTCCTGTATAAACTTTTGGGATGCCTCCTCTCTCTCCCTGTCACGCTCATACAGAGTCCTTTGTAAGTTGTCAAACTTCTCATTTATCATGTTTGCCACCAGTGTTTGTAGAGCTATTTGGGAACTCTCCTGTGGATTGGTCATTATCTGATCTGACCCCTGATTATCAAGATTGGGAATTGAGATACCCGAATTTGCCATTTTTCTTGTGTTTTTCCGGCTTACTCTGCCCATTTGAGATGAAGATAGCACCAGTTTTGTGCTAGAACACTATCTTAAGGCAACCATCAACCAGCGTTTGCATTTATACAGTCAATAGTCTACAGATACAATCTAGTTCAACAGATACATCTATTCAACATCAAACAACTATATGTTAATGGGCTTCAAACCGCAGAGAAGAATTTGGAAAACCAGAAATTTTTAGGGTTAGGGAGAGATGTGGGTAAAAATTAGGAATAGATTGGTGTGGGGAGGCACAGGGAGAGTTAACTATGTCCTAGTCTCAATGCAGGAAATAGGTTGGGTAGGATGCAAGTAGAGAGGGAAAGAAAAAGAAGAAAGGGAAATGGAAATGAAAAGAGACCAGAAAAAAAAATAGAAACGTAAAAATTAATATAGTTATGGAGATTGAAAGACCATCTATTTAGAGAGGAATGTGAATATAATGAGAAAACAGGAGGGAGATAGAGGAGATGTGAAAAACTTAAAAAATGCTTAAAGTATTATATAGGTATAAAGAGGTAGTACTGCTATAAAGGAGTTTAAGTCTCAGAGGTTTTGGATTGAGTAATAAATTTGTGGCTTAAGTGTGTACACAATGGGGGATAGGGTCTACTAGTTAACTATGGGTTTATCTGAGGATGTGCAGGATAAGAGTTAAGTCACATACAGAAGAACAAAAGAAAGGAAAAGGTGAAAAGGATAAGAAAGGGAGAAAAAAAAAAGATCAGAAGTTCAGTAGAGCTAGACAAAAAACAAAAAGATAATTAAGAAAGAAAAAGAGAGAGAAGACAAGAAAAGAAAGGAAAACGTACATTCACGTATTCCTAAAATAAAAATTATAAGAGGGAAAAAAAAGTTACTGGAAAACAATTATTTTTTCAAAAAAGGCAAAAATTAAAGATTAATAAAAGTTTTAGAAAAGGAAAAAAAAAATTTTTATATATATAAGGTACCAAAAAAAAAAAGAAAAAGAAAAAGAAAAAAGAAAAGAAGAAAAAAAAGTTCTTTGATTTTTTTTTTTTTTTTGGGAGGGGTGGGAAGAATCCTGTATCTCCCTTTTGTCTGTAACCAGCCTCTTGTTGGAGTCTCTGGTCAGCTTGAGGTCCTGTGGCTTGATTGGTTTCTTAAGTCAGTTTGTTCGAACAGGCAGAAAAATGCTCTGCTTTACCCAAGATTTTGAGAGCCCCCTCCCAGGTTAGTTTAATGGGAGGGTGATCTGCTTTGAGAATCCCAAAAGAGGGGTGATGAGGCTAGCTTCTGGTAGAGTTGAGCCCTTTCAACAAACAGTAGCTTTTCCCTGGGGCTATTTTGTGAAAAATTCACAGAGCCCACCCTGGAGCCATTCTCAGGGTTTCTGTTTTTCAATTGATTGTGGAGGCTGCTAGAGGGAGGGGCAGCCTTTGGCTCTGGTTACCCAGTGAGGAAAGCCACTCCAATGGCTGGTGCCTGAGCTGGGTGACTTTTCCCTGGATGGAGCTGAGTCTGGCAGGTCACTTCGCCATTAAGTTCTTGTGACCTGTTAAATGACTCGTTTTATTCCAAGGCCTGAGTTGGAGCTTGCAGCTCCTCCAAGCTTTGTCAGTATCCAAGATGGAGATCACCGGTGCTGGGGGGGGAGGGGTGGCCTTCCCTCCTCTGCTCCCTGAGAAGGAGTGAGGACGTCGGGCTTCTACTCACGCCCAGTCTTGGATGCTGGGTCGTCTCTGGTCTGCAAACTGCAGGATGAAGATATCCGCTCCTTGTCGGTTCTTGCTGGTGTTGAGTAGAATCCGCTCGCCCGCTGCGTCTGGCTCCTTCGTCCCGGACTCTCTGTGTGAGCGCTCAGGTATGGCCGCGGCTGCGGTCGCCGCTGCGACCCTGCCGCTGTCGCGGCAGTCGCGGCGGCTGCTGGCAGGCACTCAGATGTGTCTCCTTGTCTTGACTTCCCCTCTCTTGTCTAACTCTCTGTCCTGTGATGGCACACTTGGTGTGATTCTCTGGCTTAGGACTGTTCACTGGAACTCTAAAACTGCTTTCTATGCGAGAGCTTGTTCAGATTCCAGCTTCTCCTCCGCCATCTTCCCCGAACTCCCAGGGAAAATTTTTTAAAATCAACATCAGTCTTGATTTGGGAGTACATAAAGATTGTGTTGCTTCAAGTATATGCAAAAATCTAGTAGTTCTAAATGTTAAAATATCTCAAATGGAATTAAAGTGTATCATGTTTCGTTATTTTTCAGTGTTTATCCGTGATAATTTATTTTCTATAGTTGAAGAAGTTCAGTGTAAATCATTCCAGGCACAGGAAGATGTAAGGGAATGAATGAAAAATTATTCAAGCTTCGATTCCTTCTTGGAGCAACTTGTGTTAATAACGTGCTGCATATTCTGTTCATTCTTTCAGTAAATTTTTGGTGGGGCAATGTGAGTATGTGTTTGTGTCTGTGTGTTTGTGTGTGTGTTTATGGCTAACATGTTCTAATCAGATCTAGGTTGTGAAATGAAAGTAAAATATGTGAACAGCATAATTGATCATTTGGTAAAATTATTGTATGTACAACTCAAGAATAATTTTTTTAGGCTGGGAAAGTGGCTTAATATTAGAGTTCTTGCCAATTATGCATGAGGCTCTGGGTTTGATTCCTTAGCACCACAAAAGCTGAAAAATCAGGAAGTGGTGTTGTGGCTCACATGGTAAAGAGCTAGCCTTGATCTGAAGTACTGAAGTACAGTGCCAAGGCCCAGAGTTCAGGCCCAACGACAGACAAAACAATTAGATTTTTATAAATAGGAAAAAAGCTGACAAATTGGAGCAATAAGTACCAGTCTTTTTTAACATCTTCCTCATTTCCATTATCTACTCCAACCAATTTGGCCTTTAATAGCTTTATGCAATTTACAGGATGAAAACATTTCAAGAATGGTTACATGCAGTATGCCAAAAGGGACTGATCTACCAGTGTTTGTTCCATACCTTAGCTAAATTAAGTAATCATAACAATATTCATAGTCATTTGGTATGTTTATTGTGTCCTAGTATATGATCCTTTGCATCAATGCAAAGGAATAGGATTGCAGACTGATAGACGAGCTCTGTTTTAATATACAAGGAACCTCCAGAATGGTTTCCAAGGTGGTTGAATCTTGTCTACATTAATACAACAGACTCCAGCATTCCCATTTGGTCACATATGTGCCATCTTCTGATATATTTCTTTTTTTAACAGGAGTCAGTAGGAATCTCAGTGTTGTTTTCATTAGCATCTTTTATTCCTGGAAGTTGTTTCAAATTTGCATTCAAATTTGATATTAATGCAAGGAAATAACTTTGCTCTATATTAGCAATCTTGTAGGGTAAGCAGCATGCATTTGCTACCGTAGCAAGCTAATATCTACCATTATTATTAGCAACATTGATTCTTTTTTCCTTAGTAGGCATTTGTATATTACTAGCCACATTCGAGGATAACAGATGATATCAACAGATAGGATAATAGATTAAAATCTTAAAAGAGACATCATTAATATAAATATATTAAATTCAATACAAGGTATATCAAAGAGGACAAACAAATTAAGGTTACATTCACAAAAATCAACTGTGAGGAAAGAATAATTATCAGCCATTGTATTCAAAAAAGTACACTTGAATTTTGGGTTGAACAAATATCTTACCAAAATTAAAAGTAAATCATCCAAAGAGACTTGAAAATGTGTCACTATAGTAATATGTCTTACATAAAACATATTTCTTATCAGTTTTCATGTATAGAAATTCATGGTGATTGAAACTGCAGTGCTTCTGCATGGGAAAGGACATAGAAAGCCTACAGATTGTGAGATCTTTTCTAGCCATTCAATGGACAATGGTCTCATCTAAAATATACTTATAACTCATAAAACTAAATCCTCCAACAAGTCCTTAAATAAACAAGTGCCTTTCCAACGTGATTGAACAAGGTTACATTCCCACCAACAATGCTGTAGAGTTCCCTTCTGTCCACATCCCCTCCAGCATTTGTTATTAGAGTTCTTGATTATAGACATTCCAATAGGGTGAAGTTGTATCTCAATGTTATTTTGATTAGCATTTCTATTATGGCTAGAGAGGTTGAGCATTTCTTCAAGTGTCTATTGGCCATCCTTTTTTCTCTTCAGGGAAGTTTCTCTTTAAGTCTTTAGCACACTTATTTATTGGGCAGTTGTTTCAAAAGTAGTATGGAGGTTCCTCAACAGACTCCACATAGAACTCCCTTATGACCCAGCAATCCCACTTTTGAGAATTCACCCAAATGATCATAAACAAGACCATACTAAATCTACCAGCACAAATATGTTTATTGCAGCATTATTTACCAGAGCTAAGGTATGGAGCCAACCCAGATGCCCCTCAGGTCAACAAATTATGGTAAATATACACAATGGAATTCTGTGCCTCCATCAGAAAGAATGATATTGCCCCATTTGTTAGGAAATGGAAAGACTTGGAAAAATTTTTATGAAGTGAAGTAAGCCAGGCCCAAAGAAACATAAGTCCAATGGTTTCTCTTATTTGCAATAACTAGTATATGTCTAAGACAAGTATAAAAGGTCTGATAAGTTGTTGTTAGGTGAAATGAGCCCCAAGAAAAATATTCAAATTTTGTTCTTTCTTGTGATTGTTTATAACATATTTATAAGATGATTTCTTTGTTGCTTTGTATGTCCCTCCCACACGGTATAACCCCTGCTTTCATTGTATTTGATGCTGGTATAATTTGTGGAGGGGAAGGGCAAAAGCAAACCGTTTAAATAGGGATACATGTGGACCCATTGCAACAATGAGATGTAAAAGTCATTATGTCGGAAAAATGAACTTTACAACTTTGGTGGGGGGTGGAGGGAAGATAAGAAGGAGGGAAGAGATGGGAAGGGGAAACAAAGAAGAGGAAAAGTGGTTGCTAAGAAATGTACTCGTTATCTTGCCCAGGTAATTGTAACTCCTCTGCACGGTATGCTCACAATAAAAAATGAAAATATACTCATTACCTTTTCCATGTAATTGTAACACCTCTGTATGGTATTTTCACAATAAAAAATTTAAAAATGAAAAAGAAACAACTGCCTGGTCAAAGACTTGAAAATAAACTTCACTGAAGGGGAAATTAGAAGGCCAATATACACATGAAGAAATGCACAACTTCTCTAGCCATAGAAGAAATGCAAATCAAAACAATATTGAGATCTACCTCACCCAGTTAGAATGAATATAATTTAAAAATCTAACAACAGATACTTGAAGGGATATGGAAAAAAGGAACACTACTTCATTTTTGGTGGGAATGTAAACTTGTTCAACCACTTTGGAAAGTAGTATGGAGTTTCCTGAAAAGACTGCACATAGAGCTCCCCTATCACCTATCAATCCCACTTTTGGGAATTTACCCAAATGATCACAAATAAGACCAAACTATATCTACTACACAACTATGTTTATCATAGAATTATTTACCATGGCTAAGATATGGAACCAAGCCAGATGCCACTCCGTAAATGAATGGATATATATGTATATATGAATTCTATGCCTTCATCTGAAAGAACGACCACGCCATTAGTTAGGAAATGGAAAGACTTGGAAAAAATTATATTAAGTGAAGTAAGCCAGGCCCAAAGAAACATAGTTCTCATGGTTTCCTTTATTTGGAATAACCATTATAAATTTAGGACAATCAAAAAGTCAGAAACTATATATATAATGGTGTTAAGAGAAATGAACCTGAAAATAGGGACACGTTTGTTTGTTTGTTTGTTTCTGTGCTATTGCTTTTATGTATTTAAAATGTAGTATACTTTTTTTGTTTCTTTCGCATGTTTCCAACACACACACACACACACACACACACACACACACACAGTATAACCCCTGTTTTTCATTGTATTTGATTCCAGTGTCCCGTCTCTTGTATATACATTTTTCTAATTTGGGGAGGGGAAAGGAAAAAACAAAATCCTTAAATTGGTATACAGGTTGGCCGAATGTAACAAGGAGATGTTCAAGAGTAGGGTGAAAATGAACTTTACAACTTCAGTGGGGGGAATTGTGGGAAGGTGGGGAAGGAAACGATGGTAGGGGAAAAACAAAGGTGGAGGCAATACTGTTCAATAAAAATGTACTTATTACGTTAGTCATGTAATTGTAACCCCTTTTTATAGTATTTTTACAATGAAAAAGATATATAAAAATAAATTCATGCAAATGAAGTTACTTTTGTTGTATACTGGAGTTATTTGCATTTAGATTTTGACCAGAGATATTAAATATTTCTGCATTCATCTATTGGTCATTTTTATTTCGCACCCAGAATAATCTCTTGGATAATTTAGACAACATATAAATGGGGTGGTTGTTTCTTAATGATTTTTTTAAGATCTTTATTTTAACCATACTATAAAGAGCAGTTACAGATAAATGAGCAAGGTAATGAGTACATTTCCTATCAAGCAGTGTTCCCTCGTCCCCTACCATTCCTTTCCTCCCACATCCACAAGTAAACCCCATCCCCTCCAGCTTAAATTGTAAAGATTGCTTTTCCACAGTCTTGTACATGTCATTCTTACAATGGGCCAACTTATATCCCTATTTAAACATTTTTCTGTGTGTGTGTGTTGTTTTTGTTTTTCGTTTTTTATTATGAAAATACCATACAGAGGAGTTAAAATTACATGGGCAAGATAATGAGCACATTTCTTATCAAGCATTGTTGCTTTCTCCTTTGTTTCCCCTTCCTATCCCTTCTAACTCCCCTAACCCTCCCCTTTGCTCCCCTCCCCAGCCCACCCCCCCCCCCCGCCAAAATTGTAAAGTTCGTTTTTTTTTTTTTTTTTTTTTTTTTTTTACTTAGTCATAACCAAAGAACTTTTATTGGAGCGAAATTTCTTCAGGCTTCTCATTCTTTTTTTTTTTTTTTTTTTTAATTTAATTTTATTTTATTTGTGAACATACTGTACAGAGGAGTTACAGTTACATGGGCAGGATAATGTGTACATTTCTTACCAAGCATTGCAGCCTCCTCCTTTGTTTATCCTTCACATCCCTTCCCAGCCTCCCCCCTCCCCCCCTAATCCCAATCCTTCTCCTTCCTCCCTCCCCCCAGCCCCCCCCCCCCCCCACCAACATTGTAAAGTTCGTTTTGGACATGACAACTTGTACTTCTTATTGTTGCAACAGGTCCACCTGTATCCTTAAACAACTGGTTTTTCCCCATCTCCTCCACAAGTTATACTGACATCAAATATAGTGAAAGCAAGGGTTATACTGTGGGGGAGGGACATACAAAGCAACAAAGAGATAATCTTATAAATGTGTTAGAAACACATGCATGAAAGAAAAAAACATTAAAATACACATCTAAGGGTTCATTTTCCTGACATCACATTATCTGACCTTTTCCGCTTGACTCATACATATACTAGATATTACAAATAAGGGAAACCATGGGACCTACGTTTCTTTGGGCCTGGCTTACTTCACTTAATATAATTTTTTCCAAGTTTTTCCATTTCCTAACAAATGGGGCAATGTCATTCTTTCTGATGGAGGCATAGAATTCCATTGTGTATATATACCACATTTTCTTGATCCATTCATCTACTGAGGGGCATCTGGGTTGGTTCCATATCTTAGCTATTTCTTATCAAGCATTGTTGCTTTCTCCTTTGTTTCCCCTTCCTATCCCTTCTAACTCCCCTAACCCTCCCCTTTGCTCCCCTCCCCAGCCCACCCCCCCCCCTGCCAAAATTGTAAAGTTCGTTTTTTGACATAATGACTTCTACATCTCATTGTTGCAATGGGTCCACCTGTATCTCTACTTAAAGGATTTGTTTTTTTCCTTCCCCTCCCCAAATTTGAGAAGATGCTGGACACGACATCAAATATGATGTGAAAATATGGGTTATAATGTGTGTGGGGTGACATACAAAGCAACAAATAAATCATATGGTACATTATAAATGCGTTAGAAACACTACCAAGTCAGAAAAAAACATTTGTGTCCCTATCTTGGGGTTCATTTCAGTTAACATCATTTTATCTTTTCAAATGTACACAGCTTTTGAACTTTTTTGCTTGTCCCAGACATATAGTAATTATATCAAATAAGGGAAACTCTGGGACCTATGTTTCTTTGGGCCTAGCTTACTTCACTTATAATTTTTCCTATGCCTTTCCATTTCCTAACAAATGTTTTCTGATGTAAGCATAGAATTCCATTGTGTGTGTGTGTGTGTGTGTGTGTGTGTGTGTGTACCACATTTTCCTGATCCATTCATCTACTGAGGCGGATCTGTGTTTGTTTTATTTCTTATCAATGGTAAGTAATGCTGCATTACACAAAGTTGTTCTGGTAGGATTAGAATGGTCTTTTTTGTGATCATTTGCTGGGTCATAGGGCAGCTGTATGTGGAGATTACACGCCTACCTTCAATACAGTAGGGTTTCCTTTTGCCACAACCTTTCCAGCATTTGTTGTTATTAGAGTTCTTTTTTGTGCCGTATATATTTATTAAGCAGTCACATTCTCTACACTTCTGGCCATGACAAGGCAACCACGAACAGCTGTAGGCGGTGACTGTCTCTAACCAGGCTAGAGGACAGTCCCAAAATGACACTGCTGACTTACAAATTACAGGGCAGGCATATTAAATTCTGATTCTTTAACATTTTTCCCCCAAACCAGGGCTTGAACTCAGTGCTTTGAGCACTTGCTTGGATTTTTTGCATACAGCTAGTGCTCTATCACTTGAACCTTACTCCAGTTCAACATTTTGCTATTTCAGAAACAGTGTAATGAACTTTTCTCCCCAGTTGGCCTTGAACTTAGATCCTCCAGATATCAGCCTACTAAGTATCTAGTATGAACAACAAGCACCCAACAGGAGTATTAAATTCTAATCCATACTACCAAGACACAGCATCATATTCTTCCAACACTACAGTGCCCAATTCCTTTCTCATCCCCAACTAGTGTTTAATTAGAGTTCTTGATTATAGCCATTCCAACTGGGGTGAGGTGGAATGTCAATGCTGTTTTGATTTGAATTTCTTTTATGGCTATAGAGGTTGAACATTTCTTCACGTGTCTACTGGTCATTTTTATTTCCACTCCTGAGAAGTTTCTCTTATGTCTTTAACCTCTTATTATCAAGCAGTTTTGTCTGGGGATTTGTGAATTTGTTATTGAAGAGATTTAATTTTGTGAGCTCTGTCGCCCTTGCATGTTGTATAGTTAGAGTTCAATAGATTGTCTCCCAAATGGTGGGTTTTGTACTCATATTTATCTTGCTACTTCTGACTATTGCCATGCAAAAGTTCTCCAGTTGAATGCAATCCCATATATTCAGCCCTGCTTTGATTCATGGTGACTGGATTGTTATGTACTAAATTTTGACCGGAGTATGCAGGTCAGTCCGTCATCCCCTATTCCATACTATCATATTTCATGATACATAAACCTACTTAGAGGCCTTTGTTTCATTTAGACTTGGTTCTGGCTTAAGTTGAAATATAAAGATCGACCTTAAATTATTCATGAATGTATAGCTATTTTTAGCTTCACCATATTGAGATGTTTCCCTTTCCTCTATCTGATGATTTTGGCACTTTTATCAAAATTTAGGTGACCATAAATCTCTGGGATGATTTCTGTGTCTTTAATGCTATTCCATTGGTCTTTAGGTCTGTTTATGTTCCAGTTCTAATTTTATATATGTATGTATGTATATATATATTATATGTGTATATATGATATATATATACACATATATATGTCAGTATACATACATGTGTGTATATATGTGCTATTGTTTGTATGTGTGTGTGAGTGAGTTTGTGTGTATTTTGAGGTTGTTCTGTGTGTTTAATAATAGAGTTTGCAAATTGGTTAACTACTTGTAAAAAACTAAAGCTAGATCCCTATATATCACCCTGCACTAGAATCAACTCCAAACGGATCAAAGTCCTCGGAGTCAAAGCAAACACTCTGAAATCATTACAGGATGAAATAGGAGAAACCCTAGGTCTCCTTGATGCAGGCCAAAATTTTCTTAATAGAGACCCAGAAACATAACAAATCAAAGAAATATTGGACGAATGGGATTGCATGAAATTGCAGAGCTTTTGCATGGCAAAGGATTTAACTAGCAAGATGAATAGAAAGCCCACGGATTGGGAAAAGATATTCACTAGCCATACAACGGACAAGTGTCTCATATCTAAAATATACTTGGAACTCAAAAAATTAAATCCCCCCCAACAACAAATCCTCAAAGAAACAACTGCCCAATAAATAAGTGGGCTAAAGACTTAAAGAGAAACTTCTCTGAAGAGGAAAGAACGATGGCCAATAGACACACGAAGAAATGCTCAACCTCCTAGACATAAAAGAAATGCAAAACAAAACAAAATTGAGATACCACCTCACTCCAGTTAGAATGGCTAAAATCAAGAACTCTAACAACAACAGATGCTGGAGGGTATGTGGACAGAAGGGAACCTTACTTCATTGTTGGTAGGAGTGTAAACTTGTTCAACCATTTTGGAAAGCAGTATGAAGGTTTCTGAAAAGACTTCACATAGAGATCCCCTAAGACGCAGCAATCCTACTTTTGGGCATTTACCCAAATGTTTACAAACAAGAGCAAACTAAAGCTACCAGCACGACTATGTTTATTGCAGCCTTATTTACTATTGGTAAGATATGGAACCAACCCAGATGCCCCTCAGTAGATGAATGGACCAAGAAAATGTGGTATATATACACAATGGAATTCTATGCCTCCATCAGAAAGAATGACGTTGCCCCATTTGTTAGGAAATGGAAAGACTTGGAAAAAATTATATTAAGTGAAGTAAGCCAGGCCCAAAGAAACATAGGTCCCATGGTTTCCCTTATTTGCAGTATCTTGTATATGTCTGAGTCAAGCAGAAAAGGTCAGATAAGCTGATGTTAGGGAAATGACCCCTAAGATATGTATTCAAATGTTTTTTTTTCTTTCATGTCATTGTTTCTAACACATTTACAGGATTATTTCTTTATTGCTTTGTATGTCCCTCCCCCACAGTATAAACCCAGCTTTCACTGAATTTGATGTTGGTATAATTTGTTGAGGGGAAGGGGAAAAACAAATCGTTTAAATAGGGATACAGGTGAACCCATTACAACAATGAAATGTACAAGTTGTTATGTCGAAAACGAACTTTACAACTTTCGTGGGGGGGAGGTAAGAGGGAGGAGGGGGAAGGCGGTGAGGGTTGGGCGGGGGGCCGGGAGTGGATGAGAAGAGAAGGGAAGAGGAAACAAAGGAGGAGGCTACAATGCTTGATTATCTTGCGCATGTAATTGTAACTCCTCTGTATAGTATGTTCACAATAAAAAATAATAGTGTTTGCAGTGGAGTATTGATATTCTTTCTATGAATTTCCTGATAAAAGTTACATTCTGATTCTTATATATTTCCATGTGACTTTTTTGATTACTTCTTGTCTTTCATTAAATAATGTTTTAGGGATGTTGATCAGTACTGCTTTGAATTTGGAGGTAATAGATTTTGAGAGCTTCCCAGATTTCTTGATGTCAAATACAGGAGAATGTGTGGTTTTCTCATGTAATTAAATATGCTTGAATTTCTATTTTCAGATGAATGATGTGTGCCTCACAGGGGTCCTTTACTTCCCTGCTAACATGAAATCCTAGGTATTTTCTTTTGGAAGGTATCACAAAAGAAGTTGCTTTAGTGGTTTAAGCTTCATTCTTCTCATTTTGGGCATACAGAAATCATTTTTGTGAGTTCATTGTAAACTCTGTTACTTTGCCAAAAGATTAGAACAAAGGATTGTGATTGTAGTCTATTAGTCTTTCAATAGAGGATCAAGTTATCTGCAAAGAAATAGAGATTCATTTCTTCTTTCCCTATTTGGATCCCATTTTATTCCTTTGAAGTCTCTCTGTCTCTATTTCTCTGTCTCTGTCTCTCTCTTTCTCTCTCTCTGTGTATATATATAATATGAAAATACCATACAGAAGGATTATAATTACATAAGCAAGGTAATGTGTTCATTTCTTACCCAGCATTATTGCCTCTTCCTTTGTTTCCCCTCACCATTCCTACCCTCCCATTTCCCCACCTCAAAGTTTGTAAATGTCATTTTCCAACATAATGTCTTGTACATCTCATTGTTGCAATGGATTCACCTGTATCCCTATCTAAATAATTTGCTTTTTCCTTTCCCCTCCCCAAATTATTCCAGTATTAGTTCAGCTAGGAATATCTATTGTATACTGAAGAGTTTTAGGGAACAGGGATTCATTCTCTCATTCCTAATTGTTGTGAAAATATATTTTCCTTTCACCATTAAGTGTAAGGGAACAGTCGGATTGTCATAGGCAGTCTTTATTTTATTGAGGAATATCTCATGGGTTTCTTTTTTCTCCATAGTTGTCATAATAATGTGGCGTGTGATATTATCGAATGCCTTTGTACAGCTGTATGCATGATCCTGTGATTCGTGTGCTTCTTCCTACTGATGTACTGAATTATATGGATTGACTTTCATATATTGAAGCAACTTTCCCATCTGATATGATTCCACTTTGGTCAGCGTTTGTGGGTTATTTTATTAGTTCTTCACGTCAGCTCTCCAGAAGTTTATTGAGACAGTTTGCACTGAAGATCAAGCAAGAATTGTTTCTACAATTCTTTTATTGATGAATAAATGTCAGGTTTTGTTTAAGCAGAATGCTGGCATCATACAGCCAGTTCATTGTGAATGTTCACTGTCTGTTTCATGAAAGATTTTAAGAGGTTATAGAGGGTTGTCTTTTGAAGGACTTCCAGAAATGACCTGTAAACACTTTTTGTCCAGGGCTTTATTTACTGGCTTTTCCCAATATTCTCTTATCATCTTCTGTATCTAGACTCTGTCATGAGGTTAAATATCTCATCTCTGGTTTCACTCATTTGGGTACATTCTGTCTGTCCCTTTTCTCTTACACTATCTTTTCTCTCAGATTTCCTAAGGGGTCATCAGTTTTGTTAATGTTTTTCACATAACCTACTGTTGGTTTATTCAGTCCTTGTTATGGTTTTGACGATTGTCATTTTTAATTCCACTTTATAAACCCTTCTGTGGTGTATTTATTTCCTCTTCCAGATCTACTTAGCTTAAACCAGAGAAGTTAAGGAGATATAAACAAGGATCATTCTGAGATTTATTTTGATGACTTATCAGTAAACTTTATTAAGTTTTGCATTACATATAATAAGCGAATGTTCTACAGGAGAGCTGTGTCCTTCCAAATCATACATTCTGATTGTTTTTGCCATGACTCTCTGAACGGTGCTGCAATTGTCCAATTGGTACATTATCTACTTGATAAATTTTTCTAAATTCACAAAATAGGAATTCCAATATTGTTTGATCTTAGATATACTAGGAATGCATGCTGTCATAATACAACATAAGGTATTCATATTTCTCCTCTGTAAAGAGACTAGTTATTTCCATTAAGCTTTACCATTAAGAAGCTTTCTGCAAATTGAAATAGAGTCCCATTGTGAAAATTTTAACTTCTATGAATTCAAAATACACTCACTGTTTTTGGTGAAGATTCTCTACAATTAACCCTCATATAATTCATTGCAATTTCTCAATCAATCATGGAAAGAAAGAAAGATACAGACAGAATGGTGGCCTCAAACTGACAACTCCTCCTACCTAGGAATACACATTCACAATAGGGTTTCAGATTTTATTGGGTACTTTTCAATCTGTAACATTTTTTTCTGTTCTTGATGGAGTTACATATTCTACTCAAAAGAATGTAGGCTCAATATTTTAGATGTATTCCTAGAGTTTCATGAAACTATATAAAGAATGCCATATATTTTTACATACATCAATGTGTGCTATTATTTTGTTTATTATTACATTTTAATATGACTTCAGATTAAGGCACCTCAGAAAATGATCTACTTTAATAACTCTAAAGAACGTTGACATCATTTCACATGAGAAAATATGATTTAGAATAACAGTATTGATCGATACACATCCAAAGATATAATTCCAAGATAAAAATTATGATGAGCAATAAAATGATATGTAGGTATTGAGATCACAGCTCTATGGATGCATAGTTGAAAAAAGGAGTATATTCTAGGTTATTTCTTGAAGTAAATTAGATCTTTATTGGCAAGAAGAATGACATAGATACAGTATGAAATATGTAAACAATATCATATGGTTTCCAATTTTCATCCAGCCAGTGTCATTTATATGTTGCCAGAATTGAAGACATGATTTTTCTTTTTTGCCTTTCTCTTCCAGCCACTTCTTGAGGACTTGAGGATTTCAAGTATCATCCAGAGTACTTAAAACTTGAGGCCAATTTTTCTGTGTCACAGTTGGTTGACAACTTTCATGAAAATACCAGTATTCAGATTGTCTGTCTCCACACACACTTTAGGATTCCAAACTATACTAATCAAGCTTATTTTTTATTTTTTGCTGTGATAAGTACAATAACATAACTGTAAAATTACCTAGGATTTTATATCTAGACAAAATGTGGAAGAGAATACGTATGCATAAGCAATAAATAATCCAGGGATTATTGTGGAAAATTCAAACAAGGCACATATCTCCTAAAAATAAAATAGTTGCCATGAAATGCAATATATAAAAGAATAGCAATCACTTTCCCATGTGTGTTTTGATGGCAGTTTCTAAAAATTGCAGGTATTGTCCTATGAGCAGCAGCACCACAATGCTTCTGTTTCTATAAGTTAAGAAAATCCCTTCTCAAAGTCGTATAAATGGAAATGTAACTGGCATTCATGTTACAGTTTTGAAAACAAGAAGTTATTCATATTTCTTCTCTTGGGCAGTTCAGTCACTTCACTTGCATATTAAGAAGTTTGCTAATACTTAAAAGAGCTTTCAAACAACAGCTTTTGATTGTCAATATTCCCAAATTCTACTTTTCCTTCATTTAAGAATCTTCATTAAGATATTCTTGTGTGGGGGCTAGGAAGGTGGCTCAGTGGTAGAGCGCTTGCCTTGCATGCATGAGGCCCTGGGTTCAATTCCCCAGCACCACATAAGCAAAAAGAAAAAAAAGCCGGAAGTGGCGCTGTGGCTAATGTGGCAGAGCGCTAGCCTTGAGCTGAAGAGCTGAGGGACAGCGCCCATGCCCAGAGTTCAGGCCACACGACCGGACCAAAAAAATAATAATAATAATAATGATATTCTTGTCTGATGAATGCCGGTGGCTCACGCCTGCAATTCTAGCTAATCAGAAGGCTGAGGTCTGAGGATCCTGGTGCAAAGTGAGCTCGAGTAGGAAAGTCCCTGAGGCTTTTATATCCAATAAATCTATCAGAAAACAGGAAGTGGTGCAGTGGCTCAAGTGATAGAGATAACCTTGAGCTGGAGATCTGAGGGACAGCATTTAAGCCCAGACTTCAAGCTCCATGATGGACAAAAAAAAAGATAGTCTTATGTAAAATTTTGTAGCTGAGTCCTGGTGGCTCATACCTCCATTTCTAGCTACTCAGGAGGATGTTGAGTCAAAGCCACCAAGGCAGGAGAGTATTTTAGAGTCTTATTTCTAATGAAACACCACAACACAGGAAGCATTCACATTGGTTCAAAATAATAGGGTGTTGGATTGAAAAAAAGACCTTAGAGATATGGAAGGGCCCTGAAGTCAAGTGCAATGACCTATGCAAAGCCTGTTATGTATCAGAATATGCCAGTTGCAAAAAAAAGAAATTACAAAAAATGACATTATTGCTAATGATTATTACACGATTATTATATGATTGTGAATTGTTTCCTTCTTTCATTTGTTATCAAGAAAAGTTCCAAACATATGGGTAATACAGTCTAGGCCTGCAAAGTTATACATATATACTACATATCTTTGTTTGACACCTATATTGAGTACTTCTCTCTGTCTTGCTCCTAGTCATCAGTAGCATTTGCAGTGGTCAATTCCAGTGTTAGTATTATATAAGAACGTGACATCATTTTCCCTTTACCTTAATTCATTAATTTTTTGAGGATCTTTAAATCAAAAGGTGTTATATTATATAACTCTATGTTACATTCTTTTTTCTTTCTTCCTTTTTTTTTTTTTTTTTTTTGTTTAGTGATGGGGCTTGAACTCTGGGTTTGGGTGCTGTCCTTGCACTCTTCAGCTGAAAGCAAGTGCTTTCTCGCTTGAACCACAATGCCACTTGTGGTTTTCTAGTGGTTTGTTGGAGATAAAGAGTCTCACAGAGTGGACTGCCAGGACTGGTTTTGAACCTTGCTCCTCAGATCTCAGCCTCCTTAGTAGTTTGGATTACAGGCATGAGCCACCAGCATCAAGCTCTATGTCTTATTTTAAGGTACAAGATTAGCATACTTTTAAAACATATTACATGCTGTAAAATATTTCCTAGGATACCTTTATTAAGATATTTATATTTGCAAGCAATTACTACAGTCCTTGATGGATAAACTTCATTAAGGAGTCACCCTGTTTCAGGGGCTGAAATATAATAATCCAATTATATTTCTGGGAATATTTTTAAGGAACAGAATAAAGCTCCAGATCAGACTGTAGAAACAAGAGTGATGTAAAAGAAGTTCTATGTAGGTATTAACAGAATGATCATAGTTCAGAGGCATTAGAGCTTAAAAACACTAGCAGGACCCTTGTATTGAAGCCTAGCAGCAATCCCGTGAATTTTATGTTGAAAATTATAGCACTTAGAAACGAAATCTTCCCTTCAGTTTTTGGGCCAGAACGGAGCATTTCAGTTGACATAGGCTGGCTGGCTGATTATGGACCTGAAATCATGAATGGGAACATTATTATGTCAGTAGTACAAGAATTGGGGCCCCATAAGAGGAGACACTAGAATTGGCCACTGCAAATGAAATGTGTACTTGATTGAAGGGCTTCAGGCTACCTTTACTAGTCCACTTACCCTTAGATAAGTAGCAGACACCTTAATGTACCTAATAAGTTAATACTCTCCCGTGTTAAATATTTACATTTTTCCTTTTACTCTCAGTTCTAAACATTACTCATATTCAGAGCTTTTCTGAATATCAGTTATCTTCCTACAAGTTCATTCTCATGTTGGATTCTGTAGGTTTGATTTACATGCCAGGACACTACATTCTGAATTGTAGTATTATTTCTATCACAGAATTATAGAACCTCTCTCTAAATACCTGGCCCATATTGCACCAACTCCCCAACTTTAAATGTAAATCTTTGCTAGGAAGCTTTTTAGCATAATTTCCTAACCGTTATTAATATCATTCAGATAAGTATCAAAATATACTTTCAAAAAATGGTATTACCCAGGCACCTGCACTTTTATAACTATACATTTTTTCAGTAGCTTCCTGAGAATTTTCCAGTATAATTCAAACTGTAATTCACAATGTAGACAGGTTCTATGAAATTCTCTAAACAAAATACATATTTTAAAATAAAATTTTATTAGAAATTGTTAAAGTCATCTGAATACTTCTGTGAATCTGGCTGCTTATCCTTCATAGTGATGCACAGGATTAATTCCACAAAGATTACTAAAATTTATGCTCAGAATGTGTTGAATAAATATTGTACAGACCTGGAATTTTTACTCTGGAGTCCTTGGGTCCTTAGCTTGGGCAGGTCTGCTCAGGCATAAGCATCATCTACACTATGGACTCCTGGCACTGTGCATGATTATCCTGGAATCCTTTGTTCTGTCACTGCTGTTCATCCTGCTACTGCACTAGCAGCATTGGTATTGTGGGCTCTTAGTACAGTGTATGTGTGCCCTGAAATCCTTGGGTTTGTTAGTACCAGTGAACCTGCTGACATATAAGATACTCTTGATGCACATTCATGCTGTTTAATCACATGGTCTTTTGCTATGACACACTACTGTCTGTCAAAATAGAAAGAAATAGCAAGTAAATAACAAACTTTCTTTTCTCCAAACCCATAAAATTTCCTCACTACAATCTAAGTTTTACACATGAAGATCTTATTATAAATCAATAAAATCAAAGATTTTTCTCAGCTTCATTTAGGGAACGAAGCCCCTCAAAATGGAATACTATAGAGCATTATCCATGAGGAAAATCATGGTTACTCATAGATCTCTAGTAGGCATGAAAGTTTGGGACAAACAAGCAAAAACTGCTGTCAACACAGTATGTATAACAGAGAAAAGAAGGCTGATACAGGTCATTTAGAAACCTGTAGAAGGGTGACATTGAGGATCAGGTTTCATGGCGGGCCATCAGGAGCCTCTAGGAGGTTCTCATCACTCATTCATCATCTCAGAATTCGAAGTGGAATTGTTGTTCAATTGGTAGATCTTTAGCCTTGATGTGAATAGTTCTGGGCTTGCACCCAAGCCCACAGTTCAAGCTTAATGACCAGCACCACCAACAAGCAAAGAAAGAAATGTAAAGCAATATTAATCAATAATATCCCATACTTACAATATTACCAAAATCTGAATTATTTTCACTGAAAAAGGTCATTTCAATTTTATTCACACTCTATTTGGACCATCTTGCATTTTCTCTTTGAAACTCAGAGAGAAATGTTTGATGTGGCAATGATATTTCCCTAATTACTTCAGTAGCTAGAAAACTGAGTATAACTTCATGGTAAGATGAGTCTTGTTTCCTTATGCTTATATATCTAATGGAATCATAATTTTTCTGGCGTCTCAAAAGTGGATGATACTAGAGAACCTGAGAATTAATGAGAAAATCTGTGGCAATATAGGAGACCATATTACAGGCTGATTTGTCTCAAAGTTGTAATCAACCCTATATTTGTCATTATATATATATGTGAGCAGATATATGTAATCAGATATTTTTGTTGCCTGTCCATTTGAAGATGCAAATCTTTGTATGTGTGTGTGTGTGTGTGTGTCTGTGTGTGTGTATTTGTATGTGTGTGTGTGTGTGTGTGTATGAGTACAAACTGAACTGTCACAATTTTTCCCTGCTCTGTTTCATAACCATAAACTGAAGCAGGGTTAATTAATATGATTTTTGGAATTTAAAACTGAGGACATTTTGCCTGCCTACAATTCTTGATTTTATTCAATTATGATAAACATTAATCATAGTTTGTCCAGGATATTTTTCTTACATTTCTTCCTTGGTAATGAAGATCAAAACCATGATTGCGCCATTGGTCTCAATCTCTTAACCTTGATTGCAGCCACGTATTGCAAATGTTGTTGTATCTCTTGCATAGAATTCTCTAAGTCAAATATATTTGAGAAAATAATCTTAACAAAGAAATGCTAATAGCCATGTCCAATATTTCCATGTTCTTCCTGGCAGGTGACATGCATATATTCCTTAAATATTAATTATTTTTCTGGCCTGATGAACATATTTACCTGATAACAATTCACAATGTGATTGTCACTTCACAATGAAATTTGTGTTGTTTGTATATAAGAATTAAAAAAAAGTTTACTGTTTAAGCAATGGCACATTGCTTTTAATTGTACCTGAAGGTATTTGCATACTATCGCTTCATATTTTACTTGCCTAACACTAAGCATGTATCTGTTAGGATACATCTAATGAATTAATAATCCTTGGTGCTTTGTTTTTATGTATTCCTCACAAATGTTGAAATGGAGATTTTTTTTTAAAGACATTAGAGATATTGGAAGGACCGTGAGTTCAAGCCAAATGACCTTTGCAAAAGCCTATCTGGTATGTATCAGAAGATGCCAGTTACTTAAAGAGAATTTGGGGGAAGTCATTAGGGCTAGTGGCTATTACACATCAGTAAGCATTCCACAGTTTCAATTTCAAATATGTGTGTGAATTGTTTTCTTCTTTCAGCTGTTATCAAGAAAAGGTCTACAAAATATGGGTAATACATTCTAGGGATGGAAAGTTATTAGAACTAACTGCCACTCTATATCTCTTTTTGTTTGATTTACTATACAATAAATACCTATATTGAGTCCTTCCCTCTGTCTTGCTCTTACTCAGTAGTAGTTTGACAAAACTAACGGAGGTTTATTCAATCATGATAAACATTAATCATAGTTTGTCCAGGATATTTTTCTTACATTTCTTCCTTGGTAATGAAGATCGAAACCATGATTGAGCCATTGGTCTCAATCTCTTACCCTTGATTGCAGCCAAGTATTGCAAATGTTGGTGTATCTCTTGCATAGAATTCTCTAAGTCAAATATATTTGAGAAAATAATCTTAACAAAGAAATGCTAATAACCATGTCCAATATGATATCATTTTCCCTTCACAATCCTTAATTTCTGAGAACAGTTTTACCCATTCAAGTATATCATATTCCTTGATGTCATAGTCTAAGGCACAGGTTTTTCATACTTTTATACATGTTACACAGCATAAAATATTTCTTAACTAAAGATACCTGTATTATAATACATATCCTAAAGTTATATTTATTAAGATATATATGTATGCATATATATATATATATATATATATATATTACCAAGAAAGTACTTCATTCCTTGCTGCATAAATTTCATTAATGAGAAAAGTATTCTGCGCTCCAGTCACCCTGTTTTAGGAGTGAAATGGTACAATACAGGTATTTACTTGGGGGGGGGGGGGGTTGGGAAGGAGAATAATTAATTCTCTAGAACAAACAAACCTACGAAATAAGAGCACTTATGTAAAGCACTTCTACGTAGTTGTATAAACACTATGATCCCAGTTCCTGTGAGTTAGAGGTGAAGAAAACACCAGCAGCACCCTTCTCTTGAAGCATAGCAAAATTCCAGTGAATTTTATGATGAAAAGCATATTACTCAGAAGTAGAATCTTCCCTTCTGTCTTTGGTCCGAAGGCAGCATTTCACTTGACATAGGCTGACTTGCTGATAAACGGTCTGAGTTCATGAAAAGGAAAATGATTATGTCAGTACAAAGCTAATTAATATCCCACATAGAGAAGACACTAAATGTGACCAGTGCAAATAATATGTCTATTTAATGGAAGGGCTTCCTACTATCTTTGTTATGTTTATTTATCTTTCACACACACCTTAATGTGCCCACATTGGTTATCAGTCTTCCCATATGTACCCATTTATGTTATTCATTTTACTCTTGGATCTAAACATTACACATAGAGCTTTTCAGAACATCAAATGTTTTCCCCTAGAAGTTCATTCTCATATCCTGTATTCTAGTTTTGATTGAAAGACCAGGCTACTCTACTCTGGAGTGTAGTATTGATACTAGCATAGAATTATAGCAACAATACCTAAACTTCTATCCCAATTTTCTTCCAGCACCCGAAATTTTACCATTAATCTTTGCTAGGAAGCTCTTTGGGTATATTTCCTAGCAGTTATTGATAGTAGACAGATAAATATCAAATTATACTTTGGAATAATAATATTATCCAGGTACATAAACTTTCCTATAACTATGCATTTTCAGTATATTTTCAGGTATAATTCCAACTATGTTCCACAATGTAGAAATGCTCTACCAAATTCACTAAAGCAAGGATACAATTGAAACCAACTTTTATTAATAATTTGTCAAAGTCATATTCATATTTCTGTGTTTGGCTAATTATCATTCATATGCTATGCACCAATTAATAGCACTTGATTAATTGAGCAAACATTAATAAGTTTTAAGATCAAAATGTTTATTGAAGCAATATTGAGAAATCTTAGTGTCTAAAACAGGATTTCAAAAAGATAGTACCTGTATATGCACTGTGCCGAGATAATATTTCAATTGTCTTCATGTCAACATTTCTAAATATGGACCTAGATGAGACTTAGCATGGCCTTTGGTTTGAGGAAAGCAAGAAAGCATTTAAACATCTTCTGCAATAATAATGAGTCCTACCATGCTTGTAAAAACTCTGGGAAATAGAGTACAGAAGGTAAACACATGAAATAACATGAAAAAAATAACATGAAAAAAATAAAGTAGGACACAAAAAACAGTAATGAAGAAAAAATCAATTAGGGTTTGAATTAAGGATTCACAATCACCTAATTTGTGAAAAACTAATTAATCATCAATTATCAAATAGTCATTGGCAATTCTGAAAAAGGAAACATATTTCAAGTATAAACATGATTATGAGAAACAACTACCCAAATAATCTTGTGTTAACTAGAAATTGGAAAATGAGTGCCATTTTACATTACCTTTAATATTTTTTGAATTGAATTATTTATCATTTCAATTAATTTCTTGCCTGGGAATGGGTAATGATTAACTGTATGTCCTCCAATAGCATCAACATTTCATGCAGCCAATAGGAATTACACTCACATATTCTCTCTTTAGGTATATGTGTTATGTGCATCTGACATAACGAGAACAACAATATATGAGTGGATACAAAAATACCAGATACTTTTATTTTCAGATAAAGGTAAATTTAATCATGAAATTCATTCAAACTTCTAAGAGTTGTTCAATTTGAGGCAGCACCACATTTGCCAAATCTGAGAAAATTCCCAAAGGCAGTTTGCTTGGGGATATATATATATATATGTATATATATATATATATATATGTATATATATATATATATATGTATATATATATATATACATATATATATATATATACATATATATATATATCATACAATTTCCAAATGATAAACTTAGGCAACACCATTTTATATGACTCCACGATAATTCAACTATTTTACCTGGTCCCGAATATAATTGGCAGCTTAAATTATAATTTTTTAAGGGGGAAGAATAACAATAATCCAGATAGTTGTGTTGAGAGAACATGTGAAGATATAAAGATCAAATTAATGTTTTCTGTTTTTATCAAATATTTTTCAAATCATTGATTTGGCTCTTTGTGAGGAACTGTGTTAATGTGTATATATTCAAACCTTTCTATGTATCAGCTTCTTCATGTAATTCTCTCTTATGCATGTTTCTGAAGCATTTGGTTGGACATGGTGCAATCTTGTTTTAACTTATGCCTCTTTGGTTGTAAAAACAAAATTTTTGTTACATTAAAGGGAAGCATCAATATTCCCATTATTTTAATGTGATCAAACCAAACATACACATGTGCAATTTGGCACCTAGTCATAATGTTTAAAATGAATCATTTTTTGCATGACTCCTGCTTATACTCCATACTTCTTATCACGCAATCAGGATAACTATCAATTTGTCTAACATATAGACAGCTTACAAATATTGATATTCCCTTTCACTAGAGTTCTGATGATACAGGTAAGTTAAAAACAATTTTTTACAAGAGTCAGTCTTTAGAAACTCTTCATGTTTCACTGTTCAATTGCAATATTCACATTGACAAATATTAATATATTTATGAAAATAAAACTAAATGTACACCGTTCTATATCTTTCCCTATTATCACTACATACTGAGACAGTTAATACTTTACAAAAATTTGCATGTTTCACACTTATAATGATTAAACATAGTGTCAGCATTATGCATGACACATCTTTTGTAATTATGTTAAAGATTTTGGATCATATCACTTCAAAATTTTTTGAATATTGATATAATTCTTAAGTGAATTCATCTTAGTATTCTGAATTGTTGAAGTCACTGGCCAAAATGTTGTTCAGAGGTTCTGAATCAATGTTCATCAAAGAAATGGGTGTATAGTTCTTCTTCTTTGATGTGTCCCAGCCTGGTTTTGAGATGAGGGTTATGACAGTTTCATAGAATGTGTTCGGTAATGAACTTTCTCTTTCAATTTCATTGAAAAGTTGGAGGAGTATTGTTGTGAGCTCTGCTTTGAAGGCCTTGTAAAATTCCACTGTAAAACCATCTGGTCCTGGACTTTTCTTAGCTGGGAGGTTTCTTATTGCTGTTTCTATTTCAGTGCTTGATATGGGCCTGTTAAGCTGGTTTAACTGATCTTGGTTTAGTTTTGGCATGCCAATTTTTGCTAGGAAAAGGTCCATTTCTGTCAAGTTCTCAAACTTATTAGCATAAAGTTTTGAGAAGAATTCCCTTATAATGTTCTGAATCTTGGTTGTTTCCATGGTGATGTTTCTATTCTCATCTCTGAGTTTATTTATTTTGCTGCGTTCTCTGCTTTTTCTGATAAGATCTGCTAAGGGTCTGTCAATTTGGTTGATTTTTTTCGAAGAACCAACTCTTTGTTTTGTTGATTCTTTCTATAATGTTTTTGGATTCTAATTCATTTAATTCTTATTTAATTTTAATTATTTCTTTCCATCTACTGGATTGGGTTTTATCTTGCTGCTCTTTTTTAAGGAGGTTCAGATGTCTCATTAAATTGTTGGTTTCAGATCTCTCCAATTTGTTGATGTAGGAATTCAGAGCTATAAACTTGCCTCTGAGTACTGCCTTTGCTGTGTCCCAGAGAAGCTGGTAATTTGTGTGCTCATTTTTGTTGAATAGCATGAACATTTGAATTTCCTTTCCAATCTCTTCCATGACCCACTCGTGATTCAACAGTGTGTTTTTCGGCCTCCATGTGTTACCGGACCTTCTTTGGTGGCTTTTGGTGTTGAGTTCTAATTTTATTCCCTTGTGGTCAGACAAAATGCAAGGTATAACTTCAATGTTTCTGAATTTAGACAAGTTTGCTTTGTGGCTTAAAATGTGGTCTATTTTAGAAAATGTTCCATGTGCTGTTGAGAAAAACAGCTGGGTGAAATATTAGGTGGATGTCTGTTCAATCTAGTTGATCTATGCAGCTGTTTATATCTGTGGTTTCTCTGTTGAATTTTTGCCGAGTTGATATATCTAGTGGGGAGAGTGGTGTGTTAAAATCCCCAACAATTAATGTCTTGGATGTCTGTGGAATTTGAGGGAAAGTAGTGTTTCCTTGATAAATTTGGGTGTTCCATTGTTTGGCGAATAGATATTTAGTATTGTAATATCCTCCTGAAGGAGAGATCCCTTAATTAGTATGTAGCTATCTTCTTTATCTCTTCTCACGAATTTTAATTTGAAGTCAATTTTATCTGATATTAAGATTGCAACTCCCGCCTGTTTATGGGGGCCGTTTGCTTGGTAGATTTTGCTCCAGCCTTTAACATTGAAAATGTGATTGCTTTTACAGGCAAGATGTGACTCTTGAAGGCAGCAGATAGAAGGATCTTGTTTTTTAATCCAACTAGACAGTCTATGTCGCCTAATTGGAGAGTTAAGTCCGTTAATGTTAAGAGATAGGACTGAGAGGTATTTGGGAGTTCCTGCCATGTTATCCACCTTCTTGGGGGTTGCAAACACTGGGTTCTTCCTATGGTTCTTGGATTCTCAGTTTGGGTGCAGTTTCTTGACCTTTATTGTGATCTTGTTGGTTTTCTATGTGTAAGTCATCTTTAAGAATCTTTTGTAGGGCTGGTTTGGTGGAGATGTATTTTTTCAATTTTCTTTGCTATGGAAGGTTTTTATTTGGCCTTCAGTTATGAAGGAGAGTTTAGCTGGGTACAGTATTCTTGGTTGATAGTTGTTTGTTTTTAGGGCATGGCATACATCATTCCAGGCTCTTCTTGCTTTGATAGTCTCTGCTGAGAAATCTGAGGTGATTCTAATTGGTTTCCCTTTAAAGGTGATTAATCTTTTCTGCTTGACAGCTTTAACTACCTTTTCCTTGGTCTGAGTTGATCCTGTGTGGATTATAATGTGACGGTGGGATGTCCTATTCTGATCTGGTCTATTTGGAGTTCAAAAAGCTTCTTGTATGTGAATAGGCCTGTCTTTATCACGTTTGGGAAGTTCTCTGCTAGGATCCTGTTAAACAAATTTCCTAGACCATTAACTTCTGTTTCTAGGTGCTCCTCTACACCCATTATCCTTAGATTAGGCCTTCTGATGGTGTCTTCCAAGTGTTGGAGAGATCTATCATATTTCTAGGACTTGTCTTGGATGGTTGTATGTTCTTTAGAATGAATTCTGTAGGGTATTATCTCTATCAATTTCCTTAACGAGTTCAGGAGTATTGGTGTGAGTCTGCTTTGAAGGCCTTGTAGAATTCTGCTGTAAAACTGTCTTGTCCTGGGCTTTTCTTAGATGGTAGATCTCTTATTGTTGTTTCTATTTCAATGTTTGATATGGGCAAGTAATGATGGTTTAACTCATTTTGGCTTAGTTTCAGAATGTCAATATTTGCTAGGAAAAGGTCCATTTCTCCAAGTTCTCAAACATATTAGCATAAAGGTTTGAGAAGTATTCCTTATAATGTTCTGAATCTTGGTTGTTTCTGTGGTGATGTTTCCATTCTCATCTCTGAGTTTATTTATTTGGGTATGTTCTCTTCTTTTTCTGAGAAGATTTGCTAAGATTCTGCCAATTTTGTTAATTTTTTCGTAGAACCAACTCTTTGTTTTGTTGATCCTTTCTATTTTTTTTTTAGATTCTAATTTATTTAATTCTGATTTAATTTTAATTATTTCCTTTCTTCTACTTGATTGGGGTTTATTTTGCTGGTCTTTTTCAAGGAGGCTTAGATGTCTCATTAAATTGTTGGTTTCAGATCTCTCCAATTTGTTCATATAGGAACTCAGACCTATAAGTTGCCTCTTAATACTACCTTTGCTGTATCCTAGAGGACCTGGTAATTTGTGTGTTCAATATGTTGAATATAATGAACATTTGAATTTTCTTTCTAATCTCTTCCATGATTCAAGAGTGTGTTGTTCAGCCTCCATGTGTTACAGGATTTGCTTTGGTGGCTTTTGGTGTTGAGTTCTAAATTTATTCCTTTGTGGTCTGAGACAATGCAAGGTATAACTTCAGTGTTTCTGAATTTGGACAAGTTTTCTTTGTGAACTAAAATGTGGTCTACATTGGAAAAATGTTCCATGTGCTGCTGGCAAAAAACGTGTATTCTAATGCTGCTGGTGAAATATTCGGTAGATGTATGATAAATCTAGTTGATCTATGCAGTTGTTTAAATCTGTGATTTCTCTTGAGTTTTTGCCGACTTGATTTTATCTAAGGGGATAGTGGTGTGTTAAAGTTCCCAAGAATTAATATCTTTGGATCTATGTGAGATTTAGGGAAAGTAGTGTTTCTTGGATAAATTTGAGTCCTCCATTGTTTGGCAAATAGATATTTGTAATATCCTCCTGAGGGAGTGATCCCTTAATTAGTATGTAGCGACTTTCTTTACGTCTTCTCACTAATTTTAATTTGAAATCTATTTTATCTGATATTAGGATTGCAACCCCTGCCTGTTTATGGGGGTCATTTTCTTGGTAGATTTTGTTCCAGCCTTTCACTTTCATATGTTTGTTTTTATGGACAAGGTGAGACTTCTGAAGGCAGCAGATAGAGAAAGATCTCTTGCTTTTTAATCCAACTAGTCAGTATATGTCACTTGATTGGAGTGTTAAATCCATTAATGTTGAGAAATAGGACTGAGAGGTATTTGGGATTTCCTTCCATTTTATCCACCTTCTTGGGGGCTGTGGCAACCGGGTTCTTCCTATGATTCTTTGATTCTCGGTTTGGGTGTAATTTTTTTGGCTTTTATTGTGGTCTTCTTGGTTTTCTATGTGTAAGACATCTTTAAGTATCTTTTGTAGGGCTGGTTTGGTTGAGATATATTGTTTCACTTTTTCTTTGCTATCAAAGATTTTTTATTTGAACTTCTGTTATGAAGGAGAGTTTAGCTGGGTACAGTATTCTTGGTGGATAGTTGTTTGTCTTTAGAGCATAGCATATATCTTTCCAGGCTCTTATTGCTTTAATAGTCTCTGCTGAGAAATCTGAGGTGATTCTAATTGCTTTCCCTTTATAGGTGATTGATCTTTCTCCTTGACAGCTTTAACTATCTTTTCCTTGGTCTGTATTGATCCTGTGCGGATTATAATGTGACGGTGGAATATCTTGTTCTTATCTCATCTTTTTGGTGTTCTAAAGGCCTCTTTTATCGGAAAAGGCCTATCTTTTTGCATGTTGGGGAAGTTCTCTACTAGTATCCTGTGAAACCGATTTCCTATACCATTAACTTCTGTTTCTAGTTGGTCCTCTACACCCATTATCCTCAGAGTAGGCATTCTGATGTGTCTTCCAAGTGTTGAACAGATCTATCATATTTTTTGGATTTGTCTTGTTCTTTCTCTATAATATCTATGCTGTCTTCAATTCCTGAGATTCGATCTTCTGCATGGTCTAACTTACTGTCAAGATTTTCTACTTTGATTTTTATTTCTTTTCCTTCTATTTGGTTGGATTTAATGGCTTCAAATTCTTTGTTGGAGCTTTGTTTTAGATCTTGTATGAACTTCTCTCCTTCCTAATTAGTTGTTCAGTGTTTATTCTCAAATCTCTTAGTTGATTGATTATAGTTTCCTTGGACTCCCATTCCTTCTATTGGGCTCCAATCAGCATTCCCTTTTTGGTCTCCCTGAATTCTTTAGGTGGTTGTTTATGGATTCCATGAATGCCTCTAATGATCTTTGTCTATTCTCATCCCACTCTCACAATTCCTGTATTGCCCTTTGATTAGCTTCTTCATATTCACGCAATTCCTGACTTTCTCTTTGTCTGTTTTCAGCCTGTTCATGCAATTTCTTTATTTCTCTTTGAGTGTTCTCAACCTGCTCACACAATTCCTGTATCAATCTTTAAATAGCTTCTTCATGCTCATGAGCTTTCTGTATTGATCTTTGGTTTGTCTCCTCTCCCTTTCATGCTCACACTGAGTCCTTTGCAGGTTTTCAATCTTTTCACTCATCATGTTTACCAGCAGTGTTTTATAGATTTTTGGGAAGTCTCATCTAGATTATTCATTATCTGTTCTGTCACCTGAGTATCATGAGTTGGAGTAGAGATACCCTAACTTCCCATTTTTCTTCTGTTGTTCCCTGCTTGTTCTGCCCATTTTGTATGAAAGTAACACCTATTTTTTGCTAGCACACTATTTTAAGACAAGCTCAACCAAAGTCCTGTAGTTGAACATTTAAAAGGCTGAAGATACAATCTAATTCAACAGATACAATCTATTCAACATCAGACAGTATTAATGGTCTAGAACAGCAATAAAGAATTCAGCAAACTATTAATTATTAGGTTTAGGGAGAAATGGGAAAAAATAGGATTAGAGGGATGTGGAAAAGTAAAAGGAGAGCGAAATTAACCAAGTCCAAATCTCAAAGAGGAAAATGGATTGGACAGAATGATAGGAGAGTGAGAAAAAAAGAGAAAGGAAAAATGGAAAAACAAAAATTCATATTTAAAAAGTGAAACTTAAAATTACCTAATTTTAAAGGTGAAATTGAGAGAAGAGCAGAGATAGGGTGAGAGGAGGGGAGGGATAGAAAGGAGACATGAAAAAATAAAAAATAAAAATTCTTAAGTTATATATGTATTGAGAGATAAAATTGTTAATAAGGAATTTAAGCCTAAGAGGTTTTGAATTGATTAATACATTTCTGGATTAAGTGTGTACACAATGGGGGATAAGACCTAATAATGATTGACAGATATATCTGAGGATGAACAAAACAGCATTTAAGTCATGCAAAAAAGAAGGAAAGAGAAGAAAAAAATGAAAATAATGAGAAAGCAAGGGGAAAAAAGGACCAAAATGTTAGTAGAGATAAAAGGAAAAAAAAGCACACACACATATACACCTAAAATAAAAATTATAAAAAGGAAAAAATAAAGATTAATAGAAAACAAAATTTTTAAATTATTTTTTAAAGCTACAAAAAAAGAATTCTTTGATTTTTTTTTTTGGGGGGGGCAGGAAGGTGGATAAGAAGGTCCTTTATCTCCCTTGTGCCATACTCAGTCTCTTGGTGGAGTCTCTGGTCTGCTGGTGGTGTTTGGTTTTCCTGTTGTTTGACTGGTTCTGAAGACAGTTTGAGCAGCAGAAAAATGCTCTGTTTTTGCCCAGGATTTTGTGATCCTCCTCCCAGACTACTTCAGTGAGAGGGAGATCTGCTTTTAGTATCACAAAAGAAGGAGTTTCCTCTAGTTTGGAGATGCTGTGATAAGGCTATGTTCTGGGTAGGGTTGAGGCCTTTCAGCAAACAGTAGCTTTTCCCTGATGGACTAGCTTCTGAGACACTCACAGAGCCCAGACTAGAGCCATTCTCAGTGTTTATGTTTACTGAGTTTCAATTGTCTAGGCTGCTGTAGGGAAGGGCAGCCTATGGCTCTGTTTACCCAGTGAAAAAAAGGCACTCCTCCGGGGGAAGAGATTTTTCTGCGTTGGCAGGGTGACTTACTCCTGGGTGGAGCTGAGCCTGGCAGGTCAGGTCAGGTTCCTGTGACCTGCTAAATGACTCTTTTGTTTTCTTCTAAAGTCTGTGGTAGAGCTAGCTGCTCAGCCTGGCCTTTGTCAGTATCAAAGAAGGAGAGCTCCGGTAGTTGGGGGAGGGGTGGCCTTCCCTCCTCTACTCCCTGAGAAGGAGTGAGGATGTCAGGGTTCTACTCATGCTGGAGTCTTCTTCCTGGGCTCTCTCTAGTCTGTGATCTGTGCGATAAAGATATCTGCTGCTTGTGAGTTCTTGCTGATGTTGTGTAGAATCAGCTCACCTGCTGAGTTGTCACCTTTGTCCCAGACTCTTTGTGTTGTAGGTATGGTGGCCATTGAAGCTGCCGCTCCCACAGCTGCCACCGCTGCCGCAGCCACTGTTGCCACTGCTGCCACCATGGCTACCAGAAAGTGCTCATATCTGTCTTCTTGCCTGGATTTTCCCTCTCTGGCCAAACTCTTTGTACTGTGATGGCACACTTGGTGTAATTCTCTGGCCTAGGACTGATCACTGAAACACCAAAACTGCTTTCTATGTGAGAACTTGTTTAGCCTCCAGCTTCTTCTCTACCATCTTCCAAGTACTCCCAACTAATCTTGTGTTCTTAAAACAGGAATTTTTTACTCTCCTGCTCCCCCATTACAAAAATTGATATACAACATGGAACAAAAATCAAATACAATGACAACAGGAATATACAATAGGAGGAAGAATATAAAGTAGAAACAAAAAAATCATATGCTATATTAAAATCCAAAAGTATAAGGATATACTCTTCTGAACCTACCTTGATGTTCATTGCCTGTAGCTTCATTTTATATAATAATATATTATATCTCTCTCTATCTCTCTCTCTATCAATCTATCTTTACCAAAGTATAGAGCTTTGGAGTCTTTCTACTCATCTGATAAAATTATCATAACATATGCTAATTATAGCAAATAAATGATCAGTTTTGCATTGATGGGATGGAAGGGACCCTCAAAATAAATTTGAACACAAGAGATAAAAACTGAATTTTAATAATTATTATATAATTCACACTAAGAAGAGATAAAAATTATCTCGAGAAATACATTCAGTAGATACTGTTAAGGCTTAGTGAGATAAAAATTATTACATGCTGAATTACAACTGTCATATAATTTGGTTGAAAATTGCAAAATCATACATTTCAACTTATTTTCATGTATTTTGATATAGTTTATTTCCTGTCTTTTTCAGATGATGGGAAATCTGAACATTTATTCAAAACCAGCTGACTATACAAGATGCATGATCTGTGAAGAAGAAAGGGAGTCACAGAAGACATTGTATCTTTCATTCTATTTCAGAGAACAATGAGAAAAAAAATCTGGTATCATTTTCCCTCTTATCAATTTCAAAAAGGTTTCTTGATGAGAATTTTAGAAAAATACTTTTTTTCATATTTTCTTGAGTCAAACGAAAATAATCTCCTTGTACACAATTTGGATAAATGCTAAGAACTCTATTAGCTATTTTGGAAGTAGAGAAGTACAAGCTACATAAGGTCAGATCAATTTCAACAATTTACATGAGTCCAATCACTAATTATTACTTCTTTTCCACATAGATCCTTTCATTGTTCACAGAAACCGGTGTTATGCCTGTTTTTCTTTCTGAAAATAGAATTTGTTTTGACAGTATCGCATATGAATAAATAATACACTGAATACAGGCCTGTTTCTAATTGGACTGGTACATCAAGCATTTTTTCTGAAGATCTACCAAGTTAAAGAAAGATGGAACAGTGTATTAGAGTATAGTTTAGATATGTGAATTCAGAAGATGATCAGCAGACATGGTGGTTTTGAAAACAGGTTGTTTCTGATGATGTGCATATTTATACAGCAACATTTTATCTATTTAATAATATCAAAAATTGGCTACAATTTTTCAATAAGTATTTCAATTGTGAAAATACCTTACAGAGGACTTACAATTACATGAGCAAGGTAATAAGTACATTTCTTATCAAGTATTGTTGGCTCCCCCTTTTTTTTTCCTACTATCTCTGCCCTGCCCTCAAATGTTTTTTTTTTGGTGGGGAGGGGTAGGGGTCCAGTTGTGGGGCCTGAACTCTGGGCCTGGGTACAATCCCTAGCTCTTCAGCTCAAGGACAGTGCTCTATCACTTGAGCCATAGCACCACTTTCAGCTTTTTCTTTTTTCTTATCTGGTGTTGAGGAATTGAACACAAGGGCCTCATGCATGCAAGGCAAGCACTCTACCACTTAGCCACCTTCCCAGCCCTCTGCCCTCCAATTTTTGAAGGAAACTTTGAAAATGAATAAAATTCTTTGGATTGATTCAACACTAATATTTACATGAAATCCTGGAAAAGATCCCTCTCCTCCTGTTCCTCTTCCTCCTCACCCTCCCATTCTTTTCCCACTCCTCATCCTCTTCTTCCTTCTCCTTTTGCTGTTACTCCTCCTCTTCCCCCTCCTCCTACTCCTCCTTCTTGCCTTACTTCTTCCCATTCTTCCCTTTACCTTTCTTCTCTTCCTCTCTCCCTCTTTTCCTTTCCTCCCTCCCTGTCGACCTTCCTTGCTCCTGCCCTGTCTTCTTCCCTTCCTCTTCCCCTCCCTCCCTTCCTTCCTTCCTTCCGTGTCCCTTCCTTCCTCCCTCCCTTCCTTCCTTCCTTCCATCCTTCTTTCCTTCCTTCCTTCCTTTCTTTCTTCCTGTTTTCTTTTCTCCCTTCCTATACTTCCTTCTTTCTTCCTACTCTTATATAATGTATATCTTGTAGCACCCATCCACACAACATTTCCTTCTTTCCTTTCACCTTACCCTCCCTGACTCACCCAAACATGAAGATCTGAAGTTCAACTCATGTCTTGGGAGTTGAAATTGGGGTTGAGATTGGGACTAATACCCTCGGCCTTTAACTCAAAGGCCTTGACTTGTACTCTTGAGTTGGAATTTGAACTCCTTGCTAGGCCAGAAATTCTGGGCCTGAGTCTTAAATTTACAATGTGGGCTATGAACTCAGGGCCTGCACTTGAGTTCATGGCCTGGGACTAGAATTCACGGCCTGTTCCTAGAACTAGTGCTTAGGACCTGAACTCTGATCCTAGACATTTAACTCATATCAGGACATTGAATCAGGTGTGAGCCTTAAATTCACAGCCTGGACCGTTAATTCACGTCCTGACAGGAACTTGTGACCTGGGATAGAAATAAGGGCCTGGGAACTTAACTGGGATCCTTGCATTGAACTCATTGCCTGGGACTTGAATTTACAGCTTGGGCTTTGAAATTGGTTGCTGGGGCTTCAACTGACAGCCTGGGTCTTGAACGCCAAGCTGCTTCCTTGACCTAACTGCCTATGGCTTTGAATGTTGGGCCCAGAACTTGAACTCATTTCTGGGCCTTGAATTTGTGTTCTGGGGCCTGGAATTGAACTCACAGCCTGTGCCTTGAACTAGGAGCCTGGGGCTTGAACTCAGTTCTGGGCCTTGAAAGGGTGATGTAAACCTTGAATATGGGTCCGGGGCCTTGAATTTGGAGACTCGACAATGTTCCTGATCTTCTATGTCCTGAATGCTGGTTCTCAACTACTGGAGATTCAACTGTTTTTCTGTATTTTTTCCATGGCTAGAGAAAGATTTTTAGTTTTGTTTTAGTTTTTGAATCACAAATCTACTTTTTGCTACAAGAAAAGTCAATCCATCTGGTTCCATATTTCTCATATTTGGTTTGTTTGCTTCCCTGTTATATGTAAATATTTCCCTTTATGGGAAAGTGGAGGAGTTGTGCTGGGAGCCAAGGAGTATATAATGAGTATGTGGGAAGGCAGTCTACACTTGTATGCTTTCTACAAAAAGGCAGGAGGGGCCATTATCAGCATTTCCAGCCTCTAGGGGGATATGGAGGTGGACAGAGTACAGAGACAGGTGTGCCCAAAAAAGAAATAGTGGCAAGACCAAAGTATGAACAACACAGGAATAGAGTTGCACACATGTAAACACACACAGGGATGAGAGAAGTATCTAGAACCAGGCCTAGCATTGCATAAGGTGTTCTCTACCATGCCAGCTGCTTTCTCCTTCAGGTTAGGGTTGAGGGATTGATATTTACCCCAGAACTTTTCCACATACACCTCACCTTCCCTATGACCAGAGGCCAATCTATCCTGCTGTGGGAAGATCAAACAGCTCCCAAAATTACACCATAAGATTTGTTATGTTTTTGCTTTGTTGTCGTTTACTTGTTTTGTTCAATATCAAGACAGACCATGGTTTCCAGAGACAGGCCTTTTGTGAAGTCGAAGAATCTCCAACTTTCTTTGTTCTTTTTCTCCCTCAATTCCCCTCCATCTCCTCCTCTTTTTTGTTCTGCTGCTCTCTGAGTCGGAAGGCCTGAACATGATCATTTGTGTGTTTGTTGGAACTATTTTCCTAAGGATTTGCTTCTTGCATGGAACACTGAGAATCCTCCCTTAGTGAAGCTGAGTGAATAGTGGATGCCAATGATGACAGTACAATTATATTCTTTTAGATTCACTTCCAGGGCAAGGGTCAGGCCTGGCATGATTGTCTCTCTCTTCCCTAGGGAAATGAAGTCTCAGGGAGAGAAAATAAAAAAGGAACTGAAGGAAAGAGAGGGATGAAGTAAAGGAGTAGGGAAGGGGGAAGGGATGAAGGAAGAAAAAATGGAGGTTAGAAGGAGGGATGAAGGTGGCAAAGACAGAGGAGGGAGTGGGGCAATGAAGTTATGGAAAAAGGAGGCTGGAAGGAAAAAGAGAAGCAAGAGAGGAGGGAAGGAATAGGAAAGGGAAGGGAGAGAGGAAAATGGAAGATGAAAGGAAGGATGGACCAGGCTAGGAAGGTGAAGGGAGCCTAGGAGTAGGAAAGGAGGGAAGGAAGTGAGTAAGGATTAAGGGAATAGAAATGGGCAAAGGAAGAAATGTAAGAAGAGATAGAGCAGAAGGAAGGAAGGGAGGGAGTATGGAAGGAAACAAGGAAGGCAGAAATAAAGAAAGAATGGCAGAGAGAAAAGAAGGAAGAAGGGAAGGAGGGAAGAAGGAACTAGGAAAGGATGGGAAGAAGAAGGAAGAATGGAAGTAAGAGAGGGCGGAATGTGGGAATGGAGGGAGGCAGGGAGGAGAGTAAGCAGCAAGGAAGAGAATGAGTAGGGAAAGGAGGACAGAAGACAGGAAGGAGGAAGGAAAGAAAGAAGCGACGGACAAGGAAGGTAGGAATGAGGAAGAGAAAGGAAAAAAGAAGGTAGTAATGTAGAGAGGTAAGTAGAAAGGAAGGAGGGAATAAAAATGAGAGTGAGGAAGGAAAACATAAAGGGAGGAAGAATGGGAAAAGAAGGACAAGCTGGAAGTAAGTAAGAAGGGAAATAAAGGATGAGGGAGGGGTTTTGATCATGTTACACTGTGGGGGGAGATCTTTCCTTCACACATCCCTCAGAGCTGAGGTGTCTGAACTGACTTGGTTTTCCTCCTGGGTCTCGCTAGCCATGTGGGATGTCCAGAGAACTGGATTTTGACCGTGGGGATGGGGGTGGGTGGCTAGTGCCTGGCAAATAACTGTTATCCTGGCCCTGTATTTGTGTTAGGAAATTTAAAGGCAATGGATCACATGTTCAACTCCAGGTTATTCTGCATTGTCAGTTCAAGGCCAGCCAGGGCTTGATCTAGCCCCAGATATTTCCTGGGCCTGAGGATGGGCCAGAATATGTTTACATAGATGCCAAGGAGAGAAAAGAGATAACAGGATGATAGTGGTCAGCGTTTGTTGGTCATCTTCTCCAGAGTGTGCTCAGGGCCTCATTTGAATTATCCATGGTGCCTCCGGTAGGTGTGTGGGGGGAGGGGACTAGGAGAAGCTGCCCTCCTCTTCATTGTCTTCTTCTTCTTCCTCCTCTTCCTTTAACTCCATCGACTCCAAGGAGGGCATGGACAACAATTGGATTACCATTGGGGAAAGGCATAGCACCATGCTTCAGCCAGTTGAGCCATAGGAGGCCAGGGACAACAGGAAGCCCTGCACCAGTATCAGGAATTGCTCAGAAAGAAGGGTGAAGGGAGGTGAGGAATAGGGAGTTTAAGAAATAGATGGCATTCACAGAGATTTAGGATTTTGGATAGCATCCCAGGAAAAATTCTGTATGTGATGACCTCTGGCAGAGATCTGACCTCATTCAGAAAAGATGGGTTGGTTGACTGGTCAAACCGTGGGTTATTTGGTTGGAAGTTGGGATGATTGGGTGGTTGGTGGCTGGCTTGGTAGGTTGATTAGTTAGGCAAGAAAAACTCATATAAGAGTCTATGAAACGTGTTCAGGCTCATTTCAAAAAATGATACTCAGATCTCAAACTCCTTCACTGGTATGATTTTATTCATGGAGAACCAGTGGGAAGCTCCATGAAATTTTTTAAATCATTTGTTTAGAAACATACATATATTCAGAATTTTGGCCTCTGTTTATGCAAATAAAGTTTACTTATATATATTTGATGAATGTATGCAAAAGGGGATAGAAAATGGTATTTGAAAACATCCAAAATGCTGGGATATCCCAGTTTCTTCATTACAAAACACGAAAGCAGAAACTGTCACTCCTATGGCTTTACAACGTACTGTAGCAATGTTAAATTAATAAAAATATTCATTTCTACACACAGTTCTGTCAATCTTCAAATACTGTGAAGTTTTTTTTTTAAATCAAACTAAGAGAAATTTTGTAATCATTACCCTAGATATAGACAGAGACACAACGAATCTCTCACAGTTATCAGTTTACAATCATGGCCTGAACTCTAAAGTATTCAAGCCATGTACTGGTCATATGTTAATAAAGTGGTTGTCTTAAAATTTAACCTTTAATAATGTCAGTAATTTAAATTTTTGCCATTAGCTAATGGTGAGTAAAAAACACTTCCACAGTTAATGAAATCTGGCAAACATAGTTTAAAATAATTGTCCAACACAAAACATCTCACCTATGCTCTTCTCTAGAAATACACAAGCTGAACATCCTCTCTCATGATTTCCATTGAATTCTGCTGAGATTTCAGAAGATACAAAAATGTCTGTCCATGACATTTCATCCTACACATTCTCTGATATAATTGACATACTTTACCAACATTTATCTGTAAAGGTACCAAAATTTACCCATGAAATGACGACTTTATGTTTACCACATTTTCCACTGAAACATTACCTTTCTACATTTCACCAGATGGTGTAAGAACCAGCAGGACCTAATTTTAAGATTTTGATCATAGGGACATCACAATAAAATCTCATAAACAGATTCCTCTGATAATGAAAAAACTCTATTAAAGAAAAAGCAGTATATTGAAGAAAATACAAATCTTTGCTGTTGTTCACTTTTAGACCTCTGGAATAACTTAGGAATCCCTGTTAGAAGAATGAAGATTAAACTATGACAGAATTTTATTGTGGAAATTATCTTCTGTTGTACTCTCACAAATTTAAAATTTCAGAGTACATCAGGACTAATGTTATCTAACATGTACTATATGCTCCTGTGAATATAATTTCTGTGAATCAATAAATGAAGAATATAAGGTGAACTCAGCCAAGAAAATAAGTTCTTAAACATGTGTACCTTCTTCCATTGTGACAGGCAAGTAAATGTCAACAGGTCCTATAGGGAGCAAAATTTTTCAAGAAAAATCATGCTTACATACTTCAAAATTAGATAGCTTAAATGTGATTTTTTAATGAAAGGAAAAGCTAACAGTAAAATATCTTCATTTCTAAATATTTTTGTAGCTAGACACATGTGAACTGAAATACATTGATTTCTGTATTTCACAGATTAAGGTCACATATAGCAAGCAACAAAAATGAAAGCTTTTGTACTCAACAAATTTCATAATTTTCAAGCTTTTTTTCTTCATCTTGCACAACCAGTAAAGGAACAATGAGTAAAAGGATAACATTTGAGCGAATTTGGAAAGGTTTTCTAAATTATCAATATCTGTATTAACCAATTCCATTAACCTTTTAAAAATATCAAATACCCATTAAAATATACACGCATCTAAAGGAGGATTTGCCATTCTTTTACATCTACCTTGATTCCTACTAGGATTATAAGATCAGTAGAAACGATATATATATCACTATATCACAAAGCAAAGGAATCATTGTGAATCATGAGAGTCAAAGTTTGAGACTGGGACTGTTGTTCAATGAGTAGTAAATTTCTGTAGAACAGTGATTAGTTGGCCAGGAAGCAGACACAGAAGACATTTAAACATAGAACCCACATAAAAGTGACAGGAGTAGAAATAACTTTCAAGATTGCAGAATGGAAATGACCATTTTCTGAAGTGTGATTGAAGTAAAGTATTTTGAAACTTTTATCCATTGAACAATAGTGCCCACTAGGAGAAAATTTTAGTTAATACATCTTGTGCTATTATTTGTAGAAAGAATACAAGGCATTACGAGAGAAATGTCCCAGTGACGTTTACGAGCCAAATAGATAGTACGTATACGTAAGATGTGGAAGAAGGAAATGAGGGCAAGCAACTGTGACCTAGTTCCTAAAGTTAACTGGATTCACCAGAAAAAATCAGTATCTCTTCCTCCCAAGGATGAAAGATATCCCACTCAGTGTTCTACAGCAATCGATATTTCGGTGTAGCTTCTTCTCTGGGTGGGACCACGGTTACTGTGATGTAGCCAGCCAGTAATCCTCATTTCTTTTTAGCCAGCAGAGGAAAGTCAGTCCTCTTTCCCTATATGAAAACAGAAATGGTTACTGCTGGCCTGAACCCTGGAGATAACATCTTACTTTCTCTTACTATGCATTGCTGGATTATAATTCTGTGGAAGAGAAATTCATGAGCACTCAGTAGTCGAACACTGTGAATTGATTTCCCACACTTTTCTTGTGAGCGTGTGTGTGTGTGTGTGTGTGTGTGTGTGATATAGATTCTGTACAGAGGGGTTACATTTACATGGGCAAAATAATGAATCCATTTCTTCTTGAGCATTGTTATCCCTCCTTGATTTCCCCGGAAAATCCTTTTCCTCCCTATATCCCCAACTCTTCTCTCTCCCTCCCAATGTTGTAAGGTTCATTTTTAACATAGTATATTATAGATCTCATTGTTAAAATGGGTTATCCAGCATTTTGATGTTTCTAATCCCTTTCCCAAATTAGAAAAATGTATAAACAAAATGCAGGACACTAAAATTAAATACAGTGACAATCGTTGTTATTCCATGGGGGAAGAACATACAAAGAAAGAACAACAACAAGTAAAATTACATAGTAAACTATAAGTACATTAAAAAGAAGAGTAAGAAAGTTAAAAACTTCCATCTCTTTCTGGGGCTTATTTCACATAGCATCATCTTATATTGTGATATATTCATAGCTTTACAACTCTTTTGCTTATCCTATACGTATACTAGTTATTTTAGATTAGGGAAACCATGGGACCTATGTTTCTTTGGATCTGATTTATTTCACTTAATATAATTTTTTCTAAGTATTTCCATTTCCTAACAAATGGGACCATGTCATTCTTTTTGATAGAAACATAGAATTCATATATATATATATATATATATATATATGTTCAATATTGTTATGCATATGGTTTGAGGTGATTTTAATAAGATTGACATGGGAGAGAAGGATTAAAAGTCTGTTTAATCTTTAAATGGAGAATCTGACAAAATTTCTGAGCAATCCAAATAACATGGACACAGGTCCTGATAAAAGAAGGGATTGTATGGGAGTACTTGATATCTCCTGAAATTAAGCAGATATACCAAAGCGAAGCAGGAAATGATTGCCATCAGAACGTTTCTCAGAAGCAATGATCAGACTTTCTAACTCTCTATTTTGAGTGTGTTCATCACTCTTGTGAGCTCAGGCAAGAACCAAGATATCAGAAATTTCAGTCCAACATGTGCTTCAGTCCATTGAGTCAATGTATAACACAATATCCAATTCCTTCTTCTTATGGTGAAATGATCTGAAATTCATTTCAACTGTACTAAAATTCAGTTCATTTGAAGACTAGATGGAAGTTTCCCTGTTATTGACCAGCCTGCAATCAGATCCTCATTCTCATTCTTTCTCCTAAGCCAGTGATGTTTTCTCTGTCTTCCTTAGTGTTCCAGTAGACTACTACCTACAAGTTACTTTGTTAACACTATTTTCCAAACAAGTAAGAGAAATAAATTTAGGCTCTATTTTTGAAAGAATTCAAAATATTATTCAGATGGAGTAGAATTCCAGTGGTTTCCTTCATAGAAGTTACCTACTGATAGTGTCAATTAGAAAAAAATAGGGAACATTGTATGTGTTGGGAAAATATAACTTGATATGACAGAGTGACTTATGAAGAAACAGGAAATAATCACTGAAGTTGTATTTAGTCAGTGACATTGATGTATTTATGAACATTTGGAATTTGAATAAAGAACAGTCAAATGGTGAACACAGGCTGAGTAACAGAGATTTAATGAAAATAGTCTTTTGTGGCAATAGTAGAGTCAGAATGACAGGCAACAATCTGAATAACTGTTACAAAATGAATACAAAGATATCACCGTTTCCTGAAGTAAACATCCATAAACTGATTGGCACTAGGGAATATTTGGACTCTAAAATCAAGAATGTTTCTATTTCTCAATGATTATACTGGCTTTCAGTTCCTTAAACAGTTGTTTTATGCCTGGAAAAAAGTCTAACACAGAAACTGTAAACATAGTCATTGATATTTCCTTTACCCACCACAAACAGGCTTCTATTTCCTGCCATGAACACTTATGTAAATATGTAGAAATATATCAGAAAATATCTGTTTCTTAGTTTATGTTGATCACTGTATGGAACTGAAGAAATACTCAATCTCTTTATATTCTCACACTTTTCCATTTCAATAAGCCTTGTGAGAGGTTTCCCCTTATTTTGATTCCTTGAGACATACTGCAATAGAAAAATGCTAAAGTTTACCTAAAGACTCTGCAGGATTTCATGAAATATTACGAATCAATTAGTCACAAGAATTGTAGTCATTTTCAACGTGTTCTGCAAATATTTCACCTAGTTTTTTTTTATTATTCAATAGAAAAAATAACACTGCTGAATATGCACATCACCAGAAAAAATCTGTTTTCAAAACTACCATGTCTGGTGATCATCTTATGAATTCGCATTTGTAACCTATATCCTAAATACAATATTCCAGCTTTCTTTCACAATGTAGATCTTCATAAAATCTGCCTAAAGAAGTAGTCCAATTAGCAGCAGAAGTGCTGTTAGTGTATTATTTATTCATGTGTAATAAAGTCTAAAACTAAATTGTAGTTTTAGAAAGGAAAAAACACCAGTTTATATGAACAATGTAAGGTTTTATGTGTAACACAAGTAGTACTTAATGATTGTACTCATTTGCAAAATTGATTTCTAAAATTGGTAAGACCTTGGACAGGATTTGCTTATGGCACATCAGAACTTTCACAATATGCAGGAAGTAGAGATCTTAGCGTTTATCCTAATTGTATAATAGGAAATAGAAATAGAAATTGTAGTTTAACTTTGACTCTAGTAAGAAAAAATGGTCAAAATCAATATTCCAAAATTCTCTTGAAGAACAATTTTTGAAAACCCCACATTGATTTGATCTCAAGGAAAATTATATTGGATATTTGTGCTTCCATCACTCTTTCAATCTTCCTCGACTTACTTTCTTCTACATATTTCATGCCTTTTTGTTGGCTTTTTTATTAATATCCAATAAGTAATTTCCATCTCTTCTCATTTTATTACTAGGGTAGTGGAAATCTCAAGGCATTGACCAAGACGACTTTCACGTTAAATTAAATGTAACAAATAATTGAAAGAGAATTTGAGCTATCGATATAGATCCTTAATTTTGAAATCCTGCCTTTCATTATAGGTCAAATTCATTATCTCATATTACAATGAATCAGTCAAACACTTTTCATGTCCATTTAGTCAATTAGTTTTGAACAAAACTGATTTAAACAAAGATTGAGATGTTCAATTTTAATCATCACCAAATACAGGAAACAAAGGATATCAAAATGCATAAAAATATGATCTTGGAATCTTCACCCAACATACATAATGATTGTAATTGGGCAGGTAATAATTTTATGTGAGGTAATTAGAGGTAATTATGCCTGAGCAACATATACTGAATGTATTTCTCGAGGCAGGTTTCAACTCTTTCTAGTGAAGTTGTGAAGTTTCAAATCCTGTTTGTGTCCCTTGTGTTCAGAATTATTTTGATTGTCACTTCTACATCATCAAGAGAATACTTATCATTTATTTTCAATAATTAGTATATGTTTAAGATAACCTTGTCAGATGAACAGAAAGGCTCAAAAACATATACAATATGTAGGCATACATATGTATATGTATATAAACACATACATGCATGTGTATGCATATATATAACTATAAAATATGACGGCAAATGAAATTAAGTGAAAATGTTCGCACAAGGATTTTTTTTACATTTGTTGTTCTTGTTTATAATGTACATGTGAGGTTTTTTTTCCTATTTTATTGTCTTCCTCCTATTGTCGATCCCTGTTGTCACTGTATTTCATTTTAATACCTAACAAGGATATCATAGGGATTAGTGTAGAAAACAGAATTTAATAGCATTAATTATCATTTGGCTTATTTGTCTAAAATTCTTTTATGTTCTCTTTATCTTGAATATCAAATGTAGCTAACTGCAAAATAATAATAAAAAGAATTATTAATAGATGCTGTCATTCTCATCACGTACAAAGTGAGTTCTGTATGTGATAAGTTACACTTGACTTTCCATCATTTCTATGATTTAAGTTTACCTTTTGTTAAATTTTAATTTTATTCTCAAGGTGAGATCCAGAGTGGGTATCATTAAATCAATAAGGGACTGAATAAAATTCTTTTGATACATGTTATCCCATTCCTCATTGTTCTTTCTCTTTCCATCTCCAATGTCCCACCAACCAAGTTGTAAAAATCATATCCAACATATTACCTTTTGTGTATTGCTGTTATATATGCTGTTACATATCGTTGTAACACTACTGATTGCATTAGTTCTATAATTTAGGTCTACCTTTTCAAAGTTAGCCTTATGATGAACAAAAAATCTTCCACAAAGGTTTATAACACTTTCCAAATACATGTCATTCATAAACCTTAGTGTACTGTCAGGAAATAAAGACTGAAAAATTATATCAGGATGTGGTATAAAAATACACTAGAACATTACTAAATTTGGAAATACTTTATTCATGATTTTTGACTACTCTACTCCTTTACACATTTCTCAAACTTTTGCACATCTAAGTGTGAAGAGATATGTATTTTTTTGATGAGAAGACTGACATGAATTGACTGAAGAGCTATACAACATTTGCAAAATTTTGAAGTGATACACTAGAAAAATCTTCAGTATACTTACAAAAGATATGTCATGCATATCGTTGCCTCTATGTTTAATCCGCGAAAAGCTTTTTTTCCTTGTTATAAAGTAGTCCCAGTCATAATATTAAATGATAATAGAGAAGATGTACAATGATATTCAATTAGCTATATTTTCACAAATATATGAATTCATGTCTCTATGTGAATATAACAATTCAACAGGGCAATATGATGAGTTTCAGAAGACTGAATTCTGAAAAGAGATATCAATATTTGCAACCTCTGCAGATATTAGAGAATATAGTGGTTATCTTAGTATATTTGAGGAAGACAGTAGTGTAGGCAGGAGTTCAGTAAAAGTATGATTTATTATAAATGTTATTGAAAGGTGCTATATGGATTATTCCTATTACCAAAATGGGAACATCGATGATTCCCTAATTAATGTAAGAAAAAAATTCTGCTTTTGAAACCAAGGAGGTATATGTTGAAAAAAGTTTGCACCATGTCCAACCAAATACTTCAGAAATATGCATGAGAAAGAATTACACAGATAAATTGGTATGAACATAGTAATGGTTAAGCATACACATAAGGTTAATATAATTTTTCCAAGTCTTTATCTCTATTGGTAAGTATTGCTTCAACATATACAATTTTACCATATTGATAGAGTAGCAAATATTTTAATAATCTACCTCACTTATTATTTCTCTCTTTGTTAACATGTCCTGGTTTTGATGAATTATGTATTGGCAGTTCTACAATTGTCTCCAATTCTCAACAACAAGAAAATTCTTGTTACCATATTTAGGTCAATGTATTGATATTGATTCCCTTGAAAACTTTACCCATTACAGTGGCATCTATTTCAAACTAATGTGATTTTTTTAAGGTAGCTGGAAATTCTATAAGAGGTTTTCTTGTCTTTAAGTAAATTTTAGGGTAATTTATTTGTGCCTATAATTATTACTGTTTTACAATAACATGAACTGAACTGGTCCTACCATTTTACTGCAAACACTGAGATGAAGAAAGCATTAAAATTGACAGAATGAAATACTGGAAGAATTATGATGATATCATTGAGTTGATACATTAATTTACATGAGAACTGGACTGTTTTGAATTTCTAGTAAGTACCATCAGAAATGCCATTTTGGGGGCTGGGAAGGTGGCTCAGTGTTAGAGCGCATGCCTTGCATGCCAGAGGCCCTGGGTTCGATTCCTCAGCACCACATAAGCAAAAAGAAAAAAGCCAGAAGTGGTGCTGTGGCTCAAGTGGTAGAGCGCTAGCCTTGAGCTGAAGAGCTGAGGGACAGCGCCCAGGCCCAGAGTTCAGGCCCCATTACTGGACCTCCCCCCCAAAAAAAAGAGGAATGCCCTTTTGAATTAAATTTTTTGTTATCAGCTGGAAATTTTTGAAATAAGATGAAGGAGTTATAACCCTTGAAAGAGCTTATGGTTTAACTTTTGTTACTGTTAAAAGATTAAATCTCAGAATATTAAGCTTGGGTTTACAAATACTAGTTTGCTTTCAAACTAGTGAAAATCCTGCTAATCTTTTGTGTTTCCTGGTGGATGAAATCAAGTACACACTTGGAAGTCTTTGGAAAAGCAAGCACTGAAAACAGATAAAAAAGGAATTCTTTTTTTTTCCTTTTTATATGTAGTTCAGGCTGGCCTTGAACATTGGGTGATTTTACCTTTACTAATTGAATGCTGAGATTACAGGTGTGTGCCACCATAAGTGGATTGAAATTTTATTTCCAAGATCAAAGTTTATAGTTTTAGGTGAAAGAGACCAAACCTTGTACTCTTGAATATAAAAGAACCAAAGCTGTGTAGGAAAATTTGGTAGACTTTGAAAGTTTATTGTACAGCAAAAGGGAAAGTTGGAGTGTAGTTTGGAGTATTAGTTGCAAACACAAAATGGGAAAAGTATGTGATTATTTAGGTAAATGTCAAAATGTGGGATTGCTGGGTAATAGAGGAGCTCTATGTGGAGAAGTTGAGGAACCTCCATACAGCTTTCCAAAGTGATTGAACAAGTTTATATTACCACCAACAAAGCAATAGGGTTCCCTTCTGGCCACATCCACTCTAACACTATTGTTATTAGATCTCTTGATTATAACTATTCTAACGGTGTGAGGTGGAGTCTCAATGTTTTTTTGATTTGCGTTTCTTTTATAGCTAAGGAGGTTGAGCATTTCTTCATGTGTCTATTGGCCATTTCTTCTTTCTTCTTCAGAGAAGTTTCTCTTTAAGTCCACTTATTTATTGTGCAGTTATTTCTTTGAGGATTTGTTCTTGGAGAATTTTATCTTTTGAGTTCCATGTATATTTGGAAGCTCTTCTCCCAAACCATGAGATTTCTATTGATCTTGCTAGCTATGTCCTTTGCCATGCAGAAGTTCTGCAGTTACATACTATCTGATTTGTCCAAATTTTCTTTGATTTCTTGTATTTCTGGATGTGTATTGAGAAAATTTCAGCCTGTCCCTAGTAGACTTAGGGATTCTCCTAGTCTTACTAAAACCACCAACACAACAGCATTATTTAGCATAGCTAAGAGCAGCATTATTTACCATAGCTAAGATACATATCAAATCTAGATGAATGGATCAAGAAAATATCATATATATATATGTAATGGAATTATATATCATTAAATATATAACTATATATTATATTATATAATTTTCTATAACATAAATAATATCCATTATACACATATAATGGAATTCTATGCTCCATCAAAAAGAATAACATTGCCCCTTTTGTTAGAAAATGGAAAAAGGTGAAAGAAATTCTATTAAGGGAAGAAAGCAAGGCTCAAAGAAACATAGATCCCATTGTGTTCGTTTATATGCAATAAGTATATATGTCTGGGAGAAGCAGAGAAGGTTAAAACGTATTTACATATGACCATATAACATGATGTTAAGCTAAATGAACCCCAATGTAGGGACACAATTGGTTTTTTGCTTTCTTGCTATTGTTCCTAAAGTATTTGTAAAGGACCATGTGATTTTTTTTGTTTTTTAAATGTTCCTTCCCCACGATATAGCCCCTATTTTCACTGTATTTGATGTCAGCGCCCTGTATTTTGTACCTGCACTCCTGTAATTGGAGAGGGGAAGGAAAAATCAAAATGCTTAAATGGGGATTCAGGTTGACGAATTGTAACGAGATGTACAAGATCCTATGGAGAAAAAGATACTTTACAAATTAGGCTGAGAGGCTGAGCATTTCTTCTTGTGTCTATTGGACATCCTACTTTCCTCTTCAGAGAAGTTTCTAAGTCTTTAGCCCACTTATTTATTGGGCAGTTATTTCTTTGAAGATTTGTTGTTGAGAGATTTAATTTCTTGAGTTCCAGGTATATTTTAGATGAGACCATTGTCTGTTGTATGGCTAGTGAAGATCTTCTCCCTATCCATGGGCTTTCTATTGATCTTGCTAGCTATGTCCATTGACATGCAGAAGCTCTGCAATTTCATGCAATCCCATTTGTCCAAACTTTCTTTGATTTGTTGTGTTTCTGGGTCTCTATTAAGAAAATTTCGGCCTGTGCCAAGGAGACCTAGGGTTTCTCCTATTCCATCCTGTAATGTTTTCATAGTGTCTGCTTTGACTCTGAGGTCTTTGATCCATTTGGAGCTGATTCTGGTGAAGGGTGATATATAAGGACCTAGCTTTAGTTTTCTACAAGTTGTTAACCAATTTTGCCAACACCATTTACTGAAGAAGCTGTCTTTCTTCCATTCTATTTTTTAACTCCTTTATCGAAAGATGAGATGGCTATAAGTGTATAGGTTCATTTCTGGGTTTTCAATTCTATTCCATTGGTCCTGAGGCTATTCTTGTGCCATTACTAAGATGTTTTGATTAATATGGCTTTGTAGTAGAGTTTGAAATTTGGTATTGATATTCCTCCAGCATTGTTCTTTCTGTTGAGGATCATTTTTGCTTTTCGGGGTCTTTTATTGTTCCATATGAATTTTTGGATTGCCTCTTCTATTTCCTTGAAGAATGAAGAAATGCTCAACCTCTCTAGCCATAAAAGAAATGCAAATCAAAACAACATTGAGATACCACACCCCAGTTAGTATGGCTATAATCAAGAACTCTAATAACAACAGATGCTGGATAGGATGTGAACAGAAGGGAACCTTACTGCATTGTTGGTGGGAGTGTAAACTTGTTCAACCACTTTGGAAAGTAATATCGAGGTTTCTCAAAGACTCCACATAGAGCCCTCCTATGACCCAGCAATCACACTGTTGGGCATTTACCCAAATGTTCACAAACAAGACCCACTAAAGCTACCAGCACGACTATGTTTATTGAAGCCTTATTTACCATAGCTAAGATATGGAACCAATCCAGATGCCCTTCAGTAGATGAATGGATCAAGAAAATGTGGTATATATACACAATGGAATTCTATACCTCCATCAGAAAGAATGACTTTGCCTCATTTGTTAGGAAATGGAAACACTTGGAAAAAATTATATGAAGTGAAGTAAGCCAGGCCCAAAGAAATATAGGTCCCATAGTTTCCCTTATTTGCAATAACTAGCATATGTCTGAGTCAAGCAGAAAAGGTCAGATAAGGTTATGTTATGGAAATGAACCCTAAGATATTTATTCAAATGTTTTTTTTCTTTCATGTGATTGTTTATAGCACATTTATAAGATTATTTCTTTGTTGCTTTGTATGTCTCTCCCCTACGTTATAACCCCTGCTTTCACTGTATTTGATGTTGTTATAATTTATGAAGGGGAAAGGAAAAAACAAATCGTTTAAATAGGGATACAGATGGACCCATTGCAACAATGAGACGTACAAGTCGTATGTCGAAAACGAACTTTACAACTTTGGTAGGGGGGGAAGAGGACTGGCTGAGGGGGTGGGGAGTATGGGATGGGAACGGGAAACAAAGGAGGAGGCTACAATGCTTCATAAGAAATGTACTCATTATCTTGCCCATGTAACCCCTCTGTACAGTATTTTCACAATAAAAAAAAATTAGGCTGAGAGAGGGGAGGAAGTATTGTATTTGCAGAGGTTGGAGGGAAGGTATCATAGGATAAAAACAAAAGAGGTGATAACAATGCTTGATAGGAAATATACTCATGTCCTTGCTCACATACCTGTAACCCCTGTGTATAGTATTTTTTGAACAAAGATATTTTTAAAATGGAACAAATATGTTAACTTTTGCAAATTTGTATGGATGATATAGATCTTATTAAGACAGAAACTTTAACAGCATAGAAATCGTGTCGTACAATATCCTTACTAGTTCTATTATCATTGAGAATTGAAATTCCATTTCAATTTGCACCTCAAAATGAGATTTCCACATTATGGTAATATTATTTTCAAGTGAAAAAAATAAAGTTAACAAATGTTGGCCATAGTGTGGATAAAAGGAACTCTTACAATTTTGGCCGGAATGTGAGTGGGTTTACAGAGTCACCGTCAAAAATAGTCTGATTATCTTAAAGAAATTAATATGAGAACTGCGCTCAGCATAACTTATACTTTCGGATAAAAATGGTAATAGAGCATGCAAGTGGCTCACACCTATAATCCTAGCTACTCAGGATGCTGATTGCAGAGGATATTGGTTTGAAATAGGCCCAGGCAAGAAAGTCCATGAGATTCCCATCTCCAATAATCTACAAAGAAAAACCCAGAAGTGGATTCTTGACTCAATAGATAGAATGCTAGTCTTGAGCACAAAGAGATTCAGGGACATTGCCCTGAGTTCAAGACTAAAGACAGGCAAAAAAATAAAAATAGCAGAGGCATGTCTGGATTAATAGCTACTTTGTTTTTAATGCACATGCTAGGATCTGCGATCTTAAATGTAAATCAGTGATTGAAATATCTGTTGTTTTTGAAAAAGTTCTAGTTAAATCTAAAATTGACCCTTAAGTGCTGAAAGTTTTTTTATGAGATTTGCTCTAGGCATTTATTTCATTCATTTGGTTTTCATATTGTTATGATAAGTCATACAAGCAGTAGGGAGAACAAGAGTGGCTATCACAACCAAAATATATCCAGTATACTTTTCTACAATAAATATTTTTAAAAATACAAATTGTAGGTAGCCTTATAGAGAGGAGCCTAGATCTGGAATAATGACCTAACGAGCTATTTGCTACTTAGGCCAATAGCCAAAATTCATAGCTCTAACAATTTATAACATTTTCTGTGTGATCTCCTGGTAGGAACATGCAGTTCTTTGTTATTGGTGGTGACATTATTGCTTTGACATTACCTTCTAATGAATCTAATTTCTTTTTCTTAATCCTATAGTAAAAACAAGTTCATAACAATCATCGCTTGACAAATATGTTAAATTCTTTCCTTAAATGGTGATGGTGACAAAATGAAATTCAGTGCAGATAAACTCTTGGGAGCATTTGCCTCTTCAACATTTAACAAGCCAAACATGTTCTGACTCTTCAATGAGTCTTGAAAATTTACATCTGTAAGTCATTTTAATTAATAGATTAGCCACACCATTTAAACAAACAGAAGAAGAACAGCACTAATAAAATGTATATACCCTACTTATTAAACATAATTTATACCACCAGAGCTTAGCTGAGGATTGGAACTTAAGTTTTAGCTTATATGAAGTAGCTGTATATGTTTCTAAAAATTCCTTTTGTTATATTATTCTAAATAATTAGCAGGGACACTCTGGGATGGCATTGGAAGACTTTCAATGACCTTTTAATATGAAAATTCAAAGCAACACACAATATCTGGTAGGGTAAGTTGCAGATTCAAAAGTAAAATAATAAATGGTTTATTTTTCTTTTTTATCCTATATTTGTTCAAAAATTATAGAATTCACCTTACTCATTTAACTGTAAGCCCTCTGTACAGCATCTTTACAATAAAATAAAATTTAAAATAATTACAGAAATCTTTTATATGCAAGAGCTAGATCTAAAATACACTAGGGCATTATAAATTATACAATTCTCTAGGCATACATACAAAGTGAGACCAAAAGAGTGGAACACAATGGCAAAATGCCTATGTGCATCTGATCACACAAAATAATTTTTATCAAACAATCCTCCAGTAAATGGGTAGATTTTTTTTCTTTTCTTCTGATGTTTTTTGTTATATTTCTTTTAATTTTTCCTTCTTATTATTTTGTCTATATGTCCTTGGGAGTGTAAGAGGAGGCACAAAGAGTAAATAAATGTAGCCATGGTGCTCAATGTTCACTATGTTGAAAATGAACTACCTAAAATGTGAGTTGGGGCTGGGAAGGTGGCTCAGTGGTAGAGCGCTTGCCTTGCATGAATAAGGCCCTGGCTTTGATTCCTCAGCACCACATAAGCCGAAAAAAAGCCGGAAGTGGCGCTGTGGCTCAAATGGTAGAGCACTAGCCTTGAGCTGAAGAGCTGAGGGACAGAGCCCAGGCCCAGAGTTCAGGCCCACTACCCACGACCGGACCCCAAAAATCAAACAAAAAAACAAAAACAAAATAAAATGTGAGTTGGGTGAGAGAGAAAATTTTGTAGAGATCAAGGTAAGGGGCGACATTGTCCAAAAGGAAATGTGCACTTTGTCTAAATAATTTTGGCCCATTGTTTATTACATTATTAATAAAATAATAATAAGTGAACATTAGAAGAAAAGAATATTCTCAAGAACATAGCCAAAATAATAAATATTTCTTACAGAGGTCATCATTAACTTTCCCCTGCAAAAATGAAATATATACTGGCAGGACAAAAAAAAAGTAGAGTAATACAAATTTTTAATTTTTAAGTATATAGCATAAAATCCTCATCATTACTTAGAGAATTTGGAATCATTTCTTTTCATTTATTTATTTATTTATTGGTCATGGTGCTTGAACTCTGGGCCTAGGTACTTTCCCTGCACTCTTCAGCTCAAGACGCAGTGCTCTACTCCTTGAACCACAGCACCACTTCCAGTTTCCTAGAGGCATATTGAAGAAAAAGTCTCACGGAGTTTCCTGCCTGGGCTGACTTTGAAGCAGGATTCTCAGATCTCAGCCTCCTAAGTAGCTAGGATATCAGTTGTGAGCCACTGGCGCCGGGCTTGAGATGTCTGAATCACTTCTATGAAGGGTAGGGTGTTGGAGAGAAAATGCAATTTGAAATACAAGAGCAGGGTAAATAACTTAAAAGAAGCTATGACAATTTAAAATAACAATTTATGAATATTGGAGAGATTTAATGTAAGGAAAGACTTCCTGAGCTTCCTCTGCGGTTTTCTGATGCAGGGAAAAACAGAACCAAAAGAGACAAAAGTCAATAGCTGAAGAGTCAATGAGAAGGCACAAAATCCTCATTAAAGGTCAGACACTTAGGAAAATCTCCTTGTAATGTTTATTATCCATCAATAAGACATATTTAGATATATTTATCAGTGTATCTATGAGTTAATAGTGGATTGAGCATCAAGCATAAACTACTAAGAAGAGAATGGTTTCAACGAATCAATTCAATAATAATTTTAAGATACTATAAAAGAATTAATTTATTGAAAACGATTTTATATTAGCATAGGCAGACCACGTATATTTTAATGTTTAGTCTTATTCTCCAAAGGGTTTTTTAAAAGCTTGGTTAGTTTTTCAGAGAAAGAAACATTAACTTTCCTACAATGCTGATGAAAATGAAAAATGCTACAAATTAAAAACAACAACAACAGTATTTTATCACAGAACTAAATCTGTTATTTCAATCCAGAATTTCACAGACAATTGTGCAAACAAAATCTTGTAGGTAGGTATGTATGATATTGCATGCTTGTATTCTTAGAATTTGTAGACTGATCAAAAGTAGAACTTCAACCTGAGCAGACCCTCTCTCAAAAGAACACCAAAAAATATAGCAATAAATAAATATAAACAAAGAAGCTCTCTAACATAGGCTATGATTGTTTGGTTCATAATATTCAAAGTTAAAACATACCCAAAGTCTATACCTAATAGGGAATGGATAAATATTTTGTGACACAACCATACAAGGGACTATCACTATATAAGAAAAGAGAGTAAACCTAATAATATATACAGAATTATAAACAAATTTAGGTATCATGCCTAAAAGTCTACAACCTCTATGATTTCATTTTAATGTCAATCAGAAAGTCAAAATTGTAAGAAAAGAAGTTGATCAGCAGTTTCTAGATTATTAGGTGAGGAGAGTCATTAGGACATTTGCAAAGTTTATTGAGATGATGAGATTCTTCTATATCTCAAAAGTCTGGTACAATAGTACACACTTAGAGATCATTCACATGCACAACAACAACTAGTTTTCTTGGGGGGGGGGAGGTCCGAGCATGGGGCCTGAACTCTGGGCCTAGGCGCTGTCCCTAAGCTCTTCAGCTCAAGGCTAGCACTCTACTATGTGAGTCACAGCGCCACTTCTGACTTTTTTTTCTTTTTCCTTATGTGGTGCTGAGGAATCGAACCCAGGGCCTCAGGCATGCAAGGCAAGCGCTTTAACACTGAGCCACCTTCCCAGCCCTTGTTTGGTTTTTATTTAATCTTTCTTTCTTTACTTCCTTCCTTCTCTCCTTCCTTCCTTCTTTCCTTTTTTCTTTCTTTCTTCCTTTCTTTCCTTCACTGTGGGATTTCAACTCTGGGGCTGTCCCTGAGCTCTCAGCTCAAGACTAGTGCTCTACCATTTTGAGCCATAGCACCACTTCCATTTTTCCAGTTGGTACTTGGAGAGAGTCTCATGTACTTTCTTGCCTGGGCTGGCTTTGAACTATAATCCTTAGATCTACTTCAGAAGAAGTACGAGTGTCACTGGTAAAGTTGTATTTTATTACAAATGAATTTTAACCCAAACTGAATTTTATTTTTATTTCTTTTAAATTTAATTTTATTAAATTAAACATTTTATTACATTAATTATTAATTAAATTAATACAAATAATATTGAACTAAATATTTAGTTATCAAGGTAATGTACAGAGGGGTTAAAGTGCTGAGTACATTTCACCTGAATTTTATAAGAAAAAATATATAAAAGGAACTGTAATCATTTATTTTTCAACACTCAGAAATATTTGTTATCAAAATTACTTCTAGCCATTATTTTAGGGTTTTATGCATATTAAGATAATTTTTTAACAAAGATTAAGTGGCAGTGTATATTTTATTTTATAAATCTCTTCATTTAAGTAATTTTCATGCAGATAAATGACAGAATCAAAAAGCCCTTGAGAGAAAATTAGATATACTATATTTATTTAAATTATTACCATGTTGAAATTGCTTTTAGGTTTTATAATCATGAATGCATATTCTTACATATGTGTATAAAATTTTATATCTATAAACCAAACACAGTAGTCAATTGATTTTTTAGAATAAATTCTTGCATTGTAACTTTCAGAATATAGATTGGACATATTTTTTTATATATCAATACATATTGGATATATAAGAGCGGGAATTCATAGTGACATTTTTCATTCTCATATGTAATTTACTCTGATAAAGTTTTGTATTTTCTTGTTTTATTTTCTTACATGCATAGAAAGCATTTCAAGCAAATTCATAGTTATTATTTTGTATTGACAGTACCTACTCCTACTGTTATCCACCACTCAACAAAGTCTGCTTACTTTGTTGTATTTTTTTCATATTAATTTTATAAAATAATTCTTATGTGCATATAATTTAGTCAAATTTTGTGGCATGTGGAATCATTGTTATTCTCAACTATTATACAAGACTATACTTTCACTAACATTATCATTAATACTAGAAGATTATTATTTTCATTCTTATCCAATAACATTATCTTTATGTATCTTTGAATGTAGAAAGTTTCAACCAATAAGCCTAGATCATTGAGAAGGGTAGATGTAGGGTATGTATTCAGTGACTGCATATATTCCACAAAATCATTTGGTCCATGACAGGACAGACACATATGCTTTTTTTGGCTGCCTTGGACTTGTCTATCTATGATGGCAATTTTTGTATGTTGCATCATGATGTTGCAAATATCCATAGGTAACTTGGCAGTTGAAAATATTCTCCACTTTGATGACTCAATAGTTGTGATATATTTGAAGTCTTCAATTAGATATTTACTTTTAGTTATTTTCTATGACTAATTAGGATAGATTTAAATATTTACATACTTTCTTATTTACTGATAGTTAGGGATATATTCTTCTTCGGGTTCATTTTCCACCCTCTATGACATCCTCCTTGAACTGCATCACCTCAGATTTCCTGCCTTTTGAGTCCACATAATATTTTCTGCTAGCGCTTGTTCTCTCCGTCTTTTCTCTTACAAGCATTGATGGGACAAAAGAAGGCACTTCCTTCCTCTATTTCCCATATGATTGATGACTTCTCTATTGGTCTCCCTGGCCTCTGTACCATTCTGTTGAGACAGAACAATATTAATAACTACAAATTATTTCTATTTCCTGTCTCCTAGCCCTAGGTAACTTAAGTAAATCTTTTTTTAAATATCAATTTATTTTCATTTAATAATTTGAATTTTCAATATTATAATAATTTTAAAAGTAATGTAAAAAAGGGCAATGAGATAAGACCTAACAACTATTTTACTGATGGGACTTGAACCATGTACTTCAGTGTGGGTCTATGAACAAATAGATAAAAAATTAGTTACATATTAGATCAATAGCTTAATTTTCTGCAGGTGTTGTCCTTGAGAAATGCTTGTAGTAGCAACCACATTAAACTGAATGGGGTTGGAGGAATCATGGGAATTGAGTCTGATAGGCATAAATTGGACTGGATACAATATGAATAAAGAAAGAATGATGAAAATTACAAACTGTGATTAACTGAAGTACCAAATTCTTGTTAAATAAATATATAGAATTGTAGGTTTAGCAAAAAAAAAAAAACTACAAAATATCCACTTCAATTTGCATTTCAGATAAACAATATATCATTTTTAGTAAAAGTGTGTTCATCTAAAATTCAAATTCAACCTGGTATTCCATATTTCATCAGACAATTCATTCCTTGTTCATAATTCATTAACACAACCTATTACTTTCCAAAATCTCTTGTGATTTGTCTACTGAAAAATCAACAAGATACAAGGAACCCAGTGAAAGATGAAGGTTATTGGATCAACAGAGTTTAGAAGAAGAGACAAATAAGACAAGCAAACACCCAGTTAGAATCTGAGTGATCCAGTGAGAGAAAATGAAAGATGGGAGGGCAGTTGGGAATCTGCACATAGAATTTTTTTTTATTACTTTTACTTTAATTGTGAAAAAACTGTACAGAAGGGTCACAATTACATGGGCAAGATAATGAGTACATTTCTTATCAAGCATTGTAGCCTCCTCCTTTGTTTCCCCTTCCCATCCCTTCCAAGCCTCCCCCATCTCCCCACCTACTGTACATTGAATTATTATATAGAGTTACTAATATGAATAAATTTGGAAAATGAGTTCAGCAAGGATGACTGTACAGCAATGTTAGTAAACAAGAAATGTTACAGATAAATAGATGGATTGAAGACTATTATCAATAAATGCTGTCCATTATATGTGTGGTCAGAGAACACTGAACAATGTGAGAGCAACAAAACAACTGTATTTATCACTACATTATTGACTATAGCTAAAATATGGAGTATATGGATACATATGTGTGTGTGTGTATTGTGTGTGTGTATTGTGTGTGTGTGTGTGTTTTCCTGTGTGTGCATCTGTGTGTATTTGACCTAGGCATTCTGTCCTTTATAGTGTAGGATTCCAAATGGAATTGAGCTTAGGGAAAAATATAGGAAGTTTTGGAGACAATAAACATGGCCATTAATTCATATCAGGTATAGAAGAAATAGTTTAGTAAACCCTATTGGAGATTAAATTTGGAAGCATATCTTTGGATGAGAAGCTGAGCTTTCTGCCCTTTGCTTCTGTCAGAATATTCTTTCATGTGGGCAAGCATCCAGTAGAAGGCTTTGCACCTTTTTCTAGAAGATAGAATTCTAACACAGTGCAGAGCCACTTATCATAAGTAGACAGGTAAACCAGTTAATAATATCTATTAATTTTAACTAAAGGAAAGAGAACAAATTGCAAATGCAAAGTTTAATTGTGAAGAGAGTAAAACCTTTTACAATGGAAGGTATTGAAAACTGGATTAGAAAGAAAAGGAAATCTAGATATCTTATTGTCCTCAGTCTTCATATACCAGCATATTTTGACTCGGATTTGAAAATGAAAGAGAAGGAAAGTTTAGTTTTACCAAAAAACGTTGAAAAAATGTGGCCTGACTAAAATATGAACATATGATCTGGTTATGTTTTGACATAGGTGCAATATGAGGATAGAAACAAACAAACAACCAATTTAATAAGTACTTATTTCTCCAAAGGAGTACAAATGGTTGACCAATATATAAAGAATTATTTGACATCCTTTCCTATATAGAAAAATGCAAATCAAAAGACACTGAAATTCTGTGTCTTTGTTGTCAGAATAACTATCCTCAAAGCAATAAAACAAAACAAAACAAAAAAAAAACCCCAAACAAGTGTTATTGAAAACATTGGGAAAATAGTAATCCTTATGCTATTTATGGAAATGTAAATTAGTAAAGCCACTATGGAAATCACAATGGAGGTTTCTTATTAAACTAAACATATGATCTATTAATTCCACTCCAGCATACATCCAAAAGAATGTAAATCAAGATACAATACATACAGTAACATTTATTGAAGCATAATTTACACAATCAATGCAATCAAGCTAGGTGATCCATTCAAACAATGAATTAATCAAGAAAATGTAGTGTATTTGCACAGTCGAATATTATTTATCCATCAAGAATTATGTCATTTGCAGGAAAATGGAGAAAATTGAAAGTAACTATGTCAAGTGTTCTAAATTTAGCAGAAAGACTAATGTTATCACATAGAGTTTTATATTTGCATTTAGACCTTAAAAAATAAATAACATACACTAAATAAAGAGTATTTTGGATTGAAGATTACAGAGAGGGTGTGGTCAAGTGGAGTAGATTGAAAGGGGATCAAAATATTCTATACAGTTTTATAGAAACATAATGATGTAACCCAAGATGCTTTTTATCAAAGAACATTACATAAATGCAGGTAAATACTACAATGAAATCTCTTTCTATAAATATGGGCTAATATGAAAGAGTCACCAAAAAGCAATATAACTAAGATACATTTCAGTTCTTTAATAGATATAAGTAAAGGAATTGATTCATTCTAACTAAAATTGTATATGTATGAAAAACCACAGAATATGAATATAACAAGAAATAAAATGGAAAAACATGTTAAAAATAAACTATATAACTTGGAAGTGGAGAGAAGTCAGGTGGGAGAGAATGAAGAAGGGGATGGTACTGTTCAAAAGAAAATGTTCTCCATACCTATCTGTAAACACATTGTAAATCATTTTTACAAAAATAATTCAAAAAAGGAATTGCTTATAGTAAACAGAAATTTTGAAAATGTAATCCAGAATTGTAAGTCATCTTAAAATATCAACCCAAACAAAGCCCAAAAATGTAAAACATATTTCAACTGATTACTGGGAAAGAATCAAAAGAAAGAAAGATAATTTTTTTCTTAATTTTGGTGGTACTAGGATTATAACTCAGGACTTCCTACTCACTCTGCTTTCTTTATCAGCTAATGCTTTGCTAAGTGTACTACTCTCCCACCCTGGTTTTGTTGGTAAATTGGTGATGGATCCTATCAAACTCTTCTCCCTGAGCTAGCTTGGAAATGTAACCCTGTAATTTCCACACTTTTGAATGCTAGAAATACTGGTGTAATTTTTCTTTAAATAAGTTTTTTATTGTGAAAATACTATACAGAAGAGTAACAGTTACAAGAGCAAGGTAATGAGTAATTTTCTTATCAAGCATTCTTGCCTCCTCCTTTGTTTTTCCCCTACCATCCCTTCCCTCCCATCTCCACAATTAAACTCCCCGACATCCACAGCCTAAATTGTAAAATCCGTGTTCAGCAGTGTCTTCTATATTTCATTCTTGCAATGAGTCAACCTGTATCCCTATTTAGTTTTCCTCTTCCCTTCCCCAAATTATATCATCATTAAATACAGTGAGAATAGGGATTATACCAAGGGAAAGGGAAATAAAAAGCACAGAAAATAATTACATGGCACCTAATAAATAGCTTAGTAATTCTAGTAACCAAAAAAGTTTCAATTCACTCGTTAGAACTGGTCTTACTCAACAGTTTGCAGTAGGAGATGACTTCACCAGGAAAGAGGCTTCTAAACCATTTCCATGAAATATTTGTAAGTATTCTACGTGATTTGAGTGATTTATTGCTCTTGTATTTAGATGCAATAAAATCTACAGAATAATAAATTGAACAGTGGCATATATAGCTTCCTAAAATATGAGTCATTTTTCAAAGTTAATAAGAATAAAAGGATATGAAAGCAACTGCCATCCACAGAAATCTGTTCAAGAAAAATGTGTGCTTATCACGTTCCTATTAAGAGAAAGTCATTTCACTAGCTTAATCGAGTTGGAGTTATTGTTTGTTCTCCAAAGACCTGCAGAGAGAGATGCAAATGGTAAATCACAAGAGAAATCATCAGCCGACTTAAAGAAACCACGTGTAGGAAATCTAAAATAAGAGTGGATGTCTTTGAAAATAATAAATCATAGAATAATATTTAAATGTAAATGTGGTAAAGGAAGAGATGAACGGTTTGTGTCAGCATCAGAAGAACAGAATCTGTCTAAGAGTATTTTTTATTTTTATTTCTGTGCTCTCAAACAAGGAAGTGTCTGGTTGTGCATATATAGGCAGACAACGGAGTTAATATCTGCAGAGAAAAAGGACAAGCCTACTGAGCTCTACCCTTAGCCGCTAGAGTTCCCAAATTCTGCTGTGGTAAATAGGAGAGAGTGGGTAACATTGTCAATGTCAATGAGATTTTCAAGTTTTGCAGTACAAAGGCTTTCTATTTTAATTTCTAAATTGATGGTGTTCACAAAAGTCCTGGAGTTCTCCAAATATTTCTCCTACTGCAACAGGTGCACGTAGCTACTTAGATTAAGAGCATAAACCAATACCTTGTTTTCCAATTCTATCTGAAGAGCCACCTGAACTGATGTAACAGTTATACTAGCTGTAAGGTAAAATGAAATGAAATGTCTGTTTATATATCATGCATGAACTTCTTGCTACCCTTTTACAACAGCAAAATATTAAATGGCAAAAATATGGAGAGATTATTTACAAAGTTCTTGGGATATTATGTAAAACAAGAGGAAGAAAGGAAATCCCAATCAATCCAGAAATTTTCATTCAGTGATTATATATAGAGAGAGAGAGAAAGAGAGAGAGAGAGACAGAGAGACAAAGAGACAGAGAGAGTGAAACAGAGATAGAGACAGAGACAGTGTCTCAGATACAAAAAAACTGAAGCCCTTTCTAACATATAAACTTGCTGTGCAGATAATGTTGAATCTTCTTTAGAAAGAGGGAAATGGAAGAGATCCAAAATACATTTTTTACACTCAAAAAGAAAGTTAGAGGTGTTTTCAATATATCAAAATAAAGTATTTTCTTTCTGTTTGTTATAGACCATTCATAGAATATTATTAAAAGTAATAATGACAACAATGCATAAAATGATTAGAGGTTATGATTCAGGGAAATGAATGACAGCAATTTTGTTAGGGAAGTGAGAGTAAAACTGGGGATACTCATGAATTAGAAACTTTGAGTACTCAACTTTGAGTAGTACTCTGTTATTTTTAGAGGGATTTAGAATATGTTACTCTGTATTTTGTAAATTAGAGTAACCAGGAAAACATCATAATTTGTAGCTCGGAAAGTGGCTTAGTGGAAGAGTGCTTCTATTGCATGCATGACGTCCTGTGTTCAATTCCTCGGCAACATATAAGCATAAAAAAGGTGGAAAGGGCACTGTGGCTCAAGCAGCAAAGCACGGTCATTGAACTGAAAAGTTGAGGGACAGCACCCTGGCCCAGAGTTCAGGCCCATGACTGACATACAAAATAATAGTAAAATAGCACAATTCACATTCTAAGAAATAAGAATCAGACAAAATCATAAATCTAACTAAATCTAACAGAAACTACTGGAATGCAAGATCAAAAGAAAGAAAAGAAAATACAAAAGACACTAAAAGAAAATGCTTAGAAAAAAATTATAATCTTCCACTGAAAAACTCTTCTATATGAATTCCCATAGTATGTATATTTATAATAGTCAATAAGTGGAAAATATAAATCAAAAAAATGACAAACCATATGATATTTTCATAAATTAGATTAGTACATAATAAAATAATTGCTACCTGATGCATTGGCATGGATGAAAATAATAAATTATTTTGACAGCAAGAAATTACTTTTATTCTGTATGGTGCATTTACATGAAAATTTAAATTAGTCAAATTAATCTAGAGTAGAAAAATGCAAGTTTTATCTTTGTGGATGATTGATGGGAAAGTGTTATTTTAATTGCATAAAATAATCTTATATTATTATTGTAGTGTATGAAGTTACTTAAATGTACGTAATAATACCAATGTTCTAACATAAGCTTATATGAAGAGAGAAAGCAACAGATAGTAAATATTAATTTTAGATACAATTTTCTAATAATTTAGAGATGTGTCTTATGGCATTGAGTGTACCTTCTTTTTTATTTTTTGTTATTATTATTTTTTATTGTAAACATACTGTACAGAGGGGTTACAATTACATGGGCAAGAAAATGAGTACTTTTCTTATCAAGCATTGTAGCCTCCTCTTTGTTTACTCTTCCCAGCCTCCCCTCGCTCCTCTACACAATTCTCCCCCCCACCAAAGTTGTAAAGTTCGTTTTCAACATGACAATTTGTACTTTTCATTGTTGCAACGGGTCCACCTGTATCCTTATTTAAAGGACTTGTTTTTCCCCTTCCCCTCCACAAATTATACCGACATCAAATACAGTGAAAACAGGGGTTATACTGTGGGGGAGGGACATATATACAAAACAATGAAGAAATAATCTCATAAATGCGTTAGAAACAAATACATGAAAAAAACATTTAAATACATATCTAAGGGTTCATTTTCCTAACATCACCTTATCTGACCTTTTCTGCTTGACTCATACATATACTATACTAGATATTGCAAATAAGGAAAACCATGGGACCTATGTTTCTTTGGGCTTGGCTTACTTTACTAAATAAATTTTGTTCCAAGTCTTTCCATTTCCTAACAAATGGCGCAATGTCATTCTTTCTGATGGAGGCATAGAATTCCATTGTGTATGTATACCACACTTTCTTGATCAGTTCATCTGGGTTGGTTCCATATCTTAGCTATGGTAAATAATGCTGCAATAAACATAGTTGTGCTGGTAGCTTTTAATGACACATCTAATCCTCCTTGAAAAAGAGCAGCAAGATAAACCCCAATCCAGTAGATGGAAAGAAATTATTAAAATTAAATCAGAATTAAATGAATTAGAATCCCAAAAAAACTATAGAAAGAATCAACAAAAAAAAGATTTGGTTCTTTGAAAAAATTAACAAAATTGACAGACCCTTAGCAAATCTTATCAGAAAAAGAAGAGACCACACCGAAATAAACTCAGAGATGAGGATGGCAACATCACCACAGAAACAACCAAGATTCAGAACATTATAAGGGAATACTTCTCAAAACTTTATGCCAATAAGTTTGAGAACTTGACAGAAATGGACCTTTTCCAGCAAATATTGACATGCCAAAACTAAACCAAGATGAGTTAAACCATCTGAACAGGCCCATATCAAGATTGAAATAGAAACAGCAATAAGAGACCTCCCAGCTAAGAAAAGTCCAGGACCAGATGGTTTTACAGCAGAATTCTACAAGGCCTTCAAAGCAGAGCTCACACCAATACTCCTCCAACTCTTCAGTGAAGTTGAGTGTACCTTCTGTAAGGAAATGTTTGATCTAAGAACAGAAATAATCTTTCCATTTTCTAACAAATGGGGCAATGTCATTCTTTCTAATGAAGGCGTAGACTTCCATTGTGTATATATACAATATTTTCTCGATCTTTTCATCTATTTAGGGGCATCTGGGATGGTTCCATATCTTAGCTATGGTAAATAATGCTGCAATAAACATATTTGTGCTGGTATCTGTAGTATTTTCTTGTTTGTGATCATTCAGGTAATTGCCCAAAAATGGGGAACGCTGGTTCATAGAGAATTTCTATGTGGAGTCTTTTGAGGAAACGCCATACTACTTTCCAAAGTGGATGAACAACTTTAAACTCCCACCAACAGAGCAGTAGGGTTTGCTTTTGTCCACACCTCCTCCATCATCTGTTGTTATTAGGGTTGTTGATTATAGCCATTCTAACTGGGGTGAGATGGAATCTCAATGTTGTTTTGACTTGCATTTATTTTAGCAAGAGAGGTTGAGCATTTCTTCATGTCTCTATTGGCCATTCTCATTTCTTCTTCAGAGAAGTTTTTCTGTAAGTTTTCAGGGCACTTATTTATTGGGCTGTTGTTTCTTTGAGGATTTGTTGTTGGGGATTTAATACTTTGAGTTCCAGGTATATTGTAAATATGAGACCCTTGTCTGGCTAGTGAAGATCTTCTCCCAATCTGTGGGCTTTTTATTAATCTTGTGGAGGAGATGAGGAAAAACAAGTCGTTTAAGGATACAGGTGGACCTGTTGCAACAATGAGAAGTACAAAATGTCATGTCCAAAACGAGCTTTACAAAGTCGGTGTGGGGGGGGGTGTGTGTGTGGCGGGGAGAATTGGGACTGGGGAGGAGGGGGGAAGCTGGGAAGGGATGTGAAGGGTAAACAAAGGAGGAGGCTGCAATGCTTGGTAAGAAATGTACACATTATCCTGCCCATGTAATTGTAACCCCTCTGTACAGTATGTTCAGAAATAAAAAAAAGAAAACAAATGTACTCATTATCTTGCCCATCTAATTGAAAGCTCTCCATACAGTATTTTCACAATAAAAAATAAATAAAAATTTAAAAAAAAAATGTAGTCATTACCTTGCCCATATAATTGTAACCCTTCTGTATGGTTTTTTCACAATACTAAATTAATTAATTAATTATTTCTTTTTTTTTTTTTGGTCAATAGAGTTTGAAAAGAATGCCATGATTTATAAAATAAAAATCACATCTTAAATGAGTCAATCTCTAGATTTATAGAATGACCTTAGACTATTACCTCAATCTTTATACAAAAAATTGAAATAAAAATGATTATCACCTAAATGTGAGATGTAAAAAACTATAAAGCATATATGTAAACATTCATGACATTGGATCAGTAAACGTTTCTAAAAATTTGACAGTGATAGCATTAGTGGCTAAAGAAAAGCAAGAATAAACTCGATAATATCAACTGATAACCTTACATAATTCAAAGGACACTATACCAGAAGTGAAAAGATATCAGTAGAGGGCACGTATTTGTTAATGCTACAATGTTAATGTTACAATGATCCTGAGTTTTAAATAATTTATATCTTCTAATTTTATGTAAGTTTTTTTCTGAATAGGACATTTTTTAAAGAACTTATGTAAATTAATAGTCAATAGGAAGAACGTATGACATAAGCCCCTCTTTAGTAATTTGGAAAAAAGAACAAAGAAAACTCACTAGTGTAACTAAAATATAAAAAGACCACACAAAATATAGCAATGCATTTGTGTAGAAGTTGAAAACTCCACATAGTGGAGCGATTTGTACAATACTGCAATCATTTTAGCAAGCAAGTTTTCAAGTCTTCAAAAGATGAAAACGAATTGTATACTATCCAGCCATTACACTTCTACGTATAAAATAAAAGCAGATAATATATTGCATGTGAATTACTGTCAACAAAAAATATTGATACAAATATTTCACACAAAATACAGACTACCTAAAAAGATGTTTTCAGTGTTGGCTAAAAAATTTCTTTGTAAACTACAGCTTTTAAAACAAAGATGTGATTTCTGTTTATTTTGAGTTTATAGAGATAATTCAATCAAAAGTGTATGTGATAACTGGAGTATCTTGGAATTATGTATCATTTATAAGTAACTAATAACCCTTTCTGCAAGAAACTTTTAGCAAATGAGAGAAGGCTCAAATCTACGCTTCTGCATTTTATGAAAGCTATGTGCTACTTGCTCAATCTAATTATTTTTCTCTACTTTGCTTGAAAACCAGGAGGGGCCTGCAATAATGAGTTGTACAATGCACTTTACAATTTAAGAGGGGCGGGGTTGGGGTGGGGGTGTGCAGAGGGGCAATTGTAGTTGTGGAGATGGGAGGGCAGGGATGGTAGGAGAAAAACAAAGGAAGAGGCAAGAATGCTTGATAAGAAATGTACTTATTACCTTGTTCATGTAATTGTAACCCCTCTGTACTATATTTTCACAATTAGCAAAAGTTCTTAAATAAAATTTTAAAAAAGATAAGAGCCAATAGCTTTAAAAAATACCAAAATACACAATAACATTGTTTTTTTTTTCATGAAAACAAGAAATGAAAAAAAAATTCTACTTAAAGGACTCCAGTACTAGTATATATGAAAATGTTCCTGCATGCCAACATCCACTGATATTTTAGAACTTTAATTTCTATGAACATATGAAACTAGAACAGGAATATAAATATAGTCTTAGACTGAACTAGAAGGAATCATTTTCTTAATTGTTTTGAAATTATGAAAAAAATTGATATCACTAAGAAAATGACTCCTTTGGAAGTCACTTAAAAATATTTATTACTTATGGAAATTCAAATACCAAACAAGAGTAGTTTTAAATAATCATTACAAATATCATTTTCATACTATCATAAAGTAGAATAAAAGACCAGTCCTAACATATTACCTACATATCATTATTTTTAGTTCCTAATCAATCCCTAAATATCTTATACATTCTACATAATCATGTCTTTAACATAGACGTAAATTTGCTTTACTTTTTCCTTAACATTTTCCAGAGACATTATTCATGTTTCTACGAATTTTTCACAGCAGTTAAAAGATGCCTTTGTGAAATTAAGGAGATACATTTTGTTGTTGTTTATATTGTTATTGTTTTTAGTTGCAGTCCCTAAGCTTGGGCACAGTCCCTAAGACTTCTTATGCTCAAGGCCAGCACTCTAATATTTGAACCACTATTTGAGTGGTTAATAACAGTCTAACAAGTATTTTTCTCTCTGGGATAGTTGCAAACGCAATTCTAAGCTCTCAGCCTCCTGAGTAGCTAGAATTATAGGTATTAGTCATTGGCACTTGGTTTGATGTACTTTTCAAATTTTTATTTATGTTTTAAGATTTTAGTTTTACTGTAATGTACATCTTTCTACACATAAATTTAGATATGTGTATATATTTCTGATGACAAATTCTAAAATTGTGTCTTTCTGCATAAAATTACATATATATATATATATATATATATATATATATATATATATTTCGGGAGACAGACTCCCTCTAAAACTTTTATGCTACTATTTTTTACCTTTTTCATTTCAAAGACATAAAATCTATTTTTCTAAAAGTTTCCTAGAGTAAAATAGAAATTAGAGTTTATTGCTTTCAAGGGAATTTTAGATATAAACATGATGTTGTAGTAACATTTATAGTATATTACATGAAAAAAATCTGTTCAACTCAAATATCTGTATGTAGTGACAGAAAGAGAGGAAGTTAATTCATACTGGTTAGGAATTTTCAATGCTTCAAAAAAACCTATTCAATAATTTGTAATTTGCATATAGTCAAGGTACTTGATATCGTTTAGTTATTTTATTTCTTTGTTCAAAATTTTAATATGAATGCATACACGGTGGTAATATTAAAATTATTAATTAAAATAAAATGATAGCTAAATCATGGACAAAATATATTTATAGCAAAATAAAAGAAACCACATTACAAAATATAAAGCATTCTCTTTAAAATGGTTTCTTCTAGTATTGAAAAGATTACTCCAGCTTTGTTTGAGATTTTATGCTGTCTCAGGATCAATATATTCTCTAATTCCTGCAACATCCAAGGCATAAACACATGATTTGGGAAGATGGCGGAGGAGAAGCTGGAGGCAAAACAAGCGGTCTCATAGAAAGCAGTTTTAGAGTTTAGTGAACAGTCCTAAGGCAGAGAATCACACCAAGTGTGTCATCACAGGACAGAGAGTTAGGCCAGAGAGGGAAAATCTAGGCAAGGAGACAGAGCTGAGCTCTTGCCAGCAGCTGCAGCTGTGGTGGCAGCAGCGGTGGCAGCGGTCGTACTGCCATACCTGAAACAGAGAGAGTCCGGGACGAAAGAGCCAGAGGCGACCGGCAAGCAGATTCTACTCAACACCAGCAAGAACTAACAAGGAGCAGACATCTTCATCCTGCAGTTCGCAGACCAGAGATGACTCAGGAACCAAGACTTGGCGTGAGTAGAAGCCTGACATCCTCACTCCTTCTCAGGGAGCAGAGGAGGAAAGGCCACCCCTACCTCTCCAGTACCGGAGATCTCCATCTTGGATACCGACAAAGCTCCGCAGAGATGCTAGCTCCAACTCAGGCCTTGGAATAAAACTAGGGTCATTTAGCAGGTCACAAGAACTTAACGGTGGTGTGACCTGCCAGACTCAGCTCCACCCAGGGAAAAGTCACCCAGTTCAGGCGCCAGCCTTAGGAGTGGCTTTCTTCAACGGGTAATCAGAGCCAGAGGTTGCCCCTCCCTTTAGCAGCCTCGACACTCAACTGAAATTCAGTAAACAGAAACCCTGAGAGTGGCTCCAGGCTGGGCTCTGTGAGTTTCTCACAAACTAGCCCCCAGGTAAAGCTACTGTTTGCTGAAAGGCCTTAACTCTACCCAGAACCTACCCTCAACACAGCATCTCCAAACTTGAGGAAAAAGCCATCTCCCTCTTTTGTGATACACAAAGCACACCCCCCCTCCCATTGAACTAACTTGGGAGGAGGATCAAAAAATCCTGGGTAAAGCAGAGCATTTTTCTGCCTGTCCAAACAAACTGACTTAAGAAACCAACCAAGAAATGGGACCACAAGCAGACCAGAGACTCCAACCAGAGGCTCATTACAGACACAAGGGAGATACAGGATTTTTCCCAACCCTCCCAAAAAAATCAAAGAATTTTTTTCTCCTCTTTTTTTCTTTTTTTTTAAATAACTTTTACAATTTTTTTTTCTTTTCTAAAACTTCTTTAATTTTTACCTTTTTTGAAAAAAAAATGCTTTCTAGTAACTTTTTCTCCCCCTTGTAATCTTAATTTTAGGGATTCGTGTGTGTGCATTTTTCTCTGTTTTTTTTCTTCTTTTAAAAAAAAATTCTTTTTGTTTTTTGCTTAGCTCGACTGAACTTCTGATCTTTTTTTTCTTTCTTCCTTATCCTTCTCACCTTTTCCTCTCTTTTGTTCTTCTTTATGGGACTTAATAATTGTTCTGCACATCCTCAGATAAACCTGTAGTTGACTATTAGATCCTATCAGCCATTGTGTACACACTTAATCCACAAATTTATTTCTCAATTCAAAACTTCTGAGACTTAAATTCCTTAACAGCAGTACTACCCCTTTATACCTATATAATATTTTAAGTATTTTTATTTTTAAGTTTTTCAAATCTCCTTTATATCCCTCCCCTTCTCTCATTATATTCACGTTCTTTGAATCTGCATATTATTAATTTTTATTTTTCTATTTTTTCTGGTGTCTTTTTTTCACTTACTCTTTCTTCTTGTTTTCTCTCTCTCTACTTTCATCCTATCTAACCTATTTCCTGCTTTGAGACTAGGACTTAGTTAAATTAACTCTCCCTGTACCTTCCCACATCACTCTATTCCTATTTTTTACCCACATCACTCCCTAACCCTAATAATTTCTGGTTTACCAAATTCTTCTTTGCGGATCTTAGCGCATTAATATATAGTTGTTTGATGTTGAATAGAGGTATCTGTTGAACTAGGTATCTGTAGACTATTGACTGTGCAAATTCAGACTTTGGTTGATGCTTGCCTTAAGTTAGTGTTCTAGGACAAAACTGGTGTTACATTCAGCCCAAATGGGCAGAGTAAGCCAGACAACCACAAGAACAATGATGTCAGGGTAACTCCACTCCCACTCATGATTATCAGGGGATAGAACAGATAATGAATAATCCAGAGGAGAGTTCCTAAATAGCTCTCCAAACACTACTGGCAAACATGATAAATGAAAATATTGAAAATATACAAAGAACTCTGTATGAGCATGATAGGAAGAGAGAGGAGGCAATCCAAAGGTTTATACATGAATATCATGAGCGTGAGGAAGCTACTCAAAAACGGATACAGGATTTGCGTAAGCAGCTTGAGAATACTCAAAGAGAAAGGCAGGAATGGCGTGAACAGGCTGAGAACACTCAAAGAGAACTACAAGAATGGTATGAACGGGAGGAAGCTAAGCAAAGAGTAATAAAGGAATTGAGAGAGCAGGATGAGAATACACAAAGATCACTAAAGGCATTCATGGAATCCATTAACAAAGAGCTGAAGGAAGTCAGGCAAACCACAAAGGGAATCCTGAATGGAACCCAACAGAGGGAATGGGAGTCCAAAGAAACCATAACCAATCAACTAAATCATTTGAGAATAAACACTGAAAATCAAATTAAGGAAGTAGAAGTCCATACAAGATCTAAAACAAAGCTTCATCAAAGAACTTGAAGCCATCAAAGCTGACCAATTAGAAGGAAAAGAGATAAAAAACAAAGTAGAAAGTCTTGACAGCAGGCTAGACCATGCAGAAGATCGAATCTCGGGGATTGAAGATAGCCTAGATATTATAGAGAAAGAACATACAACCATCCAAGACAAGTCCAAGAAATATGATAGATCTATCCAACACTTGGAAGACACCATCAGAAGGCCTAATCTAAGGATAATGGGTGCAGAGGAGCACCCAGAAACAGAAGTTAATGGTCTAGGAAATTTGTTTAACAGGATCCTAGCAGAGAACTTCGCAAACATGATAAAGACAGGCCTATTCAGATACAAGAAACTTTTAGAACTCCAAATAGCCCAGATCAGAATAGGCCATCCCACTGTCACATTATAATCCACACAGGATCAACTCAGAACAAGGAAAAGATCCTTAAAGCTGTCAAAGAGAAAAGATTAATCATCTATAAAGGGAAACCAATTAGAATCACCTCAGATTTCTCAGCAGAGACAATCAAACAAGAAAAGCCTGGAATGATGTATGCCAAGCCCAAGAAACAAACAACTATCAACCAAGAATACTGTACCCAGCTAAACTCTCCTTCATAACTAAAGGCCAAATAAAAAACTTCCATAGTAAAGAAAAATTGAAAAAATTCATCTCCACCAAACCAGCCCTACAAAAGATTCTTAAAGATGTCCTACACATAGAAAACCAATAAGACCACAATAAAGGCCAAGAAACTGCACCCAAACTGAGAATCCAAGAACCATATGAAGAACCCAGTGTGTGCAACCCCCAAGAAGGTGGATAACATGGCAGGAACTCCCAAATACCTCTCAGTCCTATCTCTTAACACTAACGGACTTAACTCTCCAATTAGGCAACATAGACTGTCTAGTTGGATTAAAAAACAAGATCCTTCTATCTGCTGCCTTCAGGAGTCACATCTTGCCTCTAAAAACAAACACATTTTCAATGTTAAAGGTTGGAGCAAAATCTACCAAGCAAACGGCCCCCATAAACAGGCGGGAGTTGCAATCCTAATATCAGATAAAATAGACTTCAAATTAAAATTCCTGAGAAGAGATAAAGAAGGTCGCTACATACTAATTAAGGGATCTCTCCTTCAGGAGGATATTACAATTCTAAATATCTATTCGCCAAAGTATGTAGCACCCAAATTTATCCAAGAAACACTACTTTCCCTCAAATCCCAAATAGATCCAAAGACATTAATTGTTGGAGATTTTAACACACCATTCTCCCCACTAGATAGATCAACTCGGCAAAAACTCAACAGAGAAACCGCAGATCTAAACAGCTGCATAGATCAACTAGATTTAACAGACATCCACCTAATATTTCACCCAGCAGCATCAGAATACACGTTCTTCTCAGCAGCACATGGAACATTTTCTAAAATAGACCAAATTTTAGGCCACAAAACAAACTTGTCCAAATTCAGAAACATTGAAGTTATACCTTACATTCTCTCTGACCACAAGGGTTTAAAATTAGAACTCAACATCAAAAGCCACCAAAGAAAGGCCAATAACACCTGGAGGCTGAAAAACACACTGCTGAATCACGAGTGGGTCATGGAAGAAATCAGAAAGGAAATTCAAATGTACATGCTATTCAACAAAAATGAGCACACAAATTACCAGCTCCTCTGGGACACAGCAAAAGCAGTACTCAGAAGCAAGTTTATAGCTCTGAGCTCCTACATCAACAAATTGGAGAGATCTGAAACCAACAATTTAATGAGACATATTAACCTCCTTAAAAAAAAAACAGCAAGATAAACCCCAATCCAATAGACGGACAAAAATAATTAAAATTAAATAAGAATTAAATGAATTTGAATCCAAAAACACTATAGAAAGAACAACAAAACAAAGAGTTGGTTCTTCGGAAAAATTAACAAAATTGACAGACTCTTAGCAAATCTTATCAGAAAAAGAAGAGAACACACCAAAATTAATAAACTAAGAGATGAGAATGGAAACCTCACCACAGAAAAACCAAGATTCAGAATATTATAAGGGAATACTTCTGAAAACTTTATGCTAATAAGTTTGAGAACTTGACAGAAATGGAACTTTTCCTAGCAAATATTAACCTGCGAAAACTAAACCAAGATGAGTTAAAGCAGCTTAAAAGGCTCATATCAAGCATTGAAATAGAAACAGCAATAAGAGACCTCCCAGCTAAGAAAAGTCCAGGACCAGATGGTTTTACAGAGGAATTCTACAAGGCCTTCAAAGCAGCACTCACACCAATACTCCTCCAACTCTTCAATGAAATTGAAAGAGAAAGTTCACTACCGAACACATTCTATGAAGCCATCATAACCCTCATCCCAAAAGCAGGCAGGGACTCATCAAAGAAAGAGAACTATAGACCCATCTCTTTGATGACCATTGATGCAAAACTTCTCAACAAAATTATGGCCAATCGACTTCAACAATTCATCCAAAAAATCACACACCACGATCAAACAGGATTCATTTCAGGGATGCAAAGCTGGTTCAATATACGCAAATCAATTATTATTATTCATTACATCAACAGGAGCAAGAATAAGAACCACATGGTTATCTCAATAGATGCAGAAAAAGCATTCGACAAGATCCAACACCCCTTTATGATGGAGCTTTTGGAAAAATTAGGAATCCATGGAACATTCCTCAATACAATAAAGGCTGTATATGACAAACCTATAGCCAGCATTATACCTAATGGTGAAAACTAAAGCCATTTCCTCTTAACTCAGGAACAAGACAAGGATGTCCACTCTCTCCACTTCTCTTCAATCTAGTATTAGAATGCCTAGCTAAGGCAATAAGACAAGATGCAAACATAAAGGGGATCCAAATACTGAAAGAAGAAATAAAACTCTCCCTATTTACAGATGACATGATCTTGTATTTAAAGAATCCCATAGACTCCACTCCCAAATTACTCAAGCTGATTCAAAACTTTGGCAAAGTAGCAGGGTATAAAATTAACCCTCAAAAATCAATGGCTTTTCTGTATGCCAACAATGAGAAAAGTGTGGCTGAAATTTGGAAAGTAACTCCATTTGTAATAGCCAATCAAAAAATAAAATACCTAGGAATTAACTTGACCAACGAAGTGAAGGACCTCTATGATGAAAACTTTAAAATCTTGAAAAAGGAAATCAACACAGAACTTAGAAAATGGCAAAACCTCCCATGCTCCTGGATTGGAAAGAATAACATCGTGAAAATGGCAATAGTTCCCAAGACTATCTCCAAATTCAATGCGATACCGGTCCAAATTCCAAGCTCATTCTTCAAGGAAATAGAAAGAGGCAATGCAAAAATTCATATGGAACAATAAAAGACCACGAATAGCAAAAACACTCCTCAACGGAAAGAATACTGCTGGAGGAATATCAATACCAAATTTCAAACTCTACTATAAAGTCATAGTAATCAAAATAGTTTGGTAGTGGCACAAGAACAGACCTCAGGACCAATGGCATAGAATTGAAAACCCAAAAATGAACTTACAGACCTATAGCCATCTAATCTTTGATAAGGGAGCTAAAAAAAAATAGAATGGAAGAACAACAGCCTCTTCAGTAAATGGTGCTGGCAAAATTGGTTGACTACTTGTAGAAAACTAAAGCTAGATCCTTATATATCACCCTGCACCAGAATCAACTCCAAATGGATCAAAGACCTCAGAGTCAAAGCAGACACTCTGAAAATATTACAGGATGGCATAGGAGAAACCCTAGGTCTCCTTGGCTCAGGCCGAAATTTTCTTAATAGAGACCCAGAAACACAACAAATCAAAGAAAGGTTGGACAAATGGGATTGCATGAAATTGCAGAGCTTCTGCATGACAAAGGACATAACTAGCAAGATCAATAGAAAGCCCACAGATTGGGCTTCACTAGCCATACAACGGACAAGGGTCTCATATCTAAAATATACTTGGAACTCAAAAAATTAAATCTCCCAACAACAAATCCTCAATGAATCAGCTTCCCAATAAATAAGTGGGCTAAAGACTTGAAGAGAAACTTCTCTGAAGAGGAAAGAAGGATGACCAACAGATACATGAAGAAATGCTCAACCTCCCTAGACATAAAAGAAATGCAAATCAACATTGAGATACCACCTCACCCCAGCTAGAATGGCTATAATCAAGAACTCTAACAACAACAGATGCTGGAGGGTATGTGGACAGAAGGGAACCTTACTTCATTGTTGGTGGGAATGTAAACTTGTTCAACCCCTTTGGAATGTAGTATGGAGGTTCCTGAAAAGATTTCACATAGAGCTCCCCTATGACCCAGCAATCCCACTTTTGGGCATTTACCCAAATGTTACAAACAAGACCACACTAAAGCTACTAGCACGACTATGTTTATTGCAGTATTATTTACCATAGCTAAGATATGGAACCAACCCAGATGCCCCTCAGTAGATGAATGGATCAAGAAAATGTGGTACATATACACAATGGAATTCTATAAGTCCATCAGAAAGAATGACATTTTCCCATTTGTTGGGAAATTTATTGGTTTGGAAAAAATTATATTAATTGAAGTAAGCCAAGCCCAAAGAAACAAAGGTCCCATGGTTTCCCTTATTTGCAATATCTAGTATATGTATGAGTCAAGCAGGAAAGGTCAGATAATGTGATGTTGGGAAAATGAACTCTTAGATAAGTATTTAAATGTTTTTCTTTCATGCATTTGTTTCTAACTCATTTATAAAATTATTTCTTTGTAGCTTTGTATGTCCCTCCCCCACAGTACAACCCCTGCTTTCACTACATTTGATGTCGGTATAATTTGTGGAGGAGATGGGGAAAAACAAGTCGTTTAAGGATCCAGGTGGACCCGATGCAACTATGAGAATTACAAGTCAAAACGAACTTTACAACTTTGGGTAGTGGTGGGACTGAGTGGGGTGCGGGAGGAGGCTGGGAAGGGATGTGAAGGGTAAACAAAAGAGGAGGCTGCAATGCTTGATAAGAAATGTACTCATTATCTTGCCCATGTAATTGTAACCCCTCTGTACAGTGTGTTCTCAAAAAATAAAAATTATAATTTAAAAAACCATGATTTGAAGTTCTCAGTAGTTTTATAAACAAAGGTACATAATAACTTCCTTCCTGCAGAGACATGTTATGGCAAGTATTATTGATTGTACTATAGTTCTCTCTTTTTCTCACGTGTTGCATATTTTGGGACATTACTGTATGACCAGCATCAGCTTCCTGTAAGTGATATTTCCCTCTAATCAGCAATGTCAAGATAGATCATATGACTTACTTCAGCTTACAAAAATGAACCAGAAGTGGTGAAAGATTAGAGGAAGATTTCTATCCCATTGTTTGTGCCTAACAGACAGCTGATTGTTTCCCTTACCTATAAAAATAGCATATTTGCAGAGGGAGTTTTCCTTCAAGTTATATTCTGAAAAAATAAACCATATGAACTAGAGGCAAAACTCAAATACAACCTCATACAGGAAACACAGCAAAACTAAGCTAATATTAGAACATGATATTAAGATGCTTGTTCCTTACCATCCTTGTATACCTCCATGAGAGTTAACATAGCACACCAGAATTTAACAAATACTAAAAAATAAGCAAACAAATAGATAACATTCCTGTTTGATGCTATTACATATTTTTTCTATCAATAAGCATTCTCCATATGATCACTTGCATGTGGGGTTATCTTTTCTATAGATGAGTTTAATCACTCTAGAGCACGGTATTTAATATCCACAATCATTATCCAGACATTGTGATTGAGATGAGGAGAAAAAAACATGTCTAGATTTCTCCTTCATCTTCTTCTTCTCCTTTTTCTAGTGTGAATTATCATCCTTTCTCCAAAATCTTCTATTAATAAAGGAAGAATGACATATTGTGGATATTAAGAAAAAGGCATGCAAGTAAGAATTTCATTCTTTCAGAAATAGCTGAAATAAATCAGAGTGTCTCCTGGAAGAATAAAAACATGATTTTCTTTCCTTCTCTTGGTTCCACCATAGTGTCTAAACATGACTCTAAATATCTAATAAACCATTTGCTTTGGCTAAGTTTTTAAAAGATGAAATAAATTGTAATTTTTTGTTTGCTTTTGAGAGACATGAAATAAGATTGCATTAACATTGTTTGTTGTAACCTACAGCCAGCATTATACTCAATGGTGAAAAACTAAAGCCATTTCCTCTTAACTCAGGAACAAGACAAGGATGCCCACTCTCTCCACTTCTCTTCAATCTAGTATTAGAATGCCTAGCTACAGCAATAAGACAAGATGCAGACATAAAGGGGATCCAAATAGGGAAAGAAGAAATAAAACTCTCCCTCTTTGCAGATGACATGATCTTGTATTTAAAGAATCCCATAGACTCCACTCCCAAATTACTCAAGCTGATTCAAAACTTTGGCAAAGTAGCAGGTTATAAAATTAACCCCCAAAAATCAATGGCTTTTATGTATGCCAACAATGAGAAAAGTGTGGCTGAAGTTAGGAAAGCAACTCCATTTGTAATAGCCCCACAAAAAATAAAATACCTAGGAATTAACTTAACTAAAGAAGTGAAGGACCTCTATGATGAAAACTTTAAAATCTTGAAAAAGGAAATCAACACAGAACTTAAAAAATGGCAAAACCTCCCATGCTCCTGGATTGGAAAGATTAACATCGTGAAAATGGGAATACTTCCCAAGGCTATCTACAAATTCAACGCAATACCTATCCAAATTCCACCCTCATTATTCAAGGAAATAGAAGAGGCAATCCAAAAATTCATATGGAACAATAAAAGACCCCGAATAGCAAAAACGCTCCTCAACGGAAAGAACACGGCTGGAGGAATATCAATACCAAATTTCAAACGCTACTATAAAGCCATAGTAATCAAAACAGCTTGGTATTGGCATAAGAACAGACCTCAGGACCAATGGAATAGAATTGAAAACCCAGAAATGAACCTACAGACCTATAGCCATCTAATCTTCGATAAGGGAGCTAAAACAATAGAATGGAAGACAGACAGCCTCTTCAGTAAATGGTGCTGGCAAAACTGGTTAACTACATGTAGAAAACTAAAGCTAGATCCTTATATATCACCCTGCACCAGAATCAACTCCAAATGGATCAAAGACCTTGAAGTCAAAGCAGACACTCTGAAAACATTACAGGATGGAATAGGAGAAACCCTGGGTCTCCTCGGCTCAGGCCGAAATTTTCTGAATAGAGACCCAGAAACACAACAAATCAAAGAAAGGCTGGACAAATGGGATTGTATAAGGTTGCAGAGCTTCTGCAGGGCAAATGACATAGCTAGCAAGATCAATAGAAAGCCCACGGATTGGGAGAAGATCTTTACTAGCCATACAACAGACAAGGGTCTCATATCTAAAATATACTTGGAACTCAAAAAATTAAACCACCCAACAACAAATCCTCAAAGAAACAACTGCCCAATAAGTAAGTGGGCGAAAGACTTAAAGAGAAGCTTCTCTGAAGAAGAAAGAAGGATGGCCAATAGACACATGAAGAAATGTTCAACATCCCTAGCCATAAAAGAAATGCAAATCAAAACAACATTGAGATATCACCTCACTCCAGTTAGAACAGCAAAAATCAAGAACTCTAACAACAACAGATGCTGGAGGGGATGTGGACAGAAAGGAACCTTACTTCATTGTTGGTGGGAATGTAAACTTGTTCAACCACTTTGGAAAGCAGTATGGAGGTTCCTCAAAAGACTCCACATAGAGCTCCCCAATGACCCAGCAATCCCACTTTTGGGCATTTACCCAAATGATCACAAACAAGGCCACACTAAAGCTACCAGCACAACTATGTTTATTGCAGCATTATTTACCATAGCTAAGACATGGAACCAACCCAGATGCCCCTCAGTAGATGAATGGATCAAGAAGATGTGGTATATATACACAATGGAATTCTATGCCTCCATCAGAAAGAATGACATTTCCCCATTTATTAGGAAATGGAAAGGCTTGGAAAAAATTATATTAAGTGAAGTAAGCCAGGCCCAAAGAAACATAGGTCCCATGGTTTCCCTTATTTGCAATATCTAGTATAGGTATGAGTCAAGCGGAAAAAGTCAGATAATGTGATGTTAGGAAAACAAAACCTCAAATACGTATTTTAATGTTTTTGTTTCTTTCATGCATGTGTTTCTAACGCATTTATAAGATTATTTCTTTGTTGCTTTGTATGTCCCTCCCCCACAGTGTAACCCCCGCTTTCACTATATTTGATGTCAGTATGACATGTGGAGGAGATGGGGACAAACAAGTCGTTTAAGGATTCAGGTGGACCTGTTGCAACATTGAGAAGTACAAAATGTCATGTCAAAACCAGCTTTACAATGTCGGTGGGGGGGGGTATGATTGGGTGGGAGGGAGGGGGGAGGCTGGGAAGGGAGGTGAAGGGTAAACAAAGGAGGAGGCTGCAATGCTTGGTAAGAAATGTATGCATTATCCTGCCCATGTAATTGTAACCCCTCTGTACAGTATGTTCTCAAGTAAAATAAAATAAAATTTAAAAAAAAAAAAAACCAAACAAAACAATAAAAAAAAAAAAAAACATTGTTTGTTGAGGCTAAATTTTATCAGAATCTAAATATAATGAAAAAATAGATGATTTTAAGATAAATAGCTTTTAGGTATATTTTTAACATGACATATATACAGAGACATCTTTTTTTCTTTTCCTCTCCACACTGACTTAACTTCAACAAGCAACTCATGTAATTTAAATAGATGTGTTTCTTTCAGAAATAGATTAGACACAGGAAAGATAGGAAAAGAGAACCAGTATTGGGTAATGTATTCCTTAAAAATAGCCGTCAAATAAATATTACCATATTAGCAAAAATAGCAATCAAATGCTCTTGAAAAGAGAAACTTTTTAAAAAGAGTGTATAAAAAGTGACAGTGCCAGAACTGTTTTAGGAGCTGCTCTCTGGGATTTAATGTTTCTAGGAGGTGACAATGTTTTAGGATTAATTACTTTCAGGGAATATTTTTTTAAGTTAGATTTCATTGAAGAAATACGTTGGTCAAATCTAATGAAAGGATAACAGAATATAGTAGAAAGAATGCTACACACTCATTGTGGTAGGCAGAAAAATAGCTTCCCAAAACATCTATTTCCCCCAAATATGTAATCCCTCAAATGTAGATTTTTGTTATCAGTAAAAATAATCACTTTTCATTACCCAAAGAATGCAAATTTGAGTAATTATCAGAGGGAGGAACTATACTCAAATGGGTACTTAAAAGTCCCAGATTTAGTTGGAAAGGGCAATGATTGGGGACTAACCATCAGAAAGGTGTAAAGATGGTACATTCAAAAATAAAGGAAAAGACAACAACCAGAATGTGAAATCAAAAATAAAGGAGAAGACAATAAGAGTGTGAAAATTCTGGGAAGTGGAACAGAAAGTAAATGCCTTTTCCCCTAGAATCATCTGAAAATATTTCAGCTCTGTTTCTGGCTAGACTTTAATCTAGTGAGACTTCTTTTAGATTTCTGTCCTTTAGAACTATAAAATGATAAATGCAGATAGCTCAATCCACCAAACTTATAGAAATTTGGTACAGCAGGCTTGGTTTAGTAAACTAAATTCAACTACAGAGTTTTACTGATGCAACTACTGGGATACCACATGTCCTAGTTTCTGATAATAAGTAAAAGTTGCTACCAGCTTTGTAAACATGTATGGTGTACATATTACTAAGGCCCTTGCATTAATGAAGACTTGAAATTCTAAATAATATCTAAATAAGCAGCTCCTTATCTGTGTTTTCACATTTGGGGATCACTAAGTACCAAAGCCAAAGGTAGAAATATGTAAATGAAATCTGTCTCCTGATATTATATGTCATTTCGAGTTATAGTTCCAAAAATAATAAAAAGAAAAGGTAAAACAGAAACAAAAACAATTTTCTATCCTTCCAACCTTTCCAACAGAAATGAGAGAATCTAGTAAAGACAGAGCAATCCCAAGATGTTAGATATTATAGGATCACCAGATGGAGAAAAGAAAGATAACAAAAATGGATCCCCTGAAACAATGGGAAACAAAATCTACACCTACAGACTGATATTGCTAGAAAATAGTTTCCAGTATGCTGTCTTTTATATTTTAGGTTTCTTTACATAGCAACATTCCTTTCTAAGGAATTGACTCTTTATTAATGTGCAAGTGTTTGCACCCTATACCCCAGCAACAAATAATGTTTCTAGATGTAAAGAAGCATGATACTAAGCGTAAACAAGTCTATTTCTGATGATATAGCTGATAAGTAAAAATGATCTTGGGGCTGGGAAGGTGGCTCAGTGGCAGAATGCTTGCCTTGCATGCATGAGGCTCTGGGTTCAATTCCTCAAGCAAAAAATCAGAAGTGGTGCTGTGTCTCAGTGGTAGTGTGCTAGCCTTGAGCTGAAGTGCTGAGGAACAGCACCCATGCCCAGAAATCAGGCCCATGACCGACAAAAAAAAATGTTCTTGGGGAATAGTCAAAAAAACTTGAAATTTCTCATACCTTTCCTCTTCTTCAAAATGAGAAGCCCTAGTCAAGATATGTAAAATATTAATAAAGGATTTTTATATTTTTATTGTTTACATTAAAGCAAATACACTTTTCCTCTTTGTAAGCCTGACTTTGAGTCACACCCTCATAGTTGTTTTATAAACCAAAGTGATTTAGGTGTTTTCTTCCCTTTCATTGTTGTTCTCCATTATGTTGGCAACTACATAGAAAAACAAGATAAATCTATTATGCTTATGTTAAAATTTTCAAAGTCATGCTGTCCTCAAAAAGTTTTCTCTTCCCTTCTTCACTGCTAAAATTTATTTGTTGTTCTTTAAATGATAACAAAAAAAGTGATATTTTACCATGAGCTGTTAGTGAAATCAGGGGAGTCTGTGATTTCTTTTTAATTGTTTGCAAGTATTTCCTTGGCTATTTTCATTATTGCTTTTTTTCCAGTCTTCTAATCAGGAACACAGGGTTACATAAAAAGATTTTCCTAATGAATAGGATGTTAGAGAGAAAAAAATGCATGTATAACTAAAGAGTTTCATCTTTTTAGAGATTGAAATGCTCAGAAGACATTTTGCTATTCCTGGCATAGGTTAATATGACCTCAATGTTTTATATCTTAAACTAAGTGAAATGCATGCAAAATGTGAAGGTTGTTCCAAACAATGATTTTGGCTTATACTTTTCTACTCCAATGTGATGAGTGACTTTACAGTCAATGAAAACCCTGACAAAGTTGTAGTTTATATCGATTTTAGGTTAGAAGGGTTAATGATAGAAAGGCAAGGGAGATTCCTAAACCAGCACTACCTATCACTTAACAATTATACTTATGGAATATAAACATATAAATATGAATTGAATGAGAATTGTTTGATTTACACAATTCACTGACAACTAAAACCAGAAAACACATCTCTACATATATAAAACTAGTATATCTAGTATGGATTTAAATTTTTTTAGAATATATATTTTAGCATTCATATCAAAATATTATTTTATTTTTAACTGTTTAATTTTAATTTTTGTTAGTCGTGGGGCTTGAAATCTGGGCCTGGATGCTCTCCCTCAGCTCTCCGGCTCAATGCTAGTGCTCTACCACTTGAGCCACCGCCAATTTTTTGGTGGCGCATTAGAGATAAGAGTCTCATGGACTTTCCAGCCTGGGCTTGCTTTGAACCATAATTTTCAGATCTCAGCCTCTATAATAGCTACATTTACAAGCATTAGCCACTGGCCCTGAGCTACATAATTATTTGTTACATATTTATGAAGAATTGAGTGGTAGCCCCAAACATTTATATGTTGTGTAATGATCAAATTATATCATATCCATTAGTTGCTCTATGTAACATTACTTTTTAGTGAGACTGCTCAAAACTTATGTTTTGGCTATGTTGAAATATTTATTCCTAACTATAATACCTTTGCTTATTGTGGTATACAATTTATATATATATATATATATACATATATATATATATACACCTACATATATATATGTATATATATATACTTTTATTCATGGAAGTATGCTAACTAAAGATATAAAACATGAATTGTAAAGTGAAACAAATTCATGATTCCATTACTTGTTCTAAGAAAACAAATATGCTTTTTGTTTTCAATTATATTTCTGTGGGAATGTGTAATATTCATTGATTTAACAGTTAAAATTGATAACAGTTACATTAAAACAAGTTGATTCAAACTTGTATTTGAAAATTGCATACTTAACACAAATATAATTCCACTTTCTTCTACCACATAATTTAAACAACAGTAACACAATGCTTGGTGGTAGTAGCCTCATGTAGAAGCCTAGAAATTAAGGAGGATAAGACCTGAAGATTTTGGTTCAATGTGAGTCTAAACAGACAAAAATGTGAAAACATCTCTAATTATCCTGCAAGAAGAATGTGAGGATAGAGCTCAGAGAATAGAGTGTCATCATCCATGAGCAAAAACTCTAAGGAGACCATGAAACACTGAGTTTAAGCTCCACAAATGGTATATACACAAGACAACAATAAATAAAAAGTAATATGACATCAACACTGAAGACAAAATAGTAGAAAACATCATGAGAAATGTTTTGTAAACATCTGGAAGACAAATCATTTCACAGAATTTTCATTCAGGGGAGGGAAAAGTCACAGTCTCACTTGTACAATCTCATTGTACTGATTTGTGTTGAAACCTGGATATTGGGTTACACTTGAATGAGTAGATTAGATTAGCTGACATAGCAGAGATTGCCTGTGACTATGCACCATTCCACTCTGCAAAAATCTAAAATTGTGCTTCTTAATTTAAATAAAACATCATGTTAGAGACTGTTCAGTCCACATAGACAGGAGTCCTTATTTTGAGGCTTCAGAACAGTGCTTTTGTTGATAACCACTCCTGCTTTACTGCCCTTCCCTTGTGTAGCTACATATTCCTTAGCTGGCACCTAGCAAGGCTTTGAACTTCACCCCCTGCATTAATCCCTCCTTTCACCAGCCACAAATCATTTCAAATGTTATCTATGTCTTAGCATCAGTTGTTTTCTTACTAATCCCACCAGAAAATTCACATATTCATGAAAACCCACTATAAATATCCTCGTTATAAAAGGGAGTAAAGGTTTAGCATTGGCTGAGACTCTCATCTGTAGGTTTGCTTCCTAATAAAACTGAGCTACACATCTCATTTTTTTCTCCATGGCTTTTGATTCTAACAATTGATTAATTTGGTTTGATGTAATCCCATTTATCCAGACTTACTTTGAGTTGTTTTGATTCGGAAATTTTGGGAGTTTTGACATATGCCTAGAAGCCCTCGTACTTCCCCTAACAATTCCTGTAATATTGTCAAGGCATCTGGTCTTAAATTAAGGTCTTTGAACCATCTGGAATTTTCTGGTGCAGGGGGATGTGTGAGGTTCTAACTTCAGTATTCTGCGTAAAGCCAATTCTTTTTTTTTTTTTCAGGTAAGGGGTAGGTTTATTCATCGTTCCGGCTGGCACCAGGCCATCTTCGTCCTCCACACGTTGGGGAAAGGCCTGGGAAAGAGAGCTGGAAGAGCTGGGAAAGAGAGAGAGCTGGAAAGAAGGAGAAAAGAGCTAGAAAAGAGAGAAAAGAGCTAGAAAAGAGCTAGAAATGATAGTGCCTGGGAAAGGTGGGAAAGAGAGAGAGCTAGGAAAGAGAAGAGAGATGGGAAAGAGAAGAGACAGAAAGAGTTGAGAAAAAGCTAGAAAAGAGCAGAGAGATCCGTAAAGCCAATTCTACCAACACAATATTTGAAGAGGCTGTGTTTCTTTCATCCTGTGTGTTTGGCTCCCTTATCAAAGATTATGCGCCTACAGGCATGAATTCATTTCTGGGTCTTCAGTTCTGTTTTATTGTTAGAATTCTGTGCTTCCATCGGAAAGAATGGCATTACCCCATCCCTGAGGAAATGGAAAGTCTTGAAAAAAATGTTAAGTAAAATAAGCCACATCCAAAGAAATATATGCTGCATGGTTTACATCATTTGTGATAACTAGAATATGTTCATAAATCTACAGGTTAATCCAATAGCTAGTAAAAGGCAAACAAATACAACTGGACATGATTAACTAACAGCACTCTTAAGCATTCACATGTTGAGAATAAGGCTAAAAAGCTATGTGCATGTGATGATATAAAATCATACTTATTGCAATGAACTCTAAGAATAAATCAAATATGTAAAATCCATCTATCTCTATATAATTTTAAAAGATGTAATGAAAATAAGCAGATTCCCTATAAATTCAAAAGCAAAATTCTAAGCTGAATAGATAAAATTGATGAAAGTTTTCAACACATAAACTAAAATACCTAAAGGAAAATGTGGGAGAGAAAAGATGAAAAGTAGAATAGCTAACTATTGAAGAATTCATAAAGAATTTCCTAGACTATACCAAGAGCTTGGATAAAGCTTAGTTATAGAACTAGACTAATATGAACAAAGCCGTGGGTTCAATCCCAAAGAAGGTCAAAAACTCCGTTGATAAATAGAATAAATAAAATAATTACTTGGAATAAATGCTTTCATATTAGAGCTAAAACAATAAACAAAATAATATCAACTCTTGTATCCAATGACATGAATCTGCAAGAATGTAGAGGAAAAGTTTTCTTTTTCTATCCTTTCTTTTCCTTCTCTGTTTTCACCTTTTTTTCTTTCCTTTGTCATTGCTGGTGCTTGAAATTGCTAAGGCTCTGACGACTTTAGATTATTTTTCAGATGAGGTCTTACTATTTGGCCAAGCCTCCCTTCAAAAATGAGCTCTTACCTATGCCTTCCACAAATGTAAGAAAGCAGAGAAATTACACTAAATCTAGCTTTCTCTGTTATTATAGTTTCTCACTATTTTTTGTCAGAACTGGCCCTGGATCCCACTCTTCTAAATCTCTGCCTTCTAATTAGGAAGGTATATTTCATCTGAAGCTTGGACCCAGACTATCTTTCAATGAAACATTCAATATTGGCTTCTGGTTTCTAGATACAATTAAATTCTATTAAGATTAATCTGTATTTTTATGATGTTAAGTGAAGAGCACAGAGAAATGCCTTGAATAATTTTTCCACTTTCTTTAAATGTTTATAGTATGATATCACAAGTAGGACATTAATATTTCAAAAGCACCTTATGCAGACTTCAGTTGTTTTATTTTGTGCACATATTAAGTCCTATATATTTTTTATCAACTCTATATTTTCAGATACTTTATTTTTCCCAAAAATAGTTCTCTCTCATGCTTCCTTTTTATAATTAAACCCACTATTTCTCTTGGTCCCATCCAAAACTTGTTTCATCCTGGCAAATGACAATTTTTCTCCAACTTCTGGATCATGCAGTAAATAAGCTTTTAGGATTGCCTTCAAATCTATGGTAGATTATTCCCAGTTGTATGCCTTAAGGCAACTCGAGTTGCTTTCTGGTTCTGTTATTAGGGAATGTAGCACAATTCACTTCCCATTCACGTGAAGAAGCATGAATTGATTTCCATTTCTTTGACTAGAGGAAATAATGCTGCTATAAAACTGTGTTTTGGCCCTTTGCTGAATGTTACATTTTATTTCTATGAGACAAAGCCTGAAGATCTCAAGTCCTGTGTATACAGTGGTTGTATATTTCATATTTTAGGACCTGTCAAGCTGTTTTCAGAAGTAGCTTTCCTATTTGACATTCCTTCCAGCATCAAGTTTCTCTGTCTCTTGACAGCATTTCACATGGTAATTGTTATATTATGTGAAGTAATTCTCATACATGTTTTGTGATGTCATTTTATTTTTAATATTCATTTGTTTGATCACTGATGATGCTTTTCTTGTGCTTATTTTTCACAAGATGTATTTTGTTGTTTTTCTAATTAAAATTTTTAACATTAGGTTTGGAGAATTCTATGTATAGTCTAGATTTGAGGCATTCTTCAGGTATATGATTTGCAAATATTTTATCTTTGACTATGGGTACTCGCAGTCTTCGTCATTGCCGTCATAGTCGTCGTTGTTGTCATCATCATCATCATCATCATCAACATTATTAGTACTACTACAATTATTTTTGTACATGTATATATGGTCCTGGGGCTTGCACTCAGGGTCCCTGAGATTTGTTGCTATTTGTTAATAATTTACTATTTGAGTGATGCCCCACTTCTGGCTTTTTGCAGAGTAATCAGAGAAAAGATTTTGAGAGACTTTATTAGCTGGGCTGTCTTCAAAGAACAATACTCAAATCTCAGCCTCAGAAGTAGATAGGATGAGATACATGTCACCTGCTCCAGTTTCTATTCACTACTTGTATATGAACTTTCACAGAACAACTTATTGTACACTTTTATTGAATTCTACTTTATAAAGTTTTACTTTCCTATAATTTTATTGCCAAATTTAAGAATGTTTCTGTCTCCAAAACTGTCAAGACATCTTCCTTTGCTTTACATTTACATCACTGTCTGTTTTATATGCCATCTTCAAATCCTGCTTGAAGTTAATATTTGAATAAATGGTTAGGTTTAAGTGAACGTTCACTTTTTATTTCTCCCCAATACTGTCTAATTTATCACTACTTATCAAAGAAAATGTGATTCCACAAGTGTTTGCTTTTATACTCATTAAATATTCCTTGATAATATTTGTGTGTATCTACTCTAGTGTCCTACAGACCTATTGAGCTGTATAATCTTTCCTCTACAAATATGACAATTTTACACTAACATTTTTAATATTGGACAGAGAAATATATTCCAGTTTACTTTCCTTTGTCAATGAGTCAACGAGTGCTGTGAAGATGTTTTTAGAAATTGACATAAACTTATAAATAAAATCCTGAAGCTGGGTGCTGTTGGCTCAGGTTTGTAATCATAGCTGCATAGGAGGCTGAGATATGAGGATTGTGGTTCCAAGTCATCCTGAACAGTAAAGTCCGTGAGACTATGATCTCCAATTAATCATCAGAAAACAGGAAATGGCACAGTGGCTCAAGGGGGACAGCACCCATTTTGAGCTGAAGATTTCCAGCCACATGAATGACCAGAAAAACAAAGGGAACAAGTAATATCTTTGCTCAATTGTATCCTCCAATCCACAAAAATGACGTTTCCATTTATTAAGAGTTTTTTTTATAATTCAGCATTGTATAATTTTCAGTGACGGCTGGTGAACAACACTAAAATACATTTTGACGAGGTGTGAAGATAGCACAAAAAATGAACAGAAAATAGTTGAAAAATAAGAGGCTATAGGAATGGAGAAAGAAACAGGTTAATCAGGTCCTTGATCAATATATGAGTGTGTAAAATATTTCTGTAAGGTTTGTTCATACAATTCATATACATCAATTAATAAATATCTTCCAAAGGCATTAGTATTCAAATATGACATAAAGGATATATGCAGATTCTGTGGTGAAATGAAAGATAGATGAGAAAAATATATAACTATAGTAATGGCATAAATAAACTAAGAAATTAACATACTGAGGGCTCATGGCTCATTAGACTAGAAGACCATTGGTATCTAAGAAAATATAAAATGTTAGACTTGAGCCTATCTTTAAGACTGCTTAATGCTCTTGCTTTTTGAGACAGTATTCTTTTTGTTTTTGTTGTTGTTGTTGTTGATAGTGGTGGTAGTGGTGGTCATGGGGCTTGTACTCTGGGCCTGGGCACTCTCCATTAGTTCTTCAGCTCAAGGCTAGGGCTCTACCACTTGAGCCACAGTGCCACTTCCAGTTTTCTGGTGGTTTATTGGACATACTAGTCTTATAGACTTTTCCTGCCCTGACTGGTTTGGAACTGTGATCCTCAGAGCTCAGCCACCTGAGTAGCTAGCATTTTAAGTGTGAGCCACAAGCACCTGGCTTGCATCAGTATTCTTAGTACATAGAAGAAATACAACATATTTGGAACCAAGCTATAGAATACTGATTTTAAGGCTCCACATGAGACATGGCAGATATATTATGAATAGATAGATTTAGGAAAAAATGAACACATAAGTCCCTTATTTGCAATAATTAGTATATGTCTGAGACAAGCAGAAATGGTCAGATAAGTTGATGATAAGCAAAATAAACCCCAAGTTATGGACTTAAATCTTTTTTCTTTCTTGATATTGTGTGTAACATATTTATAACTTATTTCTTTGTTGATGTGTATGTCCCCCCCTCCCCCCCGCCACGGTATAACCACTGTTTTCACTGTATTTGATGTTGATATAATTTGTGGAGGGGATGTTGATATAATTTGTGGAGAGGAAGGGAAAAAGCAAATTGTTTAAATAGGGATACAGGTGGACCCATTGCAACAATGAGATATACAAGATGTTATGTCGAAAATGAACTATACATCTTTGGCGCCGTAGGGGTGGGAGAGTGAGAGTGGGGAGAGGAGATGGGAACGATTGGGAAGGGGAAAAAAGGAGGAGGCAACAATGCTTGATAAGAAATGCACTCACTACCTTGCTCATGTAAATATAACCACCCTGTACAGTATTTTCACAATAAAAATAACAGGCACACCCACTATGTACAAATTGGAAACTCTATACATTGGGACTTGGCACTTAAGGTGATATAGTCAGTTTGTTAAACATATTGGCAATCTTTAAGATATTACATATATAGTTGCCTCTATGATCCAGCATTGTGAATCATAATTTTATATATGAAATCTATTTGAAAGTATATGGAATAACATACATGTACAAAATATATATATCAAAATCTTTTACAATAACATGTAATAAAATATTGAAATGCCCATTGAGAATTTATACCATTATACACAGCATACTACACAATATGCTCTATTCATAAGAAAAAATTACATAGATGTACTTTGAAAACACTAATATGACATAAGAGAAATGTATGAAAATAGGCTATATTTTTCCAATTATATGAGCTTTTAAAAATAGGCACATCTGTAGAATGTGAAATAATAGTTGCTCAAGGGAATGGTAGGTTGAAATGATGATAGGACACGACTACTGATATTTATTGGAGTATTTTGAGAGGGTAGTTATGTCAAAATATGTAAGAACTGGAGGTGATGCTCATAGTCCAACTCTTTAACATTGTAAGAATAATTGTACTTTATCAAAGAATTACAGATTGCATTTGCACTAAACTTAGGAAAAATTTTAGACTTGTAGTGAGTGAATCTGATGGGTATTTTGGAATTTAAAATCACAGAATTCTGTAATGCATATGTTTAGTATGTTGATGAATAGTACTATCAAGAAAATATGATCTGTTGTATATCCTCTGAGTGACTATATATGACATTGCTAGTCAATGAATATTTTTAAAAATTATTTAAATTGAGGGTTGAGATAGAGTTGAGACTGAATAGTGATAATGAACAAGATGCTTTGTATAGGGCTGGGAATGTGGCTTAGGGTTGATTGCTTGCCTTGCATGTGTGAAGCCCTGGGTTAGATTCCTCAGTACCACATAAATAGAAAAGCCACAATTGGCGCTATGACACAAATGATAGAATGCTACCCTGCGCAAAAGAAGCTTAGTACCAAGGCCCTGAGTTCAAGCCCCAGGAATGGCAAAAAAAAAGATGCATTGTGTTAAGCCAGGCACTGGTGGCTCACCCTGTAACACTAAATAGTCCAGAGGCTAAGGATTGAAGTTTGTAGCCAGTCCAGGCAGGAAAATCTGTGAGATTCTTATCTCCAATCAAATCACCAAAAAATATGGAAGTGCTGAGGTGCCTCAAGTGCTAGATTTCTAGGCTTCCTCAAGAGGAGCTTAGAGACAGCACTGAGGACCAGGGTTCAAAACTCAGGAGAGAAAGAAAAAAACAAAATAAAACAAAAACAAAAAATAAAACATTAACACTATTCACAAACTGCTTTGTCAAACAGCAACCCCATACAACTACTTAAAGTTAATTAAAAATATGATTAGAATAAAATACAGGTCAATTTGGGGACCAAAAATAGATAAAATAAAAAAGGTTACTTACAGGGGACAGAGGAAACTTTATATCAAACACTTTGAGTTGAAATTTGTTCTTCAGTCTTCTTAAATCATTTATGAAATTGACAATACTGCTAATTATAGGTCAATTTCTTTGAGGAACAGATTGAACACTGCTGGCTTTTCATAGAAATCTATACAGGTGATTGGCCTCTTGGTGAATTTTACCTATTTTAAAGTATATTAGTCCTACTATCATATTAAATGAATCAATCATTTCATTAGGGTGATGTTGGCCAGATTTTTTTTCAGCAAATCTTATTGCTTATAATAAATGAGTGCATTCTATATGAGTCTCCTATTAATATGAAAAAAATACTTCATAAAATCAACTTAAAAGGAGGAAAGATTAATCTTGGCTTCTGATTTCATACATTTCAGCTTATGCTTACCCTCATTGCTTTGGGTTGATGGTGGCACCATAGCCTATGTCAGGAACATATGATGGAGTATGTGTATTCATGGAAGCTAGGTAGTAAAGAAGAGGAAGAGCAGGAGTATGACAGGGAAAAGAGGAGGAGGGGGGGGAGGGAGGGGGAGGGAGAAGTGGGGGAGGGGAGAGGGTAAGGAGAAGGATAAGTAAGAGAAGGGAAAAGAGGAAAAGACTTTGAACTTAATATCCTCTTTGATCATAAATTCTCAGTGATCAAATCTCTACAACTGTGCCCACTTGAAAGGGTTCACTTCCTCTTTATGGCAACATAAAGAAAGCTAATTTTTATTCCTAGTCTTTTATGATTTCAAATTTAATTTCTAGATCGGTGAGTAGATATTTCTATGGAATTGTGATGAATTCTGTTCCTTAGTAGTTAGTTGAATTAATCGAAGAAGCTATTTGGCATGGAGTTGTTTTGATTATACCATTGCTGGAGAGATGAATGAAATATTTTGAATTGAAATACACTTAATTTAAGAGACAAGGAAACATCAAGATATTTCATTTTGTGACCTTCATAATATTATGGAATTTCCTTTCAAGTTTTTTGTCATCTATAATGAGGGTCTTTCTAGTTAAAGGAAAAATGAATAATATCTCTACCTTAATTATTCTATAGAGAGTTCACATAAAATGAATTTCCTGCCATTCAAAAATAAGTTATAGCCGGGCGCTGGTGGCTCATGCCTGTAATCCTAGCTACTCAGGAGGCTGAGATCTGAGGATCGCGGTTCAAAGCCAGCCCGGGCAGGAGAGACCATGAGACTCCTATCTCCAATAAACCACCAGAAAACCGGAAGTGGCGCTGTAGCTCAAGTGGTAGAGCGCTCGCCTTGAGCTGAAGAGCTGAGGGACAGCGCCCAGGCCCAGAGTTCAAGCCCCACGACCGACCAAAAAAAAAAAAAAAAAAAAAAAAAAATAAGTTATATTCAATTCTACAGGAATAATTGAATAAGTCATGGAATATCATGCTTTAGTTATCTCAGATTGATTCAATTTCTAAAAATCACCGTTGATATAACATACATGAAATTCAGTTTTTCTCTGAAATGACTTGGTGCTCAAACCCCAGAAATATATGACCAGTAATTTAAGATTCTGTATATTCTGTATATTCAAAACATGTGTGAATCTACATTTTTAATGTCAAAATGTTAGGTTAAAAAGAAGATAAAATCATGTAACTGCAATAGATAATATTTAAAGTTAATGAAAAATTGCTTCATTCAGCCTGGCAGAGACTATTGATTTGAGCTTACATGAGAAATTTAATTAATGATTAATAGAGTATTTCAATTTGTCCAAAGATTCTGTCATCTAAAACCTCCTAGTATATTTTTTTCCTAAAAATGAAGACTATTTTTTCCCACATGGCAGGTTCTGGTTTCATAAATAAATAAATATCTAAATGTTAATTTGCTATATCTTAAAATGTTTTTTATTGTGAAAATACTGTACAGAGGGGTTACAATTACATGGGCAAGATAATGAGTACATTTCTTATCAAGCAGTGTAGCCTCCTCCTTTGCTTCCCCTTCCATCCCTTCCCATTCTCCACCCCGACCCCCCACCCCACCAAAGTTGTAAAGTTCATTTTTCCAAATAACGACTTGTACATCTCATTGTTGGAATGGATCCACCTGTATCCCTATTTAAACAATTTGTTTTTTTCCCCTTCCCCTCCACAAATTATAGCAACCTCAAATACAGAAAGCATGGGTTATACCATGGGGGAGGGACATACAAAACAAAAAAGATATAATCTTATAAATGTGTTAGAAACAATCACCTGAAAGAAAAAAAAAACATTTGAATACATATCTTAGGGTTCATTTCCCTACCTTCAACTTATCTGACCTTTTCTACTTGACTCAGACATATACTAGTTATTGCAAACAATTTGTCTTAAGATATAATTTAAATTAATAGCCAGATGTGGTGGCTCACTCCTGTAATCCTAGCTTCTCAGGAGGCTGAGATCAGAATATCATGGTTCAAAGCCAGCGCAGGAGCAAAATCTCTATGAGTCTTATCTACAATAAACCTCCAGGAAATCAGAAATGGTGCTGTGGCTCAAGTGGTAGAGTGCTCGCCTGGAGTAGAAGAGCTGAGGGACAGCGCCCAGGACAAGAGTTCAAATGCCATGACCAAAAAGAAGAGATATGAAATAAATTATTAAGATAATATTAATCTAAATAATATTTATAATTACTCATAACACCTTGCAGTACAACAGCTTGTATTTTTCTATAGCCCTAAAAAGTATTCTGAGAGAAAGGAAGGAAAGAAGGAATGAAGGAACGAAGGAACGAAGGAAGGAAGGTAGGGAAGGAAGGTAGGGAGAGGAAGAAAGAGGGAGAGGGGGGAGGGAGGGAAGAAGGTAGAGCAGGAAGGATCAAAAATAATTTGATTTATAAAATCTGCTATTTAGCCAAACATAAACTTCATGGAAGTTAACCATTTAGTAAATGTAAGTTTTCAGTTGTCACTTCTCTGCATGTCCTCAGTGGATAAATGAAAGCAAGAAATGAAGGAACAGAAATAACTAGGTGATTCTGCATCTTTAGTATACATACTAAATATATATGTGTGCTTTAGTACACATACAAAATATGGATTCAAATCTTTTTCTCATTATTTTCTAAACATCAAATAATTATTTGTAAACAATTTGCATGTAGTTATAAATATTCTGAAAATTGATGTAACAAAAGGATGTTAATTTGTTATATTTATATTTATAATTTATATGAAGACTAATATTTTAATGCTATTAATATTACAGTCTTTATAACATATTTATTATATCAATTATATTATGTATTTTATGAGAGAAATAGCATCCTCAGATTTTGGTGTCTGTGGGAGTCCTAATAGCAGTCTCTAATTAAAATCACGAGAGATCTTTATTTGTTGGTTTAAATGCATATTTCTGAAATCAATTGTCTCAAAGGAGATTGTTTAAATAGTTCAGAAGGGTCTTACAAAGGCTGCATCACAGTTACATGATTACGTCTGATGTGATTCAAGAGCCAAAACTTTGCCATCATTATGATTATTCCCATTGTAAGAAGAATCATCCACATAATTCACATGATACAGGTTTGTCCTTAAGTTATTAATTTTATATGAAATAATATCCAAATGATACACAACACTAAGTGTCAAGGCAAAAGTTACAAAGTGTATTAGACTGTGTAACTACTTCCAGATACACATGTTAAAATCGTATTTCCCTGTCTGATGACATTAGAATCAACCTTTCAGAGATGACCCTGAAATTATGATCCTGATAAAAGAAGCCTAATATAACTACTCTGCCATGGGAACATCCAGGACCTAGATTATAATTAACCAGAAAGTAGCCCCCATAAGGCAAGTAATTTACTGGCAATAATCAGTTTTATAATCAATGTTCGAATTCTTGAGTATGGAAAATATACTCCTGATGGTTTCAAGGCACTTATGTTGAAGTACTTTCTTATAACAGCCAATGGTTGACAAAAAACAAAGCAGTTTTGATTTAAATTTCACAAATTCTGAAAAAGGATTCATAATGTTTTATTATTTGAATTTCATTCTTCAAATCTCCAGTTTAAAAATATTTATTTGTAAAAATATTTTAAGTGGCAATTGAATTGAAGTTCAACTCTCTATTCAACTATCATAATTAATATTCTGAATATTTTTATTATCTTTAAGTAGTTGTACAAAGGAGTTGCCATTCACCAAACATTTCATGGATACTTTGCATCTGGATGAATGTCACCACTTTCCACATTCTCATCCACCCCTCATAATCAACCCCAGTCCTTACTTATCTCAATATTATGTTATATATTGTATTACTTGCCATTGAACAAGGCAATTTATGTATATAATTCACCTGAAATTCTGTTACCACTTCAACATCTTCAACCCCATTTCAAAGTACCCCTTACTTTATATATTGCAATTCTGGGAAGTATACAATGGATTCTTCCCTGTATTCTATGCTTTTCCCCTTCATTTTTCTACCCTTCTCACATTGCTCCCAATATCCTCTCTTGCAGTACACATTTCCTGGTGTTTTGTGCGAGTTTGACTTAGTCTTTTAAGAAAATTATAGAATTTTCACTTTCCATGGACTCTGACACTTCAGATGTTTCATTTGTACCTCCTTGCTTACCATCCACTGTGTCTACTTTTACATTTATAGGCACCTTCTATCTACAACAAATGAGGAAAGTCATGCAGCCTAAGTCTCTCTGGGTCTGGTTTATTTCACTTAACATCATTATTTCGAAGTCTTTCATTGTCCTTAAAATGGTGCAATATTATTCTTTCTGATGGATGAATAGCATTCCATTATATAGCTCTGTGTGTGTGTGTGTGTATAATTTTATTGATACTATTTACATTGAGAGTCATCTGGGTGGATTCTACATGTTGGCTTTGGTAAATAGTGCAACAATGAACATGATTGTGCTAGTAGTTTCAGTGTGGATTTGTTTCTACTTTATTGGATAAATGTCCTTGAGTAGAATTGTTGGATAATAGGTATGTCTATATTCATTTTTTTTGAGCAACTTCCATAGTGTTTTCCAAAGTGGTTGAACAAGATTACATTCCAACCAAGAATGTACAAGATTTTCCTTTAAGCCACATCCCTATCAGTATCTGTGATTGTTAATTTTCTTCATAATGACATTGTAACTGGGGTGAGATGAAGCTTAGTGTTGTTTAGATTTGCATTTATTTTATGGAGAGAGATGTGTCTATTGGTCATTGTAACTTCCTCTGAGAAATCTCTCCTTAAGTCTTTAGCTCATTTATTATTTGTTTATTTGATGATTTATCTTTGTTGGGTTTAATTTTTCGATCTCTAAATATGGGTTATTTGTAAAACCCTTGTCATTTTAGCTAATGAAAACCTTCTTCCATTCTTTTCTCTTTCTGTATATCTTGCTAACTTTTTCCTTTGCCATGAAGAAGCTCTTCAGTTTGATGCAATTCTCTTTATCCAGAAAGAATGATACTGCACCATTCTTAAGGAAATGGAAAGACAAAAAAATTATATTATGTGAAAAATGACAGACTCAAAGAAATATAGGTTGCATGATTCCTCTCATTTTTTGTATTATACAGTGCCTATAATTCTACAAGTAATCACACTGGGACAGTGAAAGAGAAAATATTACACTTGAACATGATAAATTATATAGGATTAGAAACCTTTACTCAGAGAGACCAAAGAAGAATACCCTTTGAAAAGGATCAAAAAGACTCAATAGGTATATGAATATGATCATACAAAATAATGCTCAACAAAATGGTCTCCAAGAAATGGAAATGAGAGTTTTGTTTTTTTATTATTATTTTGGTTTTTCCCTCTGTCTTCTGTTGCTGTTTTTTATTTCTGAACCTTTTGTCTTATATGGAAGTTTGCAAAGGGAAAGAGCAAACACAGTAATGGTGGGACAAAGTGTGAACAAATTCATTAGTGCAACTCACTAGATGCTACATTGAAAATGAACTCTACAACTTTTGAGGGAGGGAGGGAAGTTGGGAGGTTGGGAGGACATTAGGGAAGAGATGACACTGTTCAAAAAGAAATGTGCTCATTATCTCACTTAGGTAATTGCAACCCTTGTGTACATCACTTTTATAAATTAAAAATGGACCTCATAAACCTGCCAGAGTAGCTGTATTAATCTTTGATAAAACAGACTTTAAATTAAATTGGAGTGAATATAAAAAGAGACAAAGAAGGACATTATGTATTGATAAAGAAATATTTCCATCAGGGGATATAACAATACTAAATATCAATATCCTAGACTTGGGGAAGATGGTGGAGCTTTCACAGGTAGTCCCACTATGGGAACGTTACCCAAAGAAGATCTAGGGGCACAGCCACACATTACCTCAAAATCCACTCCAATCAAACTCTAAATACCTAAAGACTTTTTTTTTACTACAAGAGGACTCTCCTAGCAGGCAAATAGGGAAAGGGAAAGGGAAAGAGTGAATGGGAACTCTGTGGACCAGCTGCACCTTGCAGCTCAGAGGAGCACCCAGAAACTGAAGAAGGTACACAACTCTAGACCCACAGAAAATTAGGAGGGAATCTGGTGAAGACCTCTGAGTTAGCAAAGGTTACCCCACAACACGTGCCCCCTGCCACCAGGGCGGCTACAGGGAAGGAGCAAACTCAAGAATAGTGCCATTACAATTGCCAGAAATTGGCACCACAGGGTAAGGTCCCAAAGTCAACCCATGACTGCAATACTAGTGAAATCCCCATGGTCCCCAACCAAACACGCAAAAGGCTCCCAAGAAACCACAGACACAGCCAAACCATCCCTTTAAGCTCTATGTGCCAACTGCCCTGCCAAGCACTCTGGTGGGACCTGCTTCCTCCCCACTGCCACCAGGCACAGACTCCAGGCTCCCACAGCCATGACACCAAAAAGCTGCTACAGGCATCTCTACAGATGCACCTAGTAGCCATAAGCAACCACCCCCAAGGCTGCACACCATGAGCTGGCCACCTCCTACCACCTCTGCTTCAGATGCACATGGCCCCCAGCAGCCCACACTAGCCTATTGTACCAACCTCCACCTGCCCTCTCCCCAACCCGCGCCAGGACACTCCAAGATGCAACAAAGGAGACCCTTCAGCTTCAGTAGAGCCAACCCTCCACCTGCAACTGCCAACACCCAGACCCTCTGACTGAGAACCTGCCAATTCCAACTTACCTGCCAAAGCACAGGCTCCATGGATCCAGCACACCACAAGCTACAGACCTCATGAGTAACCCAACTGGGCCCACTCCCTGGGTGCCAATTCCCTGTGGGATCCCAAAGCCCTCTGACCCAAGCCACATTCCAAAAGGGAGGGGTCATACAAGAACAGAACACAGACATAAGCTCTATTTCTAAGGCTACGGTGGCTACCTGGATAAGCCTGGGAACACAGCTTCAGGCCTATGATAGCAGTCTATAATTCTAAAACCCCCCAAAACTCCCTCCTACCAGGCCTGAGACTGGGACTATAGATATCAGGCAGCCTCCTCCATCAAAAGGCCATCTGCTGCCAACCAAGCCACAAGGAAAGTAGATTACAGAAAGGCATGCAAGTTTCTATTAGGAATCTATCGGGACTATGGGGAGACTAATGCTCCCCCCAGAGAACTCGAAAAAACTATTCTTCAGAGTTTTTTTAATTTTGTTTTGTTAGTTTCTATCTGATCATATGTTGTTTTTATTTGTATGTGTTACTTATGTGTATTCTGAATTAGGATTTGCTATTCGACTTAAGGCTTCTATTTTTCAACATTATTCTTTTTCTCCCAATTCCAATTTCTTAATTTGTAAGGGTTTTTTTTCTCTTCTTTATTTTCCTCTCACTCTCCCCTTTTCCTTTCTCTCCACATTATACTATATTACATCAGACCTACACTGCCTAGTTCTATACACAAAGTAAGGCCTACTTCTATGTGTGTAACCAATAATTACAAGAGTTAACTTAGATTAATGGACTCTCCAGGAATCTTTCTCTAATCTGAGAAAGTCTCCCAAATACACTTATATATAAAACTTCTTTTTCTTACCTTCATCTCCATCTCTAAGCTACTTCCTACATAAAATTTCTTCGAATTCTTTTCCATCTCTTACACTCAGTAACAAGGTTTTATTCTCCTCCTACTAAATATACCCCTCCCCTAAGCTCTTCTTACCCTCTACTATCATTATACCCAAGTTCTCTTCTGAACGTGAATTCATATCTCTCTAATCCTAACCCTTCACTTCTCCATCTGCTCCAGCCCATGATCCCTAACTTACAACTTACAGTTGGTTCTGTATTTGACCACAAAATTGGTTCCATTTGACTATTTTGAGTAAAAAGGACCCATCTTAATAATGCTAAGGAGCAGACTACTTATCAACCAAACCCAGGTTATCTCAAAACGTACAACTATACATAATCTCAACCCCGAAGCCACAGTATCCCTCTCCAAACAAAGAAAAAGAGAGCTAAATAGGAAAATGCCTACACGTAACTTTGAAACCCTAAGATTTATACATCTACACAACACTGGGTTGGTTCCAGTATGGAAAAAAAAGACTATCCTACTACCGTATAAATGTGGTTCTTGTCTCTGAATTGGTAGAACTAACCTCTGACACCTGTTATCCTAGCTACTCAAGAGGCGGAGATCTGGGGATTTTGCTTCAAAGCCATCCTTGGCAGAAAAGTCCCTGAGACTCTTATCTCCATTTAACCACCAGAACATCAGAAGTGGCACTGTGGCTCAAGTAGTAGAGCACTCACTTTGAGTTGAAGAGCTCAGGGACAGTGTCCAAGCCCCACGACCAACAACAACAAAAATCCACCTTTTCTTGGACTGGTACATTTAAGTCCTATCCTAGATACTTCAAACAGAATGATTTGCTATCTTATGTCAAAAGGTTCATATATGAGGAAACAAATAGCAGCAGTGGTATTTTTTTTGTCAGTCCTTGAACTCTGGACCTGATCCCTGAACATGGTTATGCTGGTAGTTTTAGTGTGAGCTTGTTTATTATTTATCGATTACTTCCCAGGAGCGGAATTACTAGTCACAGAGGAGCTCTATGTTTAGTTTTTTGAGGAATCTCCATACTGCATTCCAGAGTGGTTGAACAAGTTTACTTTCCCACAACCAGTGTAATGAGTTCACAATTGGCTACATCCATGAGAGCATTTGTTATTTTTAGTTTTCTTGATAATAGCAGTTCTAACTGGGGTGAGGTAGAATCTGCATTGTTTACGTGTAGACTTATAGGCCCTTTCTAGCTACCATAAATGAATAAATCCATAAATTTTTTTCTCTGAGTCTGCATTTCTTTCTCTTAATCAAATTTTCCCGACCCTTCCATTTTCCATGAGTGGCACAATATCACTCTTTTTGATAAGTGAATAGAATTCCATTGTGTGTGTGTTTGTGTGTGCTGTCTGTGTGCCTGTAAAATGACAAAAGTCACCTGAGTTCATTTCTAAGCCTACTGTTCAAGCCCATTCTTGTTTAAATAAAAGTTGATTTTATTACTTTGTCTTACTGATCGAGTTTGAAGTTTGATATTGATATTCCACCATTTCCTGCTGAGGATTTTTTTTCTTTTCAGGTTCTTTTGTAATTCCATATTAAATTTGGATTGTTTTCTCTACTTCATTGAAGAATATTGTTGGGATTTTGGTGGGTACTGTATCATCAGTTGTTTGTGGACAGTATTGCAGTTTTCACAATATTAATTCTTCCAACAAGGATCATGAAACAATTTTCCATTACCTTGAATCTCTTTCAATTTCTCTTTTTAGATTTTAAAGTTTTCACAGTAGAGGTCCTTCACATTGTTAGCTAAAATAAATAATTCCTAGTTTTTGTTGTCATTTTGATTTGTTTTCATTTCATTACATTTCATTTTGAGGATAATACATAAGAGGTTGTTTGTGGATTTCATCCTGGATTTCTCAGGTAATTACTGGTAATTCAGTAAAACTATTGATTCTTGTGGGTTTTTTACACTGCTACATTGTTGAGGGTCAGCATCACCATTACTAACTTGAGGGAGGAAGCTATAAGGTCCTTTAAATAGAGAATCATTTCCTTTGCAAAAAGGAATATTTCTTCCCTATTTGGTTCCCATTTATGTTTGTCTCTTGTCTATCACTCATGCTAGAAAGTCCACTACTGTATTGAAGAGTAGTATAGAGAGTGACAGCCTTGTCTCATTCCTGATTTTAGACTTAATGTTTCCTTAGTTCCATCATTAGGTATATGCTTATTATATCTTTGTTATATACATAGTCTGTCTTATACTGAGGAATGTTCCATGCAATTCTAACATCTCAGACTTTTAATCACAAAGGGGTATTGGAGGTTGTCAAAAGCTATTTCTACATCTTATGTAGAAGAACATGTGGTTTCTGTTCCTGCTTCTGTTGATGGTTTGCATTATGTTTATTGACAAATATATTGGATCAATTTGTATCCTAGGATGAATCCTCTTTGATCATACTATATGATTTTTTTGTTCGTTGTTGAAATTGGTTCATGAGAATTTTATTGAGAAGTTCTGCATCAATGCTTATCAAAGAGATGGGTTTATAATTCTCTTTCTTTGATGGGTCCCTATATGATTTGGGGAAGAATCTGATTCTGGCTTCATAGAATGTGTTTGATAATTCTGTTTCCCTTATTCCATTGAAGAGTTAGATGAGTATTATAAGTTCTCTTTTGAAGTCCTTAATTTCAATGTAAATTCATTGACTCCTAGACTTTTCTTGTATGGGAAGTGGTTTATTGTCATTTCAGTTTTATTACTTCTTATGTGTCACTTCTTGGTTCAGTTGAAGTACGGGAAAGCTTCAGTTTCTCCAGGATTCTCCAAGTGATTGGCATAAGGTTTTCAAAGTGCTCACACATCACTCTCAGTTTTGCTTATTTCTGTTGTGATGTCTCATGTTTGTCTCTAGTTTTATCTATTTGGATGAGTTTTCTTATTGTTTTATTATAAAGCTGATATACAGAGGGGTGAGTTACAGTTACACAAGTAATGAGTACATTTTTTTGAGCAGGATTACCTTTTCTACATTTTCTCCTGCTTCCCCTCACTCAGATATCCCACTCCCCCAAAGTTGTAAAGTTCATTTCTAAGATAATGTCTAGTATATATCACTGTTGGTTTGGTTTACTCTTTCTCCCACCAATTCAGTAATATCCCTTCCCTTACTCAAATCAGATAAACTTATATTTAAGACAAAGGGTATACAAATCAAAAAGTGACTACAAGAAATAAAACAAAGAGGGGAAAAGTAACTAGAAATAACTACAAACAGTTCACTATGCAATCATCTTATATCCATTTCTTGGGGCTCATTTTGGAAAGAATCATTTTATATGGTGATATGCACATAGTTATTGAGCTACTGTGATTTTTTTCCTAAGAATATCCTAGACATATTCTAGTTTTTCCAAATGAGGGAAAACATACACCCTATGATTTTTTGGGTCTGGCTTATTTTGATTAACATGTTTTCCAAGTCTTTCCGTTTCCTTAAAAATGGGGCAATGTCAATTTTTCTGATGAAAGCATAGAATTTCTTTTTTGTTTGGTGGGGGGTCTGGTCATGGGCCTGAACTCTGAGCCTGGGCGCTGTCCCTCAGCTCTTCAGCTCAAGGCTAGCACTCTACCACTTGAGCCATAGCGCCACTTCCAGCTTGTTTCTTTTTGCTTATGTGGTGCTGAGGAATGGAACCCAGGGCCTCATACATGCAAGGCAAGCGCTCAACTACTGAGCCACCTTCCTAGCCCCTAGAATTTCATTGTGGATATATACGACATTTTCTTGATCCATGCATCTACTGAGGGGCATCTGTGTTGCTTCCATAGGTTAGTTATGGTAAATAATTCTGCAATGGTAACAGTTGTGATGGTAGTTTTAGTGTGTTCTTGTTTGTGGTCACATAGGAAAATGCCCAAAGGTGAGCATGCTGGGTCATAGGGTGGCTCTTTAGAGGAACAAATATACTACTACTTCTTTTTTTTTGTTCGGTCACATGGCTTGAACCCTGGGTCTGGGCACTGTTCCTCAGCTCTTCAGCTTAAGGCTAGCACTCTACCACTTGAACCACAAGTTTCATGGACGTTCCTGCCGAGGTTGGCTTTGAAACGCAATTCTCAGATATCAGCCTCCTGAATAATTAGTATTACAGGCATGAGCCACTGGCGCCGGGCTACCACTATACTTCTTAACCGAGTGAACAAGTTTACCTTTCCACCAATAGTAATGTAATGTCCCAGTAGTAATGTCCCTTTTTGTACACATGCCCACCAGCCAAGCACTTTTTATTAGTAGTTTTCTTCATAATGGTAAATCTAACTGGAGAGAGGTGGAATATCTATGTTACTATGATTAGTATTTCTTTTATGTCCAGAGATGTAGCACATTTCTTCATGTGTTTATTGGCCATTCATATTTATGCTTCAGAGAAGTCTCTCTTTAAATCTTTAGCCCGCTTATTATGAAGATTGTTGTTTCTTTGAGGATTTGTTTTGGGGGCATTTAACTTTTTGGGCTCTACATATATTTGAAATAGGAGGCCCTTATCTGTTGCTTCACAGATAAAGATCTTCTGCCAATCTGTGGGCTTTCTATTTATGGTTCTATCTATGTAAATTCTCTTCTTAGTCAGATTTGGTAAGGGTCTATCAATCCTGTTCAACCAACTCTGTTTTGTTGATTCTTCTTTTGTTTTATTTTGTCTTTATTTAATTATTTCTGATTTAATTTTAATATTTGTCTCTCTCTACTGTGTTGTGTTTGGGCTTCTTCCTGTTTTCAAGGAGCTTGAGGTGCATCATTAAAATATTGATGTGGGATTTCCCCGATTTCTTGGTATATCCACTCAGAGCTATGAATTTTTCTCTAAGTACTGTATTTACTGTGTCCCAGAGGAGCTAATATTTTATGTACACATTTTTGTAAAATTCCAGAAACTTTCAGATTTACATTCTAATCACTTCAGTTCCCTACTGGTCATTCAGCAATGTGTTATTCAGTCTTCATGGGTTTGAGAATTTTTTTTGCTTTTGCTGTTGAATTCTAAGTTTATTCTGTTGTGGTCTGACAAGTTATGGGACATCAAATTATTTTTCTTTCAATTTGGACAGAATTTCTGTGTGACATAGGATATGTTCTCTTTTGGAGAATCTTCCATGAGCAGCTGCAAACAATGTATATTCTGAGGTTAAATGTGTATTCTATAGATGTCTATTAGGGCTAGGTGGTCAATGTATTTAGGTCTGCAGTTACTTGGTTGAGTTTTTACTGAATGACCTATTCATAGATGACAATGATGTGTTGATATTTGTTTTAGGTTAAGAAGTATTTGGTTGATAAAGTGGGTGCTCCAGGATTCAAAGAATTGGTATTTAGGCTTGTTATACCCTACTAATAGAAAGTTACCTTTATTAACATGTAATGTCTATTCTTACTAATTTTAATTTGAAATCTATTTTATCGCATATTCGTTATTCTACTGTGGCCTGTTTATTGTGTCCATTTGCTTGAGAAATTTTCCTTCCAGACTTTCACATTGAGTATGTGTTTTTGTCAATAATATATGTCTCTTGTAGATACTAGTTGGATGGATCATATTTTTTGATACTACTATGTAATCAATACCTTCTAATTGGAAAGTTAAATCCAATAATATTGAGAGCTAAGACTGTGAAATATCTGGTAAGTCTTGCTATGTTATACAACTTCTCCTAAGAGCTGTGTCTCATCTATTCTTATATTTACCATATTATCCAGTAGGGAGCATTTTATATAACCAGCTCCTGTCATAAAATATTTTTACATATCCTTCAAATCTAAAAAAGAGTTTGACCTGAGGCTGGGAAGGTGGCTCAGTGGTAGAGCGCTTGCCTTGCATGCTTGAGGCCCTGGGTTCGATTCCTCAGCACCACATTAGCAAAAATAAAAAAGCTGGAAGTGGCGCTGTGGCTCAAGTGGTAGAGCACTAGCCTTGAGCTAAAGAACTGAGGGACAGCGCCCAGGCCCAGAGTTCAGGCCCCACAACCAGACCCCCCCCCCCCAAAAAAAGAAGAAGAAGAGTTTGACCTGGGACTGTATTCACAGTTGGTAGTTGTTTGCCTTTAATGTTTGGCATATATCATCCCAGGTTCCCTTTTTACCAGATCAGATAAGAAGTCTGTATTTATTCTGACTGTATATCCTTTTTAAATAATCATTCTTTTCTCTATGATGCTTTAAGAATATACTCCTTGATATCTAATGATCCTCTAATGAATTATGATGTGATGGTGTGTTGTTGAGTTCTGGTACTCTCTGTTTGGTGTTCAACAGGCTTCTGTTACCTGAATGAGGCTATCTCTTTGGATGTTTGTAATGTTCTCTGCTGGAATTCTGTAATATGTTTCCCATCCATTTAGTTTCGTACTGTTCTTCTTCTTGATACCAATGTGTCCCAAAATTGATCTTCTAACTGAGTCTTGAAGTTCTGGCAAGGACATTTCTTATTTCTTGCATTAAATAATTATCTCTTCTTTCCTATTAGAGCTATTCTGTCTTTGACTCCTGAGATTATCTACTATGTAACCTATTCACTGTGGAGATTTTCAACTTTGGTTTAGATTTCCTTGTCTTCTAATTGGTCATGTTTAAGGCTTCTATTTCTTTACTAAAGCTTTGTTTTAGGTCTTATATGTACTTGCTTTACATTTTTTTTGTAAGAGGGGTTAAGGGGATTCAGGGGGCTGGTTTTTTAGCTGTGTCATCTCTCATATCTTCTAACTAGGCATTTTTTTCCTTGCACTGCCTTGACTTCTCAGAATTGATTTATCTTTCTGTTTGTAGTCTCCATGAATTATTTTGATAATCTTTGTGTAGTCTCTTCTTGTTCATAAATTGGTTTGTTGAGGTTTATATCTTTTCATTAATCACATTTTTTCAGCAGTATTTGTGATGTATTTTGAAAACTATCTTCTATGACCTTGATTTTCTGTTCTAGGGCCTGGTTATTTGTGTGAGAATTAAACTACTTCGCTTATAACTTTTCTGGTATTTTTGTAATCTGTTCTGCCCATTTGGGTGACTTCTTGGCTTTAATTTGGGGGATCTAGGATCTGAATAATACGTGGTTCTCTAAGTTCTAGTTTGATTTGCCAGTTATGTTGTGATTTGTTTCTCTGGAATTTTTGTCTAGACCATTAAGTGTAAGAGTAGAGATAAGTTGTAGTAAGATGTTGTGATTTTAATACTTGTGGTTCCAGTGACAGTTTGGACTGTCTGGTGGTATAGTGAATTTTCTCTGTGTCTGGATGTGCTGTCTCTGATGTACACTTCTGTTTTTGTTTCCCCCTCCCCAATGTGGCCCTTTTATTTCCACATTACAGCTCTGCTTTGTATATGTTGGCCAGTGCAGTCACAGCAGTCACCGGCATGGCTTTGCCCTTTTCATAAATTTCTGTTTTATTGTGAAGACAGTATAAAATCGTCCTTTGGGTTCTATATCTTTGTAGAATTATAGTTGACTTTGTGTGACCCCCCAAGAAGTGGAGTAGCTGCTAGGACTTTAAATCTCTATTTCAATAGAGAGAGCTAGGGTACTTTTCTATTGTTATTCTGACATTGTTTTTCTTCTTCCTTCGATTTATTTTGTATATTTTTAACATAATTTAGGAGTTGTGATTTTTTTGGGGGGATGGTCCCTTCATGGGGCCTGAACTCTGGGCCTGGGCGCTGTCCCTCAGCTCTTCAGCTCAAGGCTAGCACTCTACCACTTGAGCCACAGCGCCACTTCCGGCTTTTTTTTTCATTTTGCTTATGTGGTGCTGAGGAATGGAACCCAGAGCCTCAGGCATGCAAGGTAAGCACTCTACCACTGAGCCACCTTCCCAGCCCCAGGAGTTGTGATTTTTTTTATCAGGTTGTTTTTGTTTTTCCTTTTGTTTACTTTGAAATAGTGATCTCAGGCTTGTATGAAGAGACAGTAATAATATGAAATCTATGCTACTACTTTGAAAGAAAGAGAACAGACACTTTAACTTATTTGCTACAAGTAAATTAATATTAAATAAAACTAATGAAAATAATGGCTTATTTACTCTTCAGAGATGAGTATAGAACTCTTGGTTATTTTGGAGGAAAAGACTTTAGACTCAATTACAACTGATGCCTTACATTGAAATTACTGGCTAAACTTCCTCTTTCAGAAAGTGCAAAAGCTCCAGTTCTTACTATTAGCATAATGCAGTCACAATAGCTGTATGTTGAATTGTTTTCCTCTGCTATTTTCAATTCCATTCTTCATCCATTAGATATCTGGGGCTTTGAATGACCAATTCCTTAAAATCCCTATTTTGCCTATACCGTGATGCAAATCTCAGTAATATTTATATGGGCATAACTCTGAGTCTTACCTTTAGCTAAATTCATATGAAATTTATGCAGTCTCAAACAAAAAACCTATTTACTCTTTTCTATGTTTTAATAAACCCATTCTCACTAGAAATATGTTCTCATCTTTTATATTGCTCCAGTAAACATCATGTATTTCTAGAACTTTTATTGAAATAAATAGTATGGAACATGAAAACAACCCCCACCAATATCACTTTAAAGTAAATCCAATACATTTATATATATTTCATATATATATAAATAAATGTGCAATGCATGTGTTTATACATGAATAATCCAATGGTTAAGTCAATTAGACACAAGAACTACCACATCAAGTCTCAATCTATTTGAAGGCACCAAAATATTACTGTTCATGAATATCACTCATTTTTATAAATTGAGTAGTCAAAAACAAAGTTTGTATTTGAAATTTAACAAATGTAAATTACACCCAGCTTTGCTGTCAATATCCTGTGTTCAGGAATACATTTATTAAGCAAACAGGCATCCTTAAGGTGATGACTATCTGCAAATAGTGTGCTTTATTCAAGGATACTATATCAGTTCATAAGAGGATTTGTGATCAGAAGTGAAGGGTAAACAAAATAACTGGAAAACTGTATATATAAATTGAACGTTCAATACAGAATTACAACTTTTCAATAAATTAGCCTATAGAAGATGATTTTGTATCTCTACCTCACATCCAATATTCTACATTTTTACACATACTTGCCTGCTCTTATCTCAGTTCCTGGACAATACTCTTCTACTTTCATAACGTCAATTACTACTAAAATGACAGGATGAGTTTTTTTGGTTTCTATGTGCAATAGATTTCAGTATTTTGGAATAGTAGTATAAATTCATGGAGGTTGTCTTGTTTGAGGATACTGTATCTAGGGTACAGTTAATGGGCCTGAGCCAAATAAAAGCCAGGAAAATGCTATGAATATTCAGACACAATAGTATACTAAGGACTCAGGACTTGATCCCTGACAGAGTTACAAGTCCAGTCAAGATCCTGAAGCAAAGAAAAATCAATGGAGCAAACATCAATCAATTATCTTTACAAAAAAAATGGCTCTGATCTCTGATGTGTCTGGGTGGAAGCTGTGAGTGTGTGTGTGTCTGAGAGAGAGAGAGAAAGACAGAGAGAGAGAGAGAGAGAGAGAGAGAGTCTGTGGAGAATTTTAGTGGAGCTTCCATATTTGCAGTCCATAGAACATTACTTGTTAGGAAGAAGGTGCTCATATCAGAGGTCTGATACCATTGTCATTGCTTTTTATTGTGAAAATCAATTGCTTAAACTTTAATTAAAAGGAGAAAAATAAACTAACATCTTACTGGATTGTTTTGAAAAGTAATTGGTATACTGAAGGCCAAAGGGAGTAATTGGAAGTTAATATAATCTTTTTCCTCTCTTCTAATTAATACATAGCCATAGCTGTGATTTTTCAGGAGTTTCCTGTAATGTACTCACAGTCGAATTACTAATATGCTTAATAATATGAAACATGTTATAGAGAAATAGACCAGCCAGCAAGCACAAAGAACTATGGATAAGATCCAGACTTTGAGCAGGGTTACCACATCTTTTAGTAATGTAATTTCTTCATATGGACTTCAAATTTTGTGGCTTTCTCTGTGTGATTAAAAGGTAAGAAAGTACTGGAGAAACAAGAATTCCTGTTCAGCTAAATAGAAAGTGCTCATGATCCCATCCACACCTTGCAAGTTTCCATTTCATAAAGACTCTCTTTCAGAGTGTTTTCATTTAATACACTTCAGCACCATCCTTCCTTGTTGGAGACAGGAAAATAGATAATTTTGTTTGAATATTATTTTATGAAAATTAGCCTGTACAGACATGATTTGTATAATTACAGAAGTTAGAAATTAGTGCAAGTAGAATTCATGTCACAACTAAAAAATATAATTAAACTCACACCACAAGACTAGAAGACACAGAATTTTGTGCATGAAAACATAGATTATTTGCAGAATATCTATTTTGAGATATCTTTATATTGAAGCATGATGTAATTTACCTAAGTGTTAAAACATTTTACTAAAAAACATTGTTTCTTAGAGATATTTTTGCTTCACAATTTTAAGAAGAAAAATTAGTCATGGCTGTTGGTATGTTATCCCCCTTGGTCATAGCAACATAGTTAATGTTTAGATAGTTTGGATGCTCTAGTGTGAAACCCAGACTCAGTTTCTCACCTCTACCCCAGCACCATCTTGCTCTACTCCCTGGGGTCTAGCCACTCTTCTGAGGTCTTCTTGATCCTCTACCCATCTATGTCCAGGTGAGGAGTCCAGAATGGTCCACTGAGGTGACTGGGGGTTAGGGGTACTTGACAAAATGTCCTCACACTCACTGGCTTAGAGAGCCATGGATGAGGAGCTGAGACCTGCAGAACATGCCCATAGTCTCAGCCAAACCATTCCTGATGTGTCCCTGTGGTGCTGTGTGGATGGATGTGCATGACCAAATGTATACAGTGTGTCCACAAAGATGTATAATGCAACCATATCTCCATTCTGCTAGCTCCACCCCCTCCTCCTCATTTTCCTCCTCCTTCTGCTCCTCTTTTTTCATCTTCTTTCTTCATCTTATCCTCATTCAGATTCTCCACTTTCTTCTTCTCCTTCTCCTCTTTCTCCTTCTACTCCTCTTCCTCCTTGTCCTCCTTCTGCTCTTTCTGCTTCTCCTTTTCTATCAGTCATTACTCTTGAGCTAAGGCTGGGTGCTGTCCCTGTGTTCTTGCACTCAAGTCTGGAGTTGTACCACTCTGAGCCACAACATCACTTCCAGTGTTATGGTGATTCATTGGAGATGGAAGACTCAAGGAGACTTTCCCAAACCAAAGTTTGGCTCTTCTTGAACGCTGATCCTCTACATCTCAGCCTTCTCTTGACTAGCTGGGTGATGGCTGTTGAGTGATTGACCCGCCAGCCTGGATGTCCTGTCCCCAGTTGTGAATGTAGCAAGGAGCAGGCTGTGCCCTTGTGAGTCCTGTGTGCTCAGGGAAAAATTTCCCTGGGATCCCTGGTCCAACAGGAAGAGCACCTGTGATCAGGCTTCAGAGGAGAAAACCAGGGCTCAAACAGCATTGCCCAGGCACAGGAGAGTGCACACAACTGGGAGCAGAGCTTGCATTCATTTGTATATTATTAATAATATATTTACTTAGTTATTTTATGTGTGTATTTATATTTATGTTTCATTAATTTGTTTTTATATTTATAATTTTACACTTACTATTTGCTATTATGCATATCCATCATTGTCATCACTTATTTATATGCTTGTATATTCATTTATTATTCATTTGTGTTTGTTTTTATAGGTTGCTCATCATTACACCTTAACTGTTAGCGCTGTTTTTTATTTAACTGTTATTTGTGTTTTTATTTACTTGCTACTTAACGTAATTTAATATTTCTGGTTTAATATCAATGTTATTATTTATTTATGTTTTTATTTATTGTTTCTAATCCTCTGATACCTGTGATCCTTATTATTTACATTATTATTTATTTAATTGATTTTATTTATTGTCATGATCTGATACTTCCTATTTGTTATCATTACTATTTGCTCATATTTAGTGTTTTATTTATTTATTGTTATCATCGGATATTTGTCATTTGTGCTTATTACTATGCATTTGTTTATTTGTTTTTGTGTATTTATTGTCATTATCTGGTACTTATTTGTGGTCATTACTATTTACTTGTTTTTTCATTTATTTATTGTCATCATGTGATAATTGTCATTTGTAATAATCATTATTTACTTATTTATTGGTATTTTTATTCACTCATCGTCTGACACTTGTCATTTGTGATGATAATTATTTGCTTATTTATTTATGTTTTTATTTACTTATCATCTTATTTGGGATTGTTATTATATTGTTATTGTGCTATTATTGACTTATTGTCTTCATCTGCTTCTTGTCATTTATGATTGTTACTATTTACTTATTTATCTGTTTTTATTTACTAATTATCATTATTGGATACTTGCTTTTTGTTACAATTATTATTTATTTATGCGATGGTGTTCATTTTTATGTGTTTATCTTTAATTATTTGATATTTGTGGTTTATTAACATAATTAGTTAACTAATTAATTAGGCTTTTTGTGTATGTGAGTATGTGTGTGTGTGTGTGTGTGTGTGTTTTGTGCCCATAGTGAGGCTAGAACTGAGGGCCTGGGCACTGTCTCTGCGCTGTTTGTGCTCAAGGTTAGCACCCTGCCACTTGAGCCACAGCCTGACTGCTGGGTTTGTGTTTGTTGTTTCTTGTTTGTTTGTTATTCTGATGACTAATTGGAGATGAGAGCCTCATGGACTTTTCCTGCTCCAGGGATTGACTTATAACCTGTGATGCTGCAGCTTTCAGCTTCCTGATTGGCCAGGATGACTGGTGGGGGTTGCAGGATGTGTGGAGGCATGGGAGATGTGGGACACTAACTCTGGAGTGTACTGCACAGTAGCCTCTCTGATGAAGAGGACCAAGGACATCTACACTGAGAACAAGAGGAGGGACAGGTGGCCTTCAAGACCCCATTCTTTAAGATCATGCTTAAGGGAATTGCTTGGTAATATCTTATTTTTTATTTCATTTCTATACCTACCCCAGGGGCTTAAATCCAGGGCCTTGAGCTCAGGGCTTTAAATCCAGGGCCATGAACTCAGGGCTTTGAACTTAGGACATTGAGCTCAGGGCCTTGAGCTCTTCTTTCCTTCTTTCCTTCTTGTTTTCATTCTCTCTTTTCTATTTCTCCCTTTCTCCCCCCTTCCTTCTCTTTTTCTTCTATTTCTCCCTTCCTTCCTTCCTTTTTACTTCCTTCTTTCCTACATTCCTTCCTTCCTTCATTCCTTCCTTCCTTAATTCTTCTTCTTTCCTTCCTTTCTCCCTTTCTCCTTCCTTCCCTCCTTTACATCCTTCTTTCTTCTTTCCTTTCCTTTCCTTTTTTTTGGCTCAAGTTGGTTGCTCCACCACTTGAACCACAACTCTACTTGTGGCTTTTTGCTGTTTCATTGGGGGATAAGACTCTTGTGGATTTCTGCTGAGCCCAGGGCCTGGCCTTAGATATGTGATCCTCACATTTCAGCCTCTTGAGTAGCTGGGATGACAGGTGTACACCATTGATTCCAGCTTTCCCCGCAGTCTCCACCCAGGGATTCCTGTCATCCCAGCTACTCAGGAGGACACTGATATTCTGGAGGATCACAGGTTTGGAGCCAACCTTGTCAGGAAAGTCCATGAGACTCTCATGGCCAATAAACTATTCAGAAAAAGCTGGGCTCCAATCTAGGAGCATGGGAGATTTTCCACTTCCTAAGTTCTGCTTTAATTTCCTTTTTCAGGTTTTAAAATTGTTCATCATAGAGGTCCTTCACTTCTTTTGTTAATTAGTATTTTATTTTCTTGTGGGGTTATTACAAAAGGAGTTGCTTTCCTGATTTTAGCCACATTCTCATTGTTGAAATACAGAAAAGCCATTGATTTTTGAGGGTTAATTTTATACCCTGCTACTTTGCCAAAGTTTTGAATCAGCTTGAGTTGTTGTTGTTTTTATTGTTATTGTTTTTACTATTATTATGATCATCATCATTTTTATTTTTTTGTTATTTTTACTATTTGCCCTGTGTGCTGTCCATGAGATTCTTTTTGCTGAAGGCAAGTGTTCTATTGCTTGAACCAAAACACCACTACTGGTTTTGGGGGGATTCATGGGTGTTGAGAGTTTCATGTCCTTTCCTGTCCCAGGCTGGGTTCAAACCACAATCCTCAGCACTCACACATACACACACACACACACACACACACACACACACACACACACATGCACATGAACAAACATGTGCATCCACACACTTGCAAACACACTGGCCATCTCCTGTGCAGCAGGAACTGAGAGCTAAGGTCACTGCCCTACACTCTCAGGAAACTTGGACGCCTGGTTCTGGAAGGATCCAATAGCAAAGAGGACAGCAGGAGGCAAGGCCTTTCTCTTCCCCTTTCTCTGTGTCAGAGATCTGAGCTCCTGCCTCTTCCTTTCTTCCCTTCCTTCCTTCCTTTTCTTCTTCCCTCCTGCCTCCCTTCATTTCTTTCTTCTTTCCTTCTCCCATCCTTTCCTCTATTCTCTGCTTCCTTCCCTCCCTCTCTCCTACTCCATTTCTTCCTTCATACTTTTCAGAACTGAGTTCAAAGCCCATGCCCCAAGTTCAAGATCTGGGTCCCAAGTTCCAATCCCAGACATAGAGTTCAAGGCCCAGGCTGTGAATTCAAGGCCTAAGACATGCGTTCAAGTCCCAGGCTTTGAGTACAAGGCCCAGGCCTTGACTGCAACTCCCAGGCCCCAAGTCCAGGGCCTAGGCCACATGTTCAAGGTTCAGAATGGAGTTCAAGGTCTCAACCCCAAGTTCAAGGCCTACGTTATTCATTTAAGGATCAGACTGTGAGTTAAAGTTTCAGGCCCCAAATTCAAGGCCCAGGCTATGACTTCAAGTCACAGGCCATGAGTTCAAGGCCCAGACCTTAGTTAGCTGTGTGTTAAAGGCCAAAGGACCCGACCTCAAGGTCTAGGCCAAGTTCTAGGAACAGGCCATGAATTCAAGTTCTAGGCCCCAAGATCAAGTAAAGGCCCTGAGTTCAAGGTCCAACCTGCAAGTTGAAGGTCCAGGTTTGTGTTCAAGGCTCAGTCCCATAGTTTCAGGCCAAGGATATGAGTTGAAATTCCAGGCCCTGAGTTCCTGGTCTAGGCCTCAAATTGAAGAACCAGGCGCCAAGTTCAAGATCCAGAACCCCAGTTCAAGTACCAGGCTGTGGGTTCATGGCCCAAGACATGATTTCAATTCCTAGGCCCCAAGCTCAAGGTACAGGCTATAAGATCAAGTTCCAGACCATGAGTTCAAATCTCAGACTGTGAGCTCAAGGCCCAGATACTGAGTTCAGTCCCAGATCCTGAGTTCAAGGACCAGGCTCAGATATTTGGATGTAGGCTGTGAGTTCTAGTCCCAAGGCCCAAGTTCAAGGCCCAAGCCCCTAGTTCAAGGCTTAGGGTACAAATTCAAGTCACAGACACTGAGTTCAACGACCAGACCTGAATACAAAGCCCAGATTGGGAGTTCAAGGCCTAAGCTATGGGTTCAGGACTCAGACCATGAGTTCAAGGTCAAGACCTCAGTTTAAGACCAAGGCTGGGCATTCAAGTTCCAGGATGTAAGTTCAAAGCTCAGGCCAGGAGTTGAAGCCCCAGGCTCCAAATTCAAGGCCCAGACTGTGAGGTCAAGGTCCAGGACCCAAGATTTATGTCCAGTATTGATTGAAGTTCAAGCCCCAAATTTTGAAGGTACAAGTTCTAGGCCCAGGCTTTGAGATCAAGTCTCAGGTCTTGAGTTCCATTACCAAGCTGTGAGTTAAAGAGCCAGGCTACCTGTCCCTAGTTCACAGCCCAGGCTTGAGTTCAATGCCCAGGCTGTGAGTTTAAGGCCTAGGCGATAAGCTCAGGGACTTGGCCCTAAGTTCAAGTCCCACACCCTGATAGTTAGGATCAGCTTCAAGTTCATACCCCAGGCACTCAATTCTAGGCTCAGGCTTTGAGTTTATGTCTCACATCTCAAATTCAAGGCCAAGGCTGTGAGTTCAATAACCAGGATGCAAGTCAAGTCCCAGGCCCTGAGTTCAAATTTCAGCCCAAAAATTCCAGGTCTAGGCCTTGAGTTCAAGGCCCAGTCCTGAGTTTCAGTCCCGGGCTATGAACTCAAGGCCCAGGCACTGAGTTCAAGGCCCAAGCCCCAAAATTTAGGCCCAGGCTGAAATTTCTCTTCCCAAGCCCAGAGTTCAAGGCCCAGGCCTCTAGTTCATGACCAGGCTGTGAGCTCAAGGACAAGTCTCTGAATTCAATTCCCAGGATCTGAGTTCAATATGCTTGGGGCCCTGGCCCCAAGAGTTAGGTCCAGGTTTTGAATTCAAGACTCATACTCCAAGATCAAGGCTCAGGCTTTGAGTTCAAGGCTGAGGTTCAAGGCCTGAGCTATGATTTAAGGACCAGGGTGAAAGATCAAGTCCCAGGCCCTGAGTCCAAAAATTCAAGCCCAAGGCACCGAGTTGAAGGCACGAACCTGAGTTCAACACCAAAGCTGAGTGCTGAAGACCAAGGCTGGGTGTTTAAGGCCCAGGCTGAAAGTTCAAGGCTCAGTTCATTAGTTGAAGGCCCAGGTTGTGAGATCAAGGCCCAGACCCAGAGTTTCATGCCCCGCTATGAGTTTAAGTTCCGTCCCCCATTCAAGGCCCAAGTTGTGAATTCAAGTCACATGCCACAAGTTCAAGGTCCAGGGTGCCAGTTCAATTACTAGGCCTACAGTTCAAGGTCCAGGCTCTGAGTTCAATGCTCAGGTCCCAAGTACAAGGCCCAGGTTGTGAGTTCAAGGCCCAGGCCCCAAGTTCAACTCCCAGGTCCCAAGTTCAAGTTCCATAGCCTGTTCAAGCACCACACAATGAGTGCGAGTCTCAGGTTCCAAACTCAAGTCCCAGTCACTGAATTCTAGTCCCCAGCTCTAAGTTCAAGGTCCACAGTCCCAATTCAAGTCCCAGGCTTAGGGTTCAATGCTCAGTCTATGAGTTGAAGTCCCAGGATTTGAGTTAAAGGCCCAGGCCACAAGTTCTAATCCCAGGCCGCCCTGAGTTCAAGTTGCAGGCCCCGAGTTCAAGGCCCAGGACCCAATTTCAATTCCCTGGTCCTGAGTTCAAGATCCAGATTCCCCAGTTCAAGTCCCAGGCCTATAGTTCAAGGTTCAGTTTGTAAGTTCAAGTCAAGGCTCTGAGTTCAAGATCCAGGCCGAGTTCAAGGCCAGAACTGTTCATTCAAAGTTGAAACTATATATTCAAGTCCCAGGCTCCATTTTGAAGTGCCAGTACCCAAGTTCAAGTACTAGACCACTTGTTAAAGCTCCAGAGTCAAAGTCAAAGCCCAGGCCCTGAGTTCTATGTCCAGGACCCAAGGTTAAGTCCCAGATCCTTTACTCAAATCCTTTACTTGAACATAGTTCAAGACCCAGGTACACAGTTCAAGTCTCAGGCACCCAACTCATGTCCCAGGCCTTGAGTTCCAGACCCAGGCCTCCATTTCAAATACCACACTAAAGTTCAAGGTCAGGCCCCTTGTTCAAGGCCCCAGCTGTGAATTCAATTCCCAGGCCCTGAATTCAAGTTTAGGAGCCAAGTTAAGGTCGAGGTCGTGAGTTTAAGGCCCAGGTCCCAAGTTCAAGTCCCAGGTACCATGTTGACCCCTGTGGTTAAGGTCCAGGACCCCAGATCAAATACAAGGCCATGAGTTCAAGGCCCAGACTATGAGTTCAAGGACCAGGCTGTAAGTTCAATGCCCAGGCCCAGCCTATGAGTTCAAGTCCCAGGCCCCAAGTTCTAAGCTCAGACCACCTGTTCAAGACTCTGTTTCTCATTTCAAGTCTTAGTCCTTGAATTTAAGTCCAGGGTTGAGTTCAAGGTCCAGGCCTCAAGTTTACATCCCAGGCCAAGAGTACAAGTTCCAGGCCATTAGCACACATCACAGGTACCAAGTTCATGTCTCATGTCCAGAGTTCAAGGTCCAGGCTCTGATTTCAATTCCCAGGTTGTGAGTTGAAGGCCCATTCTGTGACTTCAAGGTCTAGGCACAGAGTTTTAGGTTGATCTATAAGTTCAAATCCCAAGCCTTCATTCAAGGCCCAGTCCCTGAGTTCAAGGTCCAGGGCCCCAGTTAAGTACCAGGCCATGAGATCAAGTCCCAGGCTGTGAGTTTAAAGCCCAGATTCAAAGATTCAAGACCAGGAAGTGAGTTCAAGTCCAAGATTCTGTGTTGAATACCTAGGCTGAGTTCAAGGCCAGGCCAGGAGTTCAAATTCCACCCTTTGAGTTCAAGGCCCAGATGGTGAGACTAAAGCCAAGGCCATAAGTTTAAGAGCCAGGCCATGAATTCAAAGCCCATGCCCCAAATTGAAGTCCGAGGTCCTCCTTCTCCCTAAATAAAAGGTCCAGGGGCTCAGTTCAAGGCTTAGGCTCTGAGATAAAGTCCCAAGCCCCCAGTTCAATGTCCAGGCACCTAGTACAAGGTTCAGGTTTTGAGTTCTAGTCCCAGGCCTTGAGTTCATTCCCAGACCCTGAATTCAAGGTCCAGGGCCACAGTTCAAATACCAGGTCTGACTTCATTGTTCCATCTGTGCCTTCAAGACCCAGGCTCCAAGTTCAATCCCAGGCTGCTGATCAAAGTCCAGGGCCCCAGTTGTACTTTCAAGCTGAGAGTTAAAGATTCAGTCTGTTAGGTTAAGTCCCAGGTTTTGAGTTAAAGAACCAGGCTAAAGGCGCCAGGTGGCAAGTTTAAATCCCAGACCCTAATTTCAAATCTCAGGACCCGAATTCAATGTCCAGAGACCCTAATCAGGTAGCAGCTCAAGGCCCAGAGTTTCAGGCTCAGACTGTGAGCTCAAGTCCCAGGCATCCAGTTCAAGGACTAGGCACCCACTTCAAGGCACAAGTTGTAAGTGCAAATCTGAGGCCATGTTTTCAAATTCCAGGCCCCAAGTTCAAGGTCCAGGATCCCAGTTCAAATACCACAAAATGAGTTCAAGGCCCAGACTGTGAGTTCAAGCCCCAGCTTCTGAGCTTCAAGCCCAGGCCATGATTTCAAGTTCCAGGTCCTGAATTCAATTACCAGGAAATGTCCAAGGCCCAGGTGTTTGGTTCAAGGCCCAGATGATGAGATTAAGGCCAACGCCATGAGTTTAATGCCCAGGCCATGAATTTAAGGCCAAGGCCCAGAATTGAAGTCCCATGCCCTCCTTCCTCCCCCTGAATTGAAGACCAAGGACCTAATTCTACTCCCAGGTTCTCAAAGTTCAGTCTGTGAGTTCAAGTCCCAGGCATGAGTAAAACTCGCAGGTTACAAGTTCAAGTTGCAGGCCAAGAGTTCAAAGCCCAAGCACCTGTTTCAATTCCCAGTCCCTGAGTTCAAGGTCCAGGGCCCCATTTGAAGTCCCAGGCTGAGAGTTAAAGGCTCAATCTGTGACTTCAAGTCCCAAGCTTTGAGTTAAATGCTCAGGTTATAAGTTCAAGGAGCAGGCCTTGAGTTCAAATCCCATGCCCAAAGTTCAAGTCTCAAGCCATGAGTAAAAATCCAGGCTGCCTGTAAAAGTTGCATACCCCAAGATCAGGTCTAGCCCCAATTTCAATTCCCAATCCCTGAGTTGAAGGTTCAAGTCCCCAGTTCAAGTACTAGTCTGGGAGTTTCAGACTTATGCTATTAAGTCTAGTCCCAGGCCCAAGTTTAAGTCACAAGCCCCAAGTTCAAATTCTAGGTCTTGAGTTCAAGGACCTGGCCCTGAGTTAAAAGCTTAGGATGCAAGTTCAAGTCATAGGCCCCAAATTCAAATTCCAGGCCACTTGTTCAAGCTCCAGAGTCAGTTCAAGGCTCAGGCCCTAAGTTCAAGATCCAGAGCCCCAGTTTAAGTCCCAAATCCTGAGGTAAATGCCCAAGACGTGAGTTCATGTCCCATCCCAGGCTCCATATTTAACTCTCAGGGTAACAGTTCAAGCCCAGGCCAAGAGTTCAAGGTTCTGCTGAGTAACTCAAGTCTCAGGCCCTGAGTTCAAGGCCCAGGCCCTAACTTCAAGTCCTACATTCCAAATTAAAGTCTCAGGTTGATAGTTCAAAGCCCAGGCCCAAAAACTGTGAATCTAAGTCCAGGGCCTGAATTCCAGGTCCTAGCTCCATGTCAAGTAGCAGACCAAAGTTCATAGTCAGGCCAAAGTTCAAGGTTGTGGATGTGAATTCAAATTACCAGGCCCTGAGTTCAAGTTCAGGGCCTAAATTCAAAGCCTAGCTTGTCAGTTTAAGCACCAGATCCCAGGTTGAAATTTCAGGTCTCCTCACCAACCTCCCAGGCTATGAGTTCAATCCCAGGCCCTTAGAACAAGGCCCAGGGCACCAATTCAAGGCTCTGGTTCTGAACTCAAGTCCCAATTCCTGAGTCCAAGTCCCATGCTATAACTTCGAGCTCCAAGTCATGACTTCAAAACCCAGGCCAATAGTTCAAGTTCCAAGCCAAAAACTCAATTTCCAGGTCCCAAGGTCAAGGCCCAGAACCTGATTTGAATTCTTAGGCCCTGAATTCAATGTCCAGGGCCCCAGTTCAAGTACCAGGCCAGGAGTTCAAAACCCAGGCTGTGAGTAAAAATTTCAGGTCCCCAGTTCAAGGCCAAGGCTCCAGTTCCATTCCTAGGCTATGATTCCAAGGCCCAGTCATTGAGTTCAAGGCCCAGGCCCAGAGCTTCAGGCTCAGCTATGAGTTCAAGTCCCACTTCAAGGACCAGACCCCAGTTCAAGACCCAGGCCACCAGTTGAAGGCTCAGGCTCAACTAGGTGCATGATCAGTATTACCAGCTGTTTCATGAGGAGACCAAGGCACACCAGCAAGTACATGCACAGCAAGAAGTGCATGTACCCAAGGAGGAAGTTTAGAATGGAGGATGAGGTGGTCTCTGCTGCAACACCTGTGTCAGGTAGGGGAGATCCAATTCAAGATGATCTCAAAAGAAAACAATAAAATCAATGCTATAAATACATAGCCAGCAAAAACAAAAACAAATGAACAGAAGCAAAACCCCCAAACCAAGGCAGGTTTTAGTCCATCTGTGACACCTGCAAGTGGAGTATTCCTGTAATATAACCCCACAGTATCAGTTCTGCTTTCTGGTAAAGCAGCTCTCTGTTGCCATATTGTGTACAGTAGAGGAAGAAGATGCTAGTACCTTTTCCATAATTAACCACTAATTAATATGTTTTTACCCCTTGCCAACTGGGATCAAGCGTTAAGGGTAGGAGATTCTATAGTGGCTATGTGCTTGTCTAGCATGCATAAAGATCTGGGTTTGATTCCTCAGTACCACATACACAGAAAAAGCCAGAAGCAGCATTGTGCCTCAAGTGGTAGAGTTCTAGCTTTGAGCAAAAGAAGCTCAGGAACAGTGCTCTGGCCCTAAGTTCAAGCCCCAGGACTGGTAAACAGAAAGAAAAAAAAGAAATGTACAATGTCATTTTCACTTAAAGTGGATTTCTAGACTTGTCTCAGGGTAGAAATGAGTGAACTAATCTATAAGTATATAATTAAATAGGTTGATAGGAATCAAAATTATTGTTGGAAAATAAATGGAAACTTGTTTTAGTACAGTATAGTCAAATGGGTGCAACACAGGAGAGGATAAAAGTTCTAGTATAGCCTAGCAAGTACAGTGAGATCTTTTTTCCCCAAAATGATCCCCCCCAAAATGAAACAGAACAACAACAAAAGGAAACAGCAAAAACATTGCTGATTTCCATGGTTCTTTGGCACTACCCAGTCGAGATGTGTTGGTATAGCTCCCAGGCTTCAGCTTAGCTTTGGAGGAAATAAACTTTGTGGTGTCATCCTGTGGCTGGGAAGGGAAGAATACTGTGAGGACTTCTCATATTTTGTTTTATTTTGCTAGGTTTCTTTTGCCATGGTCTCCCAATCCTGGAGCTCTACGCTCCAACCTGAGCAATTATTTTTGAAAACAATTTTCTGATTTTAATTTCCAACTCTGATATTTAGGTTCCTTAATATATTTTTGTGCATGTGGGATCCCCTTGTGAAGTGTGAGGACATAAGCAACTTGGCACCAGCTTGGAATTCTGGGAAATGAGCTATCTACTGGCACCCTGTGTACAGGAGATTGAGAACTACTCACATACTCAGTCTCCTGTTAACTTTCCCTTCCCCTTTGATAGTGGAATCCACCTATTAAGAACAGAAGATTGCAAATTCTCTTCAACAAGGCTGCAGTATTCTTCTATAGAAAGAGGACAGTCATGTAGACTGTTAACCAGATTCCTAGACATGTCCTAGGTAAGAGACAAATGAAGAAGTAATACAAATACTTAACAACATAAATAACAAAATGTCATAGACTCAAGGTTAATGTGTTAAATTTGTTCTAAAGAACAAGGTTAATAAACGAGGTGGCACATGTGTTCAATTGCATAGCAGAGGAGGTTGAGGGAGGAGGATAATGAGTTGTAGACAACTTCTTAGTGTAGTGAGATTCTCTTTTATAATGATCCACAGAGGTGGAATGTGGTTCAGTGGTATAGTGCTTGCCTAGCATGAGTGAAACCTCATGTTTGATTCCTCAGTACCTCAGCAAAAGCTGGAAGTGGCACTATGGCTCATGTGGAAGAGCACTAGCCTTGAGCAAAAGCAGCTCAGGGACAGGGTACAGCTCCTGAGTTAAAGCCTCAGGATTGGCAAAAAAAAAAAAAAAAAAAGAAAAGAAAACTTTAACCATAATGATCCACAGAAAATTTTTTTTAAAAAGATGAAATGAAGGAATGTGCCCAAAACTTGAAGCTTTCATTGAGTCTATGGATATAGCTAGTGGAATTTTGTATATTGTAACTTCTTGCCAAAAGATTAACTTCTAGAAAACCTGTTTTCAATTGTCACCCTGTGGAGAGCAAATGATTCCCTATTGTCACTTTGTCTCTCTGTCTCTGTCTCTCTCTCTGTCATTTTGTGCTGATGTTGGGGTATGAACTGTGGGCCTGAGTGTTTTCAAGATGTTTGAGCTCAGTGCATATGCCCTACCACGTGAGCCACATCTTCACTTCTAACTTTTTGGTGATTAATTGGAGACAAGAATTTTATGAATGTTGGTGCTCAACCCAGCTTCCAACTTCCACCCTCATATGTCAGCTACCTAAACCATTAGGATTAGAGCCATAAGACAACAGTGTTGGATTAGGCATTCTTTTAACATGCAGTGTGCCTTTGCCAGCTGGGGTTCATGAATTAACAAGCAGAAAATTGTTAATTTTATTTTTTAAGAAGAATGTATTTTTGTAACAATTACACATACATGTAGATCTAGTTTAACTGGGTTCCTAGAACTCTCTCACCATGAAAAAATACCCACATACATACAACAGCAGCCAAAAAACATCCACACTTTTATTTCTGCCTTCAGTAGTCCTATGGCACCACTCAGTGTAGTTCTGGGTCATAGCTTCCTAGCACTAACCTGGAATTCTGGGGAGTGAGCTCTCTGTTCCAATCTGTGGACATTAGAGGAAGTAAGCTCTAGCACCTTCCCATAGTCATCTTCCTTTTAAATAGCTTTTACATTTGCCAAGTGAAATTCAATAATTAAGAGTAGGAGATTCTATATCTTCTTCAATAAGATTGATATATTCCTCCCTGTAAACAAAGCATGTTTATTCAGATTCCTAGAACTGTCTTAGCAATAAATGAATGAATTAATTAATACACAACTATGTATAAATCATTGAACTAACGCAAAGGATTTAATGTCTTTCTTTGAATATTACCATGAAAAATTTGTTATAAAGAACAGAGTAGGGGATGGGAATATGGCTCAGGGGTAGAGTTCTTTGCTAGCATGCATGAATTCTTAGGTTCTATTCCACATACCACATAAAAACAGAAAAAGCTGGTGCTGTGGGTCTAATGGTAGAATGCTAGCCCTGAGAAAAAGAAGCTCAGGGGAAAGTTCACAGACCCTGAGTTCAGGCTTCAGGACTGCCAAAAAAATAACGAGTGTCACCACAATTGATTGCAATAAGTAAAGCATGGGAGAGGTGAGGGAGTAAGATCAAGTGTTCAATGCCAGCCTCGCATGTATAGTGAGACATTTTTAAACAAAAGTGAATCACAAAACAAGCATAGAGCAAAATAACCATAGAAACAACAGCAATAACTTGCTGATTTCCATTCACCCCATACAGCTGTGATAGTCTCTTTGCACTAGTTTGGCCTTCTGAGAAATTAATTCTCCAGGGCAAATCTATGTATGCTATCCACATTTTTAGGGACCATGTGAAAGTGATGCCACAGCCTCACTGAAAGGATGATTTGAAATTTTGTGGGTAGCACTTAGATCCTATCTGGCAATGAGTAAAAGCCATATAATGGAAGGAACAGAGAACAGGTGGTAGGAAGCCTTCCTGTTCCCTTCACAGAATGGCACAAGCATCAGCTGCCAGTTCTGCAGGAGAGCACCAGAGGGCCCCAGCTCCACATGGCGCCCTATTGGAGGAGACCTCGTTCACTCACTTGTCTCTTCTTGGACTCTGCCATTCTTTTTTGAGAGGAGAGATCAGTCCTGGAGCTTGAACTATGGGCCTGGGCACTTGCCCTGAGGTCTTCAGCTCAAGGACAGTGCTCTACTTCATGAGCCACAGCACCACTTCCAGCTTTCTGGTTGTTTATTGGAGTTAAGAGTCTCATGGACACTCCTGCCTGGGCAGGCTTTGAACCATGATTCTCACATCTCAGTCACTAGGAGTACAAGTGTAAGTCACTGGTGTCTAGCCTTGCCATTCTTTACTAGGTCTAGCTAATGCAAACCAAGTGTGTGCTATGGTCTGAGTACAACACTGGATCCAAAATGCATACTCAAGTCAGGACCAGACACAATAACGCACCACCCCTTAATAAACATGTCTTGCTCACATATTTTGTGATCCATTTTGTGGCAGCAGGCCCAGCACACACACTCAAACCACACTGCTGGGGTTCACATCATGAGCCAGTGTGTAATGTATGGGTCACATACCTTAACACCTGTTCAGAGCAAATGCCCTCTTGTGGGCCAGGTGCCCAGCATGCACACAGAGTATATGCCAATCTGCAGCTGCATGGTCTTTCCCAGAGAGTCCAGACCAACCTAGGGGTCTGCAGTGCAGGTTCTGTAGGGCAAGGCCTTCAGGGAGGACCAGGGGACCCTTCTACCCACAAAGGAGTCCACATAACAGCTGCAGGGACACTGAGTAACAAGTTAAGTGCTGGGAGGCCCAAGCACTGGGTGTGGAATGCTGACTGTCACCCCATTACAGAAGGCCTGGCTGTGTCAGACCTGGGGTTGCTAAATATAGAGGTATATGACAAGTCACCTGTGTGGTCAGAGACTTAGCTTCTATATTCCCATTTGGCCCAATCAAGGTATGTGCTGGGCCAGATGACATTGGCTTATTCCTACAGTTTGGGAGGCTGAACTCTGTGGATTGCGTTCAAAGCCACCACAGACAGAAAAGTCAGAGACATATCTCCAATTAACTTCTTAAAAAAGCCAGAAGTGGAGCTATGGCTAAAGTCATAGCAAGCTAGCCTTGAAAAGAAATCTCAGGGGCTGGGAAGGTAGTACAGTGGTACAGCACTTGCCTTGCATGCATGAGGCCCTGGGTTCGATTCCTCAACACCACATAAGCAGAAAAAGAAAAAAGCCGGAAGTGGTACTGTGGTTCAAGTGGTAGAGTGCTAGTCTTGAGCTGAAGAGTTGAGGGACAGTGCCCAGGCCCAGAGTTCAGGACCCACCACCGGACCCAAAAAATAAAAAAATAAAAAGAAATCTCAGGGCCAGCACCCACATCCAGCATGGGGTAAAGGAGTATTTATCACTCCCCCAGATCTCCAGGACACTAAGACCTGCACACCTGATGTGGAAAAAAAATGCAACAATTCCAAAAAACCTTAAATTGTATTATGATCATATTTAATAGTAATGATATATCTATAGTTTGCATGAATGCCATTGTGTTACATAGGATCTTCCAGACATAATATTTTTAAATGAAAGTTTGAGTTCCAACCTGCTTTCCTTTTCATATGTAGCTGCATACTCAAGTCAACTGGACAAAATTTTCTCCTTTAGAGATTCTGCAATGCTTGGAGAGATGCTGATGGTCACAACTGGGTATAGTGGACAAGGGCCCAGGAATCTATCCCACTCTCTGCAACCCAGAACAGAAGCCAAACACTTATAGGAGTTGTGCGGGGGGCGGGGCGGGTAGGGAGAGGAGGAGGATGATACAGTCACCTCTTCTTCTTCCTCCTCCTCTCATCTTCCTCCTTCTCCTCCTCTTCTTTTTCCCCCACCTCTTCTTCCTCCTTCTCCATCTCCTCCACATCTTCCTCCACCTATCCTACTCCTCCACCACTTCCTCCACTGCTTCCCTCCCCCTCCACCAGTACTTCTTCCTCCACCTCTTGTCCCCTCCTCTTTCTCCTTCTACTCATTTTCTTCTTCCTCCATCTCCTCCTCTTCTTCCTCCTCCTTTTCATTTTCCTCATCCTCCTCCACCACCTCTTCTTCCACCTCCTTCTCCTTCTCCACTTTCTCCACAACTTTCCTCATCCTCTTCCTCCTGCTCCCCCTCCTCTTCCTCATCATCCTCCATCTCCTTCTCCTCCAATCCTCCTCCAACTTCTCCTCATCCTCCACCTTCACCTCCTCCTCCTTCTCACCTTTACCCTCCTCCAGAACCTTTTCCCCCATCCTCCTCTTCTTCCTCCTCCATCTCCTCCTCCTCTTCCAGGTGCTCATCCTCCAGCTACTCCTCCTGCAGCTCTTCTTCCAACTCCTCCGCCTCTTCCTCCTCCTCCAGGTTTTACTCCACATCCTCTTCCTGTCCTCCTCCTCTTCCTCCTCCTCTCCCACTACCTCCATTTCCACCTCCATTATCACTTCCATTTCCATGCTTTTCTTCACTTTTGCCATGCTACAGATGGACGCCCAGGGAATGCTAGACTTTTCAATCACTGAAGTCTTTTCTGAAGACTGAGCTACATCCCAAATACTCTTTTGGATGGAGTATCTCACTTTGAAACCTAAAACCCTCCATCCTTCTGCATCTGCCTCAATGAAGGGGTTGTAGATTGTGAAGACTCTAGCACAATGTACTGTCATTCAAAGAAAAAATGAGAGAACAACCTATAGACAATCAAACTATATAACTTTATTATCAGCTAAAATAAGGGCAATGTCATAACTACAAATCTCTAGCAAAAAGGAAGTGGGGATTGGGGGTAGAGGAGCCCATGTCCCTGCAAGTCTTAGTGCAGGTATAAGGCAAGACTGTAGAAGATGCAGGGATTGGGGGTCAGCAACTTCTCTTCCATGTGGCTCTCCCGATGGAGTTGGGGGGCCTGGATGAGGTCAAGGTTGTCCATGGAGAGGGAGAGGCATCTGCTGGTGGCTCAGTGTCATCTGTGGGGTTCAGGGGAGGGCTGGCTCTGAGTAGAAGTGGTGTCAGCAGGCAGGGGATTCTCCTGGCCAAGTTGCTCTTAAGTGTCTGTGGGCAGAGAGGAGGTCCCGGAAGTTGGCTTTCTGAGTGCAGCTGTGCCAGGAAGGGCAGAGCCTGATTCTTCTTGGTAGCATATGGGGCAGGCATCTAGAGGGATGTCTGTGGGAGGCAGGCTGTAGCGCACTTGCTTATTTCCACTGCTGATTGGCTCAGAGCTGCTGGGCAACCGGGGCCGGCTCCCTTTCTTCCCAGTGCTGAGTCCAAAGTAGAAGCTGGTTGGGTATTCGGAGGGCCAGCATTTGCCACATCCTCATTGGGCATCAGGCTGTAGTGCACTTCCTTCATGGCTCCTGTCAATGGACATAGCACCTCTTTTGCCATATATCCACCTGAAGGCTGAAAAATGGAGTTCCAGCTTCCTCTGCTTGGGGTCCTGCAGCTCAAACCAGAGATGCACGCCCAGCTTCCTCTTGCCCTTGCTGCACTGGCTGAGCGCCCGGTTTCCATGGTGCAGGGGTCTGGCTTCTTGTCCACTGGGGCATAAGTGACACGGTTTTCAGGGTGATAGGGAGGATGGATGTGAATGGTCACCGCATAGGGGTGCTGGTGCAGATCCTGGGCGAGCTACTGCTGCCACCTTCGGTAATGGTAGATCTGGCTGGAGTGAGGTTCCTTAGGTGCAACCAGACAGGCAGCTATGGGGGAGGGTCCAGGGCCCGGGATGGGCACCCATTCATGAACCTGGTGATCAAGGGACTCCGGGTGGGGTTCCCAGTGTGCCTAAGGGTGGGAGACTCCTGGGACTGCTGACGACAGGGCCCCAGGTATCTCTGCCTGGTGCTCAGGAAGTTGCCCAGGAAAAAAAACCCTGCTGGCTGAGCCTGGACACCACCACGCTTCGCTGCCTGGCTGAGGACCAGTAAATGGCTTTCATGCGGCCCAGGCACCCGGCCAGGCATCTGCACAGATAGATGCCCAGGTAGGTGCCCAGAAGCCGTATGGGATTGGTGTACCTGAACCTCCGAGGGCAGGTTCACCCTGTGAACCCATGATGGCAGCTGGGTGCTTGGAGTGCCCTGGTTCCTGTCTAGGGCACTGCTCACCTTGCTACCCATCATAGCAAACACTGTTCAGTGGGTCCAGAGTTGTGTGGCTGTGGGATCTAAGCTTCCTGCAAGGAAACCTCTGCAGACATGTTCAGATGCCACAGACAAGAAGTGCTTACCACTGGAGTGACAATTGGTCTCCAGGAAGCCAGCAGTGAGCATGTGGTGCTTGACACGTGGAAGCCTCCTCCTGGTAGTGCTGCTCGAGCCTGGCATGTTCTCTGGACATGTGGGGAACAGCTGCACCCAGCATGCTGCAGCATAAAAATCAATTAATTGGAGCACCCCGAGGTCCATGCACACAAACAATACCCCCACAAAACATACAAAATGGCAGGCGCATGCCCACACATACCCTCAGACCCTCTTTAGTAAGCTTGCTTGGGCATGTCAGCTCACCAGTGTGCATCAGGAGGCCCATGTGCACAAGCAGACTCACAGGCACAGAGACTTGTATGAGCACCAGAAGGTCAACGAGTACCAGGAAGCTGTGTGCACCAGGAGGTACATGCTAACTACAAGGCTCACTTGCAAGAGAGGCCCATGCACACCAGCAGTTTCACAAGGACCAGCATTCTCACATGCACAGGGATGGGCATCCCCAGCAAATTGGCATGTGCTCATCGATGTAACAGAATGTTGATGTGAACCAATAGGTGTACTGCTCCAGGAAATCATGTCAATAGCAGGCAAGCTAACTACAGATGACACATGCACAGCAGGGGGTGCATGTGATTCAGCAGGTGCAGACCCATTTTGAGGCTCCTAACCATTAGCAAAGCCAAGGAATCCAGAGGGTGCATGAGCAACAGGTGGCTCTCATAGACACCAGGATCAGGAGGTGCAAGAGCATAGGTGCCCACATGCACCAGTTGATGAACATATCTGAATGCCCCTTAATACCAGTAGAGCTTTGCGCGCTTGCACACTCACATGCTCCAGCACATGCACCAGTATACCTATACATGCTGGCTAAACTACACAGACCATGGCCTGTGCACAATGGGAAGCAAAACATTTGGTAGGCAAAGGGCATGTGGTGCAGGAAACGTGGGACCCTGTGCCCAGCGGTGCTTGGATCTTGTTGATATTTATGGATACCACCAGATGGAAGCACATGGGACTCAAGTGATGATTAGTCTCCAGGACGTCAGCAGAGACTTGGGGATAAGTGAGATGGGGGCCAGCACATGCAGCACAAAGTGAATGTGCATCTTTAGCGCCACATGCATGTCAGGTCTTCCTCTGTCCCACGAAAGACAGACGGGGTCCAAGGAAATGTAAGTGTGGCTGCTTGCCGGATCCCCAGCCTCTTTCAACCTGGGAGACAATCAGATGCAGCTGGGAGTCAAGTCAAGCAGGAACTTGTTTATTAACATGGTAAGCCCTTTGTAAAGCAAAAGACTGTGTGGGAGGGGAGGAAGTGGAACCAACCAATCACTGTAAAGGCCACACTCAATCATGCACCTAAACTTCTATGAGCTGTTTACCCACTGAAAGTAAACAAATCCAGCTCTGCCCACTCAACTTCCTCTCAGGGCAATCTTTGCTGACTGTGTTCCCCACACATGCCCACTCAGCCTCTCCTGTACTGCTCATCATGATTGCCATGTGCACCACTAGGTGCTTATACATTCCTATAGAGGCATATGCAACACGAGGTCCACCAGCACCAGAACACTACATGGCACCAGCAGACATACAGGCTCCAGGAAGCACATGAGCATCAGAACGCATTCAGGCACCAGTGTGTAAATGTGCAATAGGATGCTGGTGCTCACCAGCAGCGACATGGGCTCCCACAGGAGCATGATGACCAGGAGTTCTACACATCCTGGAGGCCCACCGTCTTCACATGCACAGGAGACTTGCTTGCACAAGTACACAGGTGAGCTCAGAGAAGGGTGTGCACATCAGCTTTTTCATGCTCACTAAGATGCTTGTGCTTATTAGCAGATGCACAGGTTCCACTAAGGAGGCTCATGTGCTCCAATAGGCCCACTAGCATCAGATGGCTCTCAAGCTACAGCAGGCCCACAGGTACCAGGAGGCACATACCCATCAGAGGCTCAAGCATATCAGGAGGATCATGCACACCAGCAGACATGCAGGCTGGATAATGTGCAAGAGCCCCAGGACGTTCACGTCCTCCACTAGACCCACTGACACGAGATGGCTCTTGAGCTGCAGCAGGCACACATGCACCAGGAGACTCGAGCATACCGGGAGAATCACACTTACTGGCAGAGACACTCAGACTGGATGAGGTGCATGCTCATGAGGAGGCCTGTGCACACCAGCAGACACATGCTCCAGGAGTTGCAACCAGGCATCACCGTGTGCATGTGCATTAGTATGCTTGCACTCAGCAGATACATGCACTCCAGTGAAATCATGCACACTAGAAGATGAACACGCACCAGCTGGAGTGCAGCCACCAGAGGGTGCATGCCCATGGAGGCTCTCTCACACCAGCTGGTGCACATGCAGAGGAGGCTCACTTGCACCATAAGGTAGGCGGGCTCCAGTTAAAGCATGCACACCAGGATGTTTATGCACATCCACAGTTGCACATGCGCCAGGAGGCACATATGGATCACAATCCAGGCTCACTTTTTTACATGCCCAGTGGTGTTTGGGATCCAGACATACTGAAAACAATATGGGGTGCAAGGTGAGTACAAGTGCTCCAAGCTTCAGCATGAAAAATAAACTGGACTGCCTCAGTACCAACACACACACACATACACACACACACACACACACACACACACACACACACACACAAATATCAGCTCCCTGTCCATGTGCTTCCGAAAGCACACCCGCACCATCATGCACATACACACCATCATGCTGATGTACACCAGAATGCCCACAACCATCAGCATGCCTGCCCACAAGCACTAGTATGGGAAAGCACATGCAGAACCATGCACACCCAAAGGAACACAAGTGGGGCATGTGCAGCAGTATGGGCACTCACACTAGCAAGAGCATAAGCACTAATGCATGCATCAGTAGGTCCACATTCACCAGCCTGCATGCTATTAGGCACATGTGCACCAGGATATCCATATCAGCAGGCACATGTGCACCAAGGGACAAGGTGAATCAGCAGGCACGTGTGCACAATTAAGCTTAAGCATATGAGTTAGGCACATAATCTTTATATAGTGGATGGGCAAGAGGTGGCCCACACACAGTAGCAGGCAAAGATGGAGGTCCAAATATCCCAAACAATGGGATGTGAATGCACGTCAGGAAGTCCACGTACCACTGCAGCTGCACACACCTGTGATCCATGTGTCCTAGCTCTGGGAAGAGACACATCTCACAAGATGTGGGCCAAGAAACATTCATGCACAGAGAGCATGTCATATGCTTTGGAAGCACCTTGTTTCCCAGGATGTTCAGCACTTCCTAAGAGGCACACAGGCACAGTACCATGTGGTGCATATAGACTACCAGGGGCAAATGCATGCACACTACTAGGAGCGTACCCATGTTCACTACTCAGTGCATGCACACTACTGGGCATGCACATGAGCACTACTCGGGGCATGTGCATGTGAACTACCAGTGACTTTTATCTGCACACTACTAGGACCATGCACGTGTACACTACTGGGGCATGCACAAGCATACTACTAGGGGCATGGGCATGCACATGAGTAGGGGTATGCCCATGTCACTACTAGGGGCATATGCAGTACTGGGGCATGCACAATACTAAGGGCAAACACCTAAATATGATTAGGGGCATGTGCATGTGCAATACTAGTGGCATAATCCTAAGTACTACTAGGGGCATGCACATACACAGTACTAGGGCAATGGGCAGATGCACTATGAGGGCCATGTGCATGCATACTAATAGGAGCATGCCTGTGTGCACTAATAGAGGTTTGGGCCTGAGTAATACAAGGGGCACGGGCATGTGCACTACTGGGGCCATGCACATTCTCACTAGTAGGACATTGTTATGCATGCTAGTAGGAGCAAGCACATGAGCATGACTAGGGGCATGCATGTCTGCATTACTATAGTCATGGACCTGAACACTACATGGGGTATGCACATGCACACAACCAGGACCATGGGCATGTGAACTAAGAGGGCCTTATGCATGCACATTACTAGGGGCATACACATGCCTGGGGTCATGGGCCTGAGCACTACAAGTGGCATGGGCATGTGCACTACTGGAACCATGCACATTCTTGCTATGAGGGCCATGGACATGTACATTACTAGGGGCATGAGCATTACTAGGAGTATGTACCAGTGCAATACTATGGACATGTGCACTAGGCCGTCTATTGGTACCAGCCAGTCCATTGTCAGCAGGAGGCCAAGGGTCAGCAGATAGGCACACACAAATCTGGATATTCAGTCACACAAGACAGAAGTTTCAGATGGAGGAGGAGGAGCTCAAGACGGTACCTCCCACTGATCTCACAGAAGAAGTTTTAAAATAATGCCATAGAAACCACAGTGACAAAAATATTGAGGATTTTCCTTAACCAGTGGGTCTATCTGGTGGAAACTTATTAGTGTAAATCCTTAGCATCATCTTTGCTTTCTCAGAGGGAAAACACTGTACAGCATCTTCACAGTCATCCTCTTTTTAAATTACATTAACCCTTTGCCAAGGGAGATTCAAATATTAAGATCAGGAGATTGCAACTCCTCTTCAATAAACCAGTTGATATTCTCTGAAAAGCATATGGTCAAGTTGATCTAATGTAACTGGGTTCGAACAACTGTGTCAGCAAATATGAAAAATGTATTAAAATATAACTAAAGAGACCTCAAAAGCAATTAATGTTTAATATATACTTACATAATTATGTTAATAATTATTATATTAATACATAATTAGGTTAGTAGCAATATAGTGAATTATATGAATACAAAGAGTTAAAACTTATAGAAAATTTGTTCTTAGTGCAATGAAGCTTCAGTTGATTGGAGTGAGAGTTCAACATGGAAGAATTTGAGCAGAGGATAGAACAATGTAGGACAGCTAAGTAAGTAGTGAGATTTATTTTTTCTTAAAATGATCCCCAAACAAAGAAAACCAACACAGACACAATAGCAAACACATTGCTGATTCATGTGGTCCTCTCCCACCATCCTGTACAGATGGGCAGTCATAGCTCCCTGATTTCAACTGGAGATTGTGGAAATGACCTCTTTGCTCTCACCCCATAGCCAGGACAGAAAGAACATTATAAAGCCTTCTAACACTTTATCTTGCTTTTACTGCTTTTAATCCAGAAACTGTTATTTGGCTTTGTGCTACTGGTTCCCAACTATAATCCAACTACTCAGTATGCTGAGAGCTGATGATCTTGCTTCAGAGACAGCCAGGTTAAATAAAAGTGGCTGAGAGCTTTAAGTATAACTAACCTGCAAAAACATGCAGCTGAGCCTTAAGGGGCAGACGCTCTCCTCAGATGCAGATCCTATCCGTTCAGTTCAAGCCCCAGAACAGGCCCCCAAAAGAAAGGAAACAAAGGAAGGTAGATAAACAAAGACAGAGGTATTCCCAAATTTGAGATCCAAAATTTGTTGCTTTCAGTAAATGGCTGGTGTTGATTTTTCTATGCATAACTTCTTACCAGCATTTGGAAATGAATTCTCTGGTGCCACCTTGTGGACAAAAGAGGAATTGTTCCCTATCACTATTCTCCAGGCATGTGTACTCTAGCGCTCTCGCTCTCTCTCAATCTCGCTCTGTGACAATTTGTGAAGACATTGGGGCATGAACTCAGGGTCTGAGAGTGTCCCTGAGCATTTGGACTCAAGGGCTAATACCCTATTACTTGAGCCACACCCCATATCTGGCTTTGTGGAGGTTAATTGGAAATAAGATTTTCAAGGACACCTCTGCCTTTGTTAGCCCCAAACTCATATTGCAGCACGCTGAGGGGTGTTTTACAGTTATGAACAAATGGTATCGAAGTGAATATTTTTCTTTTATCACGGTATCTCTCTTTCAGCTGGGATTCATGTATGAACAACAGGACACTGCAAATCCTATTTTGCAAGGCAAAAAAACTGATCCTCCTTTTTTGGGGGGGAGGGTCTGGTCGTGGGGCCTGAACTCTGGGCCTAGGTGCTGTCCCTCATCTCTTCAGCTCAAGGCGAGTGTTCTACCACTTGAGCCACACTACCATTTCTGTCCTTTTTTTCTGCTTATGTGGTGCTGAGGAATTGAACCCAGGGCCTCATGTATGCAAGGCAAACGCTCTACCACTGAGCCCCCTTCCCAGCCCTGCAAATCCTATTTTGAACAAGAATGTTTTATTCTTTTAAGAAGAGGTACACAGAAATGTCAGTTCAGTTTAATTGGGTTCCATTAATGTGCAAATATATAAAAAGAGGTTACTGCAAATAATTTAAAGAATCGAAAGTAATAGAAAGTAAAGACACATTTTCTTTTTGCTTTTCTTTATCCTTTTGTAGAAACATTTTCTAAAGATCAGTGTAGCCACACTTGAATACGGATGGGATTACTCACAGCAAAGTTTAATATGGAGATTGAGGCATTTGGGGCCACACTTGCATGTATATTAAGATGCATTTTCAAAAAGCAACCCAGAAAGGAACAATAATAATAATAATAATTAAACAATAACAATAACAGCGAAAGACAGCAGGAAAAAACATTGCTGTTTTCAATGAATCTGTGGCTCAAATCATTGTGTGTGCATAACTTCCTGCCAGCCGATTGAAATTCTCCCAACTGAGATCCTAATGCCACCGTGTAGGGAAGAGAGGAATTGTTCCTTGCCAGTACTGTGCCGGCATTTGAACTCACAGTCTTTCTCTCTCTCTTTCCCTCTATCAACCTTTGCCTCTGATGTCCAAAACTCGGCTTGGCTGGGTCCATGAACATTTGTGCTTGAAGCTAATACCCAACCACTTGAACCATAGTTCTACTTCCCACTATTTCAGGGTTACTAGGAAACATTTGTTTCATTGATGTTCCTGTCTGGTCTAACCTCAAACCTCCAAACTCACAGCTGCCTGAAGGTTAGACTTAAAGAGACAATTGTGTTTGTGTAGACATTTTCCTTATAACATGCTCTCTCCCTTTATGAGCTGGGGTTCAGTATGAAAAACAGAAGACCTCAAATCCTCTTTGAAACCAGAAGGTGCTAACTTTTTAAGAAAATGTATACAACTCAACTATAGATACAGTTTAATAAAGTGCCTAATAGAGTCTCACAATAAAAATAATTAAGCACACACATTAATATTCAAATATATGAATGTTCAGTACTTCAACGAGCTGAAAGAATCTAATGTTACAGCAAGTAAAGATAGACACTGTTCTAAAGGTCAATATAGACACATTTCGGTACACATTGGGTTACTTGGATTACTGGAAAGTTGTCAGGGAGACTGAAGCATACTGGAACACTCTGGTATGTATATCGAAATGTATTTTTGCAGAACAATCCAGAAGATAGTAAGGATAATTACACAATGACCATAACAACAACAAACCACATTAAAATCATTGCTGGACTCATTGGCTCTGTGGTGCCACCCAGTGGAAAATGATGGCATAGCATCCTACCAACAGACAGGCACTCTGGGAAATGAGCTCTCTGATACCTCCTTGTGGACATGAGAGGAAATATGCTCTACCACCTTTCAACACTCATCCTCTTTCAAGTTGTTTTTGTTCATGACATTTAGCAGTTTTTATGATGCTTAGTTATATTTTTTGTTGGTTGTGGGACCTGGATTCTGTGCCTGGGCACTGTCCCTTGGCTCCTCAGCTCAAGCCTATTGCTCTACCATTTGAAGCACAGTGCCACTTCCGACTTTTCTGCATATGTGGTGCTGAGGAATCGAATCCAGGGCCTCATGCATACAAGGCAAGCAATCTACCACTGAGCCACATTCACAGCCCATTTACTTATTATTTTAGGTTGATTCACATTTTCACCAAGAAGTGGCTTCATACAGAAAACCCTGGTTTTTAGCTCATAAATTGCTGAGATTGGAGGTGTATACTCCCACAGTGAGCCTTGTCAGCCCCATTTATTTTGCTCTCTTTGTGGGTAGATATTCTTAGAACCTTCATATTATAGTTTTGTGTTTTTGTTTTTTTTTTTATGCCTATGTACATGCAATTCCAGTGCCTGGCTCCACTACTTTCTTTGAGATGACTGTATCATTGACTTATTGCCTATGCTAGCAAAGAACTGCAGTCGATCAAAATGCTGGAATAAATGGAACCCAGTAAGGGAATGTCTTTCTTGAGAACAATTTCTCAACTTTTAATTTCAAACAGTAACTGTTAATTTGTTAATGTATTTTCCCCCTAAGTAAAGTGTTAGGGCATAGCAAATTTATACCAGCATAACATTCTGGGAAATAAGATTAATGCTGCCACCATGTGGACATTAGATTAAATGTTCCATAGTGTTTCCGAATATTCATTCTGTATTTTAATTTCCTTAGCTTTTGAGAGAAATATCACCTATTAATAACATGACATTGCAAATTTCCTTCAATTAGGCTCTGGTATTTTTGGTAGAGAATACACAGCCATGGAGACTTAGGTTAACCAAATTCTTAGAAATGTGCATGATTAGAAATAAGAATTATATGTCAAAACAATATAAATAAGTAATATAGAAGAGCCTTTATTGTTTGAAATGAGTTTATCATAGAAGAGATTGAGTAAAAGGACAAAAAAGTTCTAAGACACACTACCAAGTGGAGGGGGTTCTCATTATCCAAAAAGATCAACAAAGTAATACAACAAAATAACACAAGAAACAAGAGTAACCATATGGCCAGTTTCCTTGTTTTGGGGACATTACCCAAATGAGATGTGCAAGCATCTCGTCTTGGCTCCAGCAGGACAATTTGGGAAATAAAGTCTCTGGTGTCCCTGTGTGGCTGGGAAAGGAAAAGTATTGTAAGACCTTCTCACATATTATTTTGCTTTCATTGCTTTTCACCTGAGAATCCCTTATTAAAACCACAATACTGGCTGTGAGCTAGTAGCGCAAGAGTACAATCCAAGTACTCAGGATGCAGAGATATAAAAATCTCGGTGGAAGCCATTATGGCGGAGAGGTTTCATTCCCAGTAGCAACCAAAAACATGGAGCTGTGAATTAAGTAGTAGACTAACAACCTCAAATTCAGCACCAAGCACTCACTTCAAGCCACAGAAATGCTTGAACAAAGTAAAGGTACAAAGGAAGAAAGACAGAGAGAAAGAGAGAGATTCAGAGACACAGAGACAGACTCAGAGAAAGATTAAGACTCCCTAAAACTGAGATCTAAACCTTGCCAATTTCAATGAATCTCTGGTGGCATGCAATAGAATGATATCTGCATAAATTTCTGACAATAGATTGGAATTTTGAGAATTGAGCACTCTATCGCCATCCTGTGGGCAACAGAAGAATTGTGCTGCTTTCATTAGATCTCTGTTGCCACCCAATGGTACTTTCTGTGCATAATATCCTTACAGCAGAATTCTGGGAACAGAGATCTCTACTGTCCCGCTGTGTGCAAGGTTGATTTCTGGCGCAACACATTGGAATTTGGTATCTATAATTTCTTGAGAGCGGATTGGACTTCTGGGAATTGACATGTATAGTGTCACCTTGTGGACCAGAGGAATTGTTTTGCTTTCATTAGACCTTTAGCTGCATCCAGTGGAAATTTGATTGCATACTTCTTGCCACTAGACTGAAATTTTGAGAACTGAGAACTCTAGCACCACACAGTGTGCAAAAGAGGAATTGTGCTGGTTTCAGTAGGTGTCTGGCACCACCCCGTGGTATTTTGTATGTATAATTTCATGCACAGAAATTGGGAATAAAGTTCTTTCCTGCCACCCTGTGGGCAAGAGAGGCTGTGCTGCTTTAGGTAGACCTCTGGTGCAATTCAGTGGAATTTTTTGTGCATAACTTCCTGCCAGGAGATGGGAATTCTAGGAAGTGAGGTTTTTAGTAACACCTTGTGGACCAGAGTGGAATTCACTGCTTTCAGTAGAACTGTGCCAGCCTGTGGCATAACTTCATGCAGCTGATTGAAATTCTGAGAACTCTAATTTCTAGTGTCACTCTGTCGGCAAGAGAAGCATTGCAATGCTTTCAGTACATCTCTGGCATTGCTAAGTGAAATTTTGTGGGCACAAGGTCCAGCTAGCTGATTATCATTCTTAGGAACTTAGACTCCTAATTCTACCCTGTGGGTGATAGAGCAACTGACCCTTAGAAGTATACTGCAGGCATTCTCTGTCTCCCCTCCTCCTTTCTTTTTGTCCAGATGTTAATCTATAACTCATCCCAAGTGTTACCGTTAGTGTTGTGATTGATGAAAATACTCAACCACTTAAGTCACATTTCAAATTCTACCTTTTTTCTGTATAAATGGAAACACGTATTTCATGTATGTTCCTATCTCATCTATGCTCAAATCTCAAAGCTCACGTCTAAACATTCTGAAGGTTAGTCTGAGAGTAGAGAGACAATTGTGTTTAAGAATTTTTTTTCTTTGAAAATGTTCTTTGACAGCTGGAGTTCATGTATTATGAGCAGGAAACTTTAAGTCCTAATGTGAACAAGAATGTATTAACTTTTACAGAAGTATGCACATAGGCATACTTTAAATCGTTCCTATGAGTGTCTCATTATGACAATAGTAAACACATACCCATTTTAATATTCAAATAAATTAAAATTCATGGACTTAAGCTTAAACTTTCATGAACTTAAAGAATACAACATAATATGAAGGAAACGTAGATATATTATAGTAAGATCAGTATACCCACAGTTGAACATACACAGGATTTCCTGTGTACTGGAAAGTAGATGGTGGAGGTTTAGCATACTAGGCAATGGTGGCTATTTATTGAAATGCACTTTCACAAAACAATCCAGAAATCAATGATAATCATTACACAACAACAACAAACCACAGGAAATGCATTATACTTTCTAGTGACTCTGTGTTGCCACCCAGTGGAGAATAAGATCATAGCTTCCTAGCACCAGCTAGGCAATCTGGGAAATGAGCTCTCTGTTGCCACCTTGTGTACATAGGAAATATTCCCTGTATCTTCCCAGAGTCCACTACGTTTTAAACTGCTTTGGGAATGCCACCAACTTTATTCCTGTTGCTTTAATTTTGTCAGTCAGTCTCACACTGTCAACTGGGAATGGCTTCAGACCTGAAACCTCATATATTGGTCATAACACAGGTGCATAATACAGTGTTGGACTCATTCAAAATCTCTTTTATCCAGCTCTGGTTTTTGTTGGTTGATATATTTGGAGATTTTATATTGTAGATTTTTAGGCCTGGATAGCCTCAAACCATCATCGTCTTGGATCTCAGTCACATAATATTAAAAACATGAGTCACATTGCCAACCTCTACTACTTTCTTAGAAAAAAATAATTGTATCATTTACTTTTTGCCTGCGTTAGCATTGAACTTCATTCCATCAATCACCTCTTCCTACCTAGCTAACCATACTGATCAGTTTCAGGCACTGCATCTGGATTTTTTCCACCCTCTTCAAAGATTTAGCTTTAGTATGCAACATTTCTTGTTTTGAGACTTCCTAACTCAACCCACCCAGTGTTGGAATAAGTAGAACCAAGTCAGGCAAAACTCATTTTTTTTGGCGAGTACTGAGGCATGAACTCAGGACTGGGCACTGTCCCTGAACTTCTTTCGTTCAACTACCACTCTATCATTTGAGCCATAGAGTCACATCCAGCTTTTTCTGTTTATGTGGTATTGAGTTATCAACCCAGCACTTCATGCATGTGAGGCAAGAACTAAGCCACATTCCCATCCCAGGAAAATGTTTCATGAGAAAATTTTCTTTTAGTTCCCAACTATGGACTTTAGGTTACTAATGTATACTGTGGGCCTAGTGCCCTGCAGTGGAATATGAGAACCTAGTAACTTTGCAGCAACACAGTTTGATCAATTTTACCTCAGTGAGCCTCAAACCTCCAACTTCATATGCAAGCTTTCTGAGTGCTTAGGCTTACTGCTGTGAGCAAATAGTGTTTGATCAGGCAATTTCCCTTAATATGCTCTCTCTTTGTCAGCTGTGTTTTGTGTATGAATCAGGCAACTCAAAACAACAGGCAACTCAAAATCCTATTCTGAACAATGATATTCTATTCTTTCATAATAACTATGAATATGAGCAGATTTATTTGGGTCCTTAGAATTATTGCCTGGAACAAAATAAATGCATATATACTTTAATATCTAAATATATAAATGGTCATTTTTCAATTAAAGAATCTCATGTAAGGGGCTGGGAAGGTGGGTCAGTGGTAGATTGCTTGCTTTGCATGCATGAGGCCCTGGGTTCGATTCCTCAGCACCACATAAGCAAAAAGGAAAAAAAACTGGAAGTGGCATTGTGACTCAAGTGGTAGAGCACTAGCCTTGAGCTGAAGAGGTGAGGGACAGCACCCAGGCCCAGAGTTCATGGTCCCACGACCGGACCCAAGAAAAACACAAAAATAAAAACAAAAGAATCTAATTGATAGAAGGTAGCTCAATGGTAGAGTGCTTACTTGCATGCATGAGGCCCTAGGTTTCATTCCTCAGTACCACATAAGCAGAAGGCCAGACGTGGCACTGTGGCTCATGTGTAGAGCCCTAGCCTTGCACTGAAGAGATGAAGGACAGTAATCTGGCCCAGAGTTCAGGCCCCATGACTGACCAAAAAAAAAAAATCAGCATAGACACAGTAGAATGCACGTGGGTTTACCTGCATCACTGAGAACATTGAATATGGAGGCATTCATCTCAATATATACTGGCATGCATGCACATTCAGAAAGCAACCCAGAAAACAACCACAACAACCATAAACATCATTAACAGCAAAAAATGAAGCAAAAAATGCTGATTTCAGTGGATCCGTAGGGCCAATCCATGGAGCTTGGAGGCACTAGCTTAGCAATGTGGAAAATGAACTCTCTTTGGACACCTTGTGTACATGAGAGATAAAGCACTCTATCGACATCCAAAATTGTCATCCTTTTAAATTACTTTTACCCTTTAGTACCTGGGATTGAAGTATTGAAAATAGGAGATTTCTACTCCTTTCAATAAGTCTGGGTTATACTTCTCAAAAATCAATTGTGCAGTATATTTGGAATACTGGGTGCTTTCAGTGTCTCAGTTGTATTGATGTACAGCTATATAATTGTATAAAGAAATAAAGGTATTTATAACTATCTAGCTACATTAATAGAATTTGTATTTATAATAAACTAACTTGGTTGAGCAGAAGGATAAAAATTGCTAGGACAGCCTGAGATGTCAGGATTTTGTTTTTAAAACCAGCCCAAGTAAAAAAGTGGCTGACAAGTTTAAATCCAATTAAGGATTATCAGTGTGGAGATGGACCTGGGGAATAACTGCTCACCTCAGTTTATGCATCTAGTCACTTAGCTGGAGCACCAAAGTTAGCAAGCAAGCAAGCAAGCAAGAAAGAAAGAAAGAAAGGGAAAAAAAAGAAAGTAAGGAAAAAAGAAAGAAAGAAAGAGAGAAAGAAAGAAGGAAAAGGTGAAAAGAGAAGGCAGAAAAGGAAAATACATTCCCCAGATCTGAGATCCAAATATGTGCTGTTTTCAGTGTATATCTGGCGCCACCCAGTGGATTATTGTAAGTGTAAGTTTCTGCCAGTAGATCAGAATTCTGGGAAGGGAGATCTCTAGTGCCACTCTATGGAGAAGAAAGGAGTTGCTCCCACGGACTATTCTGCAGCAATTTTTCACTCAGTTTCTTCTCTTGAGCTCTCTTATTTGTCTTTTTGTGCTGATGTTGGGGCATCGACTGAGGGCCTCAGTATGCATGTGAGCTTTTATGATAGAGGCTAACATCCTTCCAATGGACATATTTCCACTTCTCTCTATTGAGTGTGTAGAGACAAGAGTTTCATGAATTTTCCTAAGTGAGCTAGCCTCTAACATGCAAACTCCTTGTTAGCAATTAGGCTTACAGACATGAACCGAACATGTTGCATAAGGAAGTCATTGTTTTAAAATGCTTTTTCTTTCAGCTAAGGTTCAAGCGTCAACATCAGGGAATTCCAAATCCTGTTAACATAAATAATATAATGTAATAGAAAGTAAATGTAGACACATTGTTCTAAAGATTGAATGCATTGGGTTAATCTTCAGCAATGGGAAAGTTGAAGATGGAAGATGAGTCTTACTGGGCCACCTTGACATATATTTTCAGATGCAATTTCACAAAACAATACAGAAAACAATAGTAATAGTTAAACAACCACACACAAAAAAAGAAAGCAATAACATTGCTGGTTACAGTGGCTCTGTGGTGCCACTCAGTGGAATTCGGGGGCATAAATTCCTAGTGTCAGCATAAGCATTCTGGGAAATGAGCTCTCTGTTGCCACCTTGTGGACCTGAAAGGAAAAATGCCCTTGTGCCTGCCCAAAGCCACCCTCCTTTAAATTACATTTTTCCTTTTTCTAAGTGGGATTCAAGAGTTGAGATGAGGAGATTTCACATATCTTCAATAATGCCGTGGTGTTCCTCTGTGAAAAGCATACAATCATGTTGATTTAGTATAATCTGGTTCTGGGAACAGTTTCATCATAGATTAAATAAGTAAATAAATAGGTTAATATTTAAGATTGTATGAACAATTAAATTAAATAATAAAACAATCGTATGTACTCGTTTGAAAATGTTCTATAAAGCACAGTATATTCACAGTTGATTGCAATTGGTCTGGCTCAGAAGAGTTGAGGCAGCAGGGGAAAGCATTCTAGGCAAGCTGGGCATGTATAATGAAACAATATTCTCTAAATGTGACTTGCAAAACATCCAAAGAATCAAGAACAGCAAAAACATTCCTGGTTTCAATATATCTGTGATGTCACTTGACTCTAGCTTGGTATTATAGGAAATTTGTTCTCCAGGGCCTCCTTCCTCACAATATTCACATTTTCTGGGAATTATGTCAGAATAATGCCACAGCCTTGCTGAAAGTTTGCATTTCAAATTTTGGGGTTGGCACTTAAATCTGGCAGGGAACTGGTGAAATCCATACAATGGAGGATGATTGAGAGCTAGAAGTAGGAATGTCTTCCTATAGGATCCAGAGGATGGGAGAAGACTACCAGTTGTAGTTCTACAGGAGCCCAAAGTCCACCTAGTCCAGCAGGTAAATGGACTCCCTGATGAGCATATGTACAAGGAAGCCCACACATGCCTACAGCTAGTGCATGTACATGAAAAGGCTCATAGGTATAAGCAGCAGCATGAGCAACAACAGAAACACAGGATCCAGGAGGAACATATGTACCACAGAATTTTATGGTTTCCAGGTGGCACATTAGCACTAGGGTTACCACACAATCCAGGAGGTGCACATGCACCAGTAGACTCACTTACAGCAACAGTCACATGGATTCCAAGAGGCCCAGGAGCTGAAGCAGGCAGAAAAATCTCAGGTGGCACATGTGCATCAGAGGCCCACATGCTAAGCAGTTGGACAGACCCCAAGTGGTTCATGTGCACTTGAGAAGCTCAAGACCCCAAATGGCACATGTGCACTTGAGAAGCTCAAGCACAGGAACTGTGCATGCACTCGCATAGTGGTAAGCAGCAAGCATCAGCCTATGCACCAGCTGGCTCACTCACCAGCAGGCTTATGGGCACCAGCAGGTGAGAGCACATCAGGAGGCCCATTTATATCAACTGAGGCTAAAACGCTAGCAGGTGCATATGCATCAAGAAGAGCCTGTGCATGAAGTGATAGTTTAGAACGGAAGATGTACAGCTCTGTGCTAGCCTCTCATGTATAATCAGGTTTCATTCAATAAGATGAGCTCACAAAATAAATTTATAAAACAATAGCATTGAAACAATAGCAGCAAAAACATTGCGAGGTTTCTCAGATATATGGGGATATCTTGTGGACACTTAGTGGCATAGTTCCTAATGTCATCTTTGCTTTCAAGGAAATGAGCTCTATATTGTCACCTTGTAAACGTGAGAGGAAGAAATCTAGCACCTTTCCACAGTTATCTTCTTTTTAAATTGCTTTTATCACCCAGTACCGGTGGCTCACACGTTTGATCCAAGCTATTCAGGAGGCTGAGATGTGAGGATCATGATTCAAAGCCAGCTCAGGCAAGAAAATAAATGAAGCAACCCCCAGAAAACCAGAAGTGGCACCATGGATCAATGTGGTAGAGTGCTAGTCTTGAGAGAAAAAGCTTAGAGTCAGTGTCTAGGCTCTGAGTTCCAGCCCTGTAACTGACAAAAAAAATGTTTTTACCCTTTCAGAACTATGATTAAAATATAAAGAGCAGAAAATTCCAAATACTTTTCAACAAAGCTGTGGTATTCTTCTCTGTAAAGTACTCTGTCATGTTGATTTAGACTTACTGAGTTCCCAGGACTGTAGTAAAATAGAAATAAATGAATGAATGCATATCTATCTATCTATCTATCTATCTATCTATCTATCTATCTATCTGTACATACATACATATATATACATATATACATGTACATACATTATATATACATATGCATATATATTAATATATATTATGCATACATATGCATATGTATTAATATATATACACACATAAATATATATACATTTACATATATATGAAATTAAATAATTGAAATTCAAAAATCATTGATAGGAAATAAACAGAAAATTGGCTTTTAATACACTGTAGCCTTAATGGAATGCAATAATTGCATCAGAGAAGAGGTTAAACTGAAAGATTAAAAATTCTAGGATTGGGCTGGAAAGGTGGCTCAGTGGTAGAGTGCTTGCCTTGCATGCATGAGGCCCTGGGTTTGATTCCTCAGCACCACATAAGCAGAAAAAATAAAAAAAGCTGGAAGTGGTGCTGTGGCTCAAGTAGTAGAGTGCTAGCCTTGAGCTGAAGAGCTGAGGGACAGCACTCAGAATTCAGGCACCACGACTGGACCCACACCCCCCAAAAAATTCTAGGATTGCCTAGCAAGTATAATATCTTATTATCCAAAATGTTTTCAAACACAACAAAACAAGACAAGCAAAGAAACAATGGCAAAAACAATGCTGCTTACAGTGGTTCTTTAGTGTCAGGCATACCTCCCTGGATCCTGCTGGGAATTGTGGCAAATGAGCTCTCCAGAGTCACCCTGTGGATAGGAAAGCAAATACACTGTAAAGCCTTTGCACATTTTATTCTGCTTTACCGTTTTTCATCTTGAATCCCCATGTTAAAAACATGACATTGTTCTACGCTGGTAACAAATGATGGTAATCTAACTATTCAGCATGCTGAGTTCTGAGAATTAGGATTTGACAGCATCAATAGTGGAAATGTTGCTGAGAGCTTTAACTCCAATTAACCACTAAAACCTGGGAATAAAGTTGTGCATTAAGTGGTAGATGGCCAACCTCAGATTCAGCAACTAGGCCCTCAGCTCAAGAGTCACATCTGGCTCCAAAAAGAAAGCAAAGGAGAAGTTTAAAATAATGAGGAAAAAAGACAGAAAAGAAAAGGAAAAAGAAGAGAATGAAAGAAATCCCATTGCTGTGATTCCAAATATTTTCCAACAAAGGTGTGGCATTTTTTTCTAAAAAGTACACATTCCTGAAAATGTCGCCAAACTGGGATCCTATAAGTGTCCAATAATAAAAAGAGGAAAGATAAATAGATGAGTATGTAAACTACAAATATGTATATGTATAAATAAGATTCATTGAGAAATATAAATAATCTATTATCACAGAAATTAAATGTAAAAAAATCAGTATACCAACAGTAGCTGGCACTTGTGTGAAACTGCAGAACAGGAGATATTGAGGCAGAGCCTGGCATGTAGAGTGAGATCAAAATTTTTATGATCTTCCAAACAATAACATGAACAAAAATTCTAGATAAACAATAAAATAAAATAATTCCTTCTTTTAGTGAGCACCTGGGGCCACTATGTGGAGCTGTGTTTAGTGTTCTGGTACCAACACACAAACACACACACACACACACACACACACACACACAAACACACACAGAGTAAATGTATGAACTCAAAATGTCACACGTATGTTCATGTGCACCAGTGAGCCCACTCCCACACAAGCATACTCATGCACACCAGCACAACCATGTGCACCAGAAGGACCATGAACTACAGGAAGATAAGAATATCTGCAGGCAAATATGCACCAGCACATTTGATACCACACAACGACATGGGAAGACTTGGATGGACAGAGCAACATAATGTAGACACCTGAGCGTGGGCACATAGGGTCTAGTTGAGTGCTCAAGGGCTCAGCTGACCTGAAGAGATGCCTACCTATGCTCCTTGACTTGTGGTACAGCAAGCCCTTCATGCACACTGAGCACCTCACATCCAGTGGAAGCCCACTCTGTCCCAGGAGGCCCAAACCTTCTTAAGGAGCCACAGTGCAGGCTCTGAGGGGAGGCCTGGGGGAGCCCTATGGCAGTCCCACCCAAACACCAGTGCTAGCAGCATCTGCAAGAAATCTGGCCCCAGCAGAAGGAGCAGCTGCACGGGCATGGTGAGTGGGGGCTCATAGCTGGAGGGAGTCAGCATCTGTTCACACGTGGGGTATAGAATAGGTTCCCAGGCCTGGGAAGGGCTACCAGCTGTGCTGGGAGTCTTAGTTCTGGTTTGCCAGTACCCATCCTGGATGACTTAAGTAAAGGGCAGGCCTGGGTTCTTTGGCACTTGAGTGCTGCCTGGTACGTGTGCACCTGCAGGTGGGGCTGGTTTCATAGTGCATGTAGGCCTGTTGACATACTTGTCCTCCTGTAATCTGGAGTCATTCTGGTGCATATAGTGGTGCTAGCATACAGAGGCATTCTTATGGGAGTTGGTTTGCTGCTGTGTGTGTGGGCATGAACATGGGATTTTATTTCCACTCACTTTCTCTGTGTATGTGTGTGTATGTGTGTTGGTTTATGTTTTGTGCTGCACTTTGATTTATGTTCTGTGCTGAGCATGATGTGCTTGGGTTCTTGTTGGACCCCCTGCTGTTACCAACGAATCAGGACAGCGTAGGCCTGGTATAAGTAGCACTGCTAAACAGGTGGCCCTGGGCACCCTGCATGCCACATGTTTGCTTGCTTCCCTACTCTGTCCATTGCATCCTGTGCTCTGCTCACTCAGAGTCCCAGATCCTGCAGCCACTGGACACCAGACTGGCTGTGCTCTTATGGGCAGAAACGGGGAGCACCTTAGTTCCTGTCCACCCCAAAGTTGGAGCCACCATGCTAGGCCTGAACATGCCTCCCCTCGCTTAGAGGCTGAGCTGAGCCAACTGCCGACGACTCATGGGCACCTACCTGGGCAGATACCTTGGCACAGTAAAGGCCAAGATTCAGCCCTCCACCCAGAAGAACTGCTCTGGAAAGCCCGGGGCCACAGCTGGGCTGCTTTCGTGGGAAACTTCCTGAGTAGTTATCGAAGCAGCTACCTGGGCACAGTTAGACCTAGATGAGACCCACCCTACCTCCTGTCTATGGGATCCAGCCCTGAGTACCCAGGAAAACAGCTCCTCTTCATTTGCTGTCCTTCTCGCTGAACATTGGTCCCACACATCTTGATCATCTCCACTATAACACAAAGTGCAGGCTCTGCAGTAGCCACTACCTCAGCCAGCACAAAACACCAAATCCATCCTTACCACTCATGGGAAACTATAACTGGGCCACACCTGTGGAGAAGAAGCCAGATGCCTGTGCCAAGGACACCATGCTGAAGTGCTCAACCGATACAACAGAGGCATGGATGAATCACTGCTGTGAGATTCCGCACCCCAAGATGAGCAAGCAGATCCCTGAACAAATGCCATCTGCTTTCAAGCCAGTATCTGATGCCTAGGCCTTTGTGCGTGGGCCTGGGCCATTCATCAGGAGAAAGATGGAGATGCCCTTCCACTTGCTAGACACTGGCTCTGCTGGCTCCTCACATCAGGGCCTTATCTGTGAGTCATGATGGTCAGGGATGTGATCCCAGCTTTGCTATCATTGAAGTGATAAAGCCAACAATGACTTCCCACCCCTTCAATGGACAGGTCTGCCACCATCCAGGCTTTGTTTTGCTGTGAGAATGCCAGCCTGTTGACACTTCTGGCTTCTAAGAATCAGGGCCTTCCCTGAGGACTCTGCTTATCAATGCTCTTCATCTCTTTTGTGCCACCATAGAACTCACACGGATTGTCTGGGGCAGCAGGCAAGGTCATCAGGAAACATCAGCTCTTGCTCTTTCTTCTTCATCATGTGAACAGTACAGCTTAGGACGGCGTGGGATGAGATGTCTTGTCTGCAAATACAATGAGGGCTCTTCAAGGCACAGGTGATTAGGATGTAAGCCAAGTGTTCAGCACAGAAAGAGAAGCAAAAGACCAAGAGCTAGAAGAGAGGAGTGGTGGATACTAAAATGAAGGACATCTCTGTCATTGTTGACTGCCTTCCCAGGGACAGGGATATTTGGTTCTGTGTGTACATCAACTTAACTTGTTCAGGGCCTACACATTCTTGCTTGGCATTTTTTGCCAGGCTGGTGCTTTGTCACTTGAGCCACAGTTCCATTTTCAGCTTTTTTCTTTTCTTGTGCCTGTCTTGGGGGATTGAGCAGTATCCCTGAGAATTTGTGCTCAAGGCTAGCACTATATCACTGAGCCACTGTTCCTTTTCCAGCTTTTCTGCTACTTAAAATCTCATGGACTTTCCTGCCTGGGCTGGCTCAGTATCATGATCCTCAGGTCTCTAGAGGTCTTATTAGTTAAGATTACAGGTGTGAACCACTGGCACATGGCCTCACTTCCAGCTATTTTGTGCTTAATTGAAGATAAGAGTCCTACACATATTTCTCATCAGGTTGGCTTCACACTTCCATCCTCAGATCTCAGCCTCTTGAGAAGGTAATATTACTAGGGTGAGACATCATCTCCTTGCTCAAGTTATTGTTTCTGTAGTCCATTAGAATCACACAGTCAAATGATATGACTTCTTTCCAGCATGCTTAAGTGCTGAGGAGTCCTCATTCACAGAAGAGTGTCAAATTTCAGTTATCTAAAAGCCACAAAGATTGACTAATGAATCTGTTTCCTTCATTTAATTTTGGTGCTGGACCTGACACTTAAGAACTCACCAGTGCTGATCATATGATCTACTGAACTATGCTGGGAATTGGGAGAAGTGAGCTCGTTCTGGAACCATCCCTGACATGTGTAGGTATAGCACTAGGTGGTCAGCAGGGCATTATGAAAAGTGAGCTTTATGCCACTCCCACTAGGCATAGTGGAAAGTGATCTATCTGGCACCACTCCTTGTAGACGAGCAGGCATCAATCACAGCTCTGAGCAGGGAATTATTGTAAATGTGCTCTCTCATGCCACCTCCTTGGAGATCTGCAGGCTCCGCACCTGGCTGTCAGCAGGGTTTATGGGAAATCAGCACTCTGGGCCACCACGTGGAAATGTAAAGCATAGCACCTGGTTATCAGCAGGCTTTGTGGGAAATGAGCTCTCTAGATCTACCGGTGGACATATGCAGTCATAGCACCTAGCTGCCTGTTGGGCATTGTAGGAAGTTAGCTCTTTGCTTCCACCATATGAAAATGTGCAGGCAAACACCTAGTTCTCGGGAAGACATTGTGGCCAGTGTGCTCTCTGATGCCACCCTGTGGAGATGTGTGACTATAAAACCCAGCTTTCAGCAAGGTATTGTGGCAAATGAGCTCTCTACCACCACCATATTGAGATGTGTAGGCAAAGCAATGAGCACTCAGCAAGGCATTGTGGGAATGAGGTCTCTGCTGCCACTCCTTGGCAATGTGAGGGCATAGCACCCAGCTGCCCTCTGGGTATTGGGGAAGTTAGGTCCCTGGCACCACCATGTGGAGTTGTGTGGACATTACATCTGGCCTCCTGCTGGACATTATGGGAAACGTGCTCTCTGGTACCAACCAACTGAGAAGTGAGGGCACAGCACCTAGGCATCAGGAGGGTCTTGTGAGCTCTGTGGCACCACCCCTTGGAGATGTGAGGGCATAGTACTGGAAACTTAGCAGGTCATTGTGGGAAATATGCTCTCTGGTGGCACTCCATGGAGATGTGAGTTCATAGCCACTTGCTGTCAGCAGGGAATTATAGTAAGTGAGGTTTCTGGTATCACTCTGTGCAAATATGTGGGCATTGTACCAGAGAGCCACTGGGAATTATGGGAAGTGAGCTCTCTGGATCAACCTGGTGGAGATATGTGGGTCTTACACCTGGGTATGCACTGGACATTGTGAGAAGTGAGCTCTCTGGTATCCCCCCCAACATGAACAGTTATGTACATGGCACCAGGCCATCAGCAGGGCATTGTGGGAAGTTAGCTCACTGGCTCATCCCTGTGGAGTTGGAAAGCCATAGCACCCAGCCTTCAGCAGGACTTTGTGAGAAAGGAGCTCCCTGGCACTACCCTGTGGAGATGTGTGGGCATAGGAATGAGTACCTCACTGGGGATTATGTGAAGTGAGCTCTCTGGTGCCACCTCATGGAGATATGTGGGAATAGCACCTGGGTGTTACAGGGAATTGTGCGAAATGAACTCTCTGGTGCCACTTAGTGGATGTGTGCAGGCATAGCACCACCTGTGGGCAGGACATTGTGAGAAATGAGCTCTTTTGTGCCACCTCGTGGAGATTTGTGCACATAGGCCTTGTAGTTAGCATGTGCCTCCTGGTGCACACATGCTTTCTGGTGCTCATGGACTTTCTGGAGCTCATACAAGTCTGGATGCCCATGAGTCAGCTTATGCATGTGGGCCTCCTGCTGCACTGGCATGCTCACATGCATGAACAAACTTATAAAGAGAGTCTAATGGTGTGCATGGGCATGCACCTGAGAGTTTTTCTTTTGCACCTGTTTTGCATGGGCCTCGGGGTGCTCCAATTGATTTTTATGTTGCAGCATTGGATTGTGCAAGTTCCTCTGCACCCTGTGTTGTTCCCTACATGTCTACAGAACACGTGCCTGGCTCTCACCACCAGAAATAGAATCCTGCGTGCCCAACCTCCACACACTCTGCCGGCTTCCTGGAGACCAATGGTTATTCTAGCCATGTGTGCTTCCTGTTGGCAGTGTCTCCACAGTCTGCAGAGGTTTTCTTGCAGGAAGCTCCAGTCTCTCAGCCACAAGACTCTAGACTCGCTGAACAGTGCTGGCTCTCATGGATAGCAACATGAGCAGTGCCTTGGACAGCTACCGGGGCACTCCAAGGTCCCAGCCACCTCCCTGGGTCCAAAGATGCCACACTTGGAGGCTCAGGCACACCAATTGCAGATGGCTTTTGGCACTTAGATGGTCAAATATCTGGCTACAAGTCTGGCCAGCTGCCTGGGCTGGATAAAGTCCATATTCTGGGCCTCAGCCAGGCAGCGAAGCCCGGTGCTGTCCAGGCACAGCTGGCTGGGTTTTTCCAGATCAGCTTCCTGAACACTAGGCAGAGCCAGCTGGGGCCCTTCCACCAGCAGCCCTGGGGATGGCGGCATCCTCAGGCTCACTGGGATACTTCCCTGAGTTCCCTGATCACCAGGTTCATGACTGGTTGCCCATACCGGGCTCCATGCCCTCATCCATCACTGCCCACCTGGTTGCACCTGGGGCCCCAGTGCCCTGGTCAGATCTACCATTATCCAGGCAGCATCAGCACACCCAGGCCCGCCAGAAACCCAATGTGGTGACCATCCACATGTGTTACCAATATCACCCCAATGGCGCCCCAGTGGAGAAGTCTGACCCCTGTGCCATGGAAACTGTGCTCTAAGCACTCCACCAGTGCAGCAAGGGTAAGAGGAGGCTGGACGGGCCTCTCTGTTTCAACCTTTTGGATATCAAGCAGAGAAAGCTGGAATTCAGCTTCTTGGCCTTAAGGAGGATCTATAATAAGAGAGGCGCCAAGCCGTATGTACTTGCCATGTCCCTGGAGACTACTGACAGGAGCCACAAACAAAGTGCTGTTCAGCCTGATGCCCAGCGAGGACTAGCAGATAGCTGGCCCTCCCAATACCCAGCCAGCATCTACTTCGGACCCGGCACTGGGAAGAAAGGGACCTGCTCCAAATCCAGCAGCCCTAAGCCGATCAGCAAGTACAGTCCAGCCTGCATCCCACGGAAGGCCCGGATAGATGCCTGCACCACATGCAAACAGAAAGAATATGCTCTGCCCTGCCTGGCACAGCCGCACACAAAGAGTCAACGTCTGGGTCCTCTTCTCTGCCCACAGACACCTAATAGCCACTTGGCCGGGGGAATCACCCTCCTGCTGACCCCCCTCCTCTTCAGATCTAGCCCTTCCCTAACCTCCAAAGACAAGACTGAGACGCCAGCAGAAACCTCTCTATGGACAGCCCCGACCCCACCCAAGCCACCCTCTTCACTATGGGGAGTCCAAATGGAAGAGAAGTTGCTGACCCTAAATCTCTGCATCTTCCACAGAGTCCTGCCTTATCTCTGCAGTAAGACTTTCAGGGATTCAGGCTTCCATTCCCCAATCTCCACTTCCTTTTTGCCGGAGATTTGTAGTTAAGGCATTGCACTCATTTCAGCTGATAACTTTGATTGTGTACAGGTTGTTCTCTCTTTCTTTCTTAGAAAGACACTACATCATGCTAGAGTCCTCACTGTCTGCATTACCTTCACTGAGGCAGGTGCAGGAGGATGGAGTGGTTCAGGTTTCAAAATGAGATCCACTGTCCAAAATAGAATATGGAGTGTAGCTCAGTGATAGAAAAGTCTTCAGCAATTTAAAAAGCTAGCATGTGCTGTGGGTCCATCTGTAGCATGGCAAAAGTGAAGAAAGGGAGGTGGAAATGAAGGTGGTGATGGATATGGAAATAAAGGAGGAGGAAGTGAAGAAGGAAGAGGAGGAGAAGAAACAGGAGTAGTAAGAGGAGGAGGAGGAGCTGGAGGAGGAAGAGAAGGATAAGGAAGAGGTGGAGGAGGAAGTAGAAGAGGGAGGAGAAAGAGGAGGAGGAGGAATAGGAGGAGGAAGCAGAGGAAGAGGAGAGGGAGAGAGAAGGAGGAGAAGGAAGAGGTGGTAGAGGAGAAGAGGTGGTGGAGGAGAAAGAGGTGGAGTAGGAGGAAGGGTAAGAAGAGGTGGAGGAAGAGATGGAGGAAGTGGAGGAGGAGGAGGAATAGGTGGAGAAGATTGATGAGGACAAGGAAGAGGAGGGAGGAGGAAGAAGAGATGGAAGAGATGAAGCAGGAAGAGAAGGAGGAGGAAGAGCAGAGACGAGTTGGAGGAAGAGGTGGAGGTGGAGTGGGGAAGAAGTGGAGGAAGAGTTGGAGGAGAAGGAAGAAGAGGTGAAGGAGATAGAGGAGTAGGAGGAAGAGGTAGAGGAAGAGGAGGAAAGGGAAAGACGAGGAGGAAGTGGAGGAGGGACAGGAGAAAGAGAAGGAGTTAGAGGCAAAGAAGAAAGGAGGAAGAGGAGGAAGAAGAAAATAGGAGGAAGAGGAGGAGGTGATTGCATCATTATTTTTTCTACTTGTCACTGTTTAGGCCCCAATTCCTCTAAGTGTTTGGCTTCTGTTCTGGGTTGCAGGGGGCAGGTAGGTTACTGGGCCTTTGTCCACTATCCCCAGTTGTGACTATCAGCCTTGTTCCAAGCATTGCAGTATCTCTAAAGGAGAAAATCTTATCCTGCTGAAAACTACTAAGTAAAGCTACACATAAAAAGAAAAGCAGGTTGGATCTCACTTGGATTTCACTTAAAAATATTGCATCTGGAAGATTCTATGTAGGACAATGGCACTCATGCAAATTATAGATATATCATTAGTATTAAATATTACCATAATACAATGTAAGGTTTTGTGGAATTGTAGTGATTACTTCCAAAGCCATGTTTGTAGATTTTAGTGTCCTGGAGAACTGGGGCAATGATAACCACTCCTTTACCCCATTCCAGATTTTTTTTGAGCATAGGTCCTGGGGCTCAAACTCAGGATGTATGTGCTGGGCCTGAGATTTCCTTTCAAGGCTAGCACAATATTACTTTAGCCATAGCTCTATTTCTGGCTTTTTACAAAGTTAATTGGAGATACATCTGGTGGACTTTCCTGTCTGTGTTGGCTTTGAACACAATCTTCAGAATTCAGCCTCCCAAACTGTAGGAATGAGCCAATATCATCTGGCCCAGCACATATCTTGATTGGGCCAGATGGGTTCCTGGCATATGGATGCAAAGTCCTGAACACACAGATGACCCTTCATGTACCTCTATATTTAGCAACTACAGGTCTGACACACCCAGGGCTTCTGTAATGGGGTAACAGCCATGCATTCCACAGGCAGTGCTTGGGCCTCCCAGCACTTAACATGGTATTCAGTGTTCTTACCGCTGTTATGTGGACACGTTTGTGGGTAGAAGTTTCCCTGGGGATCCATTCAGGCCTTATCCTGCAGCACCTGTGTTGCAGCCCCCTAGGTTGACCTGAGCTCTTTGGGAAAGAATGTACAGCTGCAGATTGGCACATGCTCTGTGTGCATGCTGGGCACCTGACTCAAAAGAGGGCATTTGCTCTGTACAGGTGTCAGGTTGCGTGACCCATATGTTCTATGCTGATTCATGACATGAATCCCAGCATTATGTGTGTGTTCTGGGCCTGCAGCCACAAAATGGACCACAAAATACATGATCAAGACATGCTGATTAAGGAATGGTGCATTATTTTGTCTGGTCCTGACTTAAGTATGCAGTTTGGATCCAGTGTTGTACTCAGGCTATAGCACAGACTGGGTTTGCATAAGTGAGACCTACTCCTTATCTTGCCCATGTAATTGTAACTCCTCTGTATGGTATTTTCACAATAAAAAAAGACTGGCAGGGCTGGGCACCGGTGGCTCACCCTTGTAATACAAGTGACTGGAGAGGCTCAGATTTGAGGATCATGGTTCAAAGCCTGCCCAGGCAGGAAAGCCCATGAGACTCTTATCTACAATACACCACCAGAAAACTGGAAGTGGTGCTGTGGCACAAGTAGTAGAGCACTAGCCTTGAGCTGAATACCTCAGGGACAGTGCCCAGGCCAAGAGTTCAAAGTCAGGACTCACTACCACCACCCAAAAAAGAATGGCAGGGTCCAAGAAGAGATGGGTGAGTGAGAGAGGTCCCCTATGACAGGGGAACATGTGAATCTGGGACTCTCTAGTGCTCTCTCTCTAGTGCTCTCCTACAGTACTGGAAGCTAATGCCCTTGTCACTCTGGGAAGGGAACAGGAAAGGTTTCTTACTACCTATTCCCTCTTCCTTCCGTTACATGGCTTTTACTCATTCCCAGATAAAATTGAAGAGCTACCCATAAAATTTCAAATCATCCTTTCAGTGAGGCTGTGGCATCACCTCCACATGGTTTCTAGAGATGTGGATATCATACATAGGTTGGCATTGGAGAATTAATTTCTCAAAATGCCAAACTAGTGCTGAGAGACTATAAAAAAGCTGTACAGGGTGCCGCCAGAGATGCATGGAAATCAGCAAGTTATTGCTGTTGTTGTTTCTATGATTATTTTGTTTTATGGTGGTTTTGTGATTCACTTTTGTGGAAAAATGTCTCACTACCAGGCTGGAATAGAACACTTGATCCTACTCCCTCACCTCTTCTATACTATACCTATTGAAATCAATTGTGATAACACTGTCCTTTTTTTTTGGCAGTCATGAAGCTTCAACTCAGGGTCTGTCCCCTGAGCTGTTTTTGCTCAAGGCTAGCATTCTAGCATTTGAGCCCCAGGACCACTTCCAGCTTTTTCTGTTTTTATGTGTTAGTGAGGAATGCAACCCAGGGCTTCATGCATACTAGAAAAGCAATCTACCACTGAGCCACATTCCCAGTCCCTACAGTGTTCTTTATAATAAATTTTCTATGGTAATTCTCAAAGAAAGGCATTAATTTCTTTATATAAACTCAATCATCTATACATAGTTGTGTATTCATTCATTCATTCATTTATTCTATGCGTAAACAGTTCTAGGAACCTGATTAAGTGAAATCAACATTATGCCTTGCTTTCTGAGAGGAATGCCTCAGTCTTATTGAAGTAGTCATGAAATTTCCTGCTCTTTATTCTTGAATCCTACTTGGATTTATAAGGAAGATGACTATGGGCAGGTACCAGAGCTTACTTACGCTCATGTCCATAGATGGGAACAGAGAGTTCATTCTTCAGAATTCCAAGTTAGTGCTAGGAAGCTATAGCCCAGAAATACACTGAGTGGTGCCATAGGACCACTGAAGCCAGAAATGTTAATGTGGCTGCTTTTTGGCTATTGATTTAAGTATGCATGTATTTTGTTCATGGTAAGACAGTTCTAGGAACCCAATTATGTGTTTGTTCCAAAAAGTACATTCTTCTTTTACAAAATAGTATTAACAATATTCTTCCTGTTAATATGTGAATCACAGCTGGCGAAAACACATTACGTGTAAAAGAATGCCTAAAACAACATTGTTGTCTTATGGCTCTAATGCTAACTGTTCAGGAAATTAACATATGAGGGTGGAGGGTGGAGGATGGCCTGAGCAGGAATGTCTGTGAAACTCTTGTGCCCAATTAATCACCAAAATGCCAGAAGTGAAGATGTGGCTCACATGGTAGGGCATAAGCCCTGAGCTCAAAGCTTGTGGACACACTCAGCCTAAGTTCATAACACACAATGACAGACAGAGACAGAGACAGAGTAATACTAGGGAATCATTCCACTGTCCACAGGGTGACATTAGAAAACATTTTCTAGAAACCAATTTGCTGGCCAGAAATTACGATATACAAAATTCCACTAGGTAGAGCCAGAGATACACTGAAAGCTTCAAGTTTTGTGCTCATTGCTTCATTTCATCATCTTTTCTAATTGTTCTGTGGATCATTATGCTTAAAAGTTTTTGGGTTTTTTTTTTTTTTTTGCCAATCCTGAGGTTTGAATTCAGGAACTGGACATTCTTCCTGAGTTGCTTTGGCTCAAGGCTACTGCTCTGCCACTTGAGGAACAGCTCCACTTTCAGCATTCTCTCTGGTACTTAGGAATCAAACACAGGGCTTCACGGATACTAGGCAAGCATTCTACCACTGAACCACATTACCAACTTTGTGGATCATTATGAGAAAGAGAATCTCATTACACTCAGAAGTAATTATCCTCCTCCCTCAAACTCTCCTGCTATGCAATTGAACACATATTCCACCCAGTTTAGCAACCTTGTTCTTTAGAACAAATTTAATACATTAACCTTGAGTCTATGACATTGCATTATTTATATTAAGTATTTGTATTATTTCTTCATTTGTCTCTTACCTAGGAAATATCTAGGAATCTGGTTCAACAGACTACATGACTGTCTACTTTCTACAGAAGAACACTGAAGCCTTGTTGAAGAGAATTTGACAGTGGTTTCCACTGTCAAAGAGGAAGGGGAAGTTAACAGGAACTGAGTGTGCGAGCGCATTATGGGGTTCTTAATCCCCTGGACATAGGGTGCCAGCACAGAGCTCATTTCCCAGAATGCCAGCTAGGGCTAAGCTGCTTATGTCCTCACACTTCAAAAGGGGGCACCAGATGCACAAAAAGTACATTAAGAAACTTAAATATCAGAGTGTAAATTAAAAGCAGAAATCTTGTTCTCAAAAAAGATCTGCCCAGATTGGTACCTATAGCTCTAGGACTGGGCCTTAAACCTAAGCCCTTGCCCTTAATCTCATGGTCTGGGCCTGGAACTCTAAGCCTGGGATTTGAACTCTTGGCCAGGGCACTGAACTCAGGATCTGGGAATTGAACACATTGCTTGGGCCTGAAACTTGGAGACTGGGCTTTGAACTCACAGCCTAGGTCTTAAACTCAAGGCATGGTAATTGAACTGGGGCCCTGGACATTGATCTCAGGGCTGGGACTTGAACTCGTGGTCTGGGCCTTGAACTCCCAACCTGGGCCTTGAATTGGGGGCCTGGGATATAAACTCATAGATTGAGCTGAAACTCTGAGCCTGGGCTTTGAAGTCAAAGCCTGGGTCTTGAACTCATGAACTTATACTTGAATTGGGCCCTGGACCTTGAAATCCTGACCTGAAATTTGAATCTTCAGCCTGGGTAATGAACTCAGGGCCTGGGCTTTGATCTCACAACCTGGAACTTGAACTCACTGCCAGGGAGTTGCCTTGAGCCTTAGCCCTTGAACTAGGGTCCTGGACCTTGAATTCAGAATCTGAACTCATGTCCTGGAATTGAACTGGAAGCCTGTGCCTTGAACAAGGGAACTGGGATTTGAAAATGGGCCCTGGGCCTTGAACTCAAATGCCAGATCTGGAACTCAACCCTGGGCCTGAACTCAGAGTCTAGGAATTGAATTCAAAGCCTCAGTTTGGGGCTAGAACTCTTGACCTGGAATTTGAATTTAAGACCTGGGACTTGAATTCACAAATTGAGTATTTAAACAGGCCTGGGGCTTCAACTCAGGACCTGGGACTTGAACTTGGGGCTTAGGAATTAAACTGGTACTAGAACTCATAGACTGAGACTTAACTTGCAGCCTGGAAATTGAACAGGTGCCTTGGACCTTGAATTCAGGGCCTGAACCTTGAACTCAGGGCCTGGGATTTGAAAACACAACTTGGATCTTGAACTCATGGCCTGGTACATGAGCTGGTACCCTGGACCTTCAAGTCAGGGCCAAAGTCTTGAATTTTTCACCTGGGACCTAAACTCATAGTCTAGACATTTAACTCAGTGATTGGGCCTTGAGTTTGGTGTCTGGGTCTTGAAATTGGGGCTTGGGACTTTAATTCACATTCTGTACCTTAAATTCAGGGCTTGGACCTTGAACTATTCACCTGGGACTTGAACACATGTACTGAGTATTTAATACATGGCCTGACCCTTGAACTCAGGACCTTAGACTTGAACTTGGCGCTTAGAACTAAAATTGGGACTAGAACTCTCAGTCTGATAATTGAAATGAGGCCCTTGACCTTGAATTCAGTACCTGTGACTTGAACTCGGACCTGGGACTTGAACTCATAGGTGGGCTTTGCAGTGGTTCTTGAATTCACAGCCTTGGCCTTGACCTCCTGGCCTGGTACTAGAATTGGGGCCCTGAACCTTGAATTCATGGCCTGTCAATTGAAATCAGGGCGTAGGCCTTGAACTCAGGGCCTGAGACTTCAACATGAGGCCTGGGATTTTTTTTTTAATTTAATTTTATTTGTGAACATACTGTACAGAGGGGTTACAATTACATGGGCAAGATAATGCATACATTTCTTACCAAGAATTGCAGCCTCCTCCTTTGTTTACCCTTCACCTCCCTTCCCAGCCTCCCCCTTCACCCCCCACCCAATCCTTTCCCCCTTCCCCCTCCCCCCTCCTCCCCCAACGACATTGTAAAGCTCCTTTTTGACATGACAATTTGTACTTCTCATTGTTGCAACAGGTCTACCTGAATCCTTAAATGACTTGTTTTTCCCATCTCCTCCATAAGTTATACTGACATCAAATATATTGAAAGCGGGGGTTATACTGTGGGGGAGGGACATACAAAGCAACAAAGAAATAAAGTTATAAATGCGTTAGAAACACATGCATGAAAGAAAAAAAAACATTAAAATACCTATCTAAGGATTCATTTTCCTAACATCACATTATCTGACTTTTTCCGCTTGACTCATACTTATACTAGATATTGCAAATAAGGGAAACCATGGGAACTGTGTTTCTTTGTGAGGCCTGGGATTTTTATTCATGACCTTAGACTCGTACTCTGGGTTTGCAATTTGAACTCATGGCCTGAGATTTGGTCTTAGAACTGGGCTTTGAACTCAAAGCCTTGGACTTGAACTCAAATAGTGAGCCTTGAATTCTCAGCCTGAGATTTGAACTTATTCCCTGAGCCTTGAACTCAGGGCCTGGAACTTGACCTTCGTACCTGGACTTTTTACTCATGACCTCGGAATTGAACTCTGGGCCTAAGACTTGAACTTGAAGACCTGGACCTTGAACTGTAGCCTGGGCTTTAAACTCAAATCCTGGGACTTGAACTCACAACTTGGGTCTTAAACTAGGAGCCTGGGCTCCTACGGCCTGGAATTTGATCTGGGAGCCTGGAACTTGAATTCAGGGGTGAATTCATAGACTTGAACTCAGGCCTTGGGCCCAAACTCAGAGCTGGGATTGAATTCACAGCCTGAACTTTGATCCTGGGCTTGAGCCTTGAACTGTGGGCCTGAGACTTGAATTTAGGAACTGGGACTTGAACTAATGTGTTAGGTTTTTAACTCAGGATCTGGGCCTTGATATTGGGACCTGGCACTTAAACTGGAGTCTTGTACCATGAATCCATGTCCTGTCACCTTTATTCATGGCCTCAGAATTTAACTTGGGCCTGGAATTTGAATTTGAGAACTGGTCTTTAAATTCATAGTCTGGGCTTTGAACTCAAAGCCTGGAACTTGAACTCGAAGAATGAGCCTTTAACTCTCAGGCTGGAACTTGAACTGGGGCCCTGACCTTGAACAATGGACCTGGGACATGGACTGAGACCCTAGACCTTGAACAAAGGGCCTGCAACTTGAACATGGAGCTTGGGGCTTGAACTAACACCCCTGGCCTGCAACTAGGTCCTGGGCCTTGAATTCATAGTATGGGCCTGAAACTCTGGGCTTGGTCATTGAACTCACAGCCTCACCCTTGAAGAGATACCTGAATAAGGGCCCTGGACATTGAACTCGGGGCCTGGGAATTGAAATTGGGGCCTGGGATTTGAACTTGCAGCCTGGTGCCTTGATCTTTGTAGCCTGGTCCCTTAACTCAAACCCTGGCACTTGAACTAATAGACTGAGCATTTTACTCTCAGCCTGCAAATACAACTAGGACCCTGGACCTTGATCAGGGGCCTGTGATTGAACATGCAGCCTGGGTCTTGAAGGCACAGCTGGAACAATGAAGTCAGATCTGGTACTTGAACTATGGCCCTGGACCTTGAATTCAGGGTCTAGGAATGAACTTGGGGCCTGGGCCTAGAACTCAAAACCTAGACCTTGTACTGGGTGCCTGGGCATTGAACTTGGGGCTAGGGACTTTATCTAATAGCCTGGGCCATGAACTCATGGCCTGGTACTCAAACTGGGGCCCTGAATGTTATGCTAGGGGAGAAGGAGGAAGTGGGACTTCAATTTGAGGCCTGGGCTTTGAATTCATGGCTGGCTCTTAAACTCATGGCATTGGCTTTAGTCTCATCATCGGGGCCTTAAACTCAAAGGGTGGAATTTGAACTCCTGGTTTGGGCCTTGAACTCAGCCTAGATACTCAACACAGAATCTGGGATTTGAGCTACTTCTTGGTCCTGAAACTTTCAGTCTAGGCCTTGAACTCACAGACTTGGACTAGAACTAATGGCCTGGTATTTGAACTGGTGCACTGGACTTAGAACTTTGTGATTGGGCCTTGAACTGGGGGGTTAGGACTTGAATTTATAGATCAACCTGAAATTCTGGGCCTAGACCTTGAACTCAAGACAGGACCTTGACTTCAGAGCCTGGGAATTGAAATCAGAGCCTGGGCCTTGAACTCTGGACCTGAGACATGAACTTGGGACTTGTGATGTGTGTTCACGGCCTGGAAGTTGAACTCTTGGCCTGGGATTTGAACTCAAAGCCTGGAACTTGAACTCACAACATGGGACTTAAACTTAGGGACTAGGACTCAAATTGAGATCCAGAGTCTTGAACGAGTGGCCTAAGCTTTGAACTGGGGGCCTGGGACTTGAACTAATAGTCTGGGCCTGAAACACTGGACCTGGTCATTGAACTGACAGCCTGGGCCTTGAACTCATAGTCTGGGCCTTGAACTCATGGCCTTGTATTTTATCTGGGGTCCTGGACCTTGAACAGGGGTGAGTAGGGGACCTGGGACTTCAACTTGGGACCTGGGCCTTACACTGGCAATGTAGGCCTTGAATTGGCACCTGAACTTGAATTCAGGATGTGAGAATTGAATTCACAGCCTGAGCCTTGAACTAAGGTCCTGGCCTCAAACTTCAGTCTGGTATTTGAAATGGAGGCCTGGGCCTTTATCTCAAGGCCTTGAACTTGAATTGGGAGCCTAAGCCTTGAGCTCTGGGCCTGGGCCTTGAACTATTGTCCCGGGACTTAAATTCAGGGCATGGGATTTGAACTCACATCCTGGGCCTTGAAATGGTCCTAGACATAGAACTAAGGCCTGGGCTTTGACCTCGACCCTGGATCTTTAACAAGGGGCCTGGGAATTGAACTTGGAGCCTGGGATTTGACCATGGAGCCTGGGCCTTAAATATACAGTTTAGGCATTAAATATACAGTTTGTGCCTTGAACATGGTCCTGGGCCTTGAACTCACTGCTTTGGCCTTGAACTCAGGCCTGGGCCTTGAACTCAGTCCCTAGGACTTGAATTCACATCTTGCACCTTGGACTCAGGGCTTGGGCCTTGAATTATCTGCTTGAACATTGAACACGGGACCTATGACTTGAACGTGCATCCTAAGCATTTAACTCAGGGAGTAGGATGTTTTACTCATAGCTTGCAAATTGAACTCTGGGCATGGGATTTAAACTTAGGGCCTGGATGGTGAACTTGGCCTTTGGCCTTTAACCCAAATCCTGGGCCTTCTACTCATGGCCTAAGCCTGGAACTTACATCCTGGGCCTAGAACACCATGCATTGGTTTTGAACTCAGGTTTGTGCATTGAACTTGGGGCTTAGGCCTTGACTTCTTAGCCTGGAAATTGAACTAGGGCCTGGGACTTTACCTTGCACCCTGATTCTTAAATCAAATCCAAGCCTTAAACTTCAGTCCTGAGCCTTGGACTCAAAGCCTGGGCCTAGAACCCAGTACCTGGGGTTTGAACTTGAAGCTAGTCCTAAATCTCAGGACCTGGGCCTTGCACTAAGGGCCAAGGCCCTGAGCTTATAGCCTAAGCCTTAAACTCGCAGCCTGGGCCTTGCACTGGAAGCCTGGGATTTGTATTCTTGTCCTGGGTCTTGAACTCAGGACCTGTGACTTGAATTTGCACCCTGGCTCTTGAACTCACAGCCTCATACTTGAACTCAAGACCTCATCTTGATCTCTAAGCCTGAGCCTAGAACTTGTGCCTTCAAGGGTTGGGGCTTGAACTTCACTACTGGACCTAAATCAAGCCTGGGCCTTGAATTCGGAGCTTGGGGCTTCAAATCATGGCCTGAGCCCTGAACTTACATCCTGGAACTTGAATGACCACTCTTGGGCTTAAACTCAGGTCTCCACCTTGAACTCATGGCCTTAGTCTTGAACTCATGCTTTAGGGCTTGAATTCCAAGTCTTGGCCTTGTACTCAGGTCTGATCCTTTAACTCAGTGTCTGGGACTTGAATTTGCACCCTAAGCCTTGAACCAGTGGCCTAGGCATTGAACTCAGGTTCTGGGACAAGAACTCACAGACTAGGTCTAAATATCTGGGCCTGGGCCTTGAACTCAGGGCCTAGGATTGAACTCAGGACCTGGGCCTTGAGCTTACAGCCTGAAATTTGAACTCATGGTCTGGGACTTGATCTCATAGCCTGAACCTTGAGTTTGGGGCCAAGGAATTGAACTCATGTCTTGGGCCATGAACCCACAGCCTGGCACTTGAACTGGGGCTCTGGATCTTGAACTTGGGGCCTGGGACTTCAATTTGGGGCCTGGGCCATGAACTCAGAACTTGGAACTTGAACTCATATCCTTGGCCTGAAGCTGTGGGACTGAGTCTTGAACACAGCCTGGACCTTCAACTTGCAGACTGGACCTTGAACTCAGGGCCTTTACTTGACCTTGGGGCCTAGAACTTGTATTCATGGCCTGTTCCTAGAACTTGGCCTAGACCTCGAGCTAGGGTCTTTTGGCCTTTAACACACAGCTAGGAGGTGAACTAAGGTCTGGGCCTTAAACTTATAGCCTGGGTCTTGAACTCATGGCCTAGAACTTGAACTTGAAATTTGGGACTTGAACTCACAGCCTGGAACTTGAACTCATAACCTGGACCTTGAATTTGGGGCCTGAACCTTTACTCCACAGTCTAGTCCTTAAATGAATAAACTAGGCCTTGAACTTGGGGCCCAGGCCTTGAAATCTTTTCTGAGCCTTGAAATTGGGGCCTGGGCCCTGAACTTTGGAACTGGGACTTGAAGACAAGGCCTGGGCCTTGTACTCAAAACCTGGGTCTTGAACTCATATCTTGGGCCTTGAATTCACAGTCTGGGCATTGAACTCTGGGTCTTGGCCCAGAACTTGGGGCCCAAGTCTCGAATTCAGGGCCTGGGTTTTGAACTTAGTTCTGGAAAGGATGAAAGAAGAAATGGAGTGGGGGGGGGGAGTAAGGAGAGAACAAAGGAAAGGAAGAGGGAAGGAAAGAAGGAAAAAATGAAGAGAGGCAGGTGGGAAGAAGAAAAGGAAGGAAGGTGAAGAGCTAAAGTAACTTCATTTTAAGATTAACCCGACCCACCAACTGTAGCAGCACTGTCCTCAGAATAACCCTGAAAGAGAAACAGTTCTCAAAAAAACCGCAGGTTGCCACCAACCCTGTCCACCCTTAAGAAACAGAGTAACTGCCCAAGTGTTCCATCAAAAAAAGGGAAGTGTGGTCAGGGTGAACTCAAACCTCAGAACTCTGCAATTTTTACCCAATCATGTAACTGCTTGTGTAGAAACCCCCTGAACTTGTGAACTTGTTTGTTCAATACTATAAAAGATATGCTGACTTTGTGCTTGGGGCCTCTTACCAAGTGCACAAAGGACCAAGCTCAAGCTTGCAATAAATGACTCTTTGATGTTTGCATTGATTGTGGTCTCTAGTGGTCTGTGAGGAGCCACTTCAGAAGTAAGGGAAGAAAGAGGAAGGAACTCAGACCTCTGACACCAACAATGAGGAAGAGGAAGGCCTTGTCTGTTGTACTCTGTGCTGTCAGATCCTTCCAGAACCAGGCATCCAAGGCTCCTGACAGTTTAGGGCAGTGACCCTGGACATTAGCTCCTGCTGATAAAAATAGCCAGTGTTTATGCAAGTGTATGGATGCACATTTGTTTCTGAATGAGTGTGCGTGTGTGTGAAAGCTGAGGATTGTGGTTTGAAGCCAGCCTGGGACAGGAAAGGCCATGACATACTCAATACCCATGAATCCCCCAAAAACCAGAAATGATACTGTGGCTCAAGATGTACATGACCTCCCTTCAGCAAAAAAGAAGCTCGGGGACAGTGTCCAGGGCCTGAGTTCCAACCGCAGGAGTGGCAACAATAAAAATGATGATCATAACAATAGTAAAAACATTAGCAATAAAAACAACAACTTGAGCTGATTTGAAACTTTGCAAAGTAGCAAGGTATAAAATTAACCCTCAAAAATCAATGGCTTTTCTCTATGCCAACAATGAGAAGAGTATGGCTAAAATCAGGAAAGCAACTCCTTTTGTAATAGCCCCACAAAAAATAAAATACCTAAGAATTAACTTAAGACGTGAAGAACCTCTATGATGAAACCTTTAAAAACCTCAAAAAGGAAATTAAAGCAAAACTTAAGAAATGGATAAATCTCTCATGCTCCTTGATTGGAACCCAGTTTTTTTCTAAATAGTTTATTGGCCATGAGAGTCTCATGGATTTTGCTGACCAGATTGGCTTCAAACCTGTCATCCTCCAGATAGTGTGCTGAGTAGCTAGGATGACAGGAATCCCTGGGTGGAGACTGAGGGGGAAGTTGGATGCAATGTTGTACACTTGTCATCCCAGCTACTCAAGAGGCTGACGTGTGAGGATCACATATCCAAGGCCAGGCCTTGGGATCAGGAGAAGTCCACTAGAGTCTTGTCCCAGTGAAACAGCAAAAAACACAAGTAGAGTTGTGGTTCAAGTGGTGAAGCAACCGACTTGAGCAAAAAAGAAGGAAAGGAAAAGAAAGGAAGCAAGAAAGAAGGAAGTAAGGGAGGAAGTGAGGGAGGAAGGAAGGAAGGAAGGTAGAAAACAAGGAAGGAAGGAAGGAAAGTAGAAAAGAAGGAAGGAAGGAAGATCTCAATGCTCTGAGCTCAATGCCCTAAGTTCAAATCCCTGAGATCAAGTTTCTGGGTTCATTTCACTTGGTTTAAGGCCCTGAGTTCATGGTACTAGGTTCAAGGCCCTGAGCTCAAGCCCTTGTTCTAAGACTTTGACTTAAGGCCCTGAGTTTAAGCCCAGTATAGAAATGAAAGAAAAACAAGATATTTCCAAGCAATTATCACAAGCATGACCTTGAAGAATGCTGTCTTGAAGGCCACCCAGCCCTCCTCTTGTTCTCGGTGTAGATGTCCTTGGTCCCCTGCAGCAGAGAGGCCACTGTGCAGGACACACCAGGGTTAGTACCCCACATATCCCATGCCTCCACCAATCCCGCACCCCCAGCCAGTCATCCTGGTCACTCAGGAGGCTGAGAGCTGCAGCATCACAGGTTGGAAGTCAACCCCTAAAACAAGAAAAGTCCATGAGGCTCTCATCTCCAATTAGTTATCAGAAAAAAAACACAAAACCCAGCAATGGGGCTGTGGTTCAAGTGGTAGGGTGCTAGCCTTGAGCTCAAACAGCTCAGAGACACTACCCAGGCCCTCAGTTCAAGCCCCATGACTGGCACAAAACATACATACATATATACACAGTAATTAGTTAATTATGTTAATAAATCACAAATATCAAATTATGATATATAATAAATACATGAAAATGAAGACCACCATATAAATAAATAGTAATTTTAATAAAGAACATGTATCCAATGATGATAATTAGTAAATAAAACAAGATAAATACATAAATAGCAACAATCACAAATGACAAGTATCATGATGACAATAAGAAAATAATAGCACAAGCACAACAACTATATAATAACAATCATAAATGTCAAGGGTCAGATGATAAATAAATGAAAACACAAATAAGCCAATAGTAGTGATCACAAATGATGTGTCATATGATGATGAGTAAATAAAAATACCAATAAATAAGTGAATAGTAATGATCACAAATGACAAATATCAGATGACAATAACTAAATAAAACACCAATAAATGAGCAAGTAGTAATGATAATAAATAGAAAGTATCAGATCATGACTAAATAAAATCAATTAAAATGTGAATAATTATCACAGGTATCAGAGGATGACAATAAATTAAAACAAATAATAATGTTGATATTAAACCAGAAATATTAAATTATGATCAGTAGCAAGTAAATTAAAATAAAAATAACAGATAAATAATAAATGATGATAATAATAGTTAAGGCGTAATGATGAGCAACCTATAAAATCCAACAGAAATGAACGATAAATGAATGTACAAGCATATAAGTAAGTGATGACAATGGATAATGCATAATGGCAAATAGTGAAAAAATATAAATATAAAATATATCAATATAAAATTAATATAAACATAAATTAATGAAACATAAATATAAATACATACATAAAATAACTAAGTAGATAAATTATTAATAATATATAGATGAATTCAAGCTCTGCTCATGGTTGTGTGCATGCTCCTGTGCCTGGGTGATGCTGTTTGAGCCCTGGTTTTCTCCTCTGAAGCCTGATCATAGTCCCTCTTCCTGCTGGACCATCAGCACACAGGACTCACATAGGCACAGCTGTTCCTTGCTACATTCACACCTGGAGACAGGATCTCCAGACTGGTCAGTCAGTCACTCAACAACCATCACCAGCTAGTCAAGGGAAGGCTGAGATCTAGAGGATCAGGGTTTGTAGCCATCCAGCCTTTGGCTGGGGAAAGTCTCCTTGAGTCTTCCATCTTCAATGAACCACCATAACACAGGAAGTAGTATTGTGGCTCAGAGTGGTACAGCACCAGACTTGAGTGCAAGAACTCAGGGACAGTGGCCGACCCGAGCTCAAGCCTAATGACTGGTAGAGAAGGTGAAGGAGAAGCAGAAAGAGCAGAAGGAGGATGAGAAAAAATAGGAGGAGGAAGAGAAAGAGGAGAAGAACAAGGTGGAGAATCAGAATGAGGAGAAGATGAAGAAAAAGGAGGAGGAGGAGGAAGCAGAATGGAGAGATGATTGCATATGCACCTTTGTGGACACCTTTGTGTACATCTGGTCATGCACAGCTATCCACACAGCACCACAGGGACACATTAGGAGCTGTTTGCTGAGACTGCAGGCATGTTCTGCAGGTCTCAGTGTCTCAGCCATGACTCTCTAAGCAAGTAAGGGCCAGGATGTTTTGTTCAAGTACACCCCTTCCTCCCAACACCTCAGTGGACCATTCTGGGCTCATCGCCTGGACACGGATGGTTAGAGAAGCAGAACGCCCTCTGCAAACATCAGAGCAAGATGGTCTTGGGGTAGAAGAGGGAAACTTAATCTGGGTTTCACACCAGAGCATCCAAACCATCTAAACATTAACTATATTTCTGTAACCAAGGGGGATAACAGTGACATACCAACAGCCATGACTCAATTTTCTATTTGAGGCACCATAGCCCCCACCCTCTTCCATCACTCTATCCCATTTTTCCCTCCCATCCTCACCTATATCTTCCAATCTTCATTATCCACCCTGTGACTAGTGATGTCCATAACTACCTCAGTTTATCCTTCCCAATGACTGGTGAAACCAACAGACAACTCCAAAAGATAACAAAAATGCCTCTTGGTTTTCATTTTCCCCTTAGTTCATTGAGAGAATTATTATCAGATGGTCCTCATGGCAGGGTATTTTATCTGGCTATGTAGTATTTCATGCAAAGTGGGCTTTGTGGTGGAGCCATCTACTAGTAGGTACTGGAGCTCAGTTATAATTTTCTGGGTACCTAACTCAGAGGACAAGCACCTGTAGATATCACTCTTGGAGCCCCAAGAGTGAACTGTTAGGGACATGTAAGTTTCAGTCATCAAACCTCACCATGCCAGCTTCCAATGCCAGCCTGCCCGGGCCCACCACTACCTCACCCTGGCCCAACTCTGCTTGACCATGTATGCATCCAGGATGTAGCAGAATAACCACCAGAAGCAGGGAGCAAAGAACAGCTGGATTCTCTCCTGTGGGACAGAGGTGGAATATGTCAATGGTAGAATACATGATATATATATATATATTTATATATCATGTATGTATACAAATATATATAGTTATATATACTGATATATAAATATTTATATATTTATATTTATATATTTTATTTTATTATATTTTTATGTATTTATATATTCATATGTATTTATTTATATATGTTTATATATAAAACATACACACATATATACATATATGTCATATATGATATAGATACATATATTATATATAGACACATACAAACACTTGTTTGACAATACAATATAATATCACTTATGTGAAATAAAATATTTGGTATATCATGTGATATATCATGATATGATAGTATATTATACATCATATATGGTACATGTATATGACATGGAATATATATAATATATAATATATTATGTATATGTAATATATAATGTTTAAATTAGAATATATCATTGATTACATATACAACACTGATTGCATCATATATTCAGTATTATATATAAACATGTAATATATATAATTGTATCAATTATATAACATATTTAATATGTATTATATGATATAAATATATTTTGAATATATTTATCTCTGTACATATTATATAATATGATGTGTTTATATCCCATATATCCTATTCATCACTCATATATCATATGTATCATATACATCATATAATGATGTATATTATAAATTCTGTATCAAACATATCATATATGATGTATATGATACTTGATATATCATAATATATGGCGTGTAGATATATTAAAACTTAAGAGACAATATAAATATTAAACAAAATTCAAAGCAAGTTGCATCAAATGTGACAATAAAATAATTGTATACTAATAAAAATTCCAAATGAGGGTAAAATAATTATCATCCATCATACACTGGACAATTGGGATGAACAAATATCTTAGCGAAGTTCAAAGACAATTATCGAAAGAATATAGAAGATGTGTCACTATAGTAGAGTCCTACAGCCTTAAAACAAGCTCATATTTCCTTCCTATCACATTTTATGTATAGAAATTCACATCGGTTATAAACACAATCTTTTGATGTACACTGGAGTTATTAGCAATTGCATTATGGCCAGAGATGTTGAATATTTCTTCATGCATGTGGAGCACATGGTCAGCAAAGATGATACTGACAGGGAGTTGAGTGGGCAGAGCCCAATTTGCTTTATGTTCAGTGCATAACCAGCCTGTGGAAGGTTTGGTGCATGATAGGGTGTGATCTTTACAGTGATTGGTTCCTTTTCTTCTCTTCCCATGCCACTCGGTCTTTTTTGCTTTAAAAAGTGGTTGCTGTGTGTTTATAAAGGAGTTCCTGCTTTACTTGACTCCCCATTGCATCTGATTGTCTCCTGGGCTAAGGGAGGCATCTAATTGTCTCCCAGGTTAAGGGAGGCTGGGGAACAGGCAAGAGGCACACTTACCTTTCCTGGGACCCCGTCCATCTTTCGTGGGACCGAAGAAGACCCGACATCTGGCACCCAATGTGGGGCACAAAAGGAAAATATACCAGCCAAGGCTAAGTGGTCTCTCAGGGTAAGTGAAACCCTTAGTAGGGGTATAATGCTATTTCACAGAAGAAGGAGGAGGAGGCAAAATTAAGCCTAGAGGGAGCAAAGAAGGATTTGGGAAGGAGAAGGAAAAGGAATGGGTCAAATTTGACCAAGAACACACTGAAACATGCACAGTGCAAGTCAAAATGAGGGGGAAGTTTACCCACTCTGACTCAGGTGCCCCTGATGGTCCTAGGCTCCCAACCTATTCCCCTGATTGGGGGAGAAGTAAGGCACCCTACACGACCTGACCTGCAAGAGGGAACTGCAAGACCTGGACCCCTAACGATCTTCCATAGAGGGACCCAGGGCTAGGGAAGTAATCTACTCGGAGGCCTGCCCTTTAAGGGAAGTGCCACCTGGGATCCCAGACCCTGGGCCACAGGATTCGCTTCCTCAAGCATATCCAGTCAATCTGGCACCAGGAGCTAACAGGCCCATCGAATGGTATCCATGGGAAGCTAAGGATCTTAAAAGGCTTCGCAAGGTGGTGGCATAGGATGGCCCGAATTCTCCTTGGGCCCAGACCCTATTATAGGACATTGCTCATCACCCATGTGTCTCTAAGGACTAGCTGGCTGTGGCTTAAGCCGTCCTCACCAGTTCTTAGTTTATTTAATGGTGTGCTTTCTTTAATGAGGAATGCAGAGTGTGGGTGAAGAATAACCTGCAGACTCAACCCGTGATACCTGTTACTTATGCCATGTTAACAGGGATGGGGGAAGTGTACTCCACTGGCATCCAAAAGGCCAAAATACCTGGCCTGTACCATGACCAGATGAGGCAGGCAGGACTTGCCACATGGTACAAACTGGATGATGGGCCCACTGAGCCCCATAGCAGGAGTGAGGCAAAAACATCTATATGGTGAAAATCTACCTAAGTTTATAGACTGAGTCCAACAGAGTATTAACCACAAGCTGCCAGGAGGGGACCTCCAAGATCAGTTTATAAAGCTACTGGTCTGGGAAGAGATGAATGCAGACCAACACACGACCTGTGCGGGATTGAGAGAGAGTACCCTGGTGCCCTCCCAGGATGTGAGAAGTCAACAGCACCAGTCCCAACCACTAGCTTTACCTTTACAGACTCAGACATCTGCAATGATTGAGGCTATTACCCAGGCAATGGCAGCCCAGTGCCAAAGAACCCAAGACCATCAGGGAGAGGGACTTGTTTTAGATGTGGGCAGGAGGAGCATTTTAAGAGGGACTTTTTACAACAATCCCCTGCCTACCAGCCCTGGGGGGGGGGGGCAAATCACCCCCTACCCCCTGCCCAAGGTGCAGGAACGTATACCATTGGAAAAAGGATTGTCAATCCAAGTTTGATTTAGATGGGAAGCCTTTAAACTAGGGGAGGGGTGTCTTCCATCCCCATTAACTCAAGGAGGAACCCCCTTTGCTGTAAAGCCCAGGCAGCCTCATGGCAGGGTGACCCAGGCCCATTGGACTTCCCCCTAGTGGAAGGACTCCACCCTAAATGAGTATTCTCAAAGGTGGGTGCTTGATTGACATGAGAGCAGATAGGGAGGAGGAAGTGCCCTTGGACTGGAAGCTTACACCTGGGCCCTCGATATTGGGGGTAGGGGACAACTCCCAGTCCAAAGAGATCATTGCCCTTATGAAATGGACTAGCCCAGATGGCGAGCAGGGAAAGATACACCCTTTAGTGGTAAAAAAAAAAAAAAAAAAAAAAACTTAAAAAAAAAACTTACTGCCAATTTACTAGGGCAAGACATGCTAAGGCAAATGGATGCCATGGTCACTACAGACCATCGAGCATCATATGATGATAACCTGGGTGGGGAAGAAGCACAAAGGCTTAAACAGGATCTAGAGGGAGTTAATGAAAAGGATTTTTTTAACTTTCATAATTACAGAGAAGCACATAGGAGACCTGCTAGGGTGCACCCTTAATCCTAAAGGCCACTGCCCCCTGAGTACCTGCCATTAAGCGGAAACTAGGAAGCCCTATTTGGGTGGAGCAGTGGCCATTGAAAACTTGTAGCCCTCCACCTTCTGATGGAGGAACAGATAAACCTTGGGCACATAAGCCCTTATAAGTCCTTGGAACACACCCGAATTTATTATTCAAAAAGCCTCTGGGGCTTAGCTTATGCTCCAAAATCTACATATGGTAAATGAAAGGATGGAGCTAATAGGAACACCCCTAAGAGGCATGCCCTGGACTCCTGCTATACCTTCAGAATGTACCTTGGTTGTGATTGATATTAAAGATTGTTTTTTTTCTATCCTCCTGCATCCAGATGACTACAAAAAATTTGCTTTCTCCATCCAAATTTTTCTCAGCCTGATCGGAGGCTTGAATGGATGGTGCTGCCTCAGGGAATGGCCAATAGCCCGGCCTTCTGCCAACAATACTTGGCCACTCTTTTAGGGCCTGTGCTGGGTTCAGATACCTCCCTTGCTTATGCCTACATATCTATAAAACATGCCAACCCTTTTTAAAAGTACCCCCATTACAACCATCAGGGGTAAATATCAGAGGCCTTAAACCTAATGTCCTCTCATTTCCTAGCCTTTGGTAATTTTAAAGATATCTTTTTCTCTATAGATACCTACTCAGGAGCATGCTAGGCCACTGCACATACAGGAGAAAGAACTAAACATTCACAAGCAGATTTTCTTCAGTGCTTTGCCACCTTGGGTCTACCAGGGCAAGTTAAAACCAATAATGGACCATGTTTTGTTAGTAAAGCAATGTCAGAGTTTTTGACAAATGACATATTAATCATACTATAGGAATTTCCTATAATCCCCAAGGCCAAGCACTTACAGAAAGAAATCACCAGGAGCAATTACTAAAACAAAAAAGGGAGTTACCCCCCATATACAGTTACATAGCTTTGTTAACAATTAACATTTTAAATTTTTCAAAAGGGTTATCTGAATCCAGAGTTCAGAAGCACTGGGAACAACTAAACCCTAAGCCCCAAGTGGAAGTCAGGTGGAAGGACCCCCTGACACAACAATGGAGAGGACCTGACCCCCTAGTTACTATGGGCTGGAGATTTGGATGCGTTTTTCCCATAGGGAAGACAGCCCCTATTTGAATCCCTGCCAGGAACCTTAAGTTCTTACCCATTTCCTCTATACAGGAGGAAGCCCAAGGATAAACTAACCAACAAAGAAAGAAAAATGGCTATGGTTGCCAAGCCTAGTATTTAATAGAGGGAAAGCAAAAAGGATGATTACTAATTATCCCCAAGGGCAACCAGACCTTGAGAAGCTCTTGTGTTCTCTAACAATTTCAGATGGCAATACTCCAGCTGTTGGCTGTCCTGACACTTCCAGTCCCAGCAATGGCCCTATGGAATCTGCATCAACCTCAGCAGGTGACCTGGGCAGTGATCAGCACTGGCAGTGCAAAAATCATCACATAACTTGTCTTTAGATCTTTTCAACTACACAGGCAAATAGCTGCATTAGAACAAGCCCCAACTCTGGACAAAGACGGCCTGACTAATGTTAAAGGACTGCTAATGACATTGCTTGGACTGGTAATGCTTTTGCTGATGGTTTTCCTATGCCTTCCTTGCATTATATGTGCACTGCAAAACTCTTATGAGCTTAGCCACCCAGTTACATAAAATCAAGCTCCAAGTGAATGAATTTCCTCTGAGAGGAATCACAGCCAGAGACAGGTAAGAGAGGTGTCAGTCTGACCAACCAAAGACAGGGCCTTCAGCTTCATTCTGAAGTTCCCGATTGATGGGTAAGGCATACAAGGTGATCCACCCAACCTAAGACAGGTGGGTTCACTTCTTTAAACAAAAGACAGGGTGTTGGGAGCTGACAGTAAAGCTCAAAGGTCATCTTGACCCCTGTGCTCGCTTAAAGGCACATACAAGGAGCTGGCTCACTTAAAAGACAACAGGTGCCCAGGATTGCTTTGCTATATCTGCAGTTTGTTTTAAATTTTCCTTTTTTTTTCTGCACTATAGTAGAATGGCCTGAGTGTGGGGGCCCACGAGGATGGACTATGCCACATGTGAGGAACTCCCAATACCCAGGCTGCTCCCATATTCTGAAGAGAATGACCTTATGAGATACTGACATATATATATGCCCAGGAATTAATTGAACTGCTTTGGACATTTCTAACTGTAGCGGGGCTGATGTTTATTACTGTGCTATTTTGTTTATTACAGGCTCTTGGATCATGCTCAAGGGCCCTCCCTATCCTTGTCTGGTGAATCTCGCCCCCCAAGACTTGCCCCAACCCCCTGCATGGCCAATGCTATTCTTACCAAAGCAATCCTGTTAAAATAACCTTCATAGAGGAGAGAAAAGCATAACTATCTGAGAGGTGAGTCTGCCATTAAAACAAAAAAGGGGGAATATGTGGAGCATATGGGCAGCAAAGCTGGTGCTGAGAGGCAGTTGAGTGGGCAGAGCCCAATTTGCTTTATTTTCAGTGCATAACCAGCCTGTGGAAGGTTAGGTGCATGATAGGGTGTGACCTTTACAGTGATTGGTTCCTTTTCTTCTCTTCCCATGCCACCTGGTCCTTTTTGCTTTAAAAAGTGCTTGCTGTATGTTAATAAAGAAGTTCCTGCTTGACTTGACTCCCCATTGCATCTGATTGTCTCCTGGGCTAAGGGAGGCATCTAATTGTCTCCTGGGTTAAGGGATGCTGTGGAACTGGTGAACAGTGCACTTACCTTCCTCGCACCCTGTCCATCTTTTGTTGGATGGACAAAGACCCCGCACATGCATCTATTGTCCATTCTTATTTATTCCCAGAGAAATCTCTTTTGAATACTTTAGCCCACATATAAATGGGTGGTTGTTTCTTTGAGGATTTGTTATTGTGGTGATTCAATTTTGTGATATCTGGGTACACTTGAATATGAGGACTGTGTCTGTACTATAGCTAGATCTTCACTAGATGAGCTTCCAAACTGTGGGTTTTTATTTATTTTGCTACTATTACCTTTGCCATGCAGAAGTCCTGTGATTTCATGCAAACTCATTTATTCAGCCCATCTTTGATTCATTGGGTTACTGCATATTTACTTATTTTTGTTTCAACCTCGGTATTCAACCTGTGATATTTCATGATACTTGAACCTACTTCTAGGTTTCTGGCCAATTTTGACTTGGTTCTGGTGTAAGGTAGTATATAAAGATGTATGTTCAGATTTCTACACAAGTTTAGGTCTTTCTGCCTGATGGTTTTGGCTCCATCAAAAATTAGATGGCCATAGATCTCTGGGATCATTTCTGTGTTTCCAGTGCTATTCCATGGATCTTTATGTGTAATCATGTGCCAGTTCCAACTATATTTATATACATATATGTGTACATATATGCATGTGTATATACATGTATATACACATACATATATATATACATGTATGTATATATAACTATATACATGAATATGTGTATGTGTGTTTATTTGTGTGAATGTATGTGTGTTTCCTATTACAGTTGGAGTACCATATTGATATTCTTGCAGCAACGTTTTTTTCTGTTAATTAGTTACTTCTTGTTAGGTGGTTCTTCTATTTTTACATGTGACTTTTTGGATTACTTCTTCTATTTTATTAAATAATATTGTAGGAATACGGATAGGTACTGCTTTGAATTTGGAAATAGATTTGCAGCTTCCCAAATTACTCAATGTCAATACTTGTAATCAGGAGCATGTGATGTTTTCCCACATTATTAAATCTGCTTTAATTTCCTTTCTTAGATTATTAATGTGTTCTTCATGAAGATCATTGACTTCCTTGCTTAATTAACAACCTAGGTATTTTCATTTGGAGGCTACTGCAGAAAAAGTTGCTTTTGTGATTTAAGCTTCATTTTTCTCATTGTGGGCATACAGAAATGCTGCTGATTTCTGTGAGTGCATTTAAAACCCTATTACTTTGGCAAATCTTTGGAACAGCCAAATGGATTTGGGATTGGAGTCTAAAGGATTTCCAATTTGGATTCCCTTTTTATTTATGTCTTGTTGAATTACTTTGGCTAGTAGTTCCAAATGTATACTGAAGGGAATGTGGAGAGCAAAGCCATCACTGTCTTATTCCTTGTTTTAGTGGTAATGGTTTTCCTTTTCATCATTAAGCCTAAAGGTAGCTTTTAGGCTTACCATATGCCATATTTATTATATTGAGGAATATTCTATGGGTTTCTATTTTCTTCTGAGTTTTCATAATAAAGGGGTGTGGGATCTTATCAAAGGCTTTTGTACAACTATTTCCATGATCATTGATTCATGTGCTTCTTCCTATTGATGTGTTGAATTACATGGATTGACTTGCATATACTGCACCAACTTTGTGCCTCTGATATGACTCCCCTTTGATCAGAATTTATTGGTTTTTAATTAATTCTTCATGTCAGCTATCCAGCAGTTTATTGACAAATTTTACATCAATGTTCACACAAGGAATATGTCTATACTCCTTTCAGTGGTTTTATCAGATAAGCAGCAGGCTTGCCTCACACAAGTTTGTAGGGAACTTTCCCTTTGTGTTTAATTAAAGCTTTTGAGTATATTATAGTGAGTTGTCTTTTGAAGGATTTACAGAAATCACCTCTGAATCCTTTTGTTCTGGGCTTTATTTTGCTGTGTTTTCCCAGTATCCCCTTATCCTCTTCCGAATCTTGACTGAAATGAGGTTCCCTATCTCAACTCTGCTTTCATTTATTTGGGGGTTGTCTCATTGTCCCTCATTCTCCCCCTCTCTGTCTGTCTGTCTGTCTGTCTGTCTGTCTGTCTCTCGCTCTCTCTCTGTCTCAATTTAGATTTGCTAAGGATCTATCAATTTTGTTATTTTTTCATACAACCTACTATTTGTTTACCCAATCCATGTTATGGTTTTTAAGACTATTGCTTTATAAAAAAAAATCTAATTTAAATCTACTTACTTGTATTCATTTACTGACTTATTTCCCCTTTCAAATTGTATAAATTTGCTTTGATAGTGAAATTGAGAAAGGGTAATATACATTGTCTCCAAAGCTCTACTATTGAAAAGAACCAGCAAATATAGATTACTCCCGCTCCATAATTACTATTTCTTTATAAATTCTTGCTCTTAAATAGAATATTACAAGGTCCTGAAACTTATGAGGGACACTGAAGAAAGAGAAAAAATGGGAGCAACATGTGTTGTTAGTGTGTCCTATTTTAGAGCAAGGAAAGAACAAAGGCAAATTATAGGTAAATAAACAAGTAAAATTCAACTATGAATAATTAATCTATTTTAGTGTTTATTTGTTCATGTAATAATTTCTCCTGATAAAATGTCACCTCAATATTTGATCTAAAATGTTTCAAACATGGGGTTTAGAAGTAGAAATAGTACATATAAAGAAAAATATTTATTGGTGGAAAATTGAAGAAACAACAGTGATTGTAGGTTAGAGTGCTATCTGTACCTAAATGAGAATAATAAATAATTAGAGCACATTTCAAATGAAGGAAGAAGAATACCATCCCTAAACATGTAATTTACTATATCAAACATAATATCTGGTTAATTGAATTGTCTTTGATTAAAAATTTTATAGTTTCATTATCTTGTATATTGTGATTCTTTGTGAGTGGATTGTGAGCAAGGAGGGTTTTGTTAGGAATAATTCTTTTATCATAACCTACAGGTAATTCAGTGACATTTCTTGCAAGAATGTGAATATATTAGTATGGCTTCGCATTAAAATGATTGATTGTTTAGATTTAACACTATTCCAAAATGAAGACAATCTGTGCATGAAATTCTGTAGTTAAAGAAAAAAAAATTGATGGGAAATCATTTGGTAACTCATGTTTCCATTGGAAAAGACATCATTATTCAACAATTGACTTTCAATATTCAGTGGGCAATTGTCCTAAATGATTTGAGCTTAATGTTGATGTATCCTGGTAGTATTCTTCAAGAGTATAATTTAAAAATACTGTTAATTCCTTGTTAGAACAGCTACAATATTTAGGAATCAATTCTCCTTTCATGAATTTAAACATGGGAAATTTATGACATTATAAACACAGTGATGGATAGGCTGAAGGATGAAGGTGCAAGAAGTGTAATTAATTTTGTATTCAGTTTGAAAGGTGAAAAACTCCACCCATGGTAATTGTCCATTGATTCATCACACTATGTTACTGGCTTCAAGATGGAAAATACTACTAATATGAAGTAGGACCAGTCTTCTAGTTTGAGTGTGCAAGTGTGTTTTCAGTTGCCATAAGCAGAAGCATGGCAAAGTGCTCTAAGTTCATGAAATACAATGGAGCTTCAGTTGGGCCATCATAGATGGCTACTTAGTTGCCATCCAAATATTAAAGTAGTGAAAAGGAACAATTGTGATGGTCATGCCTTATTGAGGGTGGCATATCTCCCTACTGAAGTAATGGATCCAGTTCTGGTTACATTAGACCAGAGAAGATGAGTAGATATAAATAAGGATCATTCTAAGTTTTCTTTTAATGCCTTGTCAGTAAACTTCAATAGCTTTTGCTAACCTTCTAACCTTCTAAAGAAGAACTGTTGCCTTGCAAAACAATATCTCACATCTGTTGCCATGATTCTCTGAAAGGTGCTGTTTTTGCCAATAGTTAAAATAACCAAATTGATTGATTTTTCTAAATTCACAATATAAGAATTTCAACATTGTTTGGTTCTAATAGTCCCTGAGATGTATGCTGTCACAATGCAGCCCAAGGCAGGAATATTTCTACTGTAGAAAGGGTCTAGTTACTTAAATGACACATTACAACTTAAGGTTTTTTTCAACCCCTCCTGTACAGTGTGTGTAATATATATATATATATAGATAGATAGATATATAGATATATATATATATATATCATATGTTATACATACATTATATATCATATATATTCTGCAAATTGAAATATAGTTCCATTGTCAACATTTGAACTTCAAAAAGTACAAATTTCCCTTACTGTTTTAGTTGAAAATTTTCTCCAGAAAACCTATATAGAGATATATCACTTCTTACAATTCCTCACAAAGCATGGGAAGAATTAAAGATATAGCTAGCACTGTGGCATCAAAGTGGCAACTCCTCCTATCTATGAGTACACAATTGTAGTAGGATTTTAGATTTTCTTGGGTACTTTTAAATTTGTTAACACTTTCTATTCTTGATGAAGGAGTTGCCCATTATAGACAAACGTTGTAGGCCTGATATTTCTGAATTGGTTTTATACTTCCAGGAAAAAGTACCAAGAATGCTATATATCTTTCCTTTTTTTGTTGTTGTGGTTGGTTGTGGGTCTTGAACTCTAGGCTCAGGCACTGTCCCTGCACTTTTGGGCTCAAGGAGAACACTCTAACTCTTGAGCCACAGCTGGCTTCCTTGTGGTTAATTGGAGATAAAAATCTCACAGATTTTACTCCGGGGGTGGCTTTGAACCCTGATCCTCAGACCTCAGACTCCTTGAGTAGCTAGGATTATAGGCATGAGACACTGATGCCTGGCTGCTATATATCTTTTACATAATATCTAAATAAAATTTTTCTAAGCTGAGCAAGTCTCCCAAATACACTTATATATAACTTCTTTTCTTTTCTTCATCTATACCTCTAAGCTATTCCCTACATAACCTTTCTTTGAATTCTTTTCTACCTCTTACTCTTGGAAACAAGGCCTCTCTTCTCCTCCTACTCCATATACCCCTCCCCTAAGCTGTTCCTACCCCTCTAGTATCATTATACCCAATTTCTCTTCTGAACATTAATTCATATCTATCCAATCCAGACACTTCTCTTCTCCATCTGCTCCAGTCCATTGATCCCTAATGGTTTATATCTGGCCCAATTTACAGTTGGTTCTATTTCAAGTAAAAAATGGGTTCTCTTTGACTATTTTGAGTACAAGGGGAACATCCTGTTAACTCTAAGGGGCAGACTACATATCAGCCAACCCCAGATTGTCTCAAAAGTTACAACTATACGTATTCTCAATGCCAGAGTAAAAACATCCCTCTCCAAGAAAAGAAAAAGAGAGCTAAATAGGGAAACACATATCCATAATTCTGAAACCCTAAAATCTATACATGTACATGATACCCAGTTGGCTCTGGTCCTAAAAGATTGTTCTATTGTCATACTGGTGTGTTTCTTCTCTCCAATGGGTAGAACTAACCACAGAAAGACAAGAAACATGGCCAATCAACTAACCCCAACAACATCTCCCATAAACAAGCTACAGAGCAGTCTCAGAATGACCTACCACATAATGCTCAAGATATCACTGCAGAAGAGCACTAGAGAATCCCAGCTTCACATGGTCCCCTATTGTAGGGGATCTCACTCAGTCACCTGTCTCTTCTTGGACTCTGCAATACTTTTTTTTGGGGGGGTGGGGAATCCTGGAGCTTGAACTTTGGGCCTGGGCATTGTCCCTGAGCTCTTCATGACAAGGCTAGTGCTCTACTGCTTGAGCCACAGCACTACTTCCATGTTTCTGGTGGTTTATTGCAGATAAGATTCTCATGGACTTTCCTGCCTCGACAGGCTTTCAAACATGATCCTCAGATCTCAGCCTCCCTAGTCACTAGGACTACAAGGGTGAGTCACCGGTGCCCAGCCCTGCCATTCTTTACCAGGCCTCGCTTATGCAAATCCAGTATGTGCTATGGCCTGAATACAACACTGGATCCAAACTGCATACTCAAGTCATGAGCAGACAAAATAATGTACCATCCCTTAATATGCATGTCTTGCTCACATATTTTGTGGTCCACTTTGTTGCTGTAGGCCCAGCACACACACCCAAACCACAATGTTGGGGTTCATGTCATGAACCAGGGTAGAGTCACACACCCTGACACCTGTATAGAGTAAATGCCCGCTGTGGGCCAGGTGCCCAGCATGCACAGAGAGAATATGCTGATCTGCAGCTGCACATTCTTTTCCAGGAAGCTCAGATCAACCTAGGGGCTGCAGTGTACGTGCTGCAGGATAAGGCCTACAGGGAGACCCTGGGGACCATTTTACCTACAAAGAACACTGAGTACCACGTTAATTGCTGGGACACCCAAGCACTGCACGTGGAATGCATGGCTGTCACCCCATTTCAGAAGACCTGGGTGTGTCAGACCTGGGGTTGCTAAATGTAGAGGTACATGAAGGGTCATCTGTGTGTTTGGGGACTTATCTTCTATATGCTCAAAACCCATTCGGCCCAATCAAGATATATGTGCCAGATGACAGTGGGCAAGATGACAGTGGCTCATTCCTACAGTTTGGAAGGTTAAGTTCTTAGGCTTGGGTTCAAAGCCAACACAGACAGGAAAGTCCACAAGACATATCTCCAATTAACTTCGTAAAAAAGCCAGAAGAGGAGCTATGGCTAAAGTCATAATGTGCTAGCCTTGAAAAAAAATCTCAAGGACACATCTTGTGCAAAACCAGTGCACACACACACACAAAGTCTAGCATGGGGTAAAGCAGTGGTAATCACTGTCCCAGATTGCCAGGACAATAAGACCTATACATATGATACGGGAAGCAACTACAATTCCACAAATCCTAAAATTGTATTATGATAATATTTAATAGTAATTATATATCTATAATTTGCATGAATGTCATTGTGCTACATAGAATCTTCCAGAGAAAGTTTGAGATTCAACCTGCTTTCCTTTTCATATGTAGCTTTACTTAGGTAGTTTTCAGCAGGACAAGATTTTCTTGTATTTGTAATGCTTGGAGCGATGCTGATGGTCACAACTGGAGATAGTTGACAAGGGCCCAGGAATCTACCATGCTCTCTGCAAGCCAGAACAGAAGCCAAACACTTAGAGGAGATGAGGCCAAAACAATGACAAATAGAAAAAATGATGATGCAGTCACCTCCTCCTCTTCCTTCTCCTCTCCTCTTCCTCCTTCTTCTCCTCCTCTTATTTCTCCTCCACCTCTTTCTCCATCTTCTCTTCCTCCTCCTGTTCTCTTCCTCATCCTCCTGTTCCTTCTCAACTTCTTTCCCTCCTCCTCCTCCTCCACCTCCTCCACCTCTTCCACCTCTTCTTCCCCCTCCACCTCTTCCACCTCTTCTTCCCCCTCCATGTCTTCCACTTCTTCTCCCTCCTGCTCCACCTCTTCCTCTACCTCTCCTCCCCTCCTCCTCCACCATCTCTTTCTCCACCTCTGACCCCTCTTCCCCCTCCTGTTCTTCCTTCTCTTCTTCCTCTTCCTCCATTTCCTCCACCTCTTCTTCCTCCTTCCTCTTGTTCATCCTCCTGATCTCCTCCACCTCATCCTCCTCCTCGTCCACCTCTTCATCCACCACCTCTTCCTACTCCACCACCTCTTCTTCCTCCTTCCTCCTCTTGTTCGTTCTCCTCCTCTCCTCCTCCTCTACCTCCTCCAGTTCCTCCACCTCCTCTTCTTACTCCTCCTGTTTTTCTTCTCCTCCACCTCCTCCTCCATTTCCACCTCCACTACTACCTCCATTTCTACCTCCTTTTTTTCACTTTTGCCACTCTACGGATGGACTCCTAGGGCATGCTAGACTTTTCAATCACTGAAGACTCTTCTATCACTGAGCTACACCCCAAATCCTTTTTAGGATGGAGGATCTCACTTTGAAACCTAAACCCTTCCATCCTCCTGAGTCTGCCTCAATAAATGGATTGTAGACAGTGAGGACCCTAGCAAAATGTGGTGTCTTTCTTTCTAAGAAAGAAAGAACAACCTGTAGACAAACTGTTTATCTCTATTATCAGCTAAAATAAGGGCAATGCCATAACTACAAATCTATAGCAAAAAGGAAGTGGTGATTGGAGATGGGGGCCCGTGTCCCTGCAAGTCTTAAGGCATAACTGTGGAAGATGCAGGGACTTGGGGCCCGCAACTTCTCTCCCATGTGGAGGAGGGAGGACACGGACTGGGGGGGGGGGGGTCGGGGCTGTCCGTGGAGAGGGAGAAGTGGCTGCTGGTGGCTGTGTCATCTGTGAGGTTCAGGGAAGGGCTGACTCTGAATAGGATGGGGATCAGCAGGTGGGAGGTTCTCGCTGAAGAGTGGCTTTTAGATAACCATGGGCGGAGGGGAGGAATCGGAGCTGGCTCTCCCTGTGCGGCTGTAACAGGCAGGACCAAGCCGGATTCTTCTTGGTCGAGTATGGGGCAAGCATCTAGCGGGACTTCTGTAGGAGGCAGGCTGAAGCGCACTTGCTTCTTTCTGCTGCTGATCTTCTCAGGGCTGTTGGATATGCAGGATGGCTCTCTTTCTTCCCAGTACCGGGTCCGAAGTAGAAGCTGGCTGAGAATTCGAGGTCCAGGCGTCTGCCGAGTCCTCGCTGGGCATCAGGCCGAAGCCCACTTCGTTCATGGCTCCTGTCAGTAGCTGCCAAGGACACCACACCAAGATGGGCATGGTGCCCATCTTGCCATACATGTGCCTAAAGGCCGAGACCGGGGTTCCAGCTTCCTCAGCTTGGGGTCTAGCAGCTCGAACCAGAGAGGTTTGTCCAGCTTCCTCTTGCCCTTGCTTCACTGGTGAAGTGCCTGCAGCACAGTCTCCAGGGCACAGGGGTCTGGCTTCTCTGGTGTGCAGGTGACATGGCCATCAGGCGATTACTGGGACTAATGCAGATGGTCACTGAGTTGGGGTGCTGACCTAGGGCCTTGGAGAGCTGCTGCTCCAGTAATATTAGATTTGACAGGGGCGCTGGATACAACCAGAAGGACAGTGATGGAGGAGGGCTCAGGGCTTGGGATAGGCACCCAGTAATGAACCTGGTGATCAGGGGACTCAAGGAGGGGTCCCCAGTGGGCCTGAGGGTGGGGGGCCCCTGGGCCTGCTGGCTGCAGGGCCTAGTGTTTCTGTCTGTTGCTCAGGAAGTTGCCTTCAAAAAACTCCAAGTGGCCTATCCTGGACAGCAACAAGCAGTGCTGCATGGCTTAGGCCCAGAACATGGCCTTCATGCGGTGCAGGCACCCGGCCAGGCACCTGCCCACGTAGATGCCCAAGTAGGTTCCCAATATCATTTGCGATTGGTGCACTTCATCCTCTAAAGGCATCTTTGGACCCAGGGCTTTGGCTGGGACCTTGCAGTAGCCTGGTACCTGTCCAGGGCCCTGCTCATATTGCTACCTATGAGAATGAACACAGTTCAGAGATTCTGGAGTTATATGGCCATGGGAAACCTCTGCAGACCTGTGGGGACATCACAGACAGGAAGCACACAGCTAGAGGACCATTGGTCTCCAGGAAGCCAGCATAACGTGTAGCATTCTGGGAATGCAGGATTCTCTGTCTGGTAGTGCTGCTCAAACCCAGTGCATGTTATCTGGTCATGTGGGGAACACACAGAGTGCAGAGGAAACCTGCACACCACACGCTGAGGCGTAAAAATCATTTGGAGTGCCCTGAGTCCCACACACCCAATACATGCACAAAACACACAAAATCTCAGATGCATGCCTACACACACCATCAGACTCTCTTCAGTGAACTTGGTCGTGCATGTCACCACACCAGTGTACAGCAGTAGGCAAACATGCACCAACAGACTCATGGGCACCCAGACTTACCTGAGCACTAGAAAGCCCACAAGCACCAGGAAGCATGTGTACACCAGGAGGCACATGGTAACTATAATGCTCACGTGCACCAGAGGCCTATGCTCACACATCTCCTCGAGGTGGCATGAGAGTGCTCATTTCTAACAATGTCCTGCTGACAGGTGGTTCTATGCCTGCACATGTCCACAGGGTGGCACCAGACAGTTCATTTCATTTCCCACAATTCCTTGCAAACAGCCAGGTTCTATGCCCGCATATTACCATGATGTGGCACCAGACCGCTCATTTCCCACTGCACCAGACAGCTCAGTTTCCACAATGCCCAGTGAGGGGCTCATTCCTATGCCCACACATCCCTACAGTGTGTGGCCAGGTTCTCCTTTCCCCCAATGTCCTGCTGAAGGCTGGGTGCTATGCCCATGGGTCTCCACATGGTGGAACCAGTGAGCTCATTTCCCACAATGCCCTACTGACAGCCCAGTGCTAAGCCCATGTATTTCCACAGAGTGGCACCAGAGAGCTTACTTACCACAATGCCCAGTGGGTGGCTGGGTTCTAAACTTGCATTTCTCCATGGGGTGGCACCAGGGAGCTTGCTTCCCACAATGACCTACCAGCAGTCAGATGCTATATTCACATATCTTAATAGGGTGGCACCAGACAACTCACTAATTCCAGTGACCAACGGGCAGCAAGGTGCTATGTATGGATATTGCCATAAGGTGGCTTAAGAGAGTTAATTTCCCACAAAATTCAGCAGTCTGCAGGGTGATGTGGTTGCACATCTATGCGGGGTAGCACCAGAGAGTTCACTTCTCACAATTTCCTACTGATGGGCCCATGCTATTCTGGAATGGCTTCATGGGATGGATCCGGGAGCACATTTCCCACAATCACATGTTGACTTCTTGGTGCTGTGCCTACACATCTCCATGGGATGGAGCCAGAGAACTCTTTTCCCACATGCTCTGGTGAAAACCAGTGGCTCTGCCTGAATATATCTAGAAGGTGGCAACAGAGAGCTCAGTTTCCATAATGCCCAGCAGGCAACTTGGTGCTATTCCCACACAACTCCACAAGGTGGTACTGGAGAGTTCAATTCTCAAAATGCTTAGCTGATTGCCCAATGCCATCCCTGCACATCTCCACGGGTTGGCACCAGGGAGCTCACTTCCCACAATGTCCTTCTGGCCATAGGGTATTGTGCTCATACATTTCCATGGGGTGGCACCTGAGAGCTCATTCCCCACAATACACTTCTGAAGGCCAAGTGCTGTATTTGAATTTTTCCACTGTGTCGCACAAGACAGTTCCTTGCTCACAATGCCATTGCTGACATGCCCTCTCATATCTCTCCTACCATGCCAAGTGGGAGGCCTGATGCAATGCCCACACATCTCCATGGCATCACCAAAGAGAAAAATCCCTACAGTGCCATGCTGATTGCCCTCTGTTATGCCTGAAGATTTCTACAGGGTGGCACCAAAGAGCTCAATACCAACAATGCCCAGCATAAAGCTGGTTGCTATATCAGCATATCCCCACAAGGTGGTGCCACACAACTCACTTCCCACAATTCCCAGCAGCAACCTAGGTGCTATGCCTGCAAATCTTCACCTATCACCAAAGAGCTATTTTCTCATAATGCAATGCTGATTGCCTGGCATTATGCCCATACAAGTCCACATGGTTGTGCCAAACAGATCCTCCCCTACATTTTCCAGTGGACAACTGGGTGCTGTGCACACACAGCTCCAAAGATCCTCCTTCCCACAATGCCCATCAGATCCCCCTTCCCACAATGCCCATCAGGTGGCAGGGTGATTTGTCCACACATCACTATGGCATGGCTTAAGAGAGTTCATTTCTGATAATGCTCAGCAGGTAGCGAGCTTTCTGATAATGCTCAGCAGGTAGCCAGCTGATGTGCTCGCTCATAACAATGGAGTAGCACCAGAGACCTCATTTCCCACAATGCTGTTAGCTTAGTGCTAAGCCCTTGCATCTACGTTGGGTGGCACCAGGGACCTCTTTTCCAACAATGCCCAGTAAGGAGTTGATTTCTATGCCTGCCCTTATCCACAGGGTGACACCAGAAAGCTCACTTCCAAAAAGATCCAGCGGGAGGACAAGTGCTGTGCTTGCACATTTACACACGGGATCATTAGAGTGGTCATTTACCACAATGCCCAGCTGGCAGCCCCATGCTATGCCCTCATATTACCACAGGGTGGCACCAGAGTACTCCTTTCCCACAATGCCCACTGAGCAGCAGCGTGCTTTACATACACATCTCCAAGGGGTAGCACCAGAGAGCTCAATTTTCATAATGTCCTGTTGACCGCCTAGTGCTATGCCTGCACATGTCACAGGTGGTTCCAAAACCCACATTTCCCACAATTCCCCACATAGTTCAGTAGGAGATCTTATGATCAACACAAGTGAGTTCTTGATTGCCATGCCCAATACCAAAATTAAATGGAGGAAACAAATTCATTAATCAAACTCTGTGGCTTTTAGATAACTGCAATTTGACACTCTTCTGTGAATGAGGACCCCTCAGCATTTAGGTATGCTAGAAAGAAGTCACCTTATTTGAGTGTGTGGCTGTAATGGACTACAGAAACCATCATTTGAGGCAGGAGATGATGTCTCATTCTTGAAATACTACCTACTCAGGAGGCTGAGATCTGAGGATGGATGTTTGAAGCCAGCCTAAGTAAAAATATGTGTGTGACCCTTATCTTCAATTAACCATGAAACAACTGGAAGTGAGGCCTTGTGCCAGTGGTTCACACCTGTAATCTTAGCAAATAAGAAGACAGAGCTGAGGATCATGATTCAGAGACAGCCCAGGCAGGAAAGTCCCTGAGACTTTATTCAGCAGAAAAGCTGGAAGAGGAACAGTTGCTCAAGTGATATAGTGCTAGCTTTGAGGACAAATTCTCAGGGACACTGCCCAAGCCCCCAAGAAAGGCACAAAAAAAGAAAAAAGCTGAAGATGGAACTGTGGCGCAACTGACAGAGCACCATCCTGGCAAAAATGCCAGGTAAGAAAGCCTACTCCCTGAATTCAAGGTGGAAGAAGTTAACTTCATGTACACACAGAACCAAATATTCCTGTCCCTGGGAAGGCAGTCAACAATGACAGAGATGTCCTTTATTTTAGCACCCACCACTCCTCTCTTCTAGCTCTTGGTCTTTTGCTTCTCTTGCTGTGCTGAACATTTGGCTTGTATCCTCATCACCTTCACCTTGAAGAGCTCTGGTTCTATTTGCAGAATGACTTCTCATCCCACTCCTTCCTAAGCTGCACTGTTCATATGATGAAGAACAAAAAGCAAGAGCAGCTTTTTCCTGATGACCTTGCCTGCTATCCCAGACAATCTGTCTGGTGGCAAAAAACGGATGAAGAACATTGACAAGCAGAGTCCTCAGGATAAGTCCTGAGTCTTAGAAACCAGGAGTGTCAACAGTCTGCTGCCTCAGCAAGTCATGTTACATGCTGTGGGTCTTACTTGTGCCCAGATAGCTGCTCAGGTAACTACCCAGGAAGCTGCCCATGAAAGCAGCACAGCTGTAGGCCCTGGACTTCCCAGAGCAGTTCTTGTTGGTGGAGGGCTGAGCTTGGTCTTTACTGTGCCCAGGTAGCTGCCTTGGTAGGTGCCCATTGGAAGTCAGTAGTTGGCTCACCTCAGCATCTAAGAGGGGAAGGGTGGGCACTACCAGACCCAGCTTGCTCCTTCACCTTTGGGGTGCACATTTACCTGTCCAAGGTATTGCTCATGTTGCTGCCTGTAAGAAGAGTACAGTGACAGCCATGCTGGAGTCTTGTGGTTGCAAGATCTGGAACTCTGAGCAAGCAGTGCAGAAGATACGAGGGACAGAGTGGGGAAGCAAGCAAAGTGTGTGGCATGCAGGGTGCCCAGAACCACCTGCCCAGCAGTACTATTTGGACCAGGCCTGCACTGTTCTGATGGGGTGCAATAAGAATCCAAGCGCATCATGCCACAGTACAGAACATAAACCAGAGTACAGCACAAAACAAAAACCAACACACCCACACACTCACATACCCAAGAAAGCAAGTAGAAATAAAATCCCATGTGTATGCCCCCACACTCAGCAGCCAGTCAACTCCCATAAGTATACCTGGGCATGTTAGCACCACTAGATACACCAGAAAGACCCCAGATCACAAGAGGGCAAGCTTGCCAACAGGCCTACATGCACTAGGAAGCCTGCCTTACCTGCAGGTGCAAACATACCAGGCAGCACTCAAGCACCAAAGAAACCCAAGCTTGCCCTGTACTCGACTTGAGTCATCCAGGCTGGTGGTACTGGCAGGCTAGAACTAAGTCTCCCAGCACAGCTGGTAGCCTTTTCATGCCTGGAAACCTATTCTATAGCCCCACACATGACCAGATTCTGACTCCCATTTTGTAATTAGGTGCAGCTCTGAGCATCCCCTCTTGCTTGCCATGCCCATGCAGCTATGCTTTCTGCTGGAACTTGATCTCTCACAGCTACTGCCAGCACTGGGGTTTGGGTGGGGCTGCCCTGGGGCTCCCACAAGGCTTCCCCCTGCGTAGCCTAGTGGCTATGGCCCCTTAAGAAGGCTTGGGCCTCCTGGGACAGAGTTTCCTTCAACAGGATGTGAGGTGCAAAGTGTGCATGCAGGATCTGCTTTGCCACCCATCAAGGAGCACAGATAGGCATCTCTTCAGGGTAGCTCTTTGGCCCTTGAGCATTCAATCTAAGCCCACGTGCCCATGCTCAAGTGTCTACATTGTGTTGCTGTGTCCATCCAAGACTTCCCATGCCATTGTATGGTGTCAAATGTGCTGGTGATATGCCTGCTGATATGCTTGTCCTCCCATATTCCATGGTCCTTCTGGTGCACATGGCTGTGCTTGTGTGCATGGGTGCGCTTGTGGGGGAGTGGGCTTGCTGGTGCACATAAAGATGCATGTGACATTTTGAGTTCATTCATTTGTGTGTGTGTGTGTGTGTGTGTGTGTGTGTGTGTTGGTACCACAGCACTGTCCACAGCTCCACATAGTGGCCTCATGTGTTTACTAATAGAAGGAATAATTTTATTTATTGTTTGTCTAGCATTTTTATTCATGCTATTGTTTGGAAAATTCGGATCTCACTGTACATGTCAGGCTCTGCCTCAATTTCTCCTGTGCTGCAGTTACATACAAGTGCCAGCTACTGTTGGTATACTGTTCTTTACATTTAATTTTCTGTGATATTAGATTCTTTATATTACTCAATGAATCTTATTATACATATGAATATATTTGTAGTTCTCATACATTTATTATATATACCTTTCCTCTTTTTATTACTGGAACATTAAAGGATCCCAGTTAGGCTACATTCACAGGAATGTGTACTTTTTAGAAAAGAACACCACACCTTTATTGGAGGATATTTGGAATCACAGCAATGGGGATTTCTTTCTTCCTTTCTCTTCCTTTTTACTTTTGTTTTCTCTTTTTTTTCCTTGTTATTTTAAACTTCTCCTTTCTTTTCTTTTTGGAGCCAGATGTGGAACTTGACTTAGGTCCTAGTCGCTGAATCTGAGATTGGCCATCTGCCACTTAATGCACAGCTTAATTCCCAGGTTTTAGCTCTTACTGGAGACCATGCAATGGTGATTAGTGTTAGCCTCCTATTGCATGTGCAGAAGCAATGCTCATATGCCTCCTCCTGCATGTATATCTTCTACAGCCCATGTGTTTGCTGGTACCCAAAAGCTTCCAGGTACTTAGCTGCCTACTATTGTGCTTCTACCTCCTGGATGTCCTGGATCTGTTGGTGCATGCAGGCATCCTAGTGAGCATGCTTCTTCTGACACATTCACTTGCTGGTGTACAAGGCCCTTCTGATGCTCATGCGCTTACTGGTGCACACGGACCTGCTGCTGCACATCAGTGTGCTGACTTGCATGATGCATCTTTTATGTCATCATGCATTTATTTTGTGTGAGTGTGGGTGTTGGTACTGGGGTGTTCTGGCTTATTTTTTGTGCTGCAGTAGGGAGAACTCAGGGTCTGTCAGGCACCTTGTGCCCTGTGCAGTGTTTACACCAGCTCAGCATCATGGTTATGGAAAATCACATGATCTGAAGCTGAATCAAGGGTTTTAGCTCCACACCATTGCAATTCAGGACCAATTGTTGTCTGTTGTTGTCACGATGGTCCAGGAATGCCGAGTTTGTATGAGAAAAACAGCAGGCCTCAATTCAGCAGAAGCCTTTCAAATATAATCATACAGTTGTGAAAAGGTAAAAGGAAGTGAAAAAGTCAATGACAGGCCTCCCTGGGCAACTGCACTCTGGGCTTGAGCCACCACTGATGTTTGGTGAGGACCTCCCCGGAGCTCACACCCAGGCCTTTTCATCCAGTGCCTGCAACATAGACCCATAAAAAGTGCTGAGTATCCTCAGAAACAGGGAGTTTCCACAGCATATGACATGCTCTGTGTGTGTGAACAGTTCGTGGACCATATCCTGTGAGAGTTGTCCCTTGCCTGTGCTAGGATACATGGATCATAGGTGTGTGCAGCTGTGGGTGTGCATGGACCTCCTGACATGCATTCATGTCCCATTGTTTGGGGTGTGTGGGCCTCCATCTTCACCTGACACAGCATGTGGGCCTCTTCTTGCTCATGCACCATGTAAAGATTATGTGCCTAACTCACATGCTTAAGCATTCTTGTGCACATGTGCCTGCTGGTTCACCTTGTCCCTTGGTGCATATGTGCCAACTGATACAGACATCCTGGTGCACATGTGCCTGTTAGTGTGCAAATTTGTGTATGTGGACCTACTGGTGCATGTGCTAGTGCTTCTGCTCTTGCTGATATATGTGTCCATACTGGTGCACATGCCCCTATTTGTGCACATGATGTGGGCATCCTGGTGTGCATCTGCATGATTGTGCACATGCACATGATGGTGGGAATGTGCTTTCTGAAGCACATGGACAGGGAATTGATATTTTTATTCCTTTAGTTTGTGTGTGTGTGTGTGTGTGTGTGTGTGTGTGTGTGTGTGTGTTGGTATTGGGACAACACAGTTTGTTTTTTATGCTGAAGCTTGGAACACTCCTACTCACTTTGCACCCTATGCTGTTCTGAGCATGTCTGGATCCCAAACACCACTGGGCATGTAGACAGGTGGGCTTGCTGTGCATCTGGGCCTTGTGGTGCATATACACCTCCTGGTGGGATGTGCATAAGAATCCTGGTGTGCATGTTTTAATTAGAGCCTGCATACCTTGTGGTGCAAGCGAAGCCTTCTCTGCATGTGCACTAGCTGGTGTGTGGGGGCTTCCATGGGCATGCACTTCCTGGTGTCTGCACTCCAGCTGGTGCATATGAACCTCCTAGGGTACATGCTTTTATTGGAGCACATCTATCTCCTGATGAGCAGAAGCATACTAACACATGTGTAAAAGCTGATGTCTGCTTGTGCCTCCTGGAGCATGAGTGTCTGCTGGAGCATACAAACCTCCTGGTGTGCATGTGCATCATCCAGCCTGCATGTCTGCTGGTGTGGGCGATCCTCCTGGTATGCTTGAGCCTCCTGGTGCACAAGTACCTCTTGGTACCTGTGGGTCCACTGTAGCTTGAGAGCCATCTGATGCTAGTGGGTGCACTGGAGCACATAAGCCTCCTGTTGTGCATGCTCTTACTAGAACTTCTGCATCAGCTGATGAGCACAAACATCTAGTGAGAATGAGAAACCTGATGTGCATGGACCTCTCTGAGCTTGCCTGTCAGCTGATGCACACAAGACTCCTGCTGTTGAAGGTGGTTCTCCAGGAGTACGTGCAACCTTCTGGTGTACATGCTCCTGTGAGCCCATGTCTCTGCTGGTGAGCACCAGCATTCTACTGCACGTGTACATGCTGTTGTTGCTGGTGTGTGTGCTGATGCACATGTGTCTACTGGGAACCAGTGGTCTGCTGGTGCCCTGGAGAGTATAGATGCTCGTGGACCTCCTGGTGTGCATGCTTGTGCCTCTACAAGAACAATTATGATGAGCAGTGCACAAGAGCTTGTGTGTGCATATGGCTCCAAACATGCACATTCACCTTGTGCTGCATGCACTGGACCCAATACTCCACACCCCACATGATCTGCTGACATCCTGGGGATCAACGATCAGTCGAGTCCCATTGCTTCCTGTCTGGTGACAGACACAGACTGACAAGATCCAAGCACTGCTGGGAAAAGCGCCCCATGAATTCTGCAACACATGCTCTTTGCCTACCAAATGTTTTACTTCCCATTGTGCACAGGCCATGGTGTGTGTAGCTTAGCCAGCATGAATAGGTATGCTGATGCACGTGCATGAGCTGGTGTATGTGGGTGTGCAAGCACAAAAAGCTCTGCTGGTACTTTGGGACATTCAGGCATGTACCAACTGGTGTCCCTCTGCCTCTAGACATCCTGATCCTGTGTGTCTGATATATGCCAGCCACTTGTTGTTGGTGAACCATCTTTGGCTCTGCTGGTGCTTAGAATCCTCATAATGCCCATGTGCCTACTGACTCACATGGCTCTCCTGTGCATGTGTCATCTGTAATCAGCACACATACTTTTGGAATGATTTCCTGGAGAAGTGAGCCTCTTGGTAAATGTCAGCCTTCTGGTACACATACACATCAACAAGTATGTGCCAATTGGCTGTGCGTGCCCATGGTGGTACACCAGAGACGGCTGGTGCCTGTGAAATTGCTGGTGCACACAGACCTCATGTAACCAGAGTGCACATGAGCCTTGTAGTTAGCATATGACTCCTGGTGGACACACAACTCCTGGTGCTTGTGGGCTTTCTGGTGCTCATACACGTCTGTGTGCCAGTGAGTCTGCTTGTGCACATGGCCTTCCTGCTGCACACTGGGGTGCTGACATGCAAGAGCAAGCTTACTGAAGAGGGTCTGATGGTGTGCATGGGCATGCACTGAGATTTTGTGTGTTTTCTGCTTGTACTGGGTGTGTGCATGGGCCTCAGGGTGCTCCACTTGATTTTTATGCTGCAGCATGGGGTGTGCAGGTTCCTCTGTGCTCGTGCTGTTCCCCAGGTGTCCAGAAAACACACCAGCCTAAAGCAGCACCACCAGACAGAGGTGGTGTGCCCAGCACCCCACACTCTGCTGGTTTCCTGGATAACAATGGTCAATCCAAGCCTGTGTGCTTCCTCTCCTTGGTTTCCGCGCACATCGCAGAAGTTTCCTTTCAGGAAGCTCCAATCCTGTAGCCACATGACTCCAAACTCGCTGAACAGTGCTTGCTGTCAAGGGCAGTAACATGAGCAGTGCCCTATATGTAAGTAACCCGTGGGTCCCGATATTCAGCAGGGCCCAGTAGTCTGCGTGGTTCTGTGGCCCAACCTGCTGGAAGGGGGCAGGGCATCAAGAGGTGAGCCTCGCTGCTCCACAGTCAAGGCCACTGAAAGAATGGAGTTTTGAGGAGAGTGACATCACTACCCTATGGGATCACCAGAGGAGTTACTCGTATTGAAGGAGCTACAAAAGAGGACACATGCTGAACATTTAAATAATGTGATTTTAAAAAAAAAAACTCTATTGAACTTAGCAGTAAGTAAAATTATAGTACATGGTGAAAAGTTGAAATTCACAACTTTTAGAAAATATTCCATACCTTGTTTCAGGTGTTGGCAAATTACCCATACACACAGAGGCACACAACACTCAAAATAATTCTGCCAATTTAAGGTGTATTTATCTCCAAGTTACTTCCTCTCATTTTGTTGACACTGAATGAATTACCACCCATATTAAACTTGATAAACTCTCCTTTCTCTTATCTGGACATTGCAATGGAATAAAGAATGGTATTTATTTTTTGTTTTTGTTTTTTGGTTCTGGTTTTTACTTTTTGCCTTAGAGAGTTTCCATTTGAAACCACAATGTATTCTTCTTTTGTCATGACAGTTTTCCTCACACTTCAAAACACAATGAATTTGAAAAGATTTGTGCCACGGATTGTCATTCTGGATATCAATAAATATGAGGTAAACATTAAGATTTGCTTTCAGTTTAATTTCTTTTCACTTTTCTACTTAGATCAATTGATTTCCAACCCTGCAGCCAGAAAAAATGTGATCATTCTTTACCATAGTGTGTTTGAGTTAGAATTTAGGAAGTGTACAGTCTATTGTCAAATGGTATGTTGTACATATCGACTCTTACCTCCTGCTCCAATTTCCAGTGTCCTTTAGGAAACAATATTTTCCTTTGAGAACTTAAAAGGAGCAAATAACTCCAATGTAAAAATTGTTATATGTGATAAAGAGACCTTACCACATACAGAGTAATCAGATATTTGGATACAGTGGTCAGTTTTTCATTGATTGAAAGAGATAATCCAAATAAGTCTGAACACAGGAGACATGTACAGGATTTTGAAATATACCATACCAGTCACACTAACAAGAGTTAAAAGTTGCCTTGAGAAACACATTCACTATATAATGCTCAGGCATAGGAAACTCTCATAAAAGTAATTCCTGTGCAAGTAAAACCATCATCTAATTTCATTGAAGATTGGAAATGCATTCATTTTGACCTATTTTCTTGTTTCTATATTATTTGTTTCCTGCACATTTGGGATGATTAAAATTCATGACCTGAACTTTCATTCAAATCTGTTTCCAAACAATTTGACTAAAGGGACACAAAAAATGTTTGACCTATTGATCGTAGTTTGAGATAATGAATTCCACAAAGAAATATTAGATACAAATTTGACCCTAACGATCTACATGAATAGATATATTCTTCTTTCAAATATTCTTCATTATGTTTAATTTCAGGTGATAGTAGTCATGGTCAATACTTTGAGATTTCGACTACCATAGTAATAAAATGCTGAGGAAGGGATGGAAATTACTTATTGAATATTTTAAAAAATGCCAACAAACAAATGCATGAAATGTGAAGACGAAAGAGAATCTAAGAAGGCTGTCTATCTTTCTATCTCTTTCAGAAAGGGAAGAGAAGCATAAATATCCGGCATCATTTTGCTTGAGATCAATGCAATGCTGGGTTTTTTTAAATACTTCTTCATGAGAAGTTTAGAATAATGGTTTTGATCATTTTTTTTCTTATATGATCCAAAGATAAATCTACAAAACATTAGGACAAATGCTAAGAACCATACTACCTGCACATATTCAAAGCACTGATGTGTCATAAGCAAAGGCTACACAAGGTCATATCAATTTTAGCAATCAATTTTAAAAATGAGTGTGATAATTAATTACTACTTGTTTTTCCTATAAAGTCTTCCATTGTTTATACAAAACAGTGTTATGCCTTTCTTTCTGAAAATGCAGTTTATTTTTAAACAGCATTGCACATGAATACACTGAAAACAAACATGTGTTATAAAGATCTATCTTGTGAAAAAAGTTGGAAAAATGAAATTGGAATATAGGAAATTGGAATATGTGAATTCAGTTGATGATAACCAGATATGGTGGTTTGGAAAAACGTTATTTCTGGTGATGTACAAATTTGGCAATATGTAAATATTTAGCAAATATTTAACAAATATTTCTGCAATCTTTGCAGAAACACCAGCATTATTACACTTCTTGTGATTGATTCAATATTAATACTTAGATGAAATCCTGGAAAAGAGAGTCAGCAGTTGAACTTCAGAATTTTCTCTTCAAATTGGATTGTGTAGAGACTGTAGAAATGTCAAGGAATCAATATAAGAAAGAGAAACATATCACATGACATAATAAAATGGAAATATGTGAGAATATAAAGACATTGAGTATTTCTGCCCTTCCAGACAGTAACCAACACAAACCAAGAAACGTATCCTTTCTTATAAATTTCTACATTTTTTCCATAAGTGTTGATGGCAGGAACATGGAAGCCTGAATATGGTGAGTAGGGCAGTAATCCATGACTTCATTTTCTGATCCTGTGTTAAGATGATGTTCAGGCACAAAACAACTGGTCAAGAGACTGAAAGGCAGTATAGTCGTTGAGAATTATATGCACTCCTCAATTTTAGAGGGACCATAATTTCTCTATCACTGATCAATGTATGGATGTTTACCTCAGAAAATGTGGTTTGTGAGAAGCCATTTTGAGACGTTTTTTGAGATATTCCCTGTCATTCCAACTCTACTATTGCCACAAATGAAAAGGCTCATTAAATCATTTTCCCTGCTATCAAAATATGTGTACCTCTTGCATGAATGTTCTTAGTACAAATTCCAAATTTTCATGAATGCTTAAATGTCACTTACTAGAATACAACTTCAGTGATTTTTTTCCTGTATCTTCAAAAGTTGTCCTATCATATCAAGTTATATTTTCAAATGTGTACAATATACAGTATTTGTAATTGTCACTATCCTTAGGCATCTTCTAAGAAGAAAAGGAGTAGAAGGCTACTCCATCTGTACAATGTGTTTAATTCTTTCAAAACTAAATTTATCTCTGTTATTTCATTAGAAAATGGTTGACCAAAGTAACTTGTATGTATAAGCCTACTGGAACACAATGGAAGATAGAAAAAACACCACTGACTTAGCAGAAGGAACTAGAATAAGGATCAGCTTGCAGGCTGGTCAACATAAGAGAGAATTCCATCTATACATCAAATGTATTCAATTTTACCACAGTTGAAATAAATGGTAGTTCATTTAAGCACAATAAGAACAAGCTGGATATTTTCTTTATACTTTAACTCAATTGACAGATGCACAGTTGTGCTTAAAACCTGAGATCATGATTTTAAATGAGATCTATTTGTCATATCACAAGAATGATGAACACATTCACAATAGACATTTACAAAACCTGGGCATTGCTGCTGAGAAGCCTTTATATGGGAATCACTTCTATCTATTTCAAAGAGGGTTCCTACTCTGATTTAGTTTCTCTTATTTCCAGTACTGTGTCCATATAAACTAGATAGTTAAATGAAGGACTTTACCCCTGAGTAATACAGAATTATAATATTCATATTTAAGTCTCAGTTGCCCCAAAATTTCCTGAGTATACACCCAAAACTCTTTGGTAGAAGATTTTTGAATAAAATTACTTTGCACATATGAAAAATAATGATAATCTACCTAATACTAGAATATTCACATATACTATGCACCATCTCTTATATTTCAGTATACACTTTAATCCTGCTTTTCTAAGCTTTGAGTAATAATTTCATATTTTTAGAAATACATAATTGAATTTCATGCATTCTGCATAAACTTGTCGATTCTTTTTTTTTTTTGGGCCCAGTTATGGAGCCTGAACTCTGGGCCTGGGCGCTGTCCCTCAGCTCTTCAGCTCAAGGATAGTGCTTTACCACTTGACCCACAACATCACTTCCGGCTCTTTCCTTTTTGCTTATGTGGTGCTGAGGAATTGAACCCAGGGCCTCAGGCATGCAAAGCAAGCACTCTACCACTGAGCCACCTTCCCAGCCCTAAACTTGTCAATTCTTTAGTTGCAAAGTTTGCAATCATAAGTTATGTTCCAGGGAATTTGCAAGTACTTTATATTATTGCTGATTAAATATAAGATCAATGCACAGACATTCTCGGGCATTTCTCTATATAGCCTATGTTTATATTTTATATTACACACTAATATCATTATTTGTATAAATAAAAATAAATGATCACTAAATAAAACAATCCTTCTTGGAACTAGGCACTACTGTTTAATGGATAAAAGAATCAAAATACTTTATTTCCCCAGACTTCAGAAAACAGCAATTTCCATTCTAGAAAACTTGAAATTAACATCTATTCCCATCACTTGTTTGTGGATCAAAGCAATCATATGTTTAATGTCTTCTCCTCTGCTCATCACTACTAGATACTGTACTACTGGAATTTACTGCCTATTGAACCACAGCCCTAAACTAAAGTATGACTCTCATGATTCTCAATGCTTTGTGGTACATGTGGTAAATGTGGTACATTCTTCCTTGTTTTATGGCACATATATTCTCTAAAAAACAGTTTTATGAATGGTTCTTTCTACTGATCTTATACTCCTAGAAGAAATCAAAACGTATCTAGAAGAGTGGCAAATATTACTTCACATAAGTGTATATTTTCAATAGGTGTTTCGTGTTTGTAATAAGGTATTTAGAATTGGTTATAACCACATTAATTCAGATATCCTTAATTTAGAGAACCATTCTCAAATTCACTCTAAAGTTGTCATGAGGCATCATCCTCTAATGGTTGTCTATAATGAAGAAACAAATGCCTGAAATTATGGAATTTGCTGAGATCAAAAGTTATACATTTCTTGCTGTAAGTGACCCTAATATATGAATTAGAGAAATCAAGTTGTGTCAATTCACATGTGTCTAGCAACAAAGAAATTTAGAGCTGAACTTCTACCGGGTTGCTTTTCATTTAACTGAAAAAAATCACAACACTTAAGATGTCTGATCTTGAAGTGTTTAGCCATTTTTTCTTCAGAGAATTTTTCACCCTATACGACTTGCTAACATTTACCTGCCTGTTAAGAAGTACACCTGTTTACCCTTTTACCTTGAGAAATTATTTCAACTAGTCTAGTTCACCTTATTTTCTCCTGTCTTTGAAACACAAAAGGTATATTGTAGGAGCAGAAGACCAGAGTAGATGGAATTTCTCCTGATGGAATCTGAAATTTTAGACATATTGATCATTATGACATTGAGTTTTGTATATGCTAGATTGAAATGTAATAAAGCAATTAAATTAGGGGCACTCAATGGATTTATACTGTCAGAATAGAATACTCGCTAACAGTTCCAAATGAATCAATATTTTTTTTTACCAAGAATGAACATTTTTTCCTAATATTAAAGAGTAAGAACTTTCTAATGGAGACTAAGAGTACATCAGAAGGTACTTTCCACAGTAATACTTTGTCATATTTTGAATCTTCATTCTCTCAATAGTGATTCCTCAGGTAATGTATATTTCATAAAGGAAATAAGAGTGAAGGTTTGTATTCCCCCAGTAAATTGTTTTTTCCTGAGATATGTTACTTTTTCAGAGGAATTGTGGATCCTGGGAGATTATTACAGGGTGCCTATTATAAAAAATCACAAGATCAGGTCATGCAAATCTCCATTTCATCTTGTGAAATGCAAAACTGTATTTCATTTGAAAATATTGGTACTACATAACTTCTTTAGTTAATGAATAATTTTAGGCCTTGAATTCCCAGCCTGAGACTTGACCTCAAAGCCTGGTACTTGAATTGGGACCCTGGACATTGAACTCAGGGCCTAGGACTTGAATTGCAGACTGGTACTAAAACTCTGGGCCTGGGCATTGAGCTTCCCAGACCGGGCCATGACCTCAAAACCTGATTCTTGAACTGGGGCCCTAGGCCTTGACCTTGGGGTCTGGGATTTTATTCATGTCCTGGGAATTAAACTCTGGGCTTGATATTTGAACTGTGGCCTTGGACCTTGACCTGGGTGAGGTAGGGGAACTGGGACTTCAATTTGGGGCCTGGTCTTTGAACTCATTCCCTGGGCATTAAACTCATGCCCTGGGCCTTAATCTCATGGTCTAGGCCTTGAACACAAACAGTGGAATTTGAACACTGGGCCTGGCCCTTGAATTCAAGGCCTGGGTATTTAACTCAGAGCTTGGGCCAAGAAGTGGTGGCTTGGGCCTTGAACTGGTGGCCTGTTATTTGAACTCATACCCTGCACCTGAAACTTTGGGTCTGGGCATTGAGCTTCCAAGACTAGGCCTTGAACTCACAGCCTAGGCCTTAAACTCACTGACTGGCACTTCAACTGGGGCCATGGACCTTAAATTTGGATCCTGGGACTTGAACTCATAGCCTGGGACTTAAACTGGGACCCTGGAAATTAACAAGGGGCCTGGGAATTGAACACTAAGTCCAAGCCTTGAACTCACAGCTTTGGACTTGAACTCATGCCTGGGAGTTAAGCTCAGTGCCTGGGGCTTTAATTGTCAACCTGAGCCTTTAACATAGGGCCGGGGCCTTGAACATTTGACTTGGGACTTGAACTTGGGCCTGAGCCTTTAACTCTGTACCTGGGACTTGAATTTACAGTACAAGATTTGAATTCAGGACTTGGGCCTGGAACTTTTGGCCTAGAACTAGAACTGGAGCCCCAGACTTTGATCTCAAGGACTAGGAAAAGAACTGGGGACCTGGGCTAGACCTCACAGCCTGGGCCTTGACCTATTGGCCTGCATCTTGAACTCAAGGCCAGGACTTGAACTTTTGGCATGAAACTTGAACTTGGGCCTGGACTATGATCTCAGGGCCTTGGACTTGAACTTACAACCTAGACCTTGAACTGGGGTGGTTGGGCCTTGAACTCAGGGCCTGTGACTTGGACTCATAGCCCTGACCTGAAACTCTGGACATGGGCCTAGAACTCATAGCCTGTGTCTTGACTTAACAGTCTGGTACTTGTACTGGGGCCCTGGACCTTGAAATCTGGGCCTGGGGAATTGAAATTGGGCCTGGGCCTTGAACTCAAGACCTGTAATTTGAACTCACATCCTGAGATTTTTATTCATGGCCTGAGACTTGAATCCTAGGCCTGGGATGTGAACTCTTGGCCTGGAACTTGAACTAATAGTTTGAGCATTTAACTCAAAGCATGGTACTTGAACTCACAGACTAAGCCTTGAACTCTCAGGCAGGGACTTGAATGGGGATCCTGGAACTTGAACTTGGGACCTGCCACATGAACTCACAACCCTGGCCTTGAACTGGTGGATGTAGGATTTGAACTCATAGCCTGGGCCTGAAACTCTGTAACTGGGCATTGAACTCCCAGGCTGGGCATTGAACTCTCAGATTAGGCACTGAACTCTGAGCCTGGGCTTTGAAATCAGGCCTAGTACTTGAATTGGGGCCAGGACCTTGAATTTGGAGAGAGAGGAACACACTAAGACTTCAACTTGATTCCCAGGCTTTGAACTCTTGGACCTGGGCCTTAAACTCATGGTCTGGTACTTAGAGGGTTTAGAGCTTAAGCTCAAAAATTGGGTTTTGCACCCTAGGCTTGGGCCTTAAACTTGTCCTAGACCTTGAACTCAGGATCTGGGACTTGAACTCATGGCCTGGGAATTGAAATCAGGGCCTGGGCCTTGAACCTGGGGCCTGTGTCTTGACCTCATGACCTGGGACTTGAAGGTACATCCTGGGCACTTAACTCAGGATCTAGGATTTAAACTGGGGCCCTGGACCTTGAACTCAGGGCTGTACCATTGAACTCATAGGCTGGTACTTGAACTGTGTCCCTGAACCTTGAACTCTGGGACTAGGAAATGAAACTGGGGCATGGGCCTTGAACTTGGGGCCTGTGACTTAAACTCAGGGCCTGAAATTTTTGCTCATGCCTAGAACTTGATCTTGTGGCCTGAACAATGAACTTGTAGCCTGGCCCTTTAACTCAAAGCCTGATATTGAACTCACAACTGGGTCCTTGAACTGATATCTGGACCTTGACCTTGGAGCCTGGTCCTTGAACTCTGGGACTGCGACTTCAGTGCAAAACCTGGGCCTTGAACTCGGGGCTTGGCCCTTGAGTTATCAACCTGAATTTGAATTTCTGACCTGGGATTTGTACTTTCAGAGTGGGTCTTGAAGTTGAGGCCTGGCCTGAAACTCCCGGGCTGGGCCTTAAACTCAGGATATGGGACTAGAACTCAGGACCTAGGCCTGAAACTCCCAGGTGGGGCCTTGATCTCATAGTCTGTGCCTTGACCTCATGGTGTATTACTTGAACTTGGGGCCTGAGCCTTGAACTTAGAGCCTGGGTCTTGAACTCACATCCTCATATTTGATCTGGGGCCCTGGAGCTTGAACTCGGGGGAAAAAGGGGGAAGGTGAGATCTGAGACTTCAACTTGGAGCCTGGCCTTGATCTCATAACCTGAAACTTTTAACTGAAAGCCTGGGACTTGAACTCACAGACTGTGTCTTTAACTCACAGCCTGGGACTTGAATTCATGGCCTGTTACTTGAACTGGGGCCCCAGACCTTGAACTCAAGGCCTGGTAATTGAATTTGGGGCCTAGGCCTTTTGAGATGTGACTTGAAGTTGGGACCAGGGATTTTTACTAATGGCCTTGGACTTGAACTCTTGGCCTGGTATTTGGACTGGGACCCTGGACCTTGACCTCTGATGGGAATGTGGGATCTAGGTCTTCAACTTTTGGCCTACGCCTGGAACTTAGGACCAGGGACTTGAATTCATAGCCTGAGCCTTGAACTCAGACCTGGGCCTTGAACAATCAGCCTAAGACTTGATTTTGGTGTGTGGGACTTGAACTTTTAGCAATGAAATTTAACTCAGGGCCTGGGCCTTGCATTCAGCACCTGGGACTTGAATTCTCTGCCTGAACCTTGAAATCTTGGCCTGGGCCTTGAACTATCAGCTGTGACATGAATGTGGTTTCCAGGACTTGAACTCATATCATGGGCATTTAACTCAGGCCTGGGCCTTGAACTCAGGACCTGGGACTCAGGGCTAGGGAATTGAACAGAGACCCTGGACCTTGAGGAAGGGGTCTGTGACTTGAACATGGAGCCTGGGCCTTGAACTCACAGCTCAGGCCTGGGTCATGAACTCAGGGCCTGGGACATGAATTCACAGCCTGAGACTTGAATTAAGGGTCTGGGACACCAACCTTCAGTGTGGGACTTGAACTCATGGCTGGGACTTCAAATCAAAGCCTAGGATTTGAACTCACAGACCGAGTCTTGAACTTGGGGCCCGGGAATTGAAATCAGAACCTGGGCCTTGAACTCATGGCCTGCACTTGAACTCGAGGCTTGGGACTTCAACTCAGGGGATTGGTTTTAAATTCACAGCTAGGGCCTGAAACTCTGGACATGGGCATTGAACTCATAGATAGTGCCTTAAACTTACAACCATGGTTGAACTCACGGTCTGATATTTGAACTGGGGCCTTGGACCTTGAACTCAAGGGATGCGGGAGGGAGGTGGGGCCTGAGACTTCATCTTTGGGCCTAGGCCTTGAACTATCAGCCTGAGATTTTAATTCAGGGCCTGGGATTTGAACTTTCGGGATCAGACTTGAACTTGCAGCCTGGGCATTGAACTCAAAACCTGGGACTTAAAATCCCCACCTGAACATTGCACTTTTGTCTGTGCCTTGATTTATTTGCCTGAGACTTGACTTTGAGACCTAAGCTTTAAACTCACAGCCCAGGTCTTAAATTCGGGCCTGGGCCTTGAACTCAGTGTCTGGGATTTGAACTTGTAGCCTGGATCTTAAATTCATAACTTGGGTCTTTAACTGAGCCTTGCACCCACATCCTGAGCATTGAGCTCCTGGTATGATACTTTAACTGTGACTTCAAGTCACAGGCTGAGAGTTCAAGGCTCAGACTTTGAGTTCAAGTCCCAGGCTTTGAGTTAAAAGCCCAGGCAAAGAGTGCAAGGTCCAGGACACAAACACAAATCCTAGGCCCACATTACCAGTCTAAGGCCATGAGTAAAAATCCCAGGCCCCAAGTTCAAGGCCCAGGACCCTATTTCAATGCCCAGGCCCTGAGTTCAAGGCCCAGGGCCTTGAGTTCAAATTTTCAGGCCCAAAACAAGACTCGTTTTGTGAACTTGAGAAAGAAGCTCCTTGAACCTAAAGTAAATGGGCCTTATTTATACCCTGCTCTAGGCCTAGTAGCTCCTAAATGTGCTCACTCTTAAAATAACCACTGACAATACCCAAAATCTATTTTCCATGGTGAGGAGACAAACTCTAAATGATAATATGACTACAAACACAAAAGAAACTCTTACCACAACCCCTGTCTGAAAATAATGTAGAAAACTTTATGTGTCAGTACAGAGCAAAACAATACAAGCAGAACTATGTAAAGAGGAGTGTTTCAATAAATGCTTTTAAAAAGTTGCACAAATTTCCTTTGAATCTATATTTTACTGCTTTTTAACATAAGGTGAAATAATTCTATTCGGGACACGTGGGAAAAGTGAAAAACCAATTCTGTATGCAAATTAAACATGATGAGTTCTAGTCCCAGATTCTTAGATGAAGGCCCAGCCTGAGTTCAAGGCCCAGACCTGGAGTTCAAATTCTATCCTTTGAGTTCAAGGCCCAGACCATGAGACTAAGGCTAAGTCCATGAGTTTAAGGTCCAGGCCATGAATTTGAAGGCCAAGCCCCAAACTGAAATCCCAAGTCCCTGCTATCTCCCCAAGTTCAAGATCTAAGACCCCCAGTTCAAGTACCAGGCAGTGAGTTCAAGACCCAGGCTATGAATGTCCCAGGCCCCAGGTCAATGCCCAGGTACCCAGTTCAAAGCCCAGATTGAGTTTGAGGCCTAGGGCCAAGTTCGAGTCTCCTGCCCTAAATTTGATGTCCAGGGCCCCAGTTCAAGTCCCAAGCCAAGAGTTCAAGGTTCAGTGTATGAGTTGAAGTCCCAGGTTTTGAAGTAAAGGCCCAGGTTACAAGTTAAGGATCCAGACATGAACTTAAATCCCAGGACATGAGTAAAATGCCCAGACCCTGAGTTCAAGGCCCAGGTCCCAGAATATATTACCAGGCCACAAGTTCAAAGTCTAGGCTGTGAGTTCAATGCCCAGGAGCAGAGTTTTAGTTCCAGGCTATGAGTACAAGTCCCAGGCCCCTAGTTCAAGGCCTAGGCACTCAGTTCACAGTCGGGGTTATGAGTTCAAGGCTGAAGCAACTAGTTCAATCACAGGCCATGAGTTCAAGGTTCAGGGCCCCTGTTTAAGTACCTCACTATGAGTTCAAGACCCAAGCTGTGATTTTAAGGACCAGTCCCTGAGTTTCAGCTCTGGGCCTACAGTTCAAGTCCCAGATCCTGAGTTCAAGGCTCAGTCAGGGAATTCAAGTCCTATGCCCTGAATTCAAGGCCGAAGCCCCGAGTTCAAGAATCAGGCTTCAAACCCAGATTCCAGTCCCTGCATTCAAGGCACAGGCCTTGAGATCAAGGCCCCAACTGTGTGTTCAAGGCCCAGACTTTACTTTCAAATCCCAGACCCCTTGCTTAAGTCTAGGGTCATAGTTCAGGCCCGAGACCCATGTTCAAGGCCAAGGTCCTGAGTTCAAGTCCCATATCAAGTCCAAAGCCTACAGTTCAAGGCTCAATCTGTGAGTTCAGGTCCCAGGCTTTAAGTTCAAGGCAGGCCTTATTGTAAGTCTCAGGCACCAAGTTCCAGGCCAGGCTCTGATTTCAATTCCCAGGCTCTGAGTTCACGGTCTATGGCCCTAGTTCAAGTCCTAGGCTGAATGTTTAAGGCCAAGGCTACAAGTTCTAGTCCGAGCCCTAAAGTTTAAATCCCAAGCCCAAGTTCAAATTCCAGGTCCCAAGTTCCAGGCCCAGGCCCTGAGTTAAATCCTTAGGATGTGAATTCAAATCCCAGGCCCCAAATTCAAATTACAAATACAAGGTCCAAGCCTTGAGTTCAAGGCTCAGGCTGTAAATTCAAGTCCCAGGTCCCTTGTTCAAGGTCAAGGGTCTCAGTTCAAGGTCCAGGGCCCCAGTTGAAGTGCCAGGTCCTGAGTAGGACCAGGTCCTGAGTTAAATGACAACCATGTAAATTCAAGTCACAAGCCCTCAGTTCAAGCCTCATGCTGAGAGTTCAAGCCTCATGCTGAGAGTTCAAGGCCCAGGTCCTGACTTCAATTTCCAGGCCCTAGTTCAAGGTTTTTGATATCAGTTTAAAGCCCAGGCCCCAAGTTGAAGTCCCAGGTAAGTTCAAGGCCCAGGTCCCAAGTTAAATGCCTAGGATGTAAGTCAAAGTCCCAAACCCCAAATTCAAATCTCAGGCCAATGGTTCAAGGCCCAGGCCAAGTGTTCAAGGTTCAAATATGGAATTCAAATGCCAGGCACTGAATTTAAGGCCCAGGCCCTGAGGTCAATTCCTACACTGAAAGTTCAAGTCCCAGGCCCCAAATACAAGTCTCAGGCCAATAGTTCAAAGTCCAGGCCCAAGTTCAAGCCTCAGGTTCCAAATTCAATTCCAAGGCCCTGAGTTCAAGTTCCTAGGTTGTGAGTTTAAGGCCCAGACCCCAGGTTGAAGTCCCAGGTTCCCTCTTCCTCCATGAGTTCAAGATCAAGGACCCCAGAACAAATATCAGGCCATGAGTTCAAGGCCAGGGTATAAGTTAAGGCCCAGGCTGTGAGTGCACTGCCCAGGCCTACTTCAAAGTCCAGGCCACCAGTTTAAAATCCAGACCATGTGATCAAATCCCAAGCCCAGAGTTCAAGTCCCAGTCCATGAGTAAACATCCTAGGCCCTGAGTTTAAGTCTCAGACCCCAAGTTCAAGACCCAAGCCCTGATTTCAATTCCCCAAGTTCAAGACCCCAAGTTCAAGCTCCAGAGCCCCAGTACAAGTACCATAGGTTCAAGGCCCAGGCAGTGAGTAAAAATTCAGTTCCTGAAATCAAGTTGAAGGCCCCAAGTTCAAGGCCGAGCCAGATTTCAATTCCTAGGGTGTGCATTCAACTCACTCTGTGAGTTGAAGGCCCAGGACCTGAGTTTCAGGCCTAGCTATGAGTTCAAGGCCCAGGCACCCAGTTCAAGGCCAGGGTTGTGAATGAAAATCCCAGATCCCTAGTTCAAGTCCCAGGCCCTATGTTCAAGGTCCAGGGCCCCAGTTCATGTATCAGGCCATGAGTTCAAGGCCCAGTATGTGAGTTCAATGCCCAGGCCCAGAGTTTCAGGCCTAGGCTATGAGTAAGGTCCCAGGCCACAAGTTCAAGGCTCAGGCCAGGAATTCAAGGCTCAGGCTCCAAATTCAAATGCAGTCACTGAGTTCAACTCCCAGGCTAAGAGTTTAAGGTCCAGGCAGTGAGTTCAAATCCCAGGCCCAGAATTCAATCCAATGGCTGTGTGTAAATATCCCAGGTCTTGAATTCAAGTTGCAGGAACTGAGTTCAAGGCCTAGGCCCTGATTTCAAGTCCTAGGCCATAAGTTCAAGGACCCAGTTCAAGAACCAGGCTATGAGTTCAAGGCCCAGGCTGTGAGTAAAAATACCAGGTTCCAAATTCAAGTCGCAGGTCCTGATATTAAGTCCTTGGCTGTGAGTTCAAGGCCCAGCCCCAGAGTTTCATGCCCAGCTATGAGTTCAATTTCCATTCCCCCAGTTCAAGAACCAGGCAACCATTCAAGCCCATGTTTTGAGTTCAAGAACCATGTCCTGAGTTCAAGTCACAGGCCACAAGTTCAAGGTCCAGAGTCCCAGTTCAAGTACCAAGCTGTGAGTTCAAGGCTCAGACCCCCAGTTAAAAGCCGATGTTATGAGTTAAAGGCAGAGGTTATGAGTTCAAGGCCCAGGCCTCAAATTCAATTCCCAAGTCTCAAGTTCAAGTTCCACAGCCTGTTCAAGAACCATGCAATGGGTTCAAGTCACAGGCTCCAAACTCAAGTCCTAGTCACTGAGTTTTAGTCCCCAGCCCTAAATTCAAGGTCCACATTCCCAGCTCAAGTCCTGGCCTTAGATTTCAATGCTCCGTATATGAGTTCAAATGCTGGCCTTAGGTTCAATACTCAGTATATGAGGTTGAGATCCAGGCCGCAATTTCTAATCCCGTCCCAGAGTTCAAGTCCCAGGCCATGAATAAAATTGTCAAGCCTTGAGTTCAAGTTGCAGGCCCTGAGTTCAAGGCCCAGGCCCCAATTTCAATTACCTGGCTCTGAGTTCAAGGTCCAGGGCCCCAGTTCAAGTTCCAGATATCAAGATTCAGATATCAAGGTTCCAACTGTGAGTTCAAGTCACAGTCTTTAAGTGCCAGGATATGAGTTCAAGGTCCAAGCCCTGATTTTAAATCCCCTGCCCAGAGTTCAAGTCACAAGCATGAGTAAAAAGTCCCAGGCCCTGCACTCCAGGTCCAGGCCCTGAGTTAAATGCTTAGGATGGGAATTCAAGTCCCAGGTTCCATATTCAAAGTTCAAACTGAATGTTCAAGACCCAAGCCCTGAGTCCAAGGCACAAAATGTGAATTCAAGTCATAGGCTCTGAATTCGAGGCCCAGGTCTGAGTTAAAGGCCAGAGCAGTTCGTTCAAGGTCCACACTGTGTATTCAAGATCCAGGCTCCATGTTCAAGTCCCAGGCCCCAAGTGCAAGTCAGGCACCTTGTTAAAGGTCCAGGGTCAAGTTCAAAGCCCAGGCCCTGAGTTCTATGTCTAGGATTCCAGGTTAATCCCAGGTCCTGATTTCAAGGCCCAGGATGTGAGTTCAAGAACTAGGCTCTGAATTCAAGTCTCAGGACAATAGTTCAAGGCCCAGGTCCAGAGTTCAAGGTTCAGGCTCCTAATTCAAGTCCCAGGCCTTAAGTTCCACGCCCAGGCCTTCATTTCAAATACCAGACTAAAGTTCAAAGCCAGGCCCCTAGTTCAAGATTCAGGTTGTGAATTCAATTCCCAGGCCCTGAATTCAAGTTCAGTTCCCAAGTTAAAAAGCCTAGGTTGTGAGTTTAAGGACCAGGTGCCAACTTGAAGTCCCAGATCCCCTATTCAGCCCTATGGTCAAGGTTCAGGACCCAAGATCAAATACCAGGCCATGAGTTCAAGGCCCAGGCATGAGTTCAAAGCCAGAGCTGTGAATTCAAGGTGTAGGTTATATGGTGAAGTCCCAGGAAACTTGTTCAAGCTCCAGAAGCTCAGTTGAAGGCCCAGGTACTGAGTTCAAGGTCAAGAGCCCCAGTTTAAGTCCCAAGTCCTGAGTTCAAAACCCAGGTCCTGAGTTAAATGCCCAGCATAAGAGCTCAAGTTCCAGGCTCTGAATTCAACATCCAGGGCCAAGTTTAAGTCCCAGGCTAGGAGTTAAAAGCCCAATCTGTGAGTTCAAATCCCAGGCCAAGCCTCAGTCTGAATTCAAGCCCCAGACCCTGAGTTCAAGGCAAGGCTGTGAATTTAAATCCCTCACCTTGAGGTCAAGGCCCAGACCTTGAATTCAAGTCCTACATAAAAAGTTCAAATACCAGGTTCTAAATTCAACTATCACACTAATCATTCAAAGCCTAGGCTCTGCATTCAAGGCTCAGGCTGAGAATTCAAATCCCAGGCTTTGAGTTTCAGGTCCAGTTCCCCAGTTCAAGTCTCAGGACAAAAGTTCAAGGCCCAAGCCTTGAGTTCAAGGCTCAGGCTTGGAATTCAAGTTCTAGGCCCTGAGTTCAAAGCCCCAGCCCAACTTCAAGGCACAGGGTGTGAGTTTAACATATTGTAGGCTAAGCACATTGGGTATGGCATGGGCAGACCCTCTGGCTAGTGCTGCAAACATACTCAGATCTTCACAGAATAGGTGAAGATCTTGGTGCCCCAAGTTGTAGCAGAAAAATTAAACTGGAATGCCCCCAATAACAATAGAGAGAGAGAAAAAAATTAAAATATCAGATTCAAACTCATTTGTGCCAGAAAGCCCAACCCACTAGTATGCCATACACAACACACTGATGTACACCATGATGTCCCACTCAACAGTACACCTGCTTGCACCAGAAGTCCTCTCACTCACATAGCAGATGGCTGTACCACGTAGCTGAGGGAATATTCTTGCACAGTCAGGTGCATGAGTGGTATTGCCAGCTGGTTTACAAGAAGGCCAAGGCACACCAAAATTACATACACAACAGGAAGCACATGTACCCAAGGAGGAAGTTTAGGATGTAGGATGAGGCGCTCTCTGCTAACATCACCTCTATTGGGTAGGAGAAATCCAATTCATGATGATCTCAAAAGAAAACATTAAAAATCAGTGCTATACAAACATAGGCAGCAAAAACAAAACCAAACAAAAGCAAAACCCCAAAACAAATGCAGGTTTCAGTCCATCTGTGGGGTTTGCCTGTAACATACCCCAAGTATCAGTTCTGCTTTCTGGCAAATTAGCTCTTTGTTGTCACCTTGTGGACAGAAGAGGAAGAACATGCTAGCGCCTTTTCCAGTTAACCACCAATTCAATTGGTTTTACCCCATGCCAACTGGGACTCAAGCATGCTTAAAGCCCTAGCATGCTTAAAGCCCTGGGTTCGATTCCTCAGTACCACATACACAGAAAAAGCCAGATGTGACACTGTGCCTCAAGTGGTAAAGCTCTAGCTTTGAACAAAAGAAGCTGAGGACAGTGCCCAGGCTCTGAGTTCAAGCCCCAGGACTGGTAAAAAGAAAAAAAAAAAAAAACACAGAAAAGCACACTGTCATGTTGGCTTAGACTAACTAGATTTCTAGAATTGTCTCAGTATAGAAATGAATGAACTAATCTGTAAGGATATAGTTAAATAGGTTAATAAGTATCAAAATTATTGTTGGAAAATATATGGAAAACTTGTAAAATAGTTTTGTCAAAGTTGATGGCAATGGATGCAATACAGGAGAGGATAAACAGTTCTAGAACAGCCTAGCAAGTACAGTGAGATCTTTTTTCCTCAAAATAATCCCCCAAATAATAACAGATCAACAATAACACAAAAGAAACAGCAAAACCTTTGCCTTTTCCGTGGTTCCTTGTCAATACCCAGTCGAGATATGTGGGTATAGCTCCCTGCAGCTTGGCTTTGGGGGAAATTAGATTTGTGGTGTCATTCTGTGGCTGGGAAGGGAAGAACACTGTGAAGCCTTCTCACATTTTGTTTTGCTTTGGTAGGTTTTCATCTGCCATGGCATCCCAATCCTGGAGCTATAGGCACCATTCTGGGCAGATCTTTTTTGAAAACAAGTTTTCTGCTTTTAATTTCCAACTCTGATATTTAGATTTCTTAATGTATTTTTGTGCATCTGATGCTCCCTTGTGAAATGTGAGTACATAAGCAACTTGGCACCAGCTTCACATTCTGGGAAAAGAGCTACTGGCACCCTGTGTACAGGAGATTAAGAACTCCATAATCCATGCACGCTTTTAGTTTCTTGTTAACTTTCCCTTCCCCTTTAACAGGGGAATACACCTAATAAGAACAGATGATTGCAAATTCTCTTCAACAAGCCCGCAGTGTTCTTCTATAGGAAGTAGATAGTCATGTAGACTGTTGAACCAGGTTCCTGGACATGTCCTAGTTAAGAAACAAATGAATAAATAATACAAATACTTAACAATATAAATAACATAATGTCATAGACTCAAAGTCAATGTATTAAATTTGTTCTAAAGAATGAGGTCACTAAACTAGGTGGCACATGTGTTCAATTGCCTATCAAGAGACTTTGAGGGAGGTGGATAATGAGTTGCAGACTTGACTTGTGAATTTAGGGATATTCTCTTTCTCATAATGACATGCAGAGCTGGGAATGTGGTTTAGTAGTAGAATGCTTGCCTAGCATGCGTGAAGCCCCAGTTTTGATTCCTCAGGTAAGAAAAAGCTGTAAGTGACAGTGCTGTGTCTCAAGTGGCACTAGTCTTGAGCAAAAGCAGCTCAGGATGAATGTCCAGCTCCTGGGTTCAAGCCTCAGGATTGGCAAAAAACTTTTAGCATAATGATCCACAGACCATGTTAAAAAAAGAATGATGAAATGAATCAATCAGCAGAAAATTGTTTCTTTCAGTCAATCTCTGGCTCTACCTAGTGGAATTTTGTATATTTTAACTTCTGGCAGCAAATTGGCTTCAAGGAAATCTGTGTTCTAGTGTAATCCTATGGACAGCAGAATGATTCCCTAGTATCAATCAGTTATGTCTCTGTCTCTGTCTCTCTGTCTCTGTCTCTGTCTCTGTCTCTGTCTCTCTCTCTCTCTCTCTCTCTCTTCCTCTCTCTTTCTGTCATTTTGTGCTGATTTTGGGGTATGAACTCCAGGACTGAGGGTGTCCATGACCTTTGAGCTCAGGGCATATGCCACAAGAGCCACATCTTCACTTCTGGCTTTTTGGTGATTAATTGGAGACAATTAATTGGATATGTTCTTGCTCAGGCTAGACTCCAGCCTCCACCCTCATATGTCAGTTTCCTGAACAATTAGGATTAGAGCCATAAGACAACAGTGTTGGATTAGGCATTCTTTTAAGATGCAGTATGTCTTTGCCAGCTGGGGTTCACATATTAACAAGCAGAAGATTGTTAATCCTACATTTTTAAAGAAGAATGTGGTTTTTGTAACAAACATATATACATGTAGATCTAGTTTAATTGGGTTCCTAGAACTGTCTCACCATGAAAAAAATACATGCATACATACAACAGCCAAAAAACAGCCACAATAACATTTCTGGCTTCAGTGGTCCTATGGCACCAATCAATCTAGTTCAGGGGCATAACCTCCTAACACTAATTTGGAATTCTGGGGAATGAGTTCTCTGTTTCCATCTGTGGACATGAGAGGAAGTAAGCTCTGGCACCTTCTCATAGTTAACTTCTTTTTAAATTGCTTTTACCATTTGCCAAGTGAGATTCAACAGTTAAGAGCAGGAGAATCCATATCTTTTTCAATGCAACTGAGGTATTCCTCCTTGAAAAGCAAAGAATTATGTTGATTTCAATCAGTTTCTGAATACACAAAACTATGTCTAAATCAGTGAGTTAATACAAAGAAATTAGTGTCTTTCTTTGAAAATTACCATAGAAAATGTTTTACATAGAATAGTGTTGTTGGGGTTTGGGAATGTGGCTCTGTGGTAGAATGCTTTCTTAGCATGCATGAAACCTTGGGTCAGATTGCTAAGTACCACATAAAAACAGAAAAAGCTGGAAGTGACACTGTGGCTCAAATGGTAGAATGCTAGCCTTGAGCAAAAGAAGCTCAGCGGACAGTATACAGACCTTGAGTTCAAGCTTCAGGACTGCCAAAAAAAAAAAAAAGAACACTGTTGCCACAATTGATTGCAATAGGTATAGCATAGGAGTGGTAAAGGTGTTGGATCAGTGGTTTTACACCAGCCTGTCGTGTATACTGAGACATTTTTCCACAAAAAATGAATCACAACAAAACCATAGAGCAAAACAACAAGAGAAACAACAGCAATGACTTGCTGGTTTCCACGCATCTCTGGTGGCACCCAATATAGTTGTTATAGTCTCTTGGCACTAGTTAGGCCTTCTGAGAAATTAATTCTCCAGGACCAACCTACTTATGATATTCACATTTCTAGGGCATATGATGGTGATGCCACAGCCTCACTGAAAGGATGATTTGAAATTTTATGGATAGCACTTAGATCCTAACTTGGAATGAATAAAAGCCATATAATGGAAGGAAGAGGGAACAGCTGTTAGGAAAGCCTTCCTGCTTCCTTCAAAGAATGGCATGAGCATCAGCTGTCAGCACTGCAGGAGAGCACCAGAGAGCTCCAGCTCTACATGGTCTCATAAGTCGGGGACCTCACTCATTTACCTGTCTCTTCTTGGACCCTGCCATTCTTGTTTTTTTCAAGGAGGTGAGTCCTGGGATTTGAACCTTGGGCCTGAGCACTGTCTCTGAGGTGTTCAGCTCAAGGCTAGTACTCAAGTGCTTAATCCATAGCACCACTTCAGGTTTCTGGTGGTTTATTGTAGATAACAGTATCATCAACTTTCCTGCATGGGCAGGATTTGAACTGATCCTCAAATCTCAGCTTCCCTAATCACTAGGATTATAAGCATGAGCCACTGGTGTCCAGCCCTACCATTCTTTACTAGTTCTAGCTTATGCAAACCCACTGTGTGCTATGGCCTGAGTACAACACTGGATCCAAACTGCATACTCAAGTCAGGAACAGACACAATAATGCTCCATCCCATAATAAGCATATATTGTTCATGAATTTTGTAGTCCAGTTTGTGGGTGCAGGCCCAACACACATACCCAAGCCACAATGCTGGGGTTCATGTCATGAACCAGCTTGGTACATATGGGTCATGAACCCTGACACCTGTACAAAGCAAATGTCCAATTTCGGACCAGGTGCTCAGCATGCACACAGAGCATGTGCCAATCTGCAGCTGCACACTCTTTCCCAGGGAGCCCAAACCAAACTAGTGGCTGCAATTGAGGTGCTGCATGATAAGGCCTTCAGGGAGTCCCAGAGGACCATTCTACCCACAAAGGAGTCCACATACTGCAAGAACACTGAGTACCAGGTTAACTACTGGAATGCCTAAGCACTGTGTGAGGAATTCATGGCTGTCACCCCATTACAGAAGGCCTGGGTGTGTCAGACCTGGAAATTTTCTGAATGTAGAGGTACATGAAGGGTCATCCGTGTGTTTTGGGACTTAGCTTCTATATGATGGGAACCCAATAGGCCCAATCAAAGTATGTGCTTGGCCAGATAACAGTGGCTCATTCCTACAGTTTGGGAGGGTAAATTCTGAGGACTGGGTTCAAAGCCAGCACAGACAGGAAAGTCCACAAGACATATCTCCAATTAACTTCTTGAAAAAGCCAGAAATGGAGCTATGACTAAAGTCATTAGCATGTTATCTTGAAAAGACATCTCAGGGCCAGCAACTACATCCTGAATTCATGCCACAGGGCTTGTGCACACACACACACACACACACACACACACACACACACACACACACAAATCTAGCATGGGGTAAAGGAGTGGTTATCACTGGCCCAGATTGCCAGGACAATAAAACCTACACACATGGTGTGGGAAGCAACCACAATTCCACAAAATGTTAAATTGAATTGTGATAATATTAAATACTAATTACATATCTATAATTTGCATGAATGCCACTGTGCTACATAGAATCTTCCAGACATAATATTTTTAAGTGAAAATTTGAGATCCAACATGCTTTTTTTTTTATATGTAGCTTTACTTGGTAGTTTTCTGCAAGACAAGATTTTCTCATTTAGAGATACTTGCAATGCTTGGTGTGATGCTGATGGTCAACACTGGGGATGGTAGATGGAGTCTACCTTGCCCTCTGCTATCCAGAAGAGAAGGCAAATACTTAAAGGAGGTGGGGCCCAAAGAGTGACAAATAGAAAAAATGATGATGCAGTCACCTCCTCCTCTTCCCTCTCCTCTCCTCTTCCTCCTCCTCTTCTTTCTCCTCTACCTGCTCCTTCTCTTCCACCTCCTTCTCCTCTTCCTTCTCCTCAGTCTCTTTCCCCTCTTCCTCCACCACCTTCTCCCCCCCCTCTTCCTACTGATCTTCCTCCTCCTACCACTTTTCCTCCTCCTCCTCTCCTGCTCTTCCTCCATCTCTTCCTCTTTGTCCATCTCCTCCACCTATTCCTACACCTACCCTCCTCCTCTCCTTCTTCCCCCTCCACGCCCTCCTCCTCCATCTCTTCCTCTACCTCTTCCCATTTCCTTTTCCTCCTGCTCCAATTTCTCTTCCTCCTGCATTACTTCCACCTTTCTTCCTCACCTTTGTCCTCTATCTGTCCCCTCCTCCTCCTTCACCACCTCTTCCCCTCCTCCTCCTCCTGCTCCTCCTCCTCTTCCTCCACCTCCTTCAGATGCTCCTCCTCCAACTCCTCCTCCTCCAGCTCCTCCTCCTCCAGCTCCTCCTCCTCCAGCTCATCCGCCTCTTCCTCTTCCTAGTCTTATTCCTTCTGCTGCTTCTCCTCATCCTCCTCTTCCTCCTTAAACTCTGCCTCCTCCATTTTAAACTCCATTAACACTTCCATTTCCACCTCCTTTTTTCACTTTTTCAATGCTACAGATGTACCCCCAGAGCATGCTAGATTTTTCAACCACTTAAAACTGTTGTATCACTGAGCTACTTTGCAAATCCTTTTTTGGACAGAGGACCTCACTTTGAAACCCAAACCACTCCAACCTCCTACGTCTGCCTCAATGAAGGGATTGCAGCAGTGAGGACCCTAGCATGATGTAATGTCTTTCTAAGGAAGAAAGAGAGAACAACCTGTAGACAATCAAACTGTATATCTTTATATCAGCTAAAATAAGGGCAATGCCATAACTACAAATCTCTAGCAAAACAGAAGTGGGTATTAGTGGGAGGAGAGCCTGAGTCCCTGCAATACTTAGTGCAGGGATAAGGCAGGACTCTGTAGAAGATGCAGGGATTTGGGGCCTGCAAATTCTCTTCCATGTGGGCTCCCCAGGGAAATAGGGGGTCTGGGTGCAGTTGGGGCTGTCCATGGAAAGGGAGAGGTATCCACTGTGGCTCAGTTTCATTAGTGGGGTTCAGTTCAGTAAAGGACTGGCTCTGAAGAGCAGGGGGGTTAGCAGGCAGGGTGTTCTCCCAGTTGAGTGGCTATTAGGTGTCCATGGGCAGAGAGGAAGACCCGGGCACTGGCTCTCTGGGTGTGGCTCTGCCAGGCAGGGCAGAGCAGATTCTTCTTGGTCGCACGTGGGGCAGACATCTAGCGGGACTTCTGTGGTATGCAGGCTGAAGCTCACTTGCTTCTGTCCACTGCTGTTTGGCTAAGGGCTGTTGTACACATGGCGGCTCCCTTTCTTCCCGGTGCCTGGTCCTAAATAGACACTGGCTGGATACTTGTAGGGCCAAGAATACCCCGAGTCCTCGCGGTGCATCATCCAGAAACACTTGTTTCTGGCTCCTTTCAGTAGTTGCCACATACTTGACACATAGGGCACGGGCCTGTCTTGCCATACACCCTCCTGAAGGCTGAGAGGCAGGATTTCAGCTTCCTCTACTTGGAGCCCAGCAGCTCGAACCAGAGAGGAGTGTCCAGCTTTCTCTTGCCCTTGCTGCACTGGCCAAGTGACTGCAGCACGGTCTCTGCAGCAAAGGATCCGGCTTCTACATAGGGGTGCAGGTGATGTGGCCGGTTGGAGCGATCTTGGGGACTGATGAGGATAGTCACTGTGTTGGGGTGCTGCTGCTACCTCCAATAATGATAGATGTGTCAAACGTGCTGGGTCCCCAGGTACAATCAGATGTGTAGCAATGGAGGAGGGCAGGGGGCTTGGGGTGGGCACCCAGTCATGAACCTGGTGATTAGGTGGTTCAGGGTGGGTTCCCCAGTGGACCTGATGGAGGAGACCCCCGAAGCTGCTGGCTGTAGGGCCCCAGTTGACTCTGCCTGGTACTCAGGAAGCTGCCCAGGAAAAAACTCCAACCAGTAGATCCTAGACAGCACCACGCTTTGCCACGCTGCCAGGCTGAGGCCCGGAACATGGCCTTCATGCAGCCCGGGTACCCAGCCAGGAGTGTATCCAGGTAGATACCCAGGTATGTGCCCAGAAGCCATCTTCAGTTGGTGTGCCAGAGCCTCTGAGGGCATCATATGCAACCAAGGGCGGTGGCTGGGACTTTGGGCCCAGGGCACTGCTCAGGTTGCTACACATGATAGCCTTAACTATTTCACAAATCTTGAGTCATGTGGCTTTGGAGTTGGAGCTTCCCACAAGAAATTCTCTGCAGACAGGAAGCGCACACAGCTCAATTGACAGTTGGTTTACAGGAAGGCAGCAGAGCATGTGGGATGCTGGTCAAGTCCGAGGCTGTTCTCTGAACAGCAGAGTAAACCTAGGCACCCCATGCTGCAGCATGAAAATCAATTCCAGTGCCCAAGACCCCTGCACACACCCAATAAACGCACAAAACAAAAAAAATCTCAGGTGCATTCCCACACACATCATCAGATTCTCTTCAGTAAGCTTGCTTGTGCATGTCAGCACACCAATATATAGCAGGAAGCCCACATGCACAAGCGGACTCATGGGCACCCAGACGTGTATGAGCACCAGAAGGCCCACGAGGACCAGAGGCCCATGCTTAGACATCTCTACAAGGTGGCACGAGAGAGCTTCATTTCCCCCAATGCCCTGGTGACATATGGTGCTATGCCTGCACACGTCCATTTAGTGGCAAAAGAGAGCTCATTTTCCACAATGTTTAGTGGGGGGGCTCTTTCCTATGCCCGCACATCTCCACAGGTTGGTGCCAAGGAGCTCCTTTCCCACAATATCCTGCTGAAGGCTAGGTGCTATGCCCACATGTTGGAGCCAGTGAGCTCATTTCACAATGCTGTGCAGACAGTCTGGTGCTAAGCCATGCATTTCCACAGGATTGCCACAGAGAGCTCAGGTCCCACAATGCCCTTCAGGTGGCTGCTTGCTATTCCTGCACATCTCCACTTAGTGGGGTCAGAGAGTTTATTTCCCACAATCTCCAGCTTATGGCTTGCTACCTTGCCCATACATCTCCACTTGGTGTCACTAGAGAGTTCACTTCCCACAATGCTTTGCTGAGTGTCCAATGCTGTGTCTTCACTTTCTCCAATGGGGGACAGCTGAGAGCTCTTTCCCACAACACCTAGAGGGCTCCCGGGTCCCATGTCCTCCCTTTTCTAAGAAGTGGAGTCAGAGAGAATTTCTGATAATTCCCTGGTGACACCATTTTCTATATACACCAAAATACATGCGGTGGTGCTGAAGACCCCCACTTCATGCAATGACCAGTGGGTGACCTGGTGCTATACTCTCTCTACTTCCCAGGGTGATATGATCATATAACTCCATGGCATGGCACCAGATGTCTCACTTCTCCCAGTGACCAGTTGGCAGCAAGGTGCTATTTATGAATATTGCCACAAGTTGGCTTAAGAAACTTGTTTTGCTACAGAGCTCAGTGATCTGCAGGGTGATATGGTTGCACATCTACATGGGGTAGCATCAGACAGTTTACTACTCACAATGTCCTACTGATGGACTCATGCTATTCCAGAATGGTTTCATGGGGTGGCACCAGGGAGCTCATTTCCTGTAATCACATGCTGATGGTTTGGTGCTGTGCCTACACATCTGAGTGGGATGGAGCCAGAGAACTCTTTGCCCATCATGCTCTGCTGAAGGCCAGTGGCTCGGCCTGCACATCTCTGCACTTAGAGAGCTAAGTTTCCATAATGCCCAGCAGGCAGCTGGGTGCTATTCCCACACATTTCCACAGGGTGGTACTGGAGAGCTCATTTCTCACAATGCTCGGCTAATGGCCAGATACCATAACTGCACATCTCCTTGGGGTGGTGTAACTGCTCATGGACTGTCTGTGTGCTATGCCCACACATCTCCACAGGTTGGCTCCAGAGAGTTCACTTCCCACAATGCCCTGCCTACCATGCTCATACAGTTCCACAGGATGGCACCTGAGAGCTCATTTCCCACAATACACTTCTGATGGCCAGGTTCTGTGTTGAACTTCTCCATTAGGTGGCACCAGACAGGTCCTTGCTCACAATGCCTTGCTGACTACTGGGTACTATGCCCACTCATCTCCATGGTGTGATGTCAGAGATCGCAATTCCTACAGTGCCAAGCAGGTGGCCTGGTGCAATGCCCACACATCTCCCTGGGGTGGCAACAGAGAGAAAAATTCCTACAGAGCCCTGCTCACTGCACTGTGTTATGCCTGCACATTTCTACAGGGTGGCACCAGGGAGCTCAATTCCCACAATGCCCAGCATAAAGCCAGTTGCTGTATCAGCATATCTCTATGAGCTGGCGCCACAGAGCTCACTTCCCTCAGTTTCCAGCATCAAGCTAGGTGCTATGCCTGCAAATCTTCACATATCACCACAGGGCTGATTTCCCACAATGCAATGCTGATGGCTAGGCATTATGCCCATTCCGGTCCACGTGGTTGTGCCAGATATATCTTTCCCAACAATGTCCAGCAGACAACTGGGTGGCTCAAGGGATCTCACTTCCCACAATGCCCAGTAGGTGGCTGGGTGCTTTGCCCACATGTCTCCATGGGGTGGCTTAAGAGAGTTCATGTCTGATCATGCTTATCATGTGGTCAGCTGTTGTACTCACACATAACAATGGAGTAGCACCAAAGAGCACAATGCCGTTAGCCTGGTGCTAAGCCCATGTATCTCCACTGGGTGGCACCAAGGACCTCTTTTCCCACAATGCCCAGTAGCGAGCTGATTCCTATGCCTGCCCTTATCCACAGAGTGACACCAGAAAGCTCACTTCCACCAAGGTCCAGCAGGAGGCCCATGCTTTGCTCCCACAATTACACACTGGATCACTAGAGGGCTCACTCCCCACAATGTCCAGCTGGCAGCCCCATGCTATGCTCACATATCACCAATGGTGGTATCAGACAACTCCATTCTCTCAATGCCCACTATGCAGTCAGATGCCCTGTGTACCTATCTCCAAGGGGTGGAACCAGAGAGCTAAATTCCCACAATGCTTCATGGGCATTCCACTGCTATGCCTGCACATTACCACCAGGTAGCACCCAAAGAACTCATTGCCCACAATGAGCTGCTGAGGGCATGGCGCTATGCCCGCACATATTCACAAGATGGCACCAGAGAGCTCATTTCCCACAATGCTCAGTGGATAGCTAGGTGTAATATCCACCTTTTTCCTCAGAGTGGCACCAGAGAGCTCATTTCCTCCCATGCCCTGCAGTCGATATGGTGTTTTGCCTCACAGTTCAAAAAGGTGGTATAAAAAAGCTCATTTCCTACAATTCGCATAGAGAGGCCAGGTGCTATGCCTGCACATCTCCACATGGTGGCACGAGAGCTCATTTCCCACAATACCCTTTTGACCAACCAGTGTGTTTTGCCTGAACGTTTCCACGGGGTGGCACCAGAGAGTTCATTTCCCATAAAAACCTCCTGATGGTCAGGTGTTATGCCTGCATATCTCTATGGAATGTAGCTAGAGAAGACTTCCCAAAATGCCCAGCTGATGGCTGTGTGCTATGCTTGCACATAGCCACAATGTGGAGCCAGAGAGCTCATATTCCACAATGCCCACTGTGTAGCCAGGTTCTATGCTGTCAAAACCCCACGCAGTGGTGCCAGAGAGCTTATTTCCCACAATGCCCAGCAGGCAGTCGGGTACTATGCCCACACATCTCCCTAGGGTGTCCAGAAAGTTCACTTCACACAATGCCCTACTGACAGCACAAGGCTATGCCCAAAAACATCCTCAAGGTGGCCCTAGATAGTTTACTTCCCCCACTGACAAGCAGGCAGCTGGGTGTAATGGATGGATATCACCACAGCGTGGCATAAGAGAGTTCATTTTTCACAATGCTCATGAGTCTGTAGGGTAACACACTCTCACATCTCCACGGGGTGGCACCACAATGCTCTGCTGATAGCTTCATGCTATGCCCACAGGTCTTCACAGGATGGCACCAGTGAGCTCATTTCCCACAATGACCACTGGAGGGCCTGGTTATAACCACATAATTCCACGTGATTACTATAGGGAGGACATTTTCCACAATCCCATTCTGACAGCTTTGTGCTGTATACACACATCTCTGCGTGATGAAGTCAGAGAACTTTTCCCACAATGCCCTCGTGAAGGCCAGGGCCTATGCTTGCACATCTCCATGGGGTGGCATCAGAGATCTTATTTCCCACAATGGTCAGCAGGCAGCTGGGTGCTATACCCATACATCTCTACAGGGTGACACCAGAGAGGTCATTTCTCACAGTGCCCTACTGATGTACCATTGCTTTGCTCATACCTTTCCATGCGGTGGAACCAGAAAACTCATTTCTTACAATACCCAACATGCAGCCACATGCTATGCTCTCACATTTAAACAGGGTGGCACCAGATAACACACTTCCCATAATGCCCAGCAAGAAGCCCGGTTCTATTCCCACACAACACTAGGGGGTGATGCCAGAGAACTCATTTCTCAAAATGCTCTGATGATGACCCAATGCTGTGCCTGCAGATCTCCACAGGGTGGTGTCAGAGAGCTTAATTCCCACAATGCCCAGTGACAATCTGGGTGCTATGTCCGCACATCTCCACAGGGTGGCAAAGAGAGCTAAAATTTCACAATGCCATGCTGACGGCCCGATGCCATGTACATGGATATCCATGGGGGGAGAGGGCCCACCAGGGAGCAAACTTCCTAAATGCACTATGATGAGTTATTATGTTCACACATCTCCATACCAGAAAGCTCATTTCACACTGTGCCCAGCGGAAAGCCAGGTGCTACCACGGCAATTTCCATGGATCACCTCCAGGAAGCTCACTCCCTCCCTACAATGCCCAGGGGCTCTCGAATGTTATGCCAACATATCTCCATGGAATGGCTACTTCCAACAATTCCCAGAAGCTCCTGGATACTATGTTCACATATTTGCAAAGGGTGACACCAGAGAGCTCACTTACCATAATTCCCTGCACCTGTACGGAGTGCCACCAGAGAGCTTATTTCCCACAACAATCTGCTGAGTGTCCAGTACGATGCCCTCACATCTCCAAGGGATGGTGCCAGAGAGCACACATGCCACGAATCCGAGCTGGCAGCCAAAGGCTATGCCACCATATCTCCATGGAGTGGCACCAGAGAGCTCACTTCCCACAAACCTATCCAAGCACCCAGGTGCTACACCCTCATATCTCAATGGATTGGCACCAGAGGGCTCATTTCCCATAATGGCCAGCAGGAGGCCGGATACTATGCCCAGACATCTCCACACAGTGGGGCCAAAGAGCTAATATCTCCCAATACCCAGTAGGCAGGTGGGTGCTATACCCTCAGATCTGCATGGAGTGGCACGAGAGAGCTCATTTACCACAATGCCTTGCTGAGTGCCCATTGCTTTACATATACATCTCTACAAGTTGGTGCTAGAGAGCTTATGTCTCGCAATGCCCGGTGGAAAGCCAGGCTCTATGGCCACACATCTCCAGAGTGGAATCAGAAAGCTCACTGGCCACAATGACTTCCTCATAGTTCAGTACTTGCCTGCACATCTACATATGTTGGAACCAAGAGCTAACTTCCTGCAATACCCAACAGGCAGCGAGGTGCTATGCCTGCACATCTCCATGGGGTCGCACCAGAGAGCTCATTTCTGACAATGCCCTACAGGTGGCCGCACACTATGCCTGCACATTTCCATGGGGTGGCACTAGAGAGCTCATTTGCCTCAAAGCCCTGCTGACAGCAAGGTGCTCTGCCTACACATCTCCAAGGGGTGGCATCAGAGAGCACATTTCCAACAATTCACTGCTGAAGGCAGTTTTTAATTTTTTTTTTTAATCTTATTGGGTAATGAGAACCATCTGTACTTGCTAGTCTGTCTTAGAATTTTTTATCCTTTTACTCAACCTCTCCTATGGGAAACTCATTTCAATCAACAGAGGCTCTTCTATATTATTTATTTCTATTGTTTTGACATTTTGTTCTTTTTTTTCTAATCGTGCACATTTTTAAGAATTTGGTTAACCTAAGTCTCCATGGCTATATACTCTCTACTGAAGTACACCAGAGCCTAGTTGAAGGGAATTTGCAATGTCCTGTTCTTAATAGGTGGGGATCCTCTATAAAGCTAAGGAAATTAAAATGTGAACTGAATATGCCGAAACACTATGGAACACTTAATCTCATGTCCACATGGTGGCAGTATTGAGCTCATTTCCCAGAATGCTATGCTGGCACAAAGTTGATATGCCCTAACATTCCACTGGGGTGCACCAGTTCCACAAAATACATTAGCAAGCTAACGGTCATTGTTGGAAATTAAAAGAGAAAAGTTGTTCTCAAGAAAGACTGAATTCCATTTATTCCAGCACTTGACAGGCAGAGGCAGGAAGGCTCGAAACAAGCTGTGTTGCAAACTAACACTATGTCTCTGAAGAAGGGGGAAAATGGCTGGGTATAGTGTCTTAAACTCTTACCTAGGTAGAAACTGGAGATTAATAGAGTACAGTTCAATGTTAGCATAGGCAATAAGCCAATGATTCGGTCATTTCAAAGAAAGTAATGGAGCCAGGCACTGGAGATGCATGTACTGAAGCAAAAAAATAATAATAATCTATAATATAAAGGGTATAAGAATATCTAAATACAAAGAGAGCAAAATAAAAGGGGGCTGACCCGGCCTACTGTGGGAGTATACATGTGTGGTCCCAGCAATATATGAGATAGAAGTCAGGGGTTTCTGGTGTGAAGCCACTTCTTAGTGACAATGTGAATCTACCTAAAAAAAAAAAACAAAAAACTGTTAAATGAGCGGGGAAGGTGGCTCAGTAGTAGAGTGCCTTGTATGGATGAGACCTGTGTTTGTTTCCTTAACACCACATAAGAAGAAAAAGTCAGAAGTGGCACTATGTCTCAAATAGTAGAGCGCTAGCCTTGAGCTGAGTAGCTGTGGGACAACACCCAGGCACAGAGTCCAGGCCCCACAGCCAACAAAAATATAACTAAACATCATCAAAAAAGCTTACTGACATCTCCAAAAACAGTTTGAAAAAGGATGGATGTGGGAAGGTGGTAGAGCATACTTCCTCTCATGTCCACAAGGAGGCAACAGAGAGCTCATTTCCCAGAATGCCTAGTTTGTGCTAGGATCATGCTATGCCCTCATTTTCCACTGGGTGGTACCACAAAGCCACTAAATCCAGCAATGGTTTTCCTGAGTTTTGTGGTGGTGGTGGTGGTTATTGTGAAATTATCTTTATTGTTTTCTGAATTGTTTTGCAAAAAAAAAACATTGCAATATACATACCAGAGTGGTCCAGTATGCCTCAGCCTCCATTGACAATTTTCCAGTACTGCAAGAAATGCAATGTATACCAAACTGTGACTATACTGACCTTTGGAACAGTGTCTACATTTACTTCTAATAACATTCGATTTTTTTAGTTCATTGAAGTATATTTCATATATTTCATATATTTGAATATTAATGTTCATGCTTAATTATTTTTTATTGTGAGAAACTATTAGGCACTTTCTTAAAAAGGATCTACATATATATATATATTTTTAAGTTAGCACATTCTGGTTCCAAATAGGATTTAAAGTCTCCTACCTCAGCTCATAAAGGAAGAGAGCATGTAACAAGGAAAATTCTTACTCAAATACAATGGTCTCTTTAAGTCTAACCACAGGAAGCTGTGAGGTCAGAGGTTTGAGGTTAGACCAGACAGTGTTTCCTATTAACTATGAAATAGTGAGAAGTAGAAATTACGGCTCAAGTGGTTGGGTATTAGCTTCAAGCACAAATGTTCATGGGCCCAGCCAAGCTGTGTTTATGGCGGGACACCAGCGCAAAAAGGTAGACAGAGAGAAAGAGAGAGAGAGAAAGACAGAATTCAAGTGCCTGCAGAATAGTGGCAGGAAACAATTCCCCTCTTACTTACACAGTGGAACTAGGGATCTGAATTGCCAGAATTTCAATTGAATGGCAAGAAGTTACACACAGACAAGGATTTGAGCCGCAGATTCATTGAAAACAGCAATGATTTTTCCTGCTGTTTTGCTGTTAATGTTATTGTTTAATTATTATTATTGCTATTGTTTTCTGGGTTGATTTGTGAAAATGTATCTCAATATACATGCCAGTGTGGGCCTAAATGCCTCATCCTCCTGCCTCATCCATCTGCTGCGAGTAAACCCATTAACATTCAAGTGGGGCTACACTGATTTTTAGAAAATGTGTCTTCAGGGCTGGGAAGGTGGATCAGTGGTAGAGTGCTTGCCTTGCATGCATGAGGCACTGGGTTCCATTCCTCAGCACCACATAAGCAAAAAAGAAAAAAAACTGGAAGTGGCATTGTGGCTCAAGTGGTTGATGCTAGCCTTGAGCTGAAAAGCTGAAGGACAGCACCCAGGCCCAGAGTTCAGGCCCCACGACCAGACAAAAAAGAAAAAGAAAAGAAAAAGAAAATGTGTCTACAAAAAGAGAGAGAGAAAAAAGTCTACATTTACTTTCTATTACATTAGATTATTTTAATTATTTGAAACAACTTCCTTTTATATGTTTAGACATTAATGTAGGTATATTTTTAGTTTTTATTTTCATCATGAGATAACTTCTAGGAACACAAACTGTACTGATATTTATATGTACCCCTTCAAAGTATGATTCATACATGAATCCCAGCTAGCAAAGAAAGATACCATGTTAAAAGAAAAACATCCACTTCAACACCATTGGTTCATAGCTCTAAAACAACCCCTCAGTGTGCTAAAATATGAGTTTGGGGCTAGCCCGGCAGGGATGTCCAAGAATATCTTGTTTCCAATTAACTTCCACAAAGTCAGATATTGGGTAGGGCTCAAGTGATAGAGTACTAGCCCTGAGTCCAAATGCTCACAGGCACACTCAGACCCTGAGTTCATGCCCCAGCATCTTCATAAATTGACACACGGAGAGAGATTGAGACAGAGAGACAGAGAGACAGAAAGACAGAGACAGAGAGGGAGAATGCCTGCAGAATAGTACTAGGGCACAATTCTTCATTTGTCCACAGGGTGGCACCAGAGATGTCATTTCCCAGAATCCCAATCTGCTGGTAAGAAGTTATGCACAGAAAATTCCATTGGGTGACACCAGCCATTCACCAAAAGCACCAAGTTGTGAAAAGATAAAATGAAGTGTAAAAGTCCATGACAGGCCTATCTGGAGAGCTGTACTCTGCTTGAGCAAGCACAAGTGTGTTGTGAGGAACTCCCCAGAGCTCATCCCCAGGTCTCCTCCTGCAATGACTGCACTGTAGCCCCTTAGGAAGTGCTGAGCATCCTGGGAAAGTGTGCTTCCATGGCATTTGACATGTTGTGTCTGCGGGAAAGATGTGTAGCACACATCCTGTGAGACTTGTCCCCTGTCTGTGCCAGGACACGGATCACAGGTATGTGCAGCTGCAGGTGTGCATGGACCTTCTGACATGCATTCAAATCCATTGTTTGGGGTGCGTGAGCCTCCATCTTCACCAGCCACTGCATGTGGGCCTCCTCTTGCTCATGCACCATGGAAAGATTATGTGCCTAACTCACATGCTTAAGCCTCCTTGTGTACATGTGCCTGCTGGTTCACCTTGGCCCTTGGTGCATATATGTGCCAGCTGATACAGACCTACTGATGCAAGTGCACCTAATAGTGTGCAAGCTGGTACACACCAGCTACTGGTGCTTATGCTCTTGCTGGTATACATGCCCCTACTTGTGTTCCTTTGGGGGTGTGTGGTTCTGCAGGTACACATGTGCATGCACATACTGGTGCTCATGGGCAGGCATGCTGATGGGTGTGGACATCCTGGTGTACACCAGTATGATGGTGTGCATTCTCATGATGGTGGGGGTTGTGTTCTGAAGCATATGGACAGGGACCTGATATTTTGATTCCTTGTGTGTGTGTTGGAATTGGGGCAGTCCAGTTCATTTTTCATGCTGAAGCTTGGAGCACTTGTATTCACATTGCAAACCATACTGTTCTCAGTGTGTCTGTATCCCAAACACCACTGGGCACGTAGACAGGTGGTCCTTGGTTGTCTACAGCCTTGTGTTGCATATGGGCCTCCTGGTAAACATGTGCCTCTGGATGTGCATGAGCATCCTGGTGAGCATGCTTTTACAGGAGCCTGCATACCTTGTGGTGCAAATGAGCCTCCTCTGCATGCACACCAGCTGGTGTGTGTGTGGTACTCCATGGGCATTCGCCCTCTTTTTGGCTAAACTCCACCTAGTGTGTGTGGGACCTCCCAGTGTGCATGCTTTATGGGAGCACATATATCTGCTAATGAGTGCAAGCATTCCAATTGCGCCTGCTGGAGCATGATTGTCTGCTCGTGTGCATGGGTAGCCTGGTGCGCATGCACTTCATCCAGCCTGAGTGTCTTTCAGTATGTGTGATCCTCCTGGTATGCTCGAACCTCCTGGTGTATGTGCACCTCCTGGTGCCTGTTCACCTGCTGCAGCTCGAGAGCCATCTGGTGCCAGTAGGCCTACAAGAGCATACGAACCTCCTGGTGTGCATGCTCATCCATCAGTCCTGCGTGTCTGTTGGTCTACATGATACTCCTGGTATGCTCGATCCTCTTGGTGCACATGCGCCTCCTAGTACCTGTGGGCCCATGATAGCTTGAAGCCATCTGATGCTAGTGGGCCTACTGGAGTGCATAATACTCCTAGTGTGTATGCTCTTACTAGAACTTGTGCATCTATTGATGGGCACAAGCATCCTAGTGAGTATGCAAAAGCTGATGTGTATGCGCCTTTCTGAGCTCATTTGTCCTCTGGTGCATGCAAGACTCTCCTGCATATGTGCAGATGGTGGGCCTCCTGGAGTGCATGGAACCTCCTGGTGGGCATTATCCTGTGGGAGCCCATGTCGCTGCTGGTGAGTGTCAGCATCCTAGTGCATATATACATGCTGATGCACATGTGCGTCCTGAATCCAGTGAGTCTGGTGGTACGCAGGATCATCCTGATGCTCGTGATCCTCCTTGTGTGCATGCCTCTACAGGAATACATGCACATAGTGATGCACGTGGCAATCATGATGAGCAGTGAACGAGAACCTGAGTGTGTGTGACTCTAAAGATGCACAGTCACCTTGTGCTGCATGCACTGGCCCTCATACCACACACCCCACACGCTCTGCTGATGTCCTGGGGACCAACCATCACTCGAGTCCCCTGTGCTTGACATCGACAAGATCCAAGTACCACCGGGCACAGTGCCCCGCAGTTCCTGCACCACATGCTCTTTGCCTACCAAACGTTTTGCTCCTGTTGTGCACAGGCCATGGTGTGTGTAGTTTAGGGGCATGCATAGGTATACTGGTGCATGTGCAAGTACTGTTGCATGTGGGTGTGCACATGCGTGAAGCTCTTCTTCAGAGCATTCAGGCATGTGCACCAAGTGGTGCAGGTGGGACCCTGTGTGCGGGCACCTCCTGATCATGTTTGTACGATATAGACAAGCTACCTGTTGCTTGTACGCCCTCTGAATTCCTTGGCTTTGCTGATGCACATGCCCTATCTCTGGTGTGGATGTGTCATCGGTAGTCAGCATGCCAACTACTGGCATGATTTCTTGGTGAAGTGCGCCTGTTGGTACACATCTGCCTTCTGGTGTGGGTGCACATTGATGAGCATGTCCCAATCTGCTGGGCATGCCCATCCCAATACATGAAAGACTGCTGGCACGTGTGAAACTTCTGGTAGACTTGGGCCACTGGTGCCCGTGAGCCTTGTAGTTAGCATGTGCCTCTTGGTGCACACATGCTTCTAGTGCTTGTGGGCCTTCTGGTGCTCATATAAGTCTGGGTGTGCCATGAGTCTGTTTGTGCACATGGGCCTCCTGCTGCACACTGACATGCTGACATGCAAGAGCAAGCTTACTAAAGAGGGACTGATGGTGTGTGTGGGCATGCACCTGAGATTTTTGTGTTTTGTGCATGTTTTGGGTGTGTTCATGGGCTTTGGGGTGTGCCAATTAATTTTTACTCTGTAGCATGGGCTGCCTAGGTTTTCTTTGTGCCCTGCACTGTTCTCCATGTGTCCAGAAAACACAGGCAGGCTCAAGCACCACTCTCAGACAAAGAATCCCACGTGGCCAGCACCACAGGCTCTGCTGGCTTCCTGAAGACCAACTGTTACTCAAGCCAAGTGTGCTTCATGTCTTTGGCATCCGCACATCCCACTTTCCTTGTGGGAAAGTCCAATCCCAAAGCCACATGACACCAGACATGCTGAACAGTGCTGGCTCTCTGGGGTAGCAACGTGAACAGTGTCCTGGACAGGTATCAGTGCATTCCAAGATCCCAGCCACTGCCCTTGGTCCACAGATGCTGCCCTTGGAGGATCCGACTCAACAATTGCACACAGCTTTGGTCACCTACCTGGACATGTACCTGGGTAAATGCCTGGCCGGGAACCTAGGCCGCATGAAGGCCATGTTTCTGGCTTCAGCCTGGCAGCGGGAATGGTGCTATCCAGGTTCGGCCCTCCTGGGTTTTCCGGAGCAGTTTCCTGAGCAGAGCCAACTAGGGCCCCCCAGTCAGCAGTTCCCCCCGCCCTTAGGCCCAGTGCGGACCCCACCCTGAGTTTCCTGATCACCTGGTTCATAACTAGGTGACAACCCCAGGCCCCAAGCACTCTTACACGGTTGCCCATCTGTTGCACTTGGGCCCCATTGCCCAGGACAGATCTCCCATTACTGGAGGTGGCAGCTGCAGCTCGCCCAGGGCTGTGCCAGCATCCCAACGCCGTGACCATCTGCATCCATCCCCGAGATCACCTAAGCGTCCCATCACCTGAGCCCCGGTGGAGAAGCTGGGCCCCTGTGACACAGAGACTGTGTTGGAGGTTTTCCGCCACTGCAACAAGGGCAAGAGGAAGCTGGATACACCTCTCTGGTTCGAGCTGCTGGACCCCAAGCAGAGGAAGCGGGAACCAACCCTGCTTCTCGGCCTTCAGGCGGGTGTATGGTGGGTGCCGTGCCCTACGGCCCTGTCTGTGGCGACTACTGACAGGAGCCACAAACGAAGTGCGCAATGGCCTGATGACCAACGAAGACTTGGTGGATGCCTGGCCCTCTGAATACACAGCCAGAGTCTACTTCGGACCCGGCACAGGGAAGAAAGTGAGCCAGCCCTACCTGTCTAGCAGCCCTGAGCCAATCAGCAATGGAAACAAAAAAGTGCACTGCAGCTTGCCTTCCATGGAAGTCCTGCTAGACGCCTGCCACATGTGACCAAGATGAATCCGACTCTGCCCTGCCTGGCACAGCCGCACACAGAGAGCCAGCATCGTTGTCCTCCTCTCCGCCCACAGACACCTAAGAGCTCGGCCTGGAGAACCCTCACCTGCTGACCCCACTGCTCTTCAGACCCAGCTCTTCCCTGAACCTCACAGATGACACTGAACCGCCAGCAGATGCTTCTTCCTCTCCATGGACAGCCTCAACCCCACCCAGGCCCACCTCTTCCCTGTGAGGAGCCCACATGGAAGAGAAGTTGTGGACCCCAAATCCCTGCATCTTCCACAGAGTCCTGCCTTATCCCTGAACTAAGATTTGCAGGGACTCGGGCTTCTCTCTGCCAATCCTCACTTCCTTTTTGCTAGAGATTTATAGTTATGGACAGGAGGAGGATGAGGAAGAGGTGACTGTAATATGACTTTTTCTATTTGTCACTGTTTGGGCCCCACCTCCTCTAAGTGTTCGGCTTCTGTTCTAGGTTGCAAAGGGCAGGGTAGATTCATGGGAGCTTGTCCACTATCCCTGGCTGTGACCAACAGCATCACTCCAAGCTTTGCAAGTATCTCTAAAGGAGAAAATCTTGTCCTGCTGAAAACTAGCTACATAAAGCTGTATTTAAAAAAGAAAGCAGGTTGGATCTCAAACTTTCACTTAAAAATATGTCTGGAAGATTCTATGTAGCACAATGGCATTCATGCAAATTATACATATATCATTAAAATAAATATTATCATAATACAATTTAAGGCTTGGTGGAATTGTGGTTGATTCCCACAATACAGTTATTTCTTCCACATTGAGTGATATGTACATTTCTTTTGTTTTGCATAGCATCAGCCATTCCCTCTTTCCCACTTTTTTGCTGGCTCCCATTGCTGCCACTGAGTTGCTTTGTTCATTTTGATCAATGTCCAGTGTAGCTGATTGGTCCCACTGTTTTTTTCCCTGATTCCCTCTAGTTCTGTGAAGTCTTCCTGGTTTCACTCCAGTGTGCACATATAAACCATATATGTGATTAGCAGCATGGGGTTATTGAGTAGTGATTCAACCAGGTGAGTGGAAGTACTTTGTTTCTTAAGTCTTGTTTATTTTGTGATATCACCTTACATTTTGGATTTAACATCCACTTATCAGGGAAACCATGTGCCATTTGTCTCTTTGCTCTTGTCTTACCTCACTCAACATGATTTCTTCTAATTCCATCCATTTCCCTGAAACTGCCATTAATTTGTCCTTTTCTAATGGCTGCATAATATTTCATTGTGTATAGATACCACAATTTTTGTATCCATTCATCTGTGATGGGACATCTAGGTTGTTTCCCATGTTCTGGATATTGTGAACAGTGCTGCAATAAACATGGAGGAACATGTGTCCTTGTATACTGGATCCTGTTGTTCAAGATAGATGCCTAGAAGTGATATGACTGGGTCATAGGGAAGTCAATATTTAGCTTTCTGAGGACCCTCCAGACTGCTTTCCAAAGTGGTTGTATAAGTGTACATTCCCACCAGCAGTGTAATAACATGGTCTCTCTTTCTCCATATCCCTCCAGCTTTTGTTGTTGGCTGACTTTAGGATGTGGGCTATTCTGACTGGGGTAAGTGTTTTCCAGGGTTGTCTTTATTTGCATTTCCTTCACAACCAAGGATGGTGAACATTTCCTCATGTGTTTCTTTGGCATTTTTTGTTTCTTCTTCTGAGAAGTCTCTCTTTAGTTTCCTTGCCTGTTTAGTAATTGGCTTTGGGAGGGATTAGTTTCTTGAGTTCACTGTACATACTGGATATTAACCCCATGTCTGATATATTGCTGGTAAATATATTTTCCCAGTGAGTTGGTTGTCTTTCTAGCTTGGTTGTTATACCTTTAGCTGTGCAGAAACCTTTTATTTCAAGGTAGTCCAATTTGTCAATTCTCTCTCCAATTTGTTGTGACCCTAGGACTCTGTTCAGGAAGTTCCTTCCTGTGCCTATAATTTCAAGTGTCTCTCCTACTCTGTCCTGCAGTAGTTTCAGAGATTCAGGTTTGATGTTAAGGTCTTTAATCCATTTTGAGTTGATGTTGGTGCATGGTGATAGGCTGGGGTCCACTTTTAGTCTTCTGCATGTGGCCGCCCAGTTTTCACAGCACCAGTGGTTGAAAAGGCTGTTTCTTCCACTGTATGTCTTTGCCTCCTCTGTCAAATATCAGCTGACTGTAGGCATGTGGTTTTATTTCTGGATCTTCTATTATATTCCATTGGCTTTTGAGTTTGTTTTTGTGCCAGTAACATGCTGTCTTTGTTATTATGGCTCTGTAGTAGAGTTTGAAGTCTGGCATCCAGATCCCTCCCATGTCTTCTTTGCCTAGAATTGTTTTGGCTATTCTAGGTCTTTTGTTGTTCCATATGAATTTTTGGACTGTTTTCTGTATTTCAAAAATGTACATCATTGAGATTTTAATAGGAATTGCATTGAATTTGTATATCAATTTTGGCAGTATTGCCTTTTTCACTATATTAAATCTGCCTTTCCAAGAGCATGGAAGGTCTTTCCATTTCCTAGTGTCTTCTGTTATTTCTTTCTTTAAACTTTTATAGTTTTCATTAAATAGTTCTTTTACATTTTTGGTTAGGTTAATTCCTAAATATTTTATTTTGGTGGTGGGGAGGGGTTAATTGTGAATGGGGTTGCTTCCTTTATTTCCATCTCTCCTTATACATTGTCAGTGTACAAGAAAGCGACTGATTTCTGTGGGTAATTTTGTATCCAGCTACTTTGCCAAAATGTTTTATAATTTCTAAGAGTTTGGGATGGAGTTTTTTGGGATCCCTATGTAGATTTCTTTAATGTCTTTTTCTTGCCTTATTGCCCTGTGTTCCAGGACTATATTGAAGAGGAGTGGAGGCAGTGGGCATCCTTGCCTTGTGCCTGATTTTAGAAGAATTAGTTGTAGTATAATATTGGCTATTGGTCTATTATATATGGCTTTTATTGATTTAAGGAATTTCCTTCTATTCCTATTTTCTCCAGAGCTTTTAACATGAATGAGTGTTGTATTTTATAAAAAGCCTTTTCTACATCAGTGGAGATAATCATGTGATTCTTGACCTTGGCTCTGCTGATGTATTGGATTACATTTATTGATTTACTTATGTTTAAACCATCCCTGCATCTCTGGGATGAAGCCTACCTGGTAATGTATGTTTTTTTATGTGTTTCTGGTTTCTGTTAGCTAGAATTTTGTTAAGGATCTTTGCATCTGTGTCATCAAGGAAATTAGTATGTAGTTCTCTTTTTTTCTTGGGTCTCTTCCAGGTTTGTGGGTGGTGGCATCGTAGAATGAGTTCGGGATAGCTCCCTCCTTCTCTACTAGCATGAGGAGTATGGTATTAGTTCTTCTTTAAAGGTCTTACAGAATTCTGTTGGGAATCCATTTGGTCCTGGGCTTTTCTTTGTTGGAACACTTCTGATGGCTTCCTGTATCTTGTTGTAAGATAGTGGCTTATTTAGTTGATTTATTTCTTTGCTCAGTTTGGACAACTTGTATTTCTCTAAAACTGCATCCATTTCTGCTAAGTTTTCTTTCTTTAGAGAGTATAACTTTTGAAAATAGTTCTTTATAATTGTTTGGATATCTTGTGTATTTATTGGGATTTTTTCCGTGGCATCCCTGATCTTGCTAATTTGGGTTTCCTCTCTTCTTTTCTTCATTAATCCTGGAAAAGGTTTATCAATTTTATTTTTTCAAAGAACCAGCTTTTTGTTTTATAACTTTATTTATAATTTTCCTATTCTCTATCATTAGTTTCTGCTCTTAATTTGATTATCTGGCTCTTTCTAGTAATTTTAGGTTCCATTTTTTCATGTTTTTCTAGGTGTTTTATTTAAAACACGAGATTATTTACTTGGTCTGTCTCTATTTTCTTGGTGTGTACACTGAATGTGGTCAATTTGCCCCTCAGGACCGCTTTTGCTGTGTCCCACAAGTTTCTTTGTGATGTGTATTCATTTTCATTGAATTGTAGGAACTTTTAAATTTCTTTTCTAATTTTTTGTTACCCAGGTGTTGCTTAGAAGTGTGCAGTTCAATATCCATGTATTTGAGTAATTCGGCAGTATGCTTTGTTATCGAGAACTAGCTTGATTCCACTGTGGTCGGATAGGATACAGGGGGCTATGTCAATCCCCTTGTATTTGCTTGAGTTTCTTGCATGAACTATGATATCGTCTATTTTGGAGAATGTTCCATAAGCTGCTGAGAATAATGTGTTCTGTGTTGTTTTAGGGTATACTACTCAGTAGATATCAGTTAGTTCTGTTTGAAGTATGGCTTCACTTAATTTGATAGCTTCTTTGTCAATCCTCTGGTTAGTAGACCTGTCCTTTGTTGAGAGTGGGGTACTAAAGTCTCCTAGTGTTATCGTATTTGGACTTATTTTATTCTCTGAGTTTGAGAGTATTTGCTTAACAAATTTGGTGATCAAATGTTTGGGTGTATAAGTTGATAATGATAATATCCTCCTCTTGGATTGTTCACTGTATTAATATGTAGTGTCCTTCCTTGTCTTTTTGTATTAATTTTAATGAACAGTTTATTTTGTCAGATATTAGGATAGCTACTCCTGCTTTCTTACTGGGGGCATTCAGTGTCTGTGTGGAGAGATCTGCAGTTATTCTAATGTTTTCCCCATTGTAATATAGCTCCTTCATTTTTGCTGCATGCAAGATTGTTTCCTTATTATTCAGATCTATCATTTTTACTATAATGTGCCTAGAAGTATTTCTCCTGGGATCCTGCTTGTTAGGTGTTCTATATGCTTCTATTATGTACATAAGATGTTCTTTTTTAATATGGGGGAAAGTTTTCATTGATAATCTTGTTGAATAGGTGTTGCATTCCCTTGTTTTGATATTACTTACCTTTGTCCACTTCAATTATACGAAGGTTAAATTGCTTGGCACTGTTCGCTTGCTCAAAGGATTTCCCTTTGGCATAATTTAAGTGATTTTTCCATATCGATGACTTTTTGGTCCAGTTGGTGTATTCTGTCTTCTTTATCTGACTCTCTAAATTCCATTTTGTTCACTCTGTTAACTATGGCTTCCATTGTGGTTTGCGTGGAGGAAATGGACTCATTTTGGATTTGATGTTGATTCTCAAAGTACTAATCTCACCTCTTAGTGAGATCTGTACTGCCTCTATTTTGGTACTAATCTCACCTCTTAGTGAGGTGTGTACTGCCTCTATTTTTGCATACACCTCCTCTTTAAGACCCTGCATCTCTTTCGATAGTTTGTCCCTGTGTTCTAAATTTCTGGTCTCTTTCTCGCTTTAATTCTTGAGTTATTGTCTCCAGCATCTCTTGGATATAGTTTTTTTCTTCCATTCCTGCTTTTCTCCCACTGGGTTTCTCCCCTGGGTGGCTGCTGGCTTTTGGGGGTAGCTTGCTATCGTGGGTGTTGCTAAACTGTAATTTTTCTCTGTGATTTTTGCATGGGGATTCAGGTGTCTGTCTGCACTTGCAGAGAGAATTTGTACTTGGTCTTGGTTCTTTTTGGGGCCAATCTCCAGTTGCTGTCCTGACCCACATAGGGCTCTTGGCTCTCTGCTGTAGATCACTAGCAGTTCTGCCTTTAGAAGGACTGAGCACCTAGTCTCCTCCTGTTTACTCCACAGGTGCTGTTGGTGAGATCGGGTGTGCTGGATGTACTTTCCCAGATGCTGGAGTCTGCTATGGGCTCCTGATGTTGTTTTGTTGTTGTTGTTGTTGTTGTTTGCTGGTTGTGGGCCTGAATTCTGGGTCTGGGAACTCTCCCTCTGTTCTTCAGCTCAAGGGTGGCACCCTATCATTTGAGCCACAGCACCTCTTCATGCCTTTTCTGCTTATATGGTACTGGGGAATCAGATTCAGGGCCTCATGCACACAAGGCAAGCATGTTTCTGCTGAGCCACCTTAACATCCTGAGCTGGCAGTCTGAGTTATACAATTCCTGGCCTGGGATGTATGGGTCAGGTTCTGATGGGGTCTGGGCTTCTGAGGCTCTTGCTCTGGACACCCAGGTTTTTTGCTGTCATGGCATGATTCCCACGGGGTGCAATTCTCTGTTTTCCACCATCTGCTGAGGTGTATGCTCAGTTTCTGACTTCAATCAGGGGGAGTTGGTTGTGTTGTTCAAGCACCGCATCCCCAGGTCTGGCCCTGGATCCCAGTCCCTGGCCTGGGGCATGCCAGTTGGACCTGTGCTACTGTGTATCCTGCCTGGGTTACTCAGCCTGGAGTACACAGTTCATGTTTCTTCTTATCAATATGATAAGCTTGACTATCTCACTGGAACATCATGAAGCTGAGATTACAGAATCCTACCTTTTCACCCTGCCCTAAGCAAACATCCTACATCTGCTTCAGCCAATGAAAAAGCTCCCTTAACGGCCAATGAAAAAACTTCCAAGCATATAAATACCCCGTGTGAAAAATAAAAATTTGCAGCTTGATCAGAATCCCTGTCTTGCTGTCATTCTTTGTGTCTCTTGTCCTTTCATTCCTTCTCGCTTAGGTTCACTGCCCTCATTGATGTCCTGCGGGTGGGGACATCTTCCACTGTTGGATTTTGTGACCCAGGAGTGCTGTTCCTGGCTTGGGTGTTTAAGTTCCCTTCCAGGGGCACTCTTAATCTAACCTGGCCAGCTGGATGTGCTCCATGGGTTGGTGGAGCTCTTGAAGAGTTCCAATTTTAGTGGGTCCTGTAGTCCAGGTGTTGGGGTAGGGGTCTGGGTCAAGATCTGGGGGTTCCCACCAGCTCTAGTCTCTCTTGAGGGATGCACTGTCTCCTGCAGGGTACTTACCCTGGAGCTAGTTGTTGTTTCTATGTGATGTAGGTCACTGGTTGCCACTGCAATCAGGGTTCAGTTGAGATGCTTGTGGGGCTGGCTTTGCATGCTTCTCTTCTGTCTCTGCCTCTGTTGATACTGTTCAGGTCAGCTCTGAGGGATGGGCCATCAGCTGAGGGATGGGGGAGGGGTCTCTATGCAGGTTCTGAGTACTGGGGTTTGTCTCTGCTGTGCTCTCCCAATCAGCACCAGTACCTTGCAGGTCTTCTGCTCTGGCTTTCTGTGAATGACACATGTAGTTCTCGGGTTCCTGCCATGGGATCAAGTGGCTTTGGCAGGACTGAACCACTCTGCTCAGAGAGTGAGGAGTGGGGGTGATATCTTTGTGCAGGCTCCCAGCTCAGAGGTTTCTCTGTTTGTCGTGATCAGTGGGTCCAACACTGGTACCTCAGGTGTCTTCTGCACAGGTGATCTGCAGATGACTGCCTGTGTCTCTGGGGACTCCAGCAGCCCCAGCTAGGCTGGGCCAGCCATGGCTTGACGTGTTGCTGTGTAGCCAGCAAAAGTTGGGGAGAGGTCTTCATGCTTCTCTGTTCTGAAATTCTTCCTTTTTTTCATTCTTTGTTTTTTCTGCCTCCTGTTTTTCTCTGAGTGTTGTCTTTTTGTTGTTGTCAGACTTTAGGAGAAATTAAGAATTGGAACTCGAACTCTCTTTTTGGTTGGAGAGAGCTGTGGCATTTCCCTACTATCCCATCACCATCTTGATCCACCCCTCTCCTGATCTTAATTCTTGAATCTCATCTGGTAAAGAGTAAAAGCAATTTAAAAGAAAGACGACTATGGGAAGGTGCCAGAGCTTACTTCCTCTCAAGTGCACAGATGGAAACAGAGAGCTCATTCCCCCATAGCTAGAAAGCTATGCCCCAGAACTACACTGAGTGGTGCCATAGGACCACTGAAGCCAGAAATGTTAATATGGCTGTTTTTTGGTCACTGTTGTGTATATGCATGTATTTTTTTCATGATGAGGCAGTTCTAGGAACTCAATTAAACTAGATCTATATGTATATTTGTTTGTTACAACAAACACATTCTTCTTTTAAAAAATAGGATTAACAATCTCCTGCATGTACATATATGAAACCCAGCTAGCAGAAACATGCTACATGTTAAAAGAATGCCTATTCCAACAATGTTGTCTGATGGCTCTATTGCTAACTGTTCAGGAAACTGACATCTGAGGGTGGAGGATGGAGGCTTGCCTGAGCAGGAATGTTCATGAAACTCTTGTCTCCAATATTAATTGGAAACAAAACCAAAAGGCCAGAAGTGAAGATGTGGCTCATATGGTAGGGCATATGCCCTTAGCTCAAAGCTCATGGACACATTCATGCCTGGACTTCATACAAAATGACAAAGACAGACAGACAGACAGACAGAGACAGAGAGACAGACTGATTCTAGGGAATCATTCTTCTGTGCACAGGGAAACACAAGGAAACAGATTTTCTAGAAGGAAATCTGCTTTCCAGAAGTTACAATGTCTACAATTCCACTAGGTAGAGCCAGAGATTCACTGAAAACAAAAAGTTTTGTGCTCATTGCTTCATTTCATCACTCCTTTTTTTTAATTGTTCTGTAGATCATTATGCTTAAAGGTTTTTGTTTTCTATTTTATTTTTTGCCAATCCTGAGGCTTGAACTCAGGACCTGGACACTCTCCCTGAGCTTCTTTTGCTTGACTAATGCTCTGCCACTTGAGACACAGTGCCACTTCCAGCTTTTTCTGTGGTACTGAGGAATCAACATGGGGATTCACCCATGCTAGGCAAGCACTCTACCACTGAACCACATTCCCAGCTCTGTGAATTACTATGAGAAATAGAATCTCACTATACTCAGAAGACAAGTCTACAACTCATTATCTTCCCTCAACCTCTCCTGCTATGCAATTGATTACATGTGCCACCTAATTTAGTGACCTTATTCTTTAAACAAATGTAATATATTAACCTTGAGTCTATGATATTACATTATTTATATTATTAAGTATTTTTATTATTTATTCATTTGTTTCTTACCTAGGATATGTCTAGGGACCTGGTTCAAAGGTCTTCATGACTGTGTACTTTCTATAGAAGAACACTGCAGCCTTGTTGAAGAGAATTTGCAATCTTCTGTTCATAATAGGTGGATTACACTGTCAAAGGGGACGGGGAAGTTAACAGAAGCCTGAGTATTTGAGCACATTATGAAATTCTTAGTCTTCTGTACACAGGTGCCAGTAGACAGCTCATTTCCCAGAATGCCAAGCCGGTACCAAGTAGTTTATGTCTTCATAATTCACAAGGGGGCACCAAGTGCACAAAAAATACATTAAACAACCTAAATATCAGAGTTGGAAATTAAAAGCAGAAAACGTTTTCAAAAAAGATCTGCCTAGATTGACGCATATTGCTCCAGAATTGGAAGACCTCAGCAGATGAAAAATGGCTAAAGCAAAACAAAATGTAAGAAGGCTTCATAGTGTTCTTCCCTTCCCAACCACAGGATGACAACCCAAAGCTCATTTCCCCCAATGCCAAGCTGAAGTCTGGGAACTATACCCACACATCTCAACTGGGCAGAGTCATGAACTATGGTAAACAGCAAAGATTTGCTGTTTGTTTTATTGTTGTTGTTTTTTCATTGTTTGGGGGATCATTTGGGGGTAAAAGATCACACTGTACTTGCTAGGCTGTACTAGAACTGTTTATCCTCTCCTGTGTTGCACCCAATGCAATCAACTGACTACATTGTATTACAAGTATTCCATTTATTTTCCAACAATAATTTTGATACTTATTAACCTATTTAACTATATACTTACAGATTAGTTCATTCATTTCTAAGCTGAGACAATTCTAGAAACCCAGTTAGTCTAAGTCAACCTGACACTGTGCTTTTCTTTTCACCAGTCGGGCATGAACTCAGGGCCTGAGCACTGTCCCTGAGCTTCTTTTTCTCAAAGCTAGAGATCTACTACTTGAGGCACAGTGCCACTTCTGGCTTTTTCTGTGTATGTGATACTGAGGAATAGAACCCAGAGCTTTATGCATGCTAGACAACATTCAACCACTTTAGAATCTCCTACCATTAATGCTTGAATGCCAGTTGGCAAGGGGTAAAAACAATTGAATTGGTGGTTAACTGGGGAAAAGACGCTAGAATGTTCTTCCTCTCCTGCCTACAGGTAGCAACAGACAGCTAATGTACCAGAAAGCAGAACTGATAACTTCGAGGATATGTTACAGGAAAACTCCACTAGAAGGTGCCACAGATGGACTGAAACCCACATTGGTTTGGGGGTTTTGCTTCTGTTTGTTTTTGTTTTTGCTTCCTATATTTTTATAGCATTAGTTCTTATTGTTTTCTTTTGAGGTAATCTTGAATTTGATCGCCCTATGTAACACAGGTGATGCTAGCCGAGAGCACCTGATCCTTCATCCTAAGCTTCCTCCTCAGGTACATGCACTTCCTGTACATATATTTGCTGGTGTGCCTTGGCCTCCTTGTGCACCAGCTAGTAATAGTTCTCATGCACCTGACTGCAAGAATATCCCCTCAGCCACCTGGTGCAAGTGGGCTTCCTAATATGTTAATGAGAGGACTGCTGGTGAGACAAGGTGTACTGTTGAGTGTGGATATCATAGTGCACATCGGTGTGCTGTTGTGTATGGGCATGCTGGTAGACTGGGTTTCCTGGCACCAGTGTGTTTGAATCTGATTTTTTAAAATTCCTGTGTGTGTGTGTGTGTGTGTGTGTGTGTGTGTGTGTGTGTGTGTGTGTGTGTTGGCACTGGGGCATTCTAATTTTTTTTTTGCTGCAGCTGGGGGCACTTGTATGCCTGCTCACATATGCTGTTCCATATGTATCAGTAGGGTGAAGATCAAAGTCTGTCTGCAGCACTGGCCAGAGGATCCTGCCCTTGCCATACCCCATATGCTTTGGCTACTGTATGTTAAACTCAGAGTCTGTTCCTTGAACTTGGGCTGGGGCTTTGAAATCAGGGCCTGGAACTTTAATTCCAAGCCTGAGCCTCGAACTCAGGGCCTGGGCCTGAAACTTTTGGCCTGAGACTTGAACTGGGAACCTGGACCTGGAACTCAGAATCTGGAATTTGAATTTACAGTGTTTTCCTTGAACTTGGGGCCTAGGCTTTGAATTATTTTCATGAGACTTGAATTTAGAGCCTGGGATTTTAACATTTCACATGGGACTTGAATTCAAAGCTTGGGTCTTGAACTCCAGGTATGGGATTTAAATTCCAAGCCTGCACCTTGAACTCAGGGACTGGGACTGGGAGTCAGGGCTTGGGTCTTGAACTCACAACCTGGGCATTGAATTAGGTTCCTGGGGCCTTCAACTGTTGTTCTGAGACTTGACCTCAGGATCTTGGACTTGAACTCAAACTGAGCTTTGAACTCGGCCTGGGACTTGAACTCACAGATTGTGCCCTGAATTCATGGTCAGAACTTGAACTGGGGCCAAGTATGTTGAACTTGGGGCCCAGAACTTGAACTAATGCCCTGCGCCTTGAACTCACAACCTGGTCACTGAACTGGGGATATGGGTCTTGATCTGGGGACCTGAGACATGAACTCATAGCCTGACCCTGAAATCATGGGTCTGGGCATTGAAGTCACAGACTGGACCTTGAACTCCCAGCCTGGGCCTTGAACTCTCAGCCTGGTACTTGAACTGAGGCCCTGGATCTTGAGCTCAGGAGGGAATGGGGTCTGGGACTTCAATTTCAAGCCTGGGCCTCGAATTCCTGTCCTGGGACATAAACTAAGATTTTGCCCTTAGTCTCATAGTCTGGGCCTTGAACTCTAAACCTGGGATTTGAACTCAGCCTAGGAACTGAACTCACAATCTGGGACTTGAACACATTGCCTGGGCCCTGAAACTTGGAGGCTGGGCCTTGAACTCACAGATTGGGTCTTGAACTCATGGCATAGTACTTGATGTGTGGACCTGGACATTGATCTCAGGGACTAGGACTTGAACTCAGTCTGGACCTTGAACTCACAATCTTGATTTTGAACTGGGGGTCTGGGGTTTAAACTTATAGCTGGGCCTGAAACTCTGAACCTGGGCCTTGAACACATAGCTTGGGCCTTGAATTCATGGACTGGTACTTAAATTGGGGACTTAGACCTTGAATTCAGCACCTGAAACTTGAATTTTCAGCCTGGGTCTTGAATTCAGGGCCTGGGCTTTGAACTCACAGCCTGGAACTTGAACTCACTGCCAGGGCCTTAGCCATTGAACTCAGATCCTGGGCCTTGAGTTCAGAGTC